>NC_087237.1:3055836-3700164 GCF_034640455.1 Diachasmimorpha longicaudata
CATTCGGTGCTCGTAGTCACGGGGTGAAACGTCTCGTGTTAAAAAGGTGATATTTTTTTGTTCCGTGGGATCTAGTTTACCGGGAATAGTCTGATAATTTGCTTCTGTTTAGGAGGATAGTAACAGGGGGTTGGATTGGGGAGGAATATTGGTGGGGGTGGTGGTGCGTAGCAAGATGTCCTCGAAATTGGATTAGGATAAATAGATGTTTTAGTTAATCGCTTTTTTTGTGGTGAAATGATACCCTCGTCAGCCACGATGCTGAAGAACTTGGAGCAACGAGCTGCATCGAATTTTCTAATGGAGAATTTACTGCAGAATAAAACGACAAATGGTGGTGATTTTAGTTTGACATTGAATTGGGCAGCGAGTTTGATGGTAAGAAAGCGTGACGAGTCGTTGATCGGTTCGAGTGACAGTGTTATGAAGAATCAGAAGCCGGAGAGTGACATTGATCGTGATATTGATGATGAGACAATGGCACATACCGATGGTGATTTAGAAACTGAAAGTGAACTGGAGATAAACGTTGATATGACGAACAGTTATCACGAAAGATTGTTGCAATTTCGATTAGGGAAGGGATTGAAATCGGATGACGTACAGGACGAGAGATTTGTGCGGGAGGAATCGGACAGGGAGTGGATGAGTTTTAATGTGATTGAGGATAATTCGACGAAGCCAATGAAAAGTGATGAGAGACTTGCCAATGACGAGCCGTGTAGTGGTAGTTGTGCTGATGATCAGTGTCAGAGTACCTTGAGTCCGAGTCACTCGTACATCAGCACAGCTGTGGAATCACGAGTCATTCAGACGAAGGAAAAACCCGAGTTGAAGTTCGGGGTGAAAGCTATACTAGGGGTGGATAACGACAAACGACGCAATTCGGGTAATAAAATTACTGAGATTATTTAAAAAATTGTTGATATGTAACTCATTGCTGCGTAGGATTATCGACAGGATGTTTGATGAGCCGACAGAAGCTCTCCACAGGTTGTCTAAGATCTTGAAAAATAATTTTTTGGCGAAGATCCTCACGCGAAACTGTAATCAGTTGAAAACACTTCACTGAAACATCGAATCTTTGAAAAATTTTGAAAAATTTCCCGTCGAACGAGATCTTCCCAGAATCTTCAATAAAATTATCAAAATATCCTGAAGACATCTCTCCGGTGACTCAAGAAATTCTTCAAAAAACCTAAAGACTCATTTTCGCTCTGAAAGTCCCTAAAAAAAGGGCCCGGCGCGCTACCCGGAGATCCCTCAATTTCCGTCTGACCGCATCGCGTTTGTTTCCCTTGCGAAACGTGAATTTCCCCCAATATTATAAACAACCGAATAAATATTGCTCACTTCAATATCCGTGATGAATGTCCCTATTTCTCTACCTTGGAAAAAAAGTTCTCCGGTGTTATCTGACTATAGTGCGAGAGGAGGTATTCACGCTGGAAACAAAGCTCTCGCTACAAATCAGTGTCGAGTCCAGATTCGCACACCCGACGCTCCCTAAATCTCATTGCCCCCACACCCTCAAGACAAGAGTCGCACAGCATGCGTGCGACTCCTCACTCACTCATTCTGCCTCTGGTGTATATAACATTGGGCAATGCCTTCTATTTCTATATATTTTCCGTACCTCTCGCTTCCACCATTCGTATACGTAACGCCAACGAGGTGCAGCCCCCGAAGGCCCTTGCGTGGCGTCAGCTGTTACGCCACTTAGCTTCACCCCTAATATTAAGCCCTCACGATTGGTGCCTTATCATATATTGAACAAGCGCCACAATTCAATGACATATCAAATGTTGAAAAAGTTTCATTAATTATTGGGGGCCGATGGAGGCTGCAGGGACTTCACTGGACTTTATCGCATCCCCAGGTAGGAAAAAACGAATGGGCCAACCTTGGTACAAGCACGGCCGCCGAGCTGCCGTAGCTCGGCACCCGGGCTCCAGCCAAACTCGCGCCGAACTTGGCTAGACCCTGGGATGATAACACGGGGCCAGGCCTGGGACCGAACTTTGGCCAGACTTCGGTCGCCGTACTTTGGCCGCACTCTGGGCTTACCATTCGGCCCGAAATTGGCCCAGGCCTGTTGCCGAACTTTGGCCGCACTCTGGGCTTACCATTCGGCCCGAAATTGGCCCAGACCTATTGCCGAACTTTGGCCGCATTCTGGGCTGACCATTCGGCCCGAAATTGGCCCAGATTTACGACCAGAGCTGTGGCCAGGCTCCAACCGTTGCCTGTATTGGGTTCAGAATCACCAATAAATATATGAACGGTATATCTGATAAGCAGACATGTATTTATTACCTTCAACATTATACAGAAAACAGTTTTATTATGTGACAAAACTTATATTTAAATTTATTAAATCTATTGACAAAAAAACTCAGCCAATCAAAAACTTTTTTCCTCCTATCGACATAGTACATGTTTTCATCCGATTTTGGTTGAACAGTTAAAGATATGCAGTGTTTGTATCTCCAATTTTCATGAAAGATAATCACAACTATGAGATTTTTCCGCGAACAGAATATGAAAACTCAAAAAAATGATTGCAGGTATAAATTGTAGAAAAATCTTTTGTGGATTATTTTCATCCGCTTTTAAAATAAATAATCTACGTAGATCATTTGAATCCGAAATTTAATACGACATACCATATTAAGTCTTAATAAACTCTCTCTTACAATCTAATAATATTAGCAGTCAGTCTTCAGAATTCGAAGATTGTATTAACAAAATATCCAACAAAATAACGCACCAATGTTATTTTTTAAATTAGTAGTTTAGAATTGATAAATTATCGTGCTTCAATTCAAGCATGAAAACAGTCATTATAATAGCAATATTATGGATAATTTATTCCGCTATGGATGATAAGAATTAATTCTTATATCCATAGACAATTGCTGATACGAATTATCCTGATAAGAATTATTTTTTCATCTCGGAAAGACGTCCTTTTTTTACAATAATGTCTTCTCCATCTGCAACTCCGGAACACAGAATGATATTTAGTTGCATTGATTGTGTGCTAGTTCTATATAATATTGCTTATTATATTCACTCTTTCAAACAAACTTAGAAATATAAAAAAGTCTTGGATAGGATTACATATAACTAATTAATTTCAACCCTTAAATTTGAAATCTTTGGGGAATATGGACGCAGTCCGATTGTGAAACTTCAACCTTATAAATATTATTTGACTTGAATCACCAAATACTGAAAACAGCTCTCAATGGCTGAAATTACTTTCATTAGAATTTTTCTTAAAAATTAAAAATCCACTTATTATTTTTCCCTTTAAACTTTTGGACATAATATTTAATCCCTGAACCAACAACGGATATTTATTCCCGTGATCTAACTTATGAGGAAATGACATAGAAAATACTTTATTATGCTAAGATACATCACATTTTCCAATTGTTATTTCCATCTTCTGGATTTCCGACCTCGCCAGGAGAAATATAATAAATATAATTAATACTTCAATGACAGCCGAATACTAAACAATATTCATATATTAATATATATTCTGCCCAATGAAACGCCTCGCGATAAAAATATATTGATAATATAAACTTTTCCTATTAATCGTACCTTTTATCAAGAATATCACAACTAATACAATTACGAAAATGAACTAATGGAGTCATATTAACACAGTGATTTTACAATTCCATTTATCCCGGAAAAATGAAGTATTATCGATTGGTATCAAAGGAACAAACTGAATTATTCTCGTTATGATGACTTGACCCGCGTTGTCGTTCCTTACGCCCACCCTCTCGATCGCCAGAACGTGACAACCAAGTACTTACTTCTGACATTATCTTCTTCTCATCAGTGCTGGATCCTATTACCTCAATTATCACATCAATCAGTACTTTGCATACTGTAGTGTTATAAAAATTTTTCTTTTTCTTTCCGCCAGCTTCCTTTCCGTAACCAGAATAGTGCAGTGACACTGTCTTCCTCAGAACCGCAGATAGGATAGTGGAAACACATATTTTCATCTCTTTTTTATTGCTTATCAAAACTCTCATGAATAATCGCTAAAAATAAAAGAAGGGAAATTTTTTTGAATTTATGAACATGAGAAGACATCTTTGGGCTCATCGCCAGCGGGTTGGTTCTATAACCAAAGCGTTCCAGTGACGTAGACTTGAGTCCCGGTGATGAAAGATTTTTTCATCACCAGAAAACGAACCCAGTGCATGTGTCACCGCCCAATTTATTGATTTTACATAAAAAAGAAGAAAAACGATCAATTTCAGATATATTACCAGTGTTTCTACGAGATTTGGGTCCGTTGTCAATATCGCTTCGTATTCCTGGAACTTATCATCCATTTCAAATAGTAGTGGCGTAGACATCTGCTTCTGTATTTCAAGCAAGCTAGGACCAGAAGCTGGGGCTAGATTAGTGCCAATGATTGTGGTCTTGAGCTCATTCATAGACTGCTTTAAATCGTAAGCCATCCTGCGTCTTAAATTTTCGAGCTTTTCATCTAATTGCTGATCAAAGTAATCTCGAAGGGAGTTCAGGATTCGACGTTCATTATCAGCATAATGACTAGATGACAACTGGTTTTGTGGTCCCAGCATTTTTGGCATCTTAGCAGGGGGTACCATCATTGATCGTGAAGTTTTTGGAGTTCCTGGGCTCACAATCGAATTCAATCCGTCTTCAGCGCGTGTAGTAGACGATGCACGCCTTTTTCGGTTACCTTATGAAATTAAAGGAGGACCAAACGATATAAATTGATGGGTAGCAGCATCAGATGAAAAAAAAACTACCCAAGCCCCCACCAAAAATATATAATATAATCTAATTCTATATAAGTTCCGAATTTTGTAAAGAATGTTCAAAATATAAATTGGACCATTTTCAAATATTTATAAATATAAATTTTTTCATGCGGGAGGAACTTGGCCGATGATTGGTCATGGAATATCCGAGCCGATTTTACCTGAAGCGTTATGGACTAGTGGTGAAGGAGGTGTCAAATGAAGTTCTTTTCTTGTATTTCTCGCTGAGTCCATCGATTTTGTAGGTGACTGCAGAATTCCATCGGAGGAATCATTGCTCTCAGATTCATCAGTTTCGACGTCTTTAAGCAAAGTAATATTCTTCCTTGACCGCTGTTTAAATGATAAACATGCACCTGGAAATTATTGAAAATGATGATTTATCCCTGACCGGATCATTTAATTAACACGAACTTAGAATTACGTGCTACAGTCCCATATTACCTCAAAATTGATTTATTACCTGTTGGTACAGATCGCGATTTACTCGACATTTGCAAAAAGCCAGAATTATTTTGAGCCTTTGAGGCTCGAATCTCCTCAGGATTAGCTATAAGACAATCATGATTTTCGTCTTCAGAGTCAGATCCACTCTGGTAAATGCTTTGAAATCTTGTCTTTGGTTTTGCTTGTATACCTACGAAATTTTACAAGTTTGTAGTGAAGTAGTAACACAACGTAAGTTGTCTCCAGCCTTTGTTTTTTATAGCTATTTCAAAGTGGGGAAAGAATGCATGCATTTGAAAAAATATTTTTTTTGTAGAACCTATCGCTCCTACAAAAAAGGTTTCTATCAAAATTTTACCATTTTCCGTAGATGTTCACTTTGATTTACCTCTTCACAACAGAATTATAATGCTTTCCTACATAAGAGATGGTGGGGAAAAATGGAACGTTTCTCGTCCCCTCAACATTCCAATGCTTTTATGTATAAACAATCATATCAAGTGTAAATCATAAATTTTCCACTTTATCTTGTTCGCACGTAGTGATTTCTGTTAGCGACTCAATTTTTTGATGAGTAAAGAATTGCAATAAAAAAAAATAACCTAATATTTTTCGACCACAACATAATAAAAATTTTCTTATAAAATCATTCAATGCGATTCTCTCTTAAAACGATGTTTCGAGACAAATACACATGTAATGACTGCACAGATACATAATTAATATTTATTTTGTAAAAGATTTCAAAAATTCGGTCAATCTAATTCCCAATTTAGGGAACGATGGGTCTTTTGATGTTAAATACGAGAGTTGAATAAATTGGGGATGAATAATTGGGGTTAAGAGTGGTTATAATTGTTGATAATTGACTTTTACTTCATATTAACAGGACTTACCAGACTTTGGAGTTTGATTTCTAGGTGGAATCGGGATTTTAGTACTAAAGATGTTGTTTAGTTGAGACTTTGATGCAGTTAAGGGTTTTGCTGAAATTTTTGCTTTCGAGGAAGTTTCGGACCTCCCCCCCTTTCGATCATTTTCACCATCGGTTGTCTCACAGTTGAGAGTTACTTGGGCCTTTTTTAATCTTCTGCGACCCTGATCCAAATCAGCTGAACACAATCAACATATGATCCTTTAATATTGAAATGAACCCATCGAGCAATTCATCAAGTTATAAGTGGAGTCATTTCAATTTTTGTACCTGCTCCGGTGATGAAGCAAAATGGATAACTTTGCCAAGAGTCCTTGGGCGAGTGCAATTTTTCCAAGTAGTCGTCAAGTAGATGATATTCAGTTGTCGGTGGGAATTTACAGGTGTCTTCTTCTGCACTATTAAACCATTTTTTCGGCACCAAATCAATGCATGGTAGCCCTTTTTCGTTTTTCTCGAGAAATTCGATGACTGCGAATGGTTCGCTGAGATTTTTTGGATCGCGAGATGGATGTGAGGTTTCCGACATTTTAGGTTATGAAAAAAAATCACGATTCGTACAATTGAACCTGGTGTTTTCGAGTAGTTTCATATAAACTGATAACTTTGCAGAATGATGCATATAGCTTATTATTTAACAGAAAAAATTGCGTTTCTATTTCCATGTGTTTTGAACGGTTTTTTGTCATCACCCCACTGATGCTTCTTTTTTAGCGCCACTATTCCTTCAAAACGATTATATCACAAATATCTGTCAAACACTTAACACACATTTAATTCACATTAAATTCTCACTTCTTGTAATTTACCGTCAACTTAGTTGGTGAAATCCGAATTTGAGACAAAAAGCCCGATAAACGGATGATACGAGCAATTATGAAAGGTTATGTACACGGACGCCAGATCTAACCGATTTATGTCCCACTTGCATGTAACGACTCCACTATTGAAATTTTCTAACGACCTCGATGATCGGATTTTCATGTCGATTGTTGATTTAAAACATAAAATTGTTTGTTTCTTCCACAATTTTAATCACGAGTTCAACTAAAACATATACCCTCATTCATATACCCTCTTACCAAAAAAAAACTGCATTTCACAATGCGAACAATTTTTACGTTATTTTCTAGTGGAGGAGGGATATGGCGTATTGTCGTCCAGTTACATTTAATAAAGCACATTTGTGTTTAATTTTGTGTGCCTTCTTACATGTCATTTCAGCTGCCCAGGACTTAATGTAGAATATTCCTACTCGACTGGAAAAGTCTGGATAACTAAACGCCTCTTCCCTACTACTTTCCTGGTGTCCGAAAATATATATACCAGTAAGATCATCACAAATTTTGGATTTTCCTGATTTAACGAGAATTTGTGAAATTACGAAAACTTTCTCAATATCTAGGAGTACCACGTTATTTGGATGACTTGTCGTCAAGGTTAGACCATTGATGTTGATCATATTTGATGTTAAATGAATTTCCCCATCAATTATCATCGTTGTAGGCTTTCTCGCGATAACCCAATCACTCAGTATGTGTTTCTGATTAATTACCATGGTTCCTCCAGACTCCATCTCAGTTAGTCTGTTGATAATTTGTGTGAGTGGTTTTATCGAAGAATGAACGAGTTTTTTAAATAAACCAATGTAACTCTCTCCCCAAAACGCTGAGAGCTCATTCAGAGGAATTTTAAAGTATTGGGCATCATTAGCAACGTGGATGATACTATGCCAACTGAGAACTTGAGCCCCTTCATCATTATAAACATCAGGTAACGTCTCGAAACAAATTTTTAGCAGAGATCCAGCATATTCACTCAAATCCTTAACGAATTCCTTACTGTTTAAAATTCTGCTAGCAAAGACAAATAATGAGAAATGACAACGTAAAGGTTTCGGTAAGAAATCTTGTAACACGACGATACCACAATAATTAAGGAAAAACTTGAATTGTGATGCTTTCCATCTTGAGATATTATTCACATCAAATTCTTTCCTTTGAAATTCAATAGGGATATCGGCTTTTAATGACCTCATAATACCATCAAGCCGACGAACATCAGCTAATTTGATCCTCTGGGCTGAACTTCTCGTTAGCCATTTATCCAGCAGCCATTTCATATTACCAGAATAGAATAAATGCATTAAATCTAATGGCACTTGTTTTGTCAGATCGAATCTATCCAAAGAGAGCAGCGGGGACACAGAACCTTCATAATGATGTTCTGGTTGAACTCGCGTCTCGTAGGATACTTTAGTGCGTAAATTTGCATTGGTCACTGGATATATGCGTTTTCCTCGTCTTCCACAACCTACTGTAATGCCCTTGGTGAAACACCTTCCACAGGCATAGAAGGCTCCAGGAGCTTTGTGGCAGCAAATGAATGCTCGAGCTGGCGAATCAGCCACTATTGCTACAATTTTCACCTCAAAAACCTTGTCATCAATGCGCAAACCATTTTCTTGGAGTTCATTGGCCTCTTCAACAAAATCAGTCATGAATTCTGTGGCTGATAATGGTTTCCCATCCCCACAATAAATCGCGGCAGCAAAGGGTTTGGTAGTGTAATTTGGATGCTGTATTTTTATTGAAATTGGCCAAATTTCCTTCTTAGCATTCCGGTATACCTGCATACCGTCAATATGAACCAGAAGAGAAATGTCGTTTTCTCGATAAATTTGAGTTGAAATTATTTTTCTGAGTCCCGAGGCGATTCCCAAATAAATGAATTCACCTGGAATCTCATGAACTCCTCTCATGGTTGTTAGGTGTCTGCAATGGGGAGTTTGCAAAAACATTCCCCATGAGAATTCAATTTTTGGAATGCTGTTCCATATGGGACCCAAGCCTGGCAAACCATGCCCCTTGTCTGCCTGGCCATGTCTCGGGGCAAGCTTGGTGACCCAAGCCTGGCAAGCCATGCTCTTTACCAGTCTGGCCATACCTCGGGTCAAGCGTGGTTGCCCAAGCCCGGCAAACCGTGCTCTTTGCCAGTCTGGCCATACCACGGGCCAAGCTTAGTGACCCAAGCCTGGCAAGCCATGCTCTTTGCCGGTCTGGCCATGCCTCGGGCCAAGCTTGGTGGCCCAGATCTGGCAAGCCAGTCTCGTGCCAGACCTGGCCCGTTTCGTGGACATTGGCATTTCCTACCTGGGTCGTCTAGTTAAATTTGGCGACTGTCTAGTAACATGTTACATCATTTTTCTTAAAATCTCCTCAATTCCCTCAATGCTCCCCCTTCCCCCTGTTTTCCATCCGGTCCATTTCCCCCCACCTCCCCTACAACAACGAGAATATGTTTGCAAAATGTCAGACATATCCACGAGGCGACGGGATTGTTTTTTCGTTCAGCTCGTTTTTTGGGAATCCTGACATTCCGCAAACACGACTCCGTCACCGAAAAATGAAAAACATGACGGGTTTGAAAACAGAGTCGTCATTTTTCCAAACGATACCATGAAATAAATTCAGTTTTGTTGCTGGTATGAACATTGGAGTGTATTTGTCGCAATTTTTGTCGTACGCGGTTGTCTACGAGAGACTTCACCCTGAAGATATCGTCTCGCACTGGAAAAACCGGGAAATTTCACAGACGTCGTGGTCTTCATCTCTTGGGGTTGTTCCTGGTGGTAGTTTCGGTCGCAGATTCGTTCACATAAAAATGTTAGAAAGACGAGAACGAGGGGGTTGAATTATCACAGTTCCAATAATTTTCATGTTCTTTGGAGGCAATTTCCAGTGGTCGGATGATCACTGGGAATCCTATTCCGTTTGATCCTGTTGGATCAACAGGATGCGATCCAACTGGTGAACTGGTGGTTCAACAGGATGTGATCCTTAACTTGAAAGTCACTTGAAAAAAATTTTGCCTCTAACTTTGACTCAGTTATGAATCCAAAGTCTGTGATCCGTCAACCGATGACCCGTCGATGGCTCAGTTTACGGACGTGCAACAAATTTAATTAACAATGACTAGTTTATTATTATGATACCTATATTTATTATGTAATGTAACATATATGAAACATTTAATCCAGCCTCCCTTATAAAGACTGCAGTTAAAAATCCACACAGTGAGGGTCGCTATAATTGAACCTTCAAATTCACGCGCGCGCGAGTGCCAAGTAGCGCCCCCGCCACGACAAGGGACATTAGCGGAGCCGGCTGGAAAATAGGGTGTCACCCCCTTGGGCATATGACATATAGATATCGAAACGGCCTTTGATTTCTCTCTCGTATTCAGTTATCCCCGAATTTGCTCCATCTCATCCTGATAAGGCTTTCTCTATCGATAAAATCATTCACCTCAAACACTGAATCCAGAGCTGCCACTTACACGGAAGAAATTTAATTGATATTATCCGAAATAGGATCGTAAGCCAGTGACAGCCTGACAGGAAAAAAAAAATTACCGCCCCCAGGACCGAATGACAGGGGAGCGATTTTTTTTTCTTCATTTGCTTTCCCGTTTTCGCCTTCACGTGCCCCTAATTATTTTAGTGTTCGTTTCTCCCGTTTTTAGAGTAATTTCAATTAACGTTGGTCGATTAACCATCAAAATCGGCATTAGGTTTTCATCGGGGGCTCCGAGAGACCCCATTAGCCGTGACACAACGTCACCGTCGGCCGTCCGCTGTCATGAGCCGAGACCGATGAATTTTCTGCTCAGGCCAGATTTTCCGATGAACTCGAGGCACGATTAACCCTTAACCCCATCACCCGATTTTTGTGGGGTATTTTAGGATGAGTGCGATGGAGATTTTCGTCACCTGGTGTTGGCGTATGATCGAAGGCCAGGATCGACATGGCACGGGCGTCAAAATCCCCATGACTCTAGTTGTGAACGGTATTATCACCTCGGGAATTCCAGTTTTTTGGGGTTCGAGGAGGAGCCGGTGCTCGTCTCCGGACGGAGAAGTGCGGAGGGAGCCCTGGACAATGCCCTTCATGCCCTGGACAAGATAACGGAGGAGAAGATTGTTAAGGAGAGGCTGTGTGAACGTGATCGTGAGAATCCTCGTGGAGAATTAACAAAATGTTTAAACAACCGCGAGAATTACAAGTATTTGATCAATATTCTACTCAAAAACTCATGTAACGTACGGTTTAACCAGCCGACGGAGAGTTTCGCCGCGTAAAAGGGTTGAAATTCAGTCGAGAAGGATGTGAGCCGTTGGATATACCTCAATATACGAATACCAGGATTTTTCAAAGTCAAATAAATAGTCAAGCAATTAATTGTCTCTCAAAATATATACAGAACGTCAAAAACCCAAAGAGTAAATTTTCCTGCCCGACGCTGAGAAATTTTGAATAAAAATGATTTTACCGTTCGATAAAAATTTCCCGAGACATTGTTACCGCACTTCCGACCCAAAGATTATAAAAATTAATTAGCAATGATTAATTATTATTCTAGCACAGTAGATGATGCTCTTTCAGGCAGTGATTTTTCTGCAGATAACAAAAATTCTTGTGCAGGATTTTTTCGCTGTATTGGTTCAGTAGATTTCCCGGAATTTTTACCTCTCGTCCTCGCAATCTCCCGGGCTATCGGGTCCCGACGTTCGGCCATCTTTTCGCACCCTCCATGGGAAAGGTTCCAGCTCCAATTACAATTTTTCACGGTACCAAATTCATTATTCAATTTTTTTATGTTCTCCCATTGCAGAATCCTCCTCTTCGTTATATCTTGATTGACATAAGTCAATACAGTCTATAACGGGAGTGATAAACGAGGTAGGGTGGGCAGAGAGAATTGGAAATGTTCGATATACACATAGATACATACAAAAGTAGAAGCCGCGCGAATGTTGCATTCAACATTGACGGAATTTGTACGCGTGTCCCGCGGCGATCAACGATGGGATGGTACGTGTGTTCATTCCTCCCCCTTTCAGTACATATTAGTCCATATATACACTCATGATGGTGGTACTGTTGGGTGAATTTGTCGGTACTGTGGGCGTAAATGCATTGACCGTGTGCCGAGTGCATGTGTTACATATCCTCCCCTCTCCCTCTATTGTATACAATATTTGTCTGATGCCTCCTCCAGAACTCTCACCACTTCAAATCCCTCTGCATCAAGTGCGCGTATGTACCTGCAATTCCACCCTTCCAGTCCATGCAACTCTCTCCTGCGCCTATCAACTACTGTTTGCTGTTTGTATGTCATGTAGATGGCCCGGGAAAAATAATTACATGCGCGAAAAACTGATTGGTTACAATACACACGCGACGATAAATTTTGGGTCAAAATTACCCTCTCCCCTGGGGCAGAAGTATTTTTAAATATTTTTTATGACTGATTTTTCATTACGATCTCATATTTCGTAATGGATTACTCTAATTTCGTCGGTAAGGGTCAGCCGACGTTGGCAATTTTTACTGGATTTTATTCTTTCTCGATAGAACGATGGGATAATTCGTATACGGAGAGAAATATTCAATAAAAATTGCGTATTTTTTCCGTAATTTTGCAACGAAAAACGTTTGTCAGAAATTTTACCGAACTGTCACGGAAATTTCCCTGAAGGTTCATTAATTTTCGCGTAAAATTTCCCAGACGATTCCGTAATCAGTGAGCGAACTGCGAGTTCCGTAATTTTGACGGAATAATTCTCGTCGTGTAGACCAAAAATTGCAGCGCAGTTGTTACTCAAAATATCGAAACAATGAACGTGAAATCATTCCTTTTTGATTTATTTGGTATACGTTGTAAATGAATCCTCTGGAAGTAACAACTGTAACAACACACCGCTTGAAGAGAGTCTGTTCGGAAATAAAAAAGGTAGAGGGATATTCCTATTCAGTGATGTTGGCCAAACGTTCCGGAAACCTTTAGGGGTTGCTCATTGGTCGGTTAAAAAAACAACGATAAAACCCGATGAGTATTTTATAGGGTAACCTTTTGGGATATAACAATGCGAGTCTCATTGTTGCCACTCTCGGTGATGTGTAGATCATTGTGAAGGGATCAAAACGGGTCACACCCATTCAACACACCATTATTTTATAGATATTTTCAAAACCACGTGTTTCTTTATTCTCCCCCCGAATATTTTCTTTCTCTCGATATTTATTCCGCACACGACGAGAAATGTTCCATAAAAATTGCCCAAGAAATTTGGTAAGTAGACCGAAGACTCGTTCACATAAATTCCTCTCTGTTATATACATTAAATATAAATTACCTCACAATTATCCTATGATAATTAACAGCAATTCATCACTAATGAAAAAATCTGGTGCTGTGAAATTTCCGAAAAATCATTCCAGAAAATCCGAGAATTTCCTAGAAATTTCTCTTCGTCTTGTGACAACTGTTCAGAGAGTTTGCTCTTTCAATTTCAGAAAATCCACCGGTACTCCAGATACTACCTAACTACAATGATAGTCTACAACCCTCGCTGACTATTCAGAGTGGTTATGTGTCGAGAATAGCTAAACCAATAGCACGACCAACGGCATATCACCCTCATCATCCACCCCACTCGACACACCAAGCGGGGCCGCCGGCGCAGCATCCTTTTCCACCGCACGCACATCATACCCTGCAACTGTTGGCTTATCGTGGACCCTATCTGACTGGTAATTATAGTCTCTTCAACTAATCTCCGCCGATGGGCCCGATTCTCGGACCAATACACCGAGAAAAATCATTACAATTTCCCCCGTCACTTAATTGGTAATTACTCTATGATTTTCCGGCACGCCAAAGGTCCACTGCAGGTGTCGGGGGTTGTTCCGAGGGTAGTCAGGGTAGTCGGTGTCTCCTTCCTCATGTAACGACGAAATCGGTTGCTGTCTCCAACCGATTCACTCCAGATCTCCCTTAAATTCGGAGATATCACCAAAAAAATTGAACTAACAATTAGATCAATTCATCTCTGATTGTACCATCTTGCTCCTGACATCCATAAACTGTACATAACTGCATACATAAAGTATAACTGATGAAATTGTTTGCATAAGACTGTCAGTCACCGCGCAACACAGCGCTCTAATTGGATCGGCTCCAAATGGAAAGAATAATCAAAATTAATTATCAAACAGCTCACGTGTGGACATTCAATGGAACTTACAGATTACTGAAATCTTGTACATAATTGCAATTGCACGAGATTGGGTATTACATAGCACGTGA
Organism: Diachasmimorpha longicaudata; assembly: GCF_034640455.1. NCBI lineage: Eukaryota > Metazoa > Arthropoda > Insecta > Hymenoptera > Braconidae > Diachasmimorpha > Diachasmimorpha longicaudata. The sequence goes on from NC_087237.1 coordinate 3,070,195, forward strand.
TTATCGGTAATCTAGTTGTAGTGGCAGGAGGTCTATAGAATGTGATATAATGCGGGCGCTACTGTACTGGACATGGAGTGCATATCAAGTGCAGTGTGAAAGCACAAGACCCATCTCCCTCTCTCCCTCTCTCTTTTCGCGATATATACACATATACATGTATATGCACACGATATTATATATAAGCATAGACGTAACTACATGTGTATTGTGTACGTGAACTGCGATACAGGTAGACCGGGTACGGAGTACTATTTGCATTCTGCGTATTATGGAAGCGCGATAGAGAGAACCGGGTGGCAATTCTCGCCTCTTGCTCTATCTCTATACGCAAGGCCAAATGTCATAACAGTGGCGGTATGCAACAAGTGTACACCTGAAAATACCATGCAGGGGAGAAATGATATTGTCATGCTCAGCTTGGCAATATTTGCATTTCGTTGAATATATCCAAACATTTCGATTATTTTTTTCCTGTCGGTTATTGGATTTTTTTTAGTTCACGAGAAAAGAGTTCGTGACGTGCGATATCTGTTAATAATGAGGAATAACAAATTGTTTAATTTGATGAAACAATTTGTTCGTATTAATTGTTCTGCAGAACATTCAGAAAAATGAAAACTGTTGTCTGTTGCTTCTGATAACGGACAGGATTTTTTTTTGTTTATAAGAGATTAAAATAGATATTAAAAAGATGTGTAATTAATTATGTCTGATTACGTACGTATTGTGTGTGTTATGCTCTCCCGATGCAGTGAGTAATCCAGGCAATGGCGGTCATCTTTCGGGAAGCTCCACCGTGGGGGGAGCGGTTTTTCCCACTGCGATTCAACCGGGCCTGAGTGATCTTGCGAGCTTAAGTACAGCGTGCTTCCCCTGGGCAGCAAGCACACGCGGCCGACCTAGAAAGGGAATGATGAGACGAGCTGTCTTCTCAGATACCCAGAGGCGGGGACTGGAGAAACGGTTTCAACTGCAAAAATATATCAACAAACCGGAACGGAAGAAACTTGCAGAACGCCTCGGCCTCAAGGACTCACAGGTTTGTGCCTCAACTCCGTATATTTTTCTAGAGTTGGAATATTGATGAACTATTAGGAATGAATAAAGGGTCGAGTGACGTTGCGTTTCTCGTTTGTGATTCATGACGTCGAATCCACAGATCTTTGCAAGGGCTTATTTAAAGCTTCCGCCTCGATATTCACTAATTAGTTATCCGTCTTACGCATTTACTGTAAAAAATAACTAATTTTCACACATATGTATCATGCACATGCCTTCCAATTTTAGTTTTTTCGTCATTGAATGTAAATTGATGCTAATGCCCTATAATTTTTGGATATCGAAGTGTATAATTTTAGAACGTCACTGAACAATTGGCATGTGGTATACAAAAAATGATGGAGACTCTAAATTTCTTCAACAAGTCCACTAATTCTCACATACTCTTACGGAATATTCCACTTATATACTTTGAATCATCGCTGACCAATGGTATGGGACAAATCCATTAAAAATGACGACCTAATGAAAAGGATCTGATTTACATGTTGTACCATAATTAGAGTACCACGGCGTATAATTATTGAACATCAGTTGAAAATTAGTATCATGTCTACAAATAGTTACGCTGAACCTCATTTTCACTGACAAGTCCCATAATTATCGCGCGCAGTATCTTAACATTTCACTTTCTGACTTTGAATTATCAGTGGATAATAACAAAGGACATGCCCGTTTGAAATAATTCCCGGAGCAACAATAATGCAACAAAATTTGAGTGGACGTAGTTCAATAATGCGTTCGACAGGTCCTTGAAGAATTCATCCAACGACCGTTAAAATTCCTGCAGGAGATTAGAGCCAGGACGTGGTAGAATTATCGATAACTATCGAATGAAACAAACCTCCTCGACATGTACCCTAAAATCCCTCAGAATTTATTTCCAGCGTTGATAATATATTTTGACTCGTCAAGTCAAAATTCCTCCAGGAGAAGATCTTCATGCCCATCAAAAATCACCGGAATGAATTACGAAAGCTTGAAAAAATCAGGGAAATTCGAAGGGACGAAAAAAGCCCGCCGTGGGCACCCTATCTCGTTAATAATCTCATCTGACGTCCCGGCACTTTTGTTCTTCTTTCTTCCTCTCACGATTGTTCCTGAGGAAACCGAAGGCGGCTCGACCCGGCGAATCTTGACTTGTCGGACGCACAACTACGGAAGATCGCTCCCGGGGCTTCTCCTCTCGACGACTTCCGGCCGGTTTTTGAAGAACCAGACCAGTATCATTGTACCAGTATCAAACTGTCCCTAATTTTTACCCTCCATCACCAAAATAATTTATCAAAATTCATCTTTGTTTCCGGGGGATAACAAATTAGACCTTCGATCAACGATCAACGGCCGGCGCGCGACGGCGTGAACGATGGTCCACTTGATTCACTTTTCACATTGATTCAAACACGAAGCCCAGGCTGCGTAAATTCCCACGAGGTAGTTCATGTTGACATACATTAGACGGATCGTCCATTAGGGCTTTGTACGTTACAGTACAGCCATTCAACCTCTCCGCAAAGTATAGAGTTTCCCGACCGCCATTGGTCAAATCAATTTCCAACCATTAGTCTGGCATATTTCGTTTCACATTATGTCCCAATGAAATCGTTAGTGAATTATCATCTGCACCGATGGAAGGATTCGGTCCTGTCGCTCTGGTGGACACGCTGATGGCCGAGGCATCGATCAGTAAATCGATTCTGATGCGGATGGTGCTGGGGAATGAATCGAAGATAAGTCGATTAAATGAGGTGCGCTATTTTAAAGCGGTCGGATCAATTTCATGAAAGAGTTGTATGCGGGTAGGCAATACTTACCGAGCCCGTGTGATAAACCAGGTTCTTCTGTCGGGTCGGAATGGGAGTGAGGGAGTGACAGAAATATCATGTATCAATAATCCAATAAAATTCAAAAAGATGAAAATAGGGAGGGGGGGGGGGTGCTGCTGTCTTTCGTGGAGGAGGCATAACATGCATATAACGATGCCGCAATATCTTGCAAGGCTCGCTGGAGAGACCAAACAAAACTCCCCGGTATTATAACCGAAGACCTTCATCTCATGCATTATGGATATAACTTTCAAGACGTCACCTCGGAGAATACTCCATCCAAAATCATTCCAAAAGGTGGTGGAGCTAAGAAACCATGAATATACAATTTGTAGCGGGTCCATATGCATATTAAATAATCTTCAGGAACGGCAAGTCTTCGAAAATTCTACATATTTGACGTTTAAAAATTATCGTACGCAGTTATGCGATACAATATTCAAAGCAATTTAGTCTGCAACGAATTTGAGTGAACGATTCAATTTAAAAAATCAATTACAGTTGGACTGACAGAGAAACCTGGGTGGAAACAATGTTCTGGTGAACGTAAATTATTTTTTGATAAACGGAATAAGTAAATTGACAAAGTTCATTTTTTTTAATTTTGGATAAAAAAGGATTTCCCGCTGGTGGAACGTGGGATACAGAATTGGGAATTTTTATTTATGTTAGCTTTTCCCTCTTCGAGGGCAGTCGAGGAACTAATTAAGAGTTTAATAGTTAAATGAGTAATACGTAGATCAGTCACAAGGGACATAAAGGTGATCAGTTGTCTTATTGTGCATAAATAAACAATTGAATTCGAAGAGTCGTCAAGACTTCCCAAACATCCACTCGTTCATTTACTAACCACAACACTCTTGATAAACGATATTGAGTATTGTATATAAAAGATGATTTTTGAATATTTCAACCCCCCTCTACTCTTCCCTCCCCCAGATTTTAGGAACCTTCGTGGACCCGTCGCATCACCGCTCTCCCACCCCCACATAAATTACTAAAGACTCAGTGTAATCTGACACCAAATATTCCCATTCAATTACCCATCTAAATTACGATATTCTCATTCCTCAATGAACTCTGCAATTTCATCAGTTTTCAACCCCTGAACCCCATCCAGCGCAACTGTCCTCAAACCTCCTGTTCACCTGTTCCTGAAATGTCATTATTTTTCCAACAGTTTCACACTCTTCACACACCCGAAGATCCTACAATAACTTACCTATTCAATCGTCATTTCATGACAAAAGTATTTAATTCCGTCCACCCCAGATTACGGCTATCAATCAAAATTTCAGCGTTGTCCACCCCCACCATGAACCATTCATTTAATACATTTGATTTTCGTCAACACGCAGAACTAGCTCTGCGACGGGACCCTGAGCAGTCCCCTCGCAGTTCCCCATCGAATGCCTCACCCTCATCTGCGCTTTTTCTCTCTCTCCACGTAGGGTAGTTCTGAGGCGGACGTCATAATCGATCGTCTTTTATTAAATGGCGCCAGATGGCGCATGGCCACTATAAGAGCTCGCGTTTGGGTAGAGGCGTGCTACGATTTACCACGGCCCGTGAGAGAGCCTGTCTTCTGTTGAGAGGGGGCTGGGGGCTGGGGGGGGTTGGTGAGGGAGCCGGGGGGTGGTTGGAGGGCGGGTGTGCAGTTAAACGGAATCCCTGGAGGTGACGGCAGAGAACGAGAGGGGATTAGGCTGTTGAAGGTACCGAGGCTGCAGCCAATCATTTAACGATTACCCACTCTCGCCTCCACTCTATAACGCGTTTCAGATGTCATTATGCCTACCCCCGCGATTTAACCGTACAATCAAAGGGGAGAATTTGAAATTGATAAAATTTATCTATTGATAATGCGATTGTCTGAGTGCTATTTAGGAGTGATTGCAGTAATTGATTCATTCCGCTTGAGGGATGATCTTCATAGGGCAGTTATTAATTTTCTAATGAGGGCTATTATTTTCCGATTGAGGAGCGATGTGGTAAACGGAGATAATTCACGTTTGATTATTTAGGTTTTTATGAATATCTGGGAATGTGGGGAAGATGGAGAAAGTTTTATTATAATTTTTTTTGTGGAGGGGATTGAGGTCGATAATAAATGTAGTAATAAAAAAATTGTTATCTCTGGAGTCGATGGAAGATATTGATCAAAATGTCGATTGAGAGATTATTTTATTTTTTATATATGTAGTTTACAAATATATATATTTGGTGGCGTAGACGTTCGAATGGTCCTTATGTGATGAAAAAATATTCAATATTGTGTTTTTTAAAATAAAATTTGGAGGATTATGTGTAATCCTTTAGGACAATCTGTCAGACAATTTTACATGCCTCAAACCATCCCAAATATTATATATTCAGAGGAGGACAAAGTGTTTTTAGCCACGTGTTTATGGTGTATAAAAAGATAAAGGAGGGGGGGAGATGAAAAGAAGGAGAATACGGTGGTCGTGTATTTGACGTTTGCTGGTTCGATAATGCATGCTCTTTAATCCCGGAAATAAGGGCGCTGCCTCCAACTGAACAGGCAGCCCCTGGGCTCTCTCGGTTCTTTCCCCTTAACAAAGAGAGTGGGAGTGTAGAATTGCTCCCGAGGGAGACTCGTAGTCAATTGAGTGAAATACCGATTTTTTATTTTACCTAATTATGTATGACAACACGATGGATGATTAATTACATAATGTCTCGGGTTGAGAAATTTTGACCTCTGGGAGATTTTATTTAAATAAGATTCCTGTGATATTGGTTGTGTGTTTTCAGGTGAAAATTTGGTTTCAAAATCGCCGGATGAAATGGAGAAATACTAAGGAACGAGAGCTAATGGCGTCCGGTGGATCACGTGAACAAACGCTACCGAATAAAAATAATCCAAATCCAGATTTGAGCGATACTGACAATGATCGGTCCAGTAGATTGGAACTGAGCAGCGATGTCTCGACACTGACAAGTTACACCGATTTTACTGATAACGAAGAAAATGAAGAGATAAATGTCACATGATAAAAATATACTGATATTTCATATTTACAAAAATTATTTCTGGCACCCAATTTTCAGCTCAGTGCACTAATTTGTGGGAGCGATGGAATACGTCATTAATTTTTTTTATCATTCCGTAGATATAATTTTTGAATGCGGAACAAATTGACGATGGAATGCAGAATAAGGAAAATGTAATATATTGTAATTAGGGATCGATGTACTTTATCAGAAAAGTCTCTTAATTTGTCATTGTAAAATGATCTCTGAAAAATGTATAATCCGCGAAATTATGCGAGAAAAATGATCAATAATGTGATTTTGTTGGAAAATAGATGGAAAAGGCTGCCAAATTCAACTATTCATGGTGATATATTACTATAATGGAATGCAATAAAAAAACATAAAGATTCAATTTTTAAATAATTTTTTCATCCCGTTAAATTGAAAAAATATATTTCCGCAGCTTCATTTCGTTTTCATTTCAGCCACCAGTCTTTTCGCCCTTTGCTCGCTCCACCTGCAAACCCTCAGAGAATCCCTACCTGACCCTTGTAACTCTCTATATTAATACCTCAAATTCAATTATCAAATGTCCGTCAACAAAACCTGAGATAAATTTTTATAATTCAGGAAGATGATATTTATGATGATTTTTATGTCTTCACTTTTTTCACATGAAGATACAAATCTCCGGCGGAATGTGTCATGAGACCCTTCGTGGTTAATACCATTGGGATAGGTGTCTTCTCACAGGGCGAGAACTCATAATTGCGCACCATTTCGATAATTCCCAATTTGGCCTGAAGTAGTCCCAGTCTCTGACCTGTTGACAACCAAAAATTACGGTAGCTAAATTATTCATCAACAAATGTAAAAATTAATGGTGTCAGCAGTTTTAACGGCTGTCCATTTGTTCCCCAGGTGTCCGCGCGTACCCGAGCATCCCTTATATTATTATTTTGTAATTACCAATGCAGACGTGTGGACCGTCTCCAAAAGGATACCACGCCCTCTTGGTTGATTGCTTATTAGCGTCTGAAAATCGCTCAGGATCGAATTTATCTGGATCTTCATGATGTTTGGGATCGAAATGCAGACCCATCAACGGCACATAAATTGGTGTTCCCTTCTCGATGACGAGATCAGTTCCAGGTACCGAATAATTTGAATTCGCAACGCGATCGACGAGTGGTAATGGCGGGTATTTGCGAAGGGTCTCTGATATAACCATGTCCAAATAGGGCAGCTCCATGATCTGTAATGTTTGAATGCTTGTGAAAAATCTACTATTATTAATAGGTCATTAAGAAGAAATGCAAATTAAGTAAAATAAATAATTAAAAAATAGAAATGATGATATTATTAATTTTTTTGAAATATTCGTGTATTTGTTGACCGGAAAATTTCGCTCCGTCATTGATCACGTAAAAAATCGTGAAAAATACCAGCTCATAGCTGATTCTCCCGCCATTTTTCTCTATCGCATCGATAATCTCTTCTCTGAGACGATTTTGGATTTCCGGTTGTACAGCTAATTCATAGAGAGAAAAACTTAGGATAGTGGATGATGATTCAAATCCTGCGGCGAAGAAAACAGCTGCTTGAGCGACAATATTATCGCCCTCGAATGCTGAAAAATTAATTCAATTTAATTCAATTGGAATTTGTCGATTAAACAGATCAGAAATGTAATAAATAAATCAGTCTCATACCCAGGTAAGAGTTAACACTAGGGCCCAGGCTAGGGTCAGGCTTGACACTACCCTGGGCCTGCTTTCTTTTATAGAAGAAATGGTAAACTAATAAATTGTCCTACCAAAAATATTTTTATAAGTCTCATCCGGCTTTTGATTCTTCAGTTCAACCAACAGGTCAATGAGATCAGGCCTCTTGTATCCAAGTTTCTCGCGTTCACCGATAGTATCCCAAATGATTTTGCGCATAAATTCACTCAGGCGTGGGGGAAACATAAAGAATCTCATCGGTGTCATGAAAAAGGGGGCAAAAAAAAGGGCGGTCATTTCGAGGCTGCGTTTGAAAGTGTCTGCGAACATTTCTTGTCCAATTTTCCAGAATTCAGCGCTGGGATTATTCAGTGAGTTGGCTCGTAGTCCGAAAGCTGTGGTTGCGATCATATCAGTTGTGTATCGCGAGCATATCTTCTTCAGTTCAATTGTTCGTCCAGAATCTAGATCGATCGGCAAAAATTGTAATGAGCAGATTTTTTTTCCGCACGTTGAATCGCAAGAATTAGGTCTGATTTTAAAGGAATTCAAATCAAAAAAATTCTAATTCAAATTTCATTTTTAATTTAACAATTTTCAAACCGAAGACCTTCGAAGGTAATTGTCATTCAAGGGAACAATTACTTGAATGGGCAGACAGCCAGACTCGAGTGAAAAGACTGCAGTGTAGACCTTACCTTTTAAATCCAAAAAGTCCATATGAGTAACAAGCCCTTGGCCGACTTCCGTCAGAAGGTGAACCATGTCCTTGAGCCTCTTGGATGTATAAATCGGTGAAATTTTAGTTCTCAAAAATTTCCAGGCGGGATTCTTCAGTAGAAATAAATTGGCCGTTCCCAGGACATCGTGACCGCCCGCAGTGGCGAATCGATCGACGAAATACTCGAAATCCTTAACGAGAATCCGCCTAATGAGCTCCGGATCGCGAATGATCAGCATCGGTTTATCAAATGCGAAGAAGCCCACGTAGGGTTCGTTGGGGGCATAATCATAAATGTCCTTTGTAAAATTTCCGACCGATTTTCTTCCGATCAGAAATTCTCCGATGTTTCCGACAATGGGAGTCGGTTGAGTGAAAACAACACCTCGTTTTCTCCAGTAATCGAAATGTCTTGTCATGTATCGATATATCAAGTACACAATGAACCCTAATGTGACACATATGTTCACCATCCAGTTGCCCAGGAACTCCATTTTTTCACTTTTTTATTGTTCCGTGCTGCGTCGGTATTTCACTAGTGCATGCCACGACGGTTGCAGCACGAACACTAAATTCGTAACGAAACGGCGAATGACCACAAGCGAAAGTTTGCGTACCAACTTCGCATGCGAGATCGCAGTGCACTTCGCACGTCCAGCAACCTGGTGATCGGATGTACGATCACTTGATGAATACAGTTTTCATAAAGACTCATCAAGAGAACGCATTTTCTAAAATACGAAGTCTTCGATTCTTCCGAATCGTTGATCGATTACATTGTTGCAGAGAAAAATAATAATCTTCGCGAAGATGAAAACTCTTTTTTGATAAGTCAGCGGTGAAGTGGTCAAACGAGTCAAGTCATTAATGAATATTAATCGGGTTTTATGGGTTTCTCAGAATCTACGAGCGATAGAGCATTTTTTATTGTAACTTTTTGTTGCGGGGCGCATTGTTGTATAAAAAATATGGTAATGAAAATTGCGCTATTCCTCTTACACTCGGAGATATTGTTACAAAGCCCAGCAACTTAATTGCAATCTTATCAATTAGCTTTGTAAGCATAATTTTTAACAATATTCTGTCATCATAACATTGGCTAGAACCTTTCCACCTCCACACACGTCGACGTTCTATTAAAAATTCATCAAACATTATGAACTTGTATTTTTCTCAATGATATCGCCTGAAGTTCAACGTCAATGCCAAGGGTGAAACGATAAAATGATAAACTCGTATTTTTATTCCACCGCATCAGATAATTCGCCTTTATGAATCATGAAACATACTACGCATGTGAATTCACGATTACATTAAACTTTACTTCGCCCTGAATGCGTTTGTGGCGATAAATTTATTTTTATTCTTTGAATTAGTTTCTAAACTTTGGCTTTCACCCATTGGAAGAAAGTACTCGAAGACACGTGACTCGGTTAATAAAAATTACTTACGTGGTGCGAAGCGCGATGCAAAGGCCTCGTGCTGATAACCCGGAGGCATTGGAGTTGAAGAACTAGATTGGGTTTACATAAATGGGGGAATCCCACGTGAGGACCTCACTTAATGAGTTATCCTTCCAAAATTACCTGCTTTGCTGCTCTATTGTAGCTCTTACTCATTTTATTTAATTGTGCGAGAAAAAATTTTGAATTAACACGTGGACGATTTTGGTTAAAGGGCCGTTAGACGCACCTGTCTGTAGGCGAACTCTTCGAGACTTTCACGTGTTTGGGCCACCCCAGAAAAAGGGTTCAAGGGAATCAATGATTCACGAATTCAGAATTTCATTTCATGTTCAGTTAATTTAATCGTTCAAAACGTCAAGTTTCGATGATTACATTGTTCATATCTATTCACTCCTACCGACGAATTATTCACTTAATGAATCGTCGGATATTTTCACTATAAATAATTTATACATTTTATATACATTATCGAGACACTCATAATGGTTGATTTTTATATACAAAAAATTATTTCACTTAATTCTTCACGTTAGATTATATGTTGTTCACATAAAAAAAATGCCAAAAGTGATACCACCTCGTAATTATATTCATTACTTGATTATCACTGAAAAAAAATTATGTAGTAGCAGCAGCGGCTGTCAACTGCGAGCTATTCTGCGGCAGAAATTTGACATTGATCATCGACAGATCAATCATTTTACGCTGATATTTTTTGTGAAATACCATCGCCGCTGAGTGAGTCTTAAACACAATTGTTGCTGTTCCCTCGCCCATGCTGATGCTCTATAACATCATAAATTAATTTTCATATTAATTACCATCTGGGTAATTATTTATGCTAACTATATATGTAATTGCAAGAGAGGGAGCTTATAAAAATTATATAAGTTATTCGCAAATGTTCGTCATCAAAAGCAACAGCAAGAAAAGCCTAATACTGTAAAATACATAGCAAAAATTGAAAGCCAATGGTTTGTAAATAAACGTTTAATTGAAGCAATGGAGGGAATAAGCATTTACAAGGAAAAGCAGTGGATTTATTCTATCAATACAAGAATCATGCGTGAAAAAGCATTACAAGAAGTCTTAAATGACCCGATGGCCTCAACAATTAATTTTAATTGAAAATAATCACCTCAAGAGTACCAATTCCTTGGCACATACGACGAATTTGTGGCTCTGAAGTACTGGCTGCTAAATTTTCAATCAAAATAGTATTTGATTTACCCTCAGTCAGTCTTTTTCCCTGCACTGGCTTCTGCAGAACTACTCTATTACTCTGGACAGTTCCTGGAGCTTTCTTAGCTGTTCCAGTTGGGACTTCAGAGACCACGACTTTTCTGAGTGTCGCAGGTCTGTCTTTGACAACGGTCCTGGCACCACCGACAGCTTTCTGTAGTTGAAGAGGTCCCTTCTTCGGAGTCTCTGCTGAAGGGCTTTGAGGCTTGGTCTGGGACTTCTGAAGGTTTGACACTGTCTTTTGAATGGATGTTGCCACTCGGGCATTGGGCAACTGCTTCTGAATGACCACTCGCCGAGTTGTAACTGGTTTTTTCGAGTCTTGAGGAGAGACTAACTCCTTCGGGGGCTGAGTATCGGGCACTGCTTTCTCAGACGCCTGCACAGTCCGCACTATTCTCACTGGTTTCTCCACCTATAAACACATTTTTGTTGTGAAATAGAGGAGTTTGTTTCATTGAATACAACGAAAGTCTGTTGTTCACTGCTTTATTTCAGAGATGAAAACTTACAAAAAAATAAAAAATAAAATATACTTATTAATTATTTGATTGTTTTTATTCGAGGCATTCGTGCGGCTGTGGTTTGAGGACGTCATTAAAATTACGGAAAAATAAAAAAAATATTACAGTCAATTAAGTACTTAATTAAAAATAGAGCTTCAAATTGATTTGTGGCACTTGCTAATTGATCACTCAAGTGGCTTCCAAAATAATTGTTTGGATAGCTTTTGTAATTATTGCAATAATCAAGTATTAAAAATATTCAGTACGTCTGATTGCTGAGGTTATTCTTGCTCAGCTGTTCTAGTCGGAGATTAAAATTTTTTAAAATTTCCTAGGGGAATTATTGATCAAGGTACCTCGGTAGCTTGTCCGGTTGTGGCACGAATTCTCGGCCTCGCAGTTGCAGATGTTTCGGAGAGATCTTTCGATAGTGGTGTTATCGACGATTTGTTCTCCTGTTGGTGGTCTGAAATAATCGATCGGTCAGGTTTATCGACTGTCGGTAAAAATTCCGATTTCAGGTTTAATATTTTGATGGAAGAAAAAAATAAAAAAGGAGGTGAAAAACAATTAGTCGAGCTTGGCTGATAATTTAATCTAGTTCATGGGGAGCTTTTTGATATTTCAATATCTAAAATAATTTCTAATGTACTGATCAGAGAATGAAGTGGCGATAGCCATGGGAAATCAACAAGTACCATTGTTCTTAAGATCCTTGGAATCCTCTCCGTGTCTCTCCAATGCTGCTTGCTTCCTTCGATTCTCCTTTTCTTGGAGAATTTTCTCACGCAGACGTTTCTGCTCTTCCATTTTTTTTCGATACTCACGCTCCTCTGGATCCATTTCCTCCTCCTATTGACCAAGAAAATGACAATCAGTATTAGAATTTCGAATAAAATGTTCTTCATAAAAGTTCAGTCTTCCACATCAGCCGAAATCTATTTATTTTTACCGGAAAAGGTTTCTGATGATCATCGAGCTCTGCACGTGTGTCAGGACTTCTCTGTGATCTCATTCTCTTAGGACTCCCATCTCGTCCCCTGCTCTGTGGCTCTGGAGTGCGTTTCTGGCCAAGTCTGGTGGCTGGACGACTGGATGAAGTCGGTGGTCTGGATCTCTGATCGTAAGAGTCATTGTGGTAGCTGTTACTCGGGGGAGGAGGTCGAGACCGCGGTGGAGGGTCTCTCGATCGTGGAGGTGGACTTCTGTCTCTGTATCTTTGATCCTAAAAATGATAATGATGATGGACTAACGACATTTGGATTCTTTTTTCATACTAAAGCGATTTTTATCTGATCTAAATCTCTTTTTGTGTATTTTTTTTTTTGAAGAAAGAGTAATGATATTTACATCTGGATAAGGATCTCTACTATCAGATTTATATTTATCATAGTCTCTGTAGCTGCTCTCACGCCCGTAATTACTCTCTCCAGAGTAACTCTTCGAGGGGCTTAAACTCCTTGTCTTCGCCTTGTTCTCTTGCCATACGTCTGAGAAATATGCGTACGGATCCTGAAAATATATTGAATACAAATTCTCGTCTATAACTTCTCTACAAAAATCAGAATCAATCAATCAATGAATACTTGACAGAATAAGTTCAAGGAATTAATGGGTAATTTACTATTGAATGGAATTGAATATATACTTACGTCACTCTTATTCTGAGTGTAATTTCTCTGATAATCCTGCGAATTTTCTTGATTCGTAGGGGGATTGAACGCTGGCTGGCCAGGATAGGGGCCGGGATTCGGTCTAAATTGTTCATTTGGGTGGGGGTGGACGACTGGAGGTTGTTGAGCATTGTCCCAAGGAGGTCTTCCTGCATAAATAAACGAGAAAAAAAAATTAAAATTAAAATAAAAAATGATATACTAGTGGAGTTTATTCTCTACATAACTGAAAAACTACTGAATCTATGATTTTATTTGGAGGATAATTAACGATTTCAAAAGATCTGAAAAAAATACCTTCACTGGTTTGTTGCGAATTTCCCCTGAAGTGTGGATTAATCAGGATCTTTTGCGGGATCTGTACACTAGGAGGTGGATGTTGCTGATGGACTACCGGAGGATTGAACTGTCCAGGAGGTAGATTGTTGTAGCCAGGCCTGCCATCGTACGTATTCCTGGGTTCCCAGGGTGGCTCCTGAAATGGTTGACGAGGCTCGAAGCCAGGCTGTCCCATGGGGACATTCTGATGGGGATGAGGTACCTGATGAGGGAGCTGATTGGGTCCTGGATGCCTGAACGGAATCATGGGTCCCTCGGGCGGTCCTGGAGGCATTCCTGGGTGGAGTGGGTGCAGTGGTGGTCCCTGATTTCCTGGCACAGGAGGTCCAGGCTGCATGCTCGGCATCATGGGACCTGGTGGCATCATCGAACGTCCTGGTATGTCCTGCTCGTGCTGAGGTCTTGGAAAGTGCTGGTTGGGAATGAAGCCTGGATTCATTGGGCCATTGAATCTGGGACCCAGTCCACTGGGCATTGGACCACGGGGCCGGAAGTCCATTGGGGGATTTTGGTGACGTGGAGGGCCTTGGAACGGATTTGGATTGAATGGACGTGGCTCGTTGAAGTGGGGACGAGGGGGTCGGGCAAATTGCTGGAACTGATTCTCCGGAGGGTACATCAGCTGTGGAGTCATAATGTTTGATGGACCGTTCTGGAAGTGACGGGTGTCCTGAAGGGGAGGTCTGTACTGCGGCTTTTGCTCGTCGAACGAAGGTCGAGCCATAAATCTGAGAGGAAAGGAATGTGCATCAGCTCTAGGAATAATTTTTATCATTTTCAATTTTTAGGTACTACACTAATTAAAATAAATAGAATTATAAAACAATAAAAAATGTCAACTTACCGTGGGTTGTAATTTCCGGCATTAACTGGATATCTGCCACCCCTGACGCCCCTCATAATTCCCCGTCCTCTGCCCCTTCCCCGAAACATCGGTCTGTTCTGTTCAGCCATGACGACGCTCTCTAAAGAATCCGGAATATCGTTATTCATTTTCGGCGATATCATGATCCTCTCATTTTGAAATCTATTTCGTCTCTCCCTGGCCTCCTCGCCCTCGTCCTCCTCCACGATCTGTCCATTACCTCCTAGGTCCCTCTTCATCAGTTTCTCCCGTAAATCCCCCAATCCTGAATTCATCTGCCCTTTATCATCGTATTCACAGCGACGTTCGTTGTAATAATTTCCCCGATTATCACCACGTTCATCATTATAATGACTTTGGTTATGGCTATCAGTCTCGTTCCTATACTCGATATTATCATCATCACCCTCTAAATCGTCTAGGGCATCGGTCACTCCTAAATCCAGCACATCGTCTGTTTCCTCTTCTCCCTTATAGCTATTCTGCTGCTCGAGAATTAAATATGCCAAATTTTTTTCATCAATTATCATACACTCCTCCCCCTCTCGATTTATAATTCAAACATTTTTCTGCCTAGGCACTAACTATCCTTCCACTGACTCATTAATAATCTTAGTCTATTTATGTGTAATTAATTAATTGTGAACATTATTGTAAATAGTAAACGTGTCCTGGAGGACAAAAATCAATTTTTCGAGTGATTATTTTCAATCTTAATGATTATCTTCAATCTTAATTTCCTCTCGATGATCTTGACAATGTGTCATGATTCAGTGTCAATAAGGTACATCTAACGTGCGAAACGCGATGTGATTGGGCGTGGAGGACATTTTTCGAGATTAATAATCGCTCGGATATTTTATATAAATTTTTCATCGGTTGTACCATCGATTTTCATTGTTAAAATTATGAAAATTTGATTCTTCGGTTTTGGTTACAATTTTGGTGCATTGTAGCATTATATATTTTCGCAAGACATGTTCATTTTACGTATAACTATTTGTATAATGTCATTAGTTAATGAATTTACAACCGCACGTGTGACTGACTTTTTTTGCAATTTTTAAACACGTCTGATCGATAAAACATCATCAAGAATTTTTTTTGACAGTTTGTTGGAGATATTTGGACAATAGATGATGCTCCAATGCATTAGAACATCGTAGTTACATCAATCTCACATACATTATCAGATAATCGCGCGCACACTTCACTGATCTCCCGGAAAATGTTTATTAATTTTTTTTGCTTTGAAAATTGAGAGATTCAATGGCTGATCAGATGATTTATTCATCACCAGAGACAGAGATCGACAGAAGAATAAATTCCATTGATAACAATTATTTACAATGTCAATAGTCAATGAAAAACCCTGAATTATTATTTCGTGATATAGAATGACAGCAAATGTTTTTCTTTGCGATTAATTTTCATTGTTGATTAAATGACTTCGGATTACATGAATAACAAAGTTTATTTTTAATATTGCTGATCGATACGATAGTTGGAGAATTGAATTGAGAGGGTCAAAAATATGTGTTTGCGGTGAAAATGATAACTGTGCCGATCTCTGGTCAGAAATAGCTGAGGAATTACGGCGGAACTAAAAGTCAACAGCAAAAGTCAATGCTTGTTGAAGAATAAATACTACAATTGATTTCGGGGCAGACTTAGATGGTAATACAATAGATACAAAGATGCTGTGGCAATTGACAGGCAAGGAAATAGATATATTCTATTGGATGGGAATTATTTCCTCCAGCTGACTGACTTTTCTTATTTTTTTCTTCCGCATTTTCGAACTGTTGAAATGGGAAGATTTTTTAGGTGAATAACCTAATTATGTGCAAATAAATGTAAATATTCTTTCATTTAATTTTTGATTTTTAATGAATTAACGTATCTTCCAAGATTTCAAATAATTATTCAACTTTGCACTGAGATAAAAGTTGAGTAGAAATAGTCCTGAGGATGTCTTACGATTTTTCCGATGAAAAATACATATTCGACTGCTAAACGTACTGTGATTGGGAAAATTTTTCTCACGAACTGGCCCATGGTTGTGTGGGGTAAAAATTATACTAAAGGTCGTGGCAATTATTCACGTTCACTGAGATAATTTTTGATGGTATGGGGGTAAAGTTTATTTAGAAAATTTTTCTGGGTCAATGAATTAAAATTCCCACTGCACCTAGTGCTTGATAATTACTTGTCTTATTGTTTTGGTAATTTTCCTCCAACTTTTTTCTCCGTGTGCAATTGTTATCGATTTGTACAGAATTTTCGGAAAATTATAGACGCGAGAGATAAACGCCAGTATCGCACACACACATACGATCCAATTACAAAGAGACGATAAAGAACTTAAAAACTACTTAAACAAGCGTTTCACAAAAATTGGGTAAACATTTTACACTTCAATAATCATCATTTTTTCAATGGGATTGTGGATGGAGACATTGGGATGATCAATTGGGAGTAATTCTCATGGACTGAAAAATGGGCAAACTCGTGAGTCAATCTATAACGAGGGAAATGCCGTGATTAATGCTGAGGTGCCAATGGGAGAGGATTGAGTATCGTTGAGGAATATTTGCGAATTCATGTCTGAGAAACAAGGTGGGGTATTTACATGACTGATAATATATAACTGTAATTATATACTATATATTTTTTCACAATTTTGAGATCTTTCGGATGATTATTTTAATTAAAAATCGGTCCTTGGAATGAGGACAATTTAAATGGCTAGCTCACCCTGTCGATTTCATAGTCGTCAGCCAAGAGGGCCTCCTCCTCGTCGTTTCCCAGGTCGTACTCTTCATCGCCGAGGTCTTCGTCCAATAGAGTATCATCTCTGCAAAGATAATAATTTTTTTTATTAGTATTCAGGGGGCAATATGGACAGATATAAAAATACTGAATAATGAATCGTGAGAAATTATTGAAATTGAAGTTCAGAAATATTTTCTGAGCTACGCAGTTTCCTTTAGAATTCATCGATTAGTTCAACCCTCAAATTGTGTCGTCATTCCCGGTAGGGTTGTCCTTACAAACTAATTGTAGATAATGTTTGTGTTTTTCCGGGACAAAAATTTACTCCCCTATTTTCCCTTATTACTGTTCACTCACAAACCGATTGAACTAAAATGTCTCTCCAAACACAACTTCAAAAGAGGAATGTGACAAATCAAATCGCCTCCAATCGCTAATATTTTTGGACATAACGGTGCGATTAAAACGAATGAAATCTCATTTCAAAACTTGAAAACATACCTTGAAAATGAAAATTAAATCACAATAATTCACTCTGCCGTTCTGGACTAATCGGCCACCAGAGACGATTCGCTCTGCCCCACTTCCCCAAGCACAATTCCCCTCAAACCCCATTATTCCGAGGATTTTCACGATGTTACCCCATGATTTCGGGGTGAATGAAGTATGAATTACTAACAGATATTTCAGGTAGTCAAACAATACTTTGCACTTCGTCATTGTCGCCAAACTGAACGAATCTAACCTCAAACTCCGTTGCCCACCATTTTGAAGTTGTGCGGTATTCACGGCGAAACAAATGAACGAATTCAATCGAATTTTGATAGTTCGTCATTGTTGGAATGGAATGCATCTCAACTAAGCATTAAATGATCATTTTCAACGGGGAAATAATGAGAAATTTGTACTTACTGATCTGACATTGTCTCCTCCCTGTGACGGCTTGGTCGAATCGATCACATTTCGGGTAGTTTCGAGCTTTCTCGTGACGTATTGACCCACATCGAATGGCGGCCAGTTCGATTATTATCGATTAATAACCGGCCATGCCCTACACATGTGCTAACCTAACAAAAACAACACTTGAACACTTGAAATAAATTAGAACTTCGAAAACTAAATTAATATAGGAATATTCGATGAGTTGATTTTATTAGGCCGCCATATTTGTTTTTTTCCCTCAACGAGGTTTAATATTTTGTGGACGTTATTGGGGGCATGTCGGGCCTATCGATGATCAGGAAATTTCGTTTGTTCCGGGGGAATAGTTTATCCAATTTTTTCCAACGGGGAAGAAGCAGGAAATTCGGGGGAGGAAAGGGAGTGAAGGTCTTGGGGATCGAGACGAGCTGTGATGACACTGGAGTTGCTATTGTTGATGACAGTGGAAGGATTCTGGGAGAGGCATTGCACTCTCAACAATCGACACATTTGCAGTGCGTTTTAACCTATTAACAATTATTAATCATGATTAAAAGTCGTAGGTGACTCGACACAATTAAAATGATTGATTTATTTTCCTGATTTTTCCATTTGACAAATTTAATTAATTGTGAATAGATATGGAGGTATCATACCACCGGTGGCACGTGACCTCCACCGAAAAAACATCACTGACGTTTGTGAGAAAGCCCTGAGACAAGCGAACTTGAGGGTTCGAGATGTCGATGCTATCGCGGTGACTGTCAAGCCTGGTTTGGCCTTGTCCTTGATGATTGGACGAAACTTTGGGCAGTACCTTTCGAAGATAGGGAATAAACCTTTCATCCCTGTTCACCACATGGAGGCACATGCCCTGACTGCTAGGATGTCTGAACAGGTAACCAAGAAGCATGGGAGCATTGACAGAATGATTGAATTGATTAAGTAATTAATTGTTTATCAATCATTAAATCATTTCCCTTGGAATCCATTCAACTAAAGTGATAGATAATTGTTTTCGTTAGAATAGGTAGACTTCCCGTTTTTGGTGCTTCTGATCTCCGGTGGACACTGCTTGCTAGCTCTTGTCAAAGATGTAGCCGATTTTTACCTTTTGGGGACTAGTGTGGATGATGCTCCTGGTGAAGCTCTGGACAAGGTGAATTTACATTTTGAAAATGATCTTTTTTGGTATTTTTTTTTGGTTTTCTTCTTCATCTGGCTTTTTCCACATTTTCAGATCGCCAGAAGATTGAAAATAAGGAATATCCCTGATTACGCCGACATAAACGGTGGAGCTGCGATAGAACTGGCGGCGAGCAGAGCCACGAACCCTTTTCAGTTCGAGTTTCCAGTGCTAATGTCTCACTACCGAGACTGTAACTTCAGCTTCGCTGGGCTGAAGAATTCTGCAGCTTCTACGATACAGAAACTGGAGAGGGATTATGATATTGTCGGCGACAGAATCATTCCGGATCTGGAGAATTTTTGCGCTTCAGTCCAGTTGTGCATCGCCAAACACATTGGACATAGGACCAAGAGAGCTATGATGTTCTTGGATAGGAGAGAATTGCTTCCCCAGGACAAAAAAACTTTGGTAATAATTCGTTTATACAATTGTATAAATTTGAAGTTTATGAGGTATGGTAAATCATTGAGGTTTTTTTTTTAAATAATTTGTTGATGCAGGTTGTCTCAGGGGGTGTCGCCTGCAACAATTTCATAGCAAAAAGTCTCGAAATAATCTGCAATGAGATGGAATATCGCTTCGTGCGTCCTCCACGAAAATTGTGTATGGACAATGGGACTATGATCGCCTGGAATGGAATTGAACGGTGGAATGCTAATGTGGGTGTTCTCAGGGACGCTGTTGAAATAGAACAAGTTGAGTTCCAGTGCAGGGCAGCTCTGGGCACAGACTGGACGAACCTTGTTCGAGAGGAAAGTATTCCCTGCAAAACGGTCAAGTCCAGGGAATTATACCCTCGATGAAAATATTTTAGTGAATCAGAAAGTTTTTATTTTGTTATTATTTACGCAAGGGAGGTTTGCGAGGGAAAAATCTTTGGACTTTGGAAAATCAATAGTTTTGATTGACAATTAAAAAGCTCCAACATCCATCACTTTACCTTAAAAAACTATCTCTTTAATAGTTCCATTAATATATGTACAATGTTTTCATCGTTTAGACACAACAATTCAAATAGTTATTGGTAAATGTCGTCTAGATTCTTTTTTAATTTTTTCATAGACATCAATCTCCCCCGGAAGTTCCTCATTCTTCTTCAATTCCTCCTCTGCCTGTTTATCGAGATTGACCCGTATCCTCTCCTTAACGAACTCGATCTCTTCTTGTTTCTCTAACCCCAACGACACAGTGAGAATTTCATTGAACTGCAGTGGCACTTCTGGACGAATTTCTTCGGAAACACGATCGAAAGCACTTTGGAGATCGTACAGAGCTGGCTCTATCTCCTTGAATTTCTTCTCGGCATCTGGAGTGTCCATTTTGTTGATCACCAGTATGGAGTGCATGTTCAGGAGGTCGGGCTTGTAGAGCTCCAGCTCCTTGTTAAGAAGGATAACTGTCTCGAGGCAGTTGCGGAAGGTTCGGTGGACCGACAGTCGAAATCCCTGAATGTCAACGACAAACACAAGGATCTTGCATCTCTCCAGATGCTTCAGGAATTTATGCCCCATTCCCACGTTGACGTGGGCGCCTTCGATCAGTCCTGGAAGATCTGCTACTGCGATTTCTCGCATATCTGGGTACTGAACTACTCCGAGGTTCGGTCGTACAGTTGTGAAAGGATAATTAGCAATTTTTGGTTTTGCCCTGGAGACGGACCGCAAGAGAGTGCTCTTGCCAGCGTTGGGGAAGCCCACGAGTGCAGCGTCAGCAATCAGTTTCAAATCCAGAGTCACAACTCTATGCTCTCCCTTTTGGCCACTCCAGCCAGTCTCCTCACAGCCTCCAACCCCTCCACGAGCTATGATGACTTTGGAGTCTGGTTTGTCAAGATCTCCTGCAAAATTATTAAAACCCCATTCACAAGAAATTCCTCAAAATCAAAATTTCCCACATTCATATGATCAACTTATTTAATGAAATCCCCAAATGGTTTGATGAAGTTCAACTTATCAGGAAACGTTTTGTGGGAGAAGAACATAGTCAGCAAAGTTCATTAATTCACCTAGAACAGCACCATTCCGATCGAAAATGGTGACACCCCTGGGCACAGGGATCTCCACATCCTCTCCCATGACCCCCAGAAGTCCCTTGAATGTGCTCTCTTCCCCATGGGGGGCGATGATCTTCTTGTTCCTATACTTCCTCTCGACATCGAATAAAGTCAGTTCCTCGGTGGCAGTGGCATAGACATGTCCACCACGTCCCCCCACACCTCCATAGCGAGGCAGGCCCATCCCCCCAGTGCCACCACGTACGTAGAGCTGTATAGAGTCTAGGAAGCCCTTCCTCATGTATCTCCTGGGCTTCTGAATGACATAAAGAATATTTTATAAGCAAATCCTCTTCTTTCTGATGTCAATCATGAGATTCACGTGTTATTCTGCACTTACTTTTGCCTGGTAGGCGGCATAACCTAAAAAACGCGTCAGAAGCACCATTTTTTCGTTTTATGTGAATTTTTTCGTCGTTGTGAAGCACATAATAGGCCGGTTACACTGAAATCCTCCAGATATGATGGTTTTTTGGAGCTGTTATGATGTAGTTGGCTCAATTTTAGTGTAATGTTTATTGGGGACTTTCAAAGGGAGCATTTTAGTGCCCAATTTTCATACAGTTCCAGTGACTAGAGTTTCTCCCCCACTCTATCTAATTCTCACTTGTATTCATGTCCCCCACCACTCAATCCATTTGATACCTCAACGGTTGCTCTTTATTTTTGAAGCTGCTCGGCCATCATCGACACGCTGCTTTATCGACCGAGTTTGCGACCCGTGTGATGCTTTATCGACCGAGCATGACACCAATACCGCGCATTATATGAACTGAATTCGTTTAATCAATTCAAATGACTTTTCAATTTAAAAATTACTTAGGAGTGAGGATAAAATATTTGAAGACTTTTCTGCCAAATTTCAGGAGTAATTATTTAATGATCTGTGTATATATATGTATACATAGATATGGATATATACAGGTATCATAAAAAAATTGAATTGTCGAAATTCTTTTATCATGATGACCTGGTGTAAGAAGGAAAACCAAATTGAAAGCTGAAAAATAAAAATTTTTCCACTCAAAAGAAAAAAAATCCCGACACTTGATGAATATTTATCATCGCAAATAATCGTCTCACTCAATGGAAAATGAGGCTAAACTTGTCGTTAGCAATGAAAACAGGGTGAAATCAATTGTGTACTGGAAGTAGAGATCAATTGATCCAAATGCTCCTGAAAAATAATAAAAAGTCACCAATGAACGTGAAGTACTGCACGCGCTCATGTATCTCGGTAAAAATGGGAGGCTCGTCGTGACGACGACTTCGACGTAGACGAGCGTTAAAATTAAATCTAGCATTGGAGAATCGCAGATGAGACGCGACTACGTCTTTGGTCCATCACCGACGACGAAGTCGCGTCCTCTGGTTCAGTCTCAAGAGCATATTCAGTTGGTGCGGTTTGCTTGCTCTTTTTCAAGGGGTTTCATTCCCTTTTCGTGACACTAATTCTCCCGTTGCGCGCTATTTTCTCCTGTTGGGAGCCACCGTGAACCGATTTACCTACTGGGAGTGATTATTTAGGGAAAAAGCCACTCATCGACTTCTCGTGCTGGTCAACATTTCGCGGGAGGTCCCAGTTATTTGGATCCACGAGGTAATTCCTCATCTCCATGTCCACTAGACTAAGTATTCAAGTGAAGTGAGGGGATGATATAAGTTGCATTGATAGAAATGTTTTTTGACAATTATTTTTAGTGCAATTTATTTGTCCCCTGATTGATGATTAATATTCATTATAGGTTAGAGAAATTTCATTCTGGGGTACCGTAAATTTTATCCCTTCAGTTTAGTAATTTTTTTTGACCAGGATTTAATTTCCAGGGATGAAATATCCGCCCCCACCCCTCGGTTTCGCGATTTTTATAATAAATCACGACTGGAGATGAGTTGTCTTAACTAGTTTTACCACTTTACCACAGATTTTTCCGCCTCCTACTCTGAACCCCTCAATAACAACTGTTTATTATGAACCCGATTTTATTATTCGCTCTGGAATTTGACGTGTCCCTGAAGAAAAAATTGTTCGATTGTTTATCAGTCATCGCACATGTGACTCCAGTGCATGACGTCCCGAGGGTTCAAGATTGCGCGTGAATTACCGGCAGATGCAACTGCAATTATGCAGCTGACGTCCGATAAGACTTATCTTAATTGGGATTTATTGGGATTGAAGATCGTTGCGGATCGTGTCCCAGTGGCTCTTCATTCATGGAGATAGCCGGGTTCATTGATGATTATCGCGGATTTTTTTTCAGGAAACGTGAAAAATCGTTACGTGATTCTGAATGGAGTGCGTAATCGAACGCTAATTTTAAAAATTTTCGTGGCGCCACTCGCCACGTTCCACTCGTCGAGATGGAAATAACGCCAGGTCGCTATAGAGGATGGACTCGGAGACGATCCCACACGGAGAGAAAAGAACATTAAAAATTAAAGAGACCTTAAAAAAAATGGTGTATCGGTCGCTTTTAAAATTAGACTATTTTATTGACGAGAGGAAAAAATGTTTTGAGTTTAATTTTTTAGAGGAGTCGAACGAGAATGAACTTTTCGGGAGATTTTTCTCCCCCCGTCCGAAAATGAAGGGATAAAGGAGATGAAAAAAACAACGACACGGGCTCTCGATTATCCCACCCAACCGGCGACATTGAAAGAGAAAAAAAAGAAAAAGATTATGTCGCAAGCTGCCAAGCAGGTGACGAAAGCTCACGCGTCACAACTGTTGTTCCTTCATTAAAGTCATTTGACTCCGTGTGCTCGTGGAACGCGATAGAATTTTTTTCGATTTTTTTTTTAATTTCGGAATCCACGAATGTCAGGAATATTGCAAAATGTCCGCCACAACTGTCCGGAAATTTACGTAATATTGCAAAATGAATATTCGGATGGGGGCAGAGTGGTTCCGACTTTGAAAATTACCGAATAGACTAATTTTTTTTTCTAGGCGTTCTCACTCTTGACACGTGAAGAACAAGATCGTAGACGTCTAGCTCATGACTCATAACCCGGGAAAGAACCAAAGTAGGTATAATTAAACCAATCAATGAGTGCGTAAAGATATTTTCCGCTGTGTGACATCTCTGAAAATAATTGCAAAAAATCAAGAGATCGCGCCTTAAAGCCCTCAACTCCTCGACGACGAGGAATTTATTCCCTCGAAAAAGACTATTCGTATGCGATTTTTGGGTCCCGTTGTAGCCTTGATCCCTCGCCAAAATACTTGGACAGGAGGGGAAAGCTGCACAGTGGCCGTCAACCATGGGCTAATTCCCAATCTTGCATCATCAACTGCGCATCGTCAATGCATGGAATTCATCTTTCCCTCATTATATGCTTTTCCCGGTTGACTTTTATGGTATGTCCATTTACATTTATGATATTTCCATTCGTCATTATTATTATTTTTTCCCAGTCAGCTTTCAACTGGTCACAATGGACCGCGATGATGACGACTTCGGCGAGGGCTTCATCGCGGAATCCCATCCCCTGCGACCCACCCTCGGCTCGCAATTGTCAGTACCATTGGGGAGGAACGAATCGCGTGCGCCAAGTATGAGTAGCAGTGTCAGTGACCTTGATGCTCCAATTTATACTCGTGAAACGACTGTCCCCGTACCACGTGGGGTGAGTACACATTGTAATGAATATTTATGAATGGAAACAAGTTCGGTAATAAAATCACCTTTCAATTTGTCAGAAAAATCGGTAAATGAGTGATCAGTATTGCGTGAATTCCCACGACATTTCCAAATATTATATTATTAATTTTAAAAACTCACATCATTTTTATTATTAAATTATTTTTTACTGTCCCATGAATCTCTCCAAAACGCGTGTGAAATTTAGAAATTTTTTTTTTTTGTTGTGGGATGAATCAACTCTTTCGCTTGCCATTATTTTAATGCAAAATACTCCCCCCCACACCCCTCAATCTGAAAATACTCTCGTGTGGACTCTACCGATTCGCGCACATCTCGTGTCCGTCCAACACGTGTCGTCGGGGATATTTCAACTGGTCGCAACTCAGGTGCACAAGCGCGTGATTGGGTTCGTTCGAGTAGGTGTGTTCAATTTATTTCTGCATGTGAGTGTATCAGACGAGTTCATCTGCACCAGTCAATTCCACATCTCCAATCAATTCAGCACACCCAAGACGCAATTTACAATCTGTTCACCGTCGCGTTTCCGAGGAATTTCATGACGCAGTCAATTTCGCATTTATCAGAATATTTTCAATTTACTTTTTTTTACTCTCGATACGCGGAATCAAATTATTTGTGAGTACATACCCCCAGAGCAATTGGAAGGCCGGGGATAATTGAACTGTTTTCAATGTAGTCACGTGCTTGCACGACTTACGGATACTTCCTGCATTATCGATTGTTATTGGTTGCACGCAGTGACACTGATTTTCCAAGTCTGGATACGGTAATTTATTCTGAAGTAATTTCTGCGAATTTATCAATTGGACGAGAGGAATATGTAATCAAAAATATGTATCTGTCCAGTGATTATGGCGGGGACTGTCTGCGGAGAGAATTTGTTAATAAAAGTTCAAGTCGGAGTTGAGGAAAACTCGGCTGTGGAAAATTCTGGTTCCCCTCCCCTGCCATCAGCTCTGCCTGACGAAATTTCCAATGAGATTTCCACTTGCCTTTGATTGGATCTGGAGTCCTGGTATCTGTCTGAAGCGGGAAAGTTCTTTATCGCTGTAAAGTTTTCCACTTAAACTCATCAATGAACAAGTAGTTTTCCCCGGTCGTCTGTC
This sequence comes from Diachasmimorpha longicaudata, assembly GCF_034640455.1. Taxonomy (NCBI): domain Eukaryota; kingdom Metazoa; phylum Arthropoda; class Insecta; order Hymenoptera; family Braconidae; genus Diachasmimorpha; species Diachasmimorpha longicaudata. Next base: position 3,096,328 of record NC_087237.1, read on the forward strand.
GCCAGGTTCATCAGCAAGAGATATCGAGTGATACGCGACATTCTCTAATGCATTTTCTAATGCATTGCATGAGTGCACTTGTTCATTGCGTTCAATAAATTGACGTTATGCTGGACTGTTGTGCAACTGGGGAATACGGCCAATGCCGCTGACAGGCCTCCTAATAGAAAGAAAAAATTCAATAGATTCAATGCAAGACAGTTATACTCGATGCATAACAGAATGCGACACGTCAATAAATGACAGAATTGCTTTATCCATTCGATCTCTATTTTCACCTCAAGCTGATAGTCCATCTGCACAGGGGCCTGTGGGGAGGCTGATGTAATTCCGCTGGATTTGAGAGGTTGAATGACGCAAGAGCATCCCTAGACCATGTCCTATGTACGTTAACAATTAGAGAAAGCAATCAGTCATCAGAAAATATTCCCCAGAAAAAGTTAATTAAATTATATTTTTCTATTTAAACTATTCTCATACGAAAGTCTCTGACAATGTCCTCGTTTTGAATTTCCTAAGATTTTATTTTCTTTTAATCGCGCTGGGATGATAAAAGTGATTACGAAATTTCACAATCACCATCTCAAGTTCATTAACCCGTGTCACTAGCCACTCTAACATATCCGCCACTCCATTTATTCCTAGACTTCCCCGTCATAAAACTGTCTCGCTCTCCATTGAATCGGTGACCTCAACACAATACCGGGAAAAACTGTCCTCGTAACTGGAAAAAAAAAACTCCGCAAGTTTCCGGCCGCAGAATGAGTTCAGTGACTCCGACGATTGGTAATTAAATAAAAATTAGTGTAACCTAGACATTTCCCGGTGAATGTCGAAGCAAGAGATTCGGTTGCGTCAGCTGTTGGCGGTGCGCGTGCCTGTCAACAGGTACAGGGGGGCCTCTATCCCGCTGACGTCATCGGGCGTTTTATCGACGATTTGGGGCTGGAGAAGCTTCCAGAGCCGCGATTGGTTCGTTCTAGGGGCTCGGCGGGCTTCACTACGGCTGACGTAACACGTGGATATATTTAAGTTTTAAGTCCCTCGGGGTTTCGTTTGTCCGAAAGGCCTTCCACTGCCATCGCACGAATACTTATGCATCTCGCAGATTTCCTCACTGGCTTCGGTGCATCCGCACTAAATCCACGGGTGACGTCATAATGAGGATAATAGGGAATGGAGGGGAGGTGCCCTGAATTGTTAGGCCTTAGGTCTCTCCTTGGCGATCACTGTAACATCTACAGGACCGAAACTAGGGAATAACATAGGGAATTGAGATTTTTTTTTTCTTCGCAATTTCTCGGAAATGAGTATTTGATAATTTTTGGTTCTCTGCGTTCGCAATTACTCATTTGTTATGTGTTATAATTGCCCGGATATTTTTCTCTCCGTACGGATTGAAACCCCCGGGACAGGAGACCCACCCCTGGACTCCCCTCAGGGGTTGGTAATACCGAGTCCAGCCGCATGCGCACCCCTGCGTTGACGGAGTCGTCAAGGGTGACTTGCGGGGGTATAAGCGCCGGCTATCGAACTAGTCTCTCCTCAGAATAAATTCATCCGTGGATACGTGACGTAGACGTTGTAAGGTGAGTATTTACTCTGAATTCCCTCCAAAATCATTTCAATCACATAATCGTCACTTAACCGGTGTGATAAAACGCGAGTGACTAGTGCGGAATAAGAAATCGTGACCGGAAATCCGAAGTTTTGTGGCTCAATCTAAAATTATTTAAAAACTGCGGAGAATGGATTTTTCAAAATGAAAAAAATTATCATTTTTTTATGATGACCGTCATTATTGCACGATACGGACGGCGATGAGACATTGATTATTTAATGATCCGAAGGTCATCATCGCCTTTTCCTCTGCGTCTCATCGTTACGTAACCGACGATGTGAAAATAAAAGAGAATGAAAATTACAGGGGATGGTGATTCACTCAATCACCGGTATCTTCCGACCTAATGAAGCGATTCAGCTCTGTCAGAGCTCATTGGAAATATTGACAAATTACCTTGAAAGTGAAAAAAAAATCGCGAAATTCCACTCTGCCGATATCGAGATATTTCAAATGAAAAACGGCGGTTTCGAGGCGAGGAAAAAAATCGGAAATAAAAATGTTCGATGATGTCCGACGTTTTGGGAGTTATTCTGTCAAAGAATGTGGCATGTGGGCGTTATCTAGTGGAGCTCGAACGCCGTTAGACCCAATGGCACAGCAAAATGTAATGATGAAAGAATGCAAAGTCATTAGTCACTGAATCATCATTAAATCATAAATAGCTGATACATTCTATCCGCGAGAATTCCGACCTCCGAGTTTATGTTCACTTCAATATTCCGTACGTTGACCGTCATTTCCGCAATCAGTGTTGTTTATCTTTCCGTCAGTGAGTGGCTAAACCAGAAAAAATTATCTCATGAGACATATTTAATTATCATGTCATTTAAAACTGCACTTACAAATCATAAGAGCCTATTCGTTCAGTTTTTACGAGAGAAGTAATGCATCCCTGATGATGTTTTACAACTACTTACTTCAGCTTTTATTATTACGTGGAGGTCATCGAGGAGATTTAATCATCGAGAAGGTCATGCGCTGGGGGATTGCTTTTTAGCAATAGCTCCGCAGCCTTATCACCGGGATTCTGCTCTGCTCTTATTTTTCTGTACTTTGTACCTTTAACCCCGTGACCTTCGAACAGCTGAGGGCACCGGGAGGCGTTGCCACAACCACCAATTAATACTTGACGAGAACTCCGTACCCCTGTAACAGATATAACGATATGTACTCCGATTTTTTCATTATATACTAAAAATAGGTGCCTTCTTCGTTCGCGGCTGCCATATGTGCACTTTCGAAACGATAAATTTGATTATATATATGTTGTACAAAGATTATATTGTGGTATAATACCTTCAACCACATGGACAATATTTTTACATATAATATAATATAATGTATATTATATAACATTTCATAACGAAACAAAAGCTTCAAGAAAGTGTGACTTGAATTTTTCTAGGATAGACATTTTTTATTGTATATACTTCGGTTTGAAAATTAAAATTCCGAAAATATCTTTGGATATCGTTCTTCAAATTAATACAACTACAGCTAAAAATGTTAGTTTCAATCCCATTAAATCGACGTTAAGAGATAATTTAGATAGGTTTATCAGTTGATTTAATTTTCATGATGAGTGTTGAAAATTATCAATAGTCTAGGAACTGAAAAAAATTCCAAAAATGAAAGAAAAATTCGAGGTGATCGTCCGTTCAATTCTTCCATGTCTTTTTGCAATAAAAATGACTATAACTAAAATATTTTTAAAAAGTATTTAAACTGGCAGGAAAAGCACGTGGAGGGTGGAGCTGTTTATTTCAGGTGTTCAGAGGAATTATGGGAAGACGATTTATTTGAAAATATTCAGGGGAGCTTAGGGAAGTATTCTGATAAGGGCACGATTGCCGTGTTGATTTTGGGATTGGAAAAACCGTGAAGTGTGGACACACAGGGAAATCATTAAAAAAACAGGTTTTGTGTCTCGTCTTTTCTGTCACGAAGAAACAGCTTTGATTCGAATAAAAACGTTTTTTATAACATCCATTTTATGAGTCGCTATTAATTCATTAATGGACAATAAATGAATGAAGCAAAAATTGATAAATAGAATAACACATTTATGGATTCACTTATTTATTAGTTTTTATTTAGCATTTGATTGATCAGAATTTTCTACACTTTGATGCGTTAGCTGCACGATTTATATGTTATTATAGTTATTCGTTGATAACATGGTCGTCCAGGGGTTTATCTAATAGTGACGGGACACATACAATGATTAAACTGAGAGTTTCGAAGCCACGATAAGAGCAATATGAAATAACATTTGTCTTCTCAACGGTTACATTTTCTTATCTAAAATCATCAATGGAATATTTTTGTGTTGACTTTCTGAAACTTTTTTTTTTCAAGCCACTTGAGGATGGAGATATCTAAGGTGAGTGCACCTAGACTAATACATTGAGTATTAAGAGAAGGATGACACTGATAGACTGCTGAAAATAAATCAATGAGTCGACTAGAGGCCTCACAAAATCTTAGAATTTTTTTTCAACGAATTAGAAATGTTTCGTAACAGAAAATTCTTCGAACTATTTTACTAACAATTTGACGTTTTCTAACAGTCCAAAGAGGAAGTTCAGGAACAGCCGTCAACACCGACGGCATTGGCACCGTCCACTAAGGTAATTTCATGGATCATTGTTCATCAAGAATCCACATAAAAAACCATATCCGGTAACTGGAAATCAATCAAGGTCAGCCGTAATAATTAAATTAAATCTTTCCGGATAATTGGAAAATTGCATTTCCAATTGTTGTCGACCTGAAAAGCAAAGATTTGTTCTGGGAAGAATTTATGGTAAAAAAAATTATTTAACAACTCCTTTGTACCTGCGGAAAATTTAAATAGAAAATTACTTCCGACCTTTCCCCCACACGAAAAATATTTTTCTGATTTTTCGCTCCTCTTCATCACTCAAATGAAAAATTAAAGAATAAACACTGGCACTAATCCGATCATCTCGTTTCACCTCAAGTCCACTGTACTGGCACATTACCTTGTTACTGTATTACGCATCACGATCAATCATTCAGTCCTTGAGTCCATCCAATTCCACTTACATAATATCACTTTTGACACAATTTTTTACTCGTTATTTACTCTTTTTGTTTCAAGCAGACTAGCGCTCAGAAGGATGTCGTAAGTACTGTATTAACTGGTTGATTATTTAACCTGAATACAATAGTATTGTTCGATGGAAGTGCGACGAGTACAGTGGCAACGAGTGTGAAGTTGGCGGCACGAGACGAAGTCGAGGGCTGCCAACCACACGAGTTAAAACATTCCGACGCACGTGCGTCCAAATTAGACTTTTTTGTCACTGCTGCTACGTTCAGCCCGTCTCGAAAAGTGGCTTTTCGTTTACAACGAAACGAAAAAGTACTTTTCGACACGAGCTGAACGTAGCAGTAATGACAAAAAAACCACGTTTCGGTGATAAAAAGTAATTTTTTTTCCTCACTTTGTACGAAAAAGTAGATTTTTACTCGACCGATGCTTGAAATATTCCCTTTCCAGCCTCGACGAATCAAAAAATCATTGGATATCAATGCAACACACTGTTCTTGGAAACAGATACCACTTCTTATGAATCAACTAATAGGTTTGAATGTTATGAAAAAAAAAATCATTTTCCTGTTTTAATTAGAACGAACTTCGTCCCGATGCGGACGATTTTCACGAGCGGTTATCAATGAGGAAATTGACGGGTCATTTAATTTGATAATTGCACGCTTTACGGCTGAACGCAGCTGCAAATAATTTTCGGAAATTCCCTTGCGATTCGAGTAATCGAACCGAGATTTTCCTCCTATCACTGGAATCCTCGTTTATGGTGATAATTCGCTGAACAAATTATGCATTCGAATCGATCAGAGATCTTCGGTTCAAAACGTGTTGGTGTCGGTTCATTTTTTTTAACTCAGAGAATCTTGATTATTAACTATTTCTCTAAGCTCATTGATAAATACGTCGTCTTTGTTGTTTCAACAATTATTTGTTTGGTCCCATTTGGATCAAAGAAAAATCTGTTGATATTTGAAAAATAAAAGTATTTGATCTGAATATTTATTTTAAATTAATAATTACTCTGAGGAGACTCACATTTACGTGCACGTGATGGTACCTGCTTCTCCTTCTCTCTTTCCCTAGATTTCTGAAAACAGACAAAGGTATTATCATTCTCGATTGCTTATCGCTGATCTGTTCCAGATAAACAGGTTAATCGTTGTAATCACGGGTTGGAATGCCTAGACTATTTTGTCGAATCTATTGGCTTAGTTTTATCTGGAATCGCGATAACATGTGGTCTGAGAAGAGCCGTGATTATTTATTCCTCTATTTCATTATTTTATTCTCCCTAACTAATATAATTTTTTTATTCGATCATCTCGTCTGATGCGGTAGATATTAAGTTAAAAAAAAAGTCGACAGTTGATTGGGAATTATCAGGACAATGAGACTGAAAATCACACTCATCAAAATTTTTAAGGGCCAATCTCGTTGTAATTACGGATTATTTAATTTAATTTTCCCTCAAAGTTCATTCTTTCCCTCCGCGAAAATCCCTTCCACTAAAAGTACTCGAGTACATGATATCCCGCAGTCCATCAGGCGTTTCTTAACTAAATATTCACCGGTGCAACTCCACTTCGACCTCCTCCACCCACCACTCCTCAATCTGCGAAAAGGAAAAGCTGCAGAGTCTATTTGAAGAAAAAAAGCAATTGAAAAATTGAAACTAGCGCAGGCGGAAGTGTCAGGAACGTGTAGAAATTAGCTGGTGACGCAAGATGCTCCAATCCTCATGTATCGATGCATCACGTATTTAGAGCTCACGTGTAATTAGCATATTTACATAACCATCAGTATATGTATCGGAAATTTTCGCAAATTTATGGTTGAGTTTAATCGGGAAATTATAACACTAAACGTAGTCGTTGAATTAATCAATTTACATAGTACACTTGATTTACTATCTATTGTTTATTATTTTTTAGAAATGTTCGCAGAACTTTTCTCGCGTGATAAAATGTAATGGAAAAAAATTGAATTTAATCATTTTTAATATTTCTAAAAATTCATAACACCAAACTATCCTTGAAATTCATTTTTACTAATCAACTCTAATGCTGACGATAACATTTGTTTGCTGAGCAAACACTAATATCGTAAAACAACCAAGTCCACTCTTGAAATAAGACAAGTTTATCCTAAAATCAGGGCACTCTCCAAAGAATCCGCATGAATTATTGGGCAATTCCTAATCATCACAGAGGAACTAAAAACAAAGGGAATATTCCAGTTGTACTGTAGACAGCGTAGTTGTGTCACTATTCTATATATATATATTTACAATAAATATTCATAATTTTTAAAATCTTATTATTATCATTCCTTCCTTCTACACCACCGCGTCTCCTTAACGTTTCTACCCTGCGAAAGGGGAAAACCGTACGCAGTTCTCGCATTTTTAAAATTTTTTGCTGTGTAAAAATTTGCAATCTCAATAATGCACGTCTGAAGGTGAGGCCCTCATCCATCAGTCACGTTACCCCCCTCTCCGAGTGGTTTTCACTCTTTCAAACAGTATCTTATTTAAAATACTCGTGAATCCGTGTGGCGTAGGTGTGAATTTTTTTAGCCTCGTGACGCAGTACCCCAGATTCTTTCGCCTTTTTTCGCGAATAAAAAAAATTATTCTCCTTCCATTCACGCACTTTTTCAAAGCGACAAGATAGAAAACCAAAACACTTTGCAATTTCTCAAAGAACCAATTGTGTTTCAATTTTTTTCGCATTGAATTTTGTCCGAAACGTTCTAGACGCCGATACGATAATTTCACACACTTTCGTTCAATAATATAAACTTTTCTAATATTTTTCAATTCGCGATTTAGGGTCGCCTCCACCCCCCGATAGCCCCCCACAATCGGTACCGCTTGTCACCGCCTTTCCCCACGTGGAACCTCGCGTGTTCGCGATTACAAAGCTTCCATTCGGAGGGAAAAATTATCACGCCTCTCATTACCATGATAATTCCTTCTAATTAGACCAGCACACGAATACACTGTCGCTGTTGTTACCCAGCTGATCCTAATGACCGTTAACCACCTGACATGTCTCCCAGAAGAAGCGACACCCATCGACTTCCCCATTCCCCATTGTCTTTCAACAGTGCCACCCCCGCCCCCCCCCCCGACAAAAAGGCCCCGCGGGCCTTTAAATTCCCATCCACTGGTCGCGAATGAAATAAAAAAAGCGTTTGTCCACTGGAGCCTGGCAGTCTAAAGTTGAGACTCGTGAGCCCCAGCTCCTTAAAAAGACGAGTTATTTTTATCCCCCAATTCAATTATCTCCGTTCACTTTCATTCTGGCGAATCGCCGCAACTCGCGAAATTACCATATCCAGTGTCCATAGGTCATCGCAGTTGAGTAGCTCGCTAGTTCACAACTGCTCAGACCCAATGGACTAAATTGAAAAATTGGACAACCGTGACAGTTCGGATTATTGACAAGTGAGTTGATTAGACGAGGGGGAGAGAGGTGTCCACTTTACTGAGACATGTACAGAGGGGGAAAGTAACTGAAGGCGGTTTTTCGGGGACAGAGGGGATAGTTGTGACTTATTTCCAGTGGTACCTCTCACTCGACCGTTCGGCTATTCAACACTCGGTGAATTGTGACGCTAACGAGAGGTTCATTTCAAATATCGTTTTATATTCGTTGAGAGGATTTTCACAATTATTTTGCTGTCAATTTTATAAGTTTATTTTAATTAACTCGTTGATTTTGTCAGAATAAGGTTCTTCGAGAAAATATAAATTGAGAAATAGAATATATTTATAATAAATACAAATAAAAATTAATAATTCTTGGAATTCTAATTAATTTTATGAATAAATTAGATTTTTCGAGGGGATTTTGATGATTTATTTGTTATAATTTTATAAATTTTGATTTTTGTATCTGCGAAAGTTTGAAACTCATTCGGGAGAAGTAGTTTGAATTTGACGGAGTGACTTAGGACCTTTTGGAAACAGTTGTGTGCAGACGTCGTGAAAATACGCGGATAAACGCAAAAGGAGGTAGTGAAGCTCTTTGGGGAGTTGAGACGTTTTGGAGCACCTTCGTGACGTTGGAGACCGGAAAATGGGTGCAGGATCACAGGTAATTTATTTTGATTTGGTCGAGTCTTCCGAGCTTTAATAGTGAATGGAAAATATTTATATGGAGACCATTGATGAGAGACAATGATTTCTCAGAAATAATTTCCATATAAATTTGAACGCAAAAAATCATTCCCTTATCAAATGGGTCAAACCTCTTCGGAAATCAGTGAGGGATTGAGCGCACGCGTAAAACACATTGCGAATTGGTCAAAAATATATTTAAAAAATACAGAAACTGCGAAAATGTGGAGATAAACGGGAAATAAGCTCGTAATTCACAAGTTTTTTCCTCTCCGAGACAGTTTCGAGGAATTCCGTGCGGTTGGAGACTGGAAACTGGGTGCAGTGCCCCGGATAATTTATTCTCTTTTGATCTGCCGTTTTCTGCTAATCTGTTTTTTATATTTATACTCATTTGCGGCGGGAATTGTTGTCGTTATTTAAAATGCGCTGGCGGAGGCCAAAGGTCGGCTTCTGCACCAGACAATGGCTTCTTCTGAGTTGGACTTCCAGCTGCGATGTATGAGACAGTAGAGGGTGGGAGAATAGCTGTTAGATAAACGCGTGATGGATGCAAGAAGAGAAATATTTCCGATTATTTTTCAAAATAATCCAGCCAAGTACCCCTCCACCTTCAAAATTAATCGGATATTTCCCTCCAGTTTCCCTGCGTACCACCAATGAGTTTCGCAGAAAAACCGTCGCGCTTTACGCTCGGGATTTTTAAACTGCAAAATCTATCCCTCCCGTTGCTACGCAACGAAACTCTCGGGAAATATCCGATAATTTTGAAGGTCTTGGAGGATTACTACTAAAAAATGACGTATCTGTTCCGTAATTCCGGAGCGAAATACGGTTGTCCGAATTTTGACAGAACTGCCGCGAAATTTTTCCTGAAACTTCCGTAACTTCTCGCTGAATCGACTGTGTTCATACAAAATTTCAATCCTGATGTCGCGTAAAATTCCCCAGTCGATTCAGTAATCGATAAGCGAACTGCACGTTCCGTAATTTTTACGGAATATTTCTCACCGCGTGGGATGGAAATTGATGAGAAAATTGGAGTGTTGGTATTTAATTTTTGAAACGTCATGCCAATTTTCCTTTTATTCAATCTATGAAACCCTTGGACCTCAGAAAAGAATACGTCTCTCGATGTATGACTTCGAGTGATGGGTAATCGCATTTATAACCGCTTTCTCATGAACTTGCGACGAAGGTGTAAAGGTCATTCTCTCTCGCGAGAGATATTGGACGAATTTCAAAATTCGCGTCCTTGCTAATTATCTAATTATGTCAGACGCGAAAAATTTTGATTGATAATTTTAAAAATACATTTTTCAATCGATAAAATTTTACATAAATAAATATCCTTCACCGCACGATTACGATTATTGCGCGTTCACCGGAATGTAATGCGTCAGTTACATTTTTGTTTTCTTCAGAGTAAAAAACACTTGACTTATCAAAATGGCTAGTATTCTTCAATCTCCAGCTGCCGCGGAATTCGTCTCACCCGCCAAATGCTTTTATCACTTCACTGATATTATTTAGATTCTAAAATTTTGGATAAGGTTTATCTACCGATAAACTCCAAGCACCTAACGATTAGGTATTTCCACCGAACTCCGGTTCATTTGACATTATGTCTGGCTTTATCATATTTTCGTATTAAATATCAACGGAAGGACAAAAAGACGCTGCGACCTCGACAATTGATATGCAAATGGTAATGGCTGCGTTGACAATGGTCCAGTCACATGCTGACATTGCATTTGACGCGGTATTCGCGAAAAAAAGGTGATGCCGAGAGGTACCTATTGAAGTAGTTGAATTAATTCTAGAGTATTTGCCCCAGTTGGACCTCAACACGCGATGAACGTTTCTCATCAGATCCGTCTCGACGGATTAACTCCGCAGATCTATAGGATAATAATATAATACGTTAGACGTGATGAATTATGTTCTGTCGATTTACAAGTTCCTCAACGGCAGAGCCTTGATAGATTAAATCCGAAAGAAAGATCCTCTGGTTCCTCTTTTGAGGAGAATCATTGGATTATCGACAGGAATTGTCTAAATCACATCAAAACGATTCGACTATGAATCTTTAATCTTCTATTTATCGCACGCAGAAGGTAGATCTTTCTCCACTGATGTCTCCAGATCAACTGACTCTTCCCTAACAGGAGATGAGGAATGGCCGACAGTCGGCCGACTGTCGGCCAGCATTGGCCGAATGTCGGCCCACTGTCGGCCACTCTTCATCTCCTGCCAGGGTTGGTGACCAAATTTTTCCCACTCTGGGCCTGTGTCCATTCATTCTTCTCTGCTTTTGTTCATCAAAAATATTCTCAACATTTCGGTACTCTTCTGACAAAAACTAAAATACTGACATGGACTGAAAATATCTATGGACAGACGATTAATTTTGTATCCACACGCATCAAGAACTCTCAATAAAGTCACCAAAATTTCTTGCAACGCTACTCCCCCCGTGAAAGTCTCCCCTCGCCTCCAAAATTAGCATTACCCAAAATCCAAGATCACAGAGCGTGTATACTCGTGCGCGCAATAAAACTGAAAAAAAAAATCAGCAATGTGTGCAAACGTGTCGCGAGTTTATTATTAGCATCACTACCTGCACTGTCGGCTGAACGTGTGTGTGAACGGAGGCTCGACACCAGAGTCGTCCAATGGCGGTGGCCGTAGTATCGGCACACCTTCGGCCCGGCCAATGGGCGGCCGCCATTCATTCGAGAATTTTTATTCAAACCACATACCGCTCTGTGACAAACCCACACAATCATCATCCACTCAAAATGATGGTGGGGGAGAAAAAAAATGTCTCTACACCGGGTGGAGTGGCCGTTGTAGCCTGGAGTTGGAGTTAGTCGGTACACGCGCCCTTTTTCCACAGACACGAGACCGAATTCTTCGTCCTCACGGCAGGGAAAATGTTCAGCAAGATCAAGGTTCGTTGATACATATTAAATGGCTTTTAAGGGGTTTTTCGTAGCGTTGAACTCTCGGGATATTTAATTTTAGGATATTTACGAGTTTTTTGCCAAGTCACATGGGGCGCCGGTATACGTCACCAGACGCTTGATTTCCGGGATATTTATAGGCGCTAGCGATATAACAATCGCTAAGAGTTGGTGCCTTCGACCTCGCACTTATGCCACGGCACCGGCAGGATTGAAGGATCTGCGATGAAACGAGTTTGTTAGGTCGAGGTCACGAGGCTTAATGGGGGTTGTGAAGGCTAGCGAATTGATTAGACTTGGTCTGAATGCGGAATTAAATATATTGCACTAGGTTCGAGGGGGGATTTTTTTTTCATTTTTTTATGTGTCCATATGGAGCAGAGAGAAAGGTTTCAACGCGATGCGCGCGTAGAAAAATTTTTGGGTTCGAGTAACGTGAGGGAAATTGATATTTTGGGTGGGGAATTGGGATTATATTCACCCTGAACACGAGTAGAATACTCCAGAGCACTCGTCCTAAAATACCCTTCCTCCTAAATCCACTTGTTATCGAAATATTTCGCCAGGTCATAAAACTTTCCCGAGAAGCGAACTTTCTTTTACATTTAGAATTATTTTAAGAATGAATAGGTTTAGTGCATACGCAGGTCTGATAACGCAAAGATATTTATATTTTTTTTAAACAAATGGAAGTCGATGTTCTGAAGGGAACAGCAGATTTTTAAATTCGGGCTGGGACTTATGTGGATATTATCTATTTACATTTGGACCGTTGTATGGAGCTAATTTGGGCTACACCTGAATTTCTAATAAGTTATGAATTAAAAAATGCTCATCCTATAACTATATTTTAGTATTATCAGTAACAATTGGACTGCGTACCGTAGAAAAATCGTGTGAAGTTTTTCAGTCAATAGAAATTTGTCAAGACTGCACGAGAAAAAAATTCTTGAAAAATTACATCTGTTTCGTAATCTCAGTCAAAACAGTATTCAGTAAAAATGACAGATCAGTTACGCATTTTTTCACTGAACGTTCGATACTTTCTCTGGACCGTTTCGAATTTTTCCTGAAATTTCACTGAAAAAGTGCGTAACTGTTCCGTAATTTTTACCGAACATTATTTCGACTGGTAAATTATGGAACAGCCACGTAATTATTCAAGAATTCTTCTCTCCGCGTGGAAATTCCTACTTCATCATGGAAGACTGGTCAACAATTTTCAAACGATCGAAACTATTTGAGATCTGGAAAATATTTTCATCGGGAAAAATACTCTAAGATACCCGAGCATTGTTGAAACACTCGGGAGGATTACAAGGAAATATTCGGGAACCAGTTTTGTAGGAGAGAAAATTCTTTAGAAAAAAAGGTTCTGCCATTTCTGTCGAAAATTCCCACGAGTATTTTGGGATATCTTTGTTGTAAAGAATTTTTTTTGGAATACTAGTGTGTTGTTAACGCCCTCGGAACGATAGAATAAAATGTTCGAGAGCCTGTCTTAATGAGAGAATTACGTAAAGAAACGGTCCCACTGCAGTTGTATTGGTAGTCCCTCGCACCGGTGCTATAGAAGAAAGCGCAGGAACCTGTTTTTTAGAAGAGAAAATTTCTTAGAATAAGGTCCCACTGAATTTTCCACCAGACTCGTTATCGAGGTAAATTACCATTTAGGGGGAGGGGACCTCCCTGAAACTGGAAAACCTATGAAACAGACTATACTCAATGCACTTTACACTTTACACGTATTTTATGAAAAAAATTCCTCGAGATTCAATACAGAACTACAACGTTGGGAGATCAGAGCATTTTTTTCGACCCTTTTTCCTTTGAAAATCTTCCAAAAGGGTTATTCTTCTAGAAAAAAAAAATTCTGCCAGAACCCCTCAGATGTTCTTCAAGTACAGTCATTTCCACTAAATGGAAGCAATTTTATTTCGTCCAACCTCCCCAGTGTATATTGCACCGGTCAGCATTCCCCGCACAATTAATTACAAAGTCTAATGACTCTCGGAGTAGTCAGCGAATAATCATCCTGTTGGTAGATTTGTTGAACTACAGTTCACATCTGCTGCTGCAAAAAAAATCTCGCCGCCACTGGCTGATGCAACAAACGTGTTCGACTACGCGATATCTCAGGTTCTCTCAAGTGTATTGGATAGCTCTGGTGATAAATCTAAACCCACGTCTTGTCAAAGTTGAATCTATCGGCATGAGGATAAAACGACAAGCGCAGTCAATAGCACTATCACCATTGGTCGCTCCTCGAGTCGAGCCTCCAAGTGTGGGGATTGTCACAATTGCTGATAAAAATTCATTGGTCACAAGAATATGTATCGCTCCGGGGGAATTATCATGTGCTCGGTTATCACGAGTGAAGATGATTGACTTGAAAAAATATTATGTAATTGTGGGTAAAAAAAATGAGAGGAAAGTCAGTCGACTTTTTTCAAAAATGTCACGCAATATCACCCAAAATATTCAATTTTTTATTGTCAATTGAAATGAGTGATTATTGGTATGTCTGACGTGGACTTTTGACGTCCACCAGAGTCGCGCGATCTCTTTTTTATCAATTTCTTTTTGTCGTTGACAGCACGTGGCGCGAGACGTGCCCCTCGGGGACTCAATTTGACTTAGCGACATCAGCATATTCTAGATTGTTGTGGGAAGATACTCGAATTGACGCACGTTACTGAGGGCCTAGGATTTAAATTGACTGAGGGGCCTACGTGAGCTCCAGCAGGTAGTGGTTGTCCACCCGAAAATAGCGTGCGAATGTGTAACAGGACTTGTGGATGTTCCATTTTTAGCGATCAGATGATTTCGACGACGGGGATCTCCCAAGGAAATTTAATTTCAATATTTAATTTAAATAATTTTATCTCCAGTCAATTTGCGATTGAATTAAATTTTTTCAAACTCTTGAATTTCGAAATCATTGGAAAGTATTGAGCACGTCATGAGGGGATTCCCATAGACTAGTCTCTGCGAAAAAATAAAATTCTCAGGAGGCATTTTGAGGAGTTCCAGTAGCCGGTCATTACCGAGAATATTGGATAATTACTGAACAAATATTTGAGATGATAATGAAGCATTATTTCAGGCGATTAGTCCCATAATTACCTCGACGCCGAGTTTAGAAAATGTCAAGAGACCTTACAACATTCATTTGATTATGATGACGAGACTTCTAAAGGAGTCTCTGAGTAGAAAAATTGTCCAAGATATTTTTTTAATTTCAAAAATCAAATTCAGAACATCTGCTGATAAAAAAACTTTAAAGTTTGGAATCGAAAATTCTTGGAACTTTTAAAATTATTTCGTTAATGCATTGTTTCAGAGTATCTTGACGTTTTTCGATAAAACCACTCATCATCATATTCAATACGATAGATATGTCCCATTCGATGTTATCACTCTATCATTGACCTTAAAATTCGCAGAAGTGATAGGTGCGGACATTTTGTAAAATCTAAATGAACTGGTGTTCCTGTAAATTTGAATTTTATCAAGTATCCTTGAGAATAGTAATTATTCTGTAAATATTTCGCCATTCAACGGAGAAACTTCCACCAAAATTTATCTATTTAATCACCTGCAGTTTAGATAGTGTCAGAATTAACTAAAATTTCATGTTTGAAAACAATTGCTCACAATTTTTAAATTATTTCATTATTGGAGTGTCTAAACATTTTCTGATAAAAACACTTATCATCATATTTAATACCGCAGGGATTAAATAATTTTATATAATTATTATATTATATAGTTATTTTATAATACTTGTAATACCTCGGATTACAACTATTATACAATAATTAAACTTAATATCGAAATTCCTCTCAGTGCAATATCCCAATTAATATAAATTTCGTATTCCAAAAGAGTTCTTGAAAAATTAACAATTATTTCAAGCGCCTATCTCCCATGCTATTATCATAATATTGTCATATCTATTATTATGACCCTGATGAGCCAAAGGTGCTTTATTATGACGACTAACGGTATGCTTATTTCTACGGAATTAATTTACAAGACACGGCTCCATTTTAATCCATTTGCAAAATGACGCACCTGCAAAGGTCGGAGGAACAACTTCTCATCTTGCATTTCCAGTTTTCCTCGAGAAGTGAAACTTCTTTGAATGTCATTCTAAATAATACGAGTCACAAACAATTGAGGGAAATACGCAGATAAATTTTTCCTCGGGTGGAAATTTTGAAAATTAATTTCTCACATCTGTCACTTTGACTCACAGAAAATTTCTCTGGGATGAAATTGAAGAAAGCAAGTGTTATTCTCAATTCGCATGGGATGTTTATTCACTGATAATGCTATCACCGCCACTTTTCTCGGGTAAATCACGAACTCGGACGCTAATTATTATAATAAAGTGGGCTTTATCAAAATGCGCTTCTCATGCGTGTCCATTGGGCTCCAGAGGATCCACGGGCTATAAATCTTCCAGAGTTATAAATAATTCTAAGAGAATGAAAATTCCAGTGAAAAATATTAGAGCAAAAGTAATAAATTCGTTTGAAAAATAATCCTAAGAGAGGACCCGGGATTCAGATTTTCAAAATGTTTTCGGAGAATACTTTCACCGTCACAAAAGCCGGATAAGTAAATAATTAAACTTCCGTTAAATAAGCAATTCATTCCAAAACATCTTGCCATCGTTCTAATAGTGATTTTGATTGGAAGCTAGATCACAAATATTGACAGAAATCTCCACGAAAAGGGGCCAACACTCTCGAAGACCCTCAGGCATAAAATTCTCGACGATTAGATGATTGTCCTAGTTATCATGATGATAAAGGGTCATAAGTCGCTTCAGCTTCTGTTCCATTCTTCTTGTTCCATCTGTTATCCGGAAGTTACTCAATGTCTCATTATTCTGGATATTTTATTACGTTTCAAGTCGTATCTACAACGAAATTCTCAGCGATTTCAGTAGAATTTATTCAATTTCTTCTGACATAAGGTCTTGTTGATTCTTACATTATCTAAAGCAGAAGATATTTATTTGTTTGAGTGGTTCCAATATTAATTTCCCAGTTTCTTCATCATTTAGCAGTTTTTTAATTTCCGCTGTCAATTTAAAATTTCTCTTCTCGGTGCCGTAAAATTTTAATTTATCTTGAGCCACACCTCTGCTCGAGCAGCTCCAAAAGAACAGCTTTTGATAAGTCAACAATTCTCATTTCCCCTGACTTAATGTCTCGTGTTCCATGTGGGCAACGCGATTCAGCCAAGAGTAGAATTTCATTCGACTGTGTACACACATAAGACACACATGTACTTACACAACTAAAATGTAACTACAGTATATTCGAGTGTTGAACAGTGATATTTTTTTTTATTAACGCATGCGTCTTTGGTTCCATGTAACAACTTAGTACATGCCCCCCTGGACTGTATAGAGCACTGCACATATGGCGTAGTATGAATGCGCTGGGGTTGTATATAATACGAGGCTGGAATGGATGCGTGAGTGCGCGAGATGCGAGAGTAGGTGTGAGGAAGAAGTGCTGTATAAGAGACTGCACGGGCTGTCGACCCGGCAGTCTGCGACACGTGCTGTGATTATCGAAGAGTGGGAGAATAATTTTGGATAAATTTATCCACGAAATTATCCATTTCCTCGTTCGCTGGTTCCCCCAAAATCAAAATTCGAAAAAAAATCGGTGGTTTTTGTCCGTAAAATTTACATTGAATTTTTTTATTGGGAAAATCGTATTGATATCTCAAATTGTTATTTATTGTATCAAATTACGGTCTAGTTTGGCCACCGGTCCATCTCTCATGAATTGAATTTGGAAAATACAAGTGGGTTTTGTGAAGAAAATCGTTAATAATTTTTTAAGCCCTTTTTTGGTGCAGTTTTTGAGTTTTGGAATGCCTTATATCAAACGTAGGGTAAGAGTCATCAATTTTAATTAATGAATAATCAATTTTTGTGTGTATCACCGCAGTAATTGAAAAGAGAAAAAAATTAAGTTGATTTATTTCGATGGGAATTTTACGATGATGGAAAGTAGTATTTGATTTATCATTTTAATTAATAGTTTAGCTACATATAAAATTCGAGAATCGATATTTCTACAGAAAATCGACTCATTCAAAATTTAGATTCATTTAAACTTCACGATTATGCTGATGCTTAAGTGGAAGTCAATTCCGTTGAGCTTCAGTGCTGCATCATTTACAATGTGGTTATATTACGTAAAAAAATCATGGGTAATAAGACGCCTGACGTCTGAGCGAGGAAAAAGTTATTGAGAGTCAATCAAACGTTTCTAAGTTGCTTCCTAATCTCGAATGATCTTTTGAAGTTTTGGTGATGTCTATATTCACGAATCATGACCCGAGAAAAATAAGTGGAGTAACGAGAATTTGATTTGTAATTTAAAAATGAATATCATAAAATTTAACGTAATAATCGATATTAAAAAATCGCATTGATTGACCTAATTTTGTACCGATATTCAAATTTATTTCAACATCAACTTCGTCCCATAGCGCCACGTGATTAAACTTTGAAATTAGATGATAAGTATGAATGGAACATTTTTTTCTCGAAAATATTGCACCTCGGACTTTATCTCGCGTCGTAACGTCTATCATACTACTAACGGTGACTGCCATGATAATCCTTTTAGCTCGAACGTATATTAATCATTGGAGTCACAAAAGTTTTCTAATGAGGTTTCACTCATGTGGAGACGCGTTGGAGATAACATGGAATATGTGGGGCACGATATGATTTTTGTTGCTGTTTTGTCTGTGGTAAATGGAGCATGTTGAATTAGTAAATCATTGACGACATGAACACATGTCACTGACAGTTGGCATCAATTGGCCAACCTATGATCAAGGGGTCTGCGTTGTTTGGAAAAGTTTATGCGATATTTCCAAGTTGATTCTGTAATCGCTGAGCGGACTTCGAGTTCTGTCATTTTTAGGGAATATTTTTTCCTCTCCCAAACATCCCAAATCGTTTCGATTAGTCATTCGGGTTCACCTCGTCGATGATCTAACCGGTCAAAGCAATGATACGTCATCCTTGACAATCGACGACCTTTAATCGATCTCCTCAAGCGCCGGCACCAGCATCAGTTTCTATCTCCGGTTCTCCGATCGTACATTAGCATCAATTAGATCAATTTTCCGATGATCGTAGTACGTGTTGTGACCATCGTCACTCTAATTGGAGGACAGGGGGCTCGTCCGAAAGAGCCACGCGCGGTCCACTGGTAAATATTAATTCCCGGGTCATGACGTATATGATAATTCCCGTGAACACATTGTGTCGCATCTAAATTGATATCGTCATCACGGAATTTCCTTTGATTTCAGGGTCTTAATGGACGATTGCTGTTCGCCATTGCAGCTGCCGCGCTGGGATCGTCCTTTCAGCACGGTTACAACACTGGGGTTGTAAATCCACCTCAATCGGTAAGCACCCTCTAACTGAACGATTTCGAGATCTCTCGTGAAATGTCTTGAGTAGAAAATCTCCAAGAATTCAAGAATTATCGTTATTTCTTAATCAATTGACGTGTAACTTGTCATCTCCATCACCAACCAGTTAACGAAGAATCATTAACTTCCAGTTGATCGAAAGGTGGATAGGGAATGTGAAGGGCAATCGAACAGGCGAGAACGTCACCAAGGAGCAAGTAACTGCAATATGGTCCATAGCAGTGGCAATCTTCTGCGTGGGTGGCATGATCGGTGGTTCCCTGGTTGGCACGATTGCCGACAGATTTGGGAGAAAAGGTGGTCTCCTCATGATCAACATCCTCGTCGTGATCACAGTATTCCTAGAAGGTTTCTCGAAGATGGCTGCAAGCTACGAGATGTTGATCCTCGGTCGTTTCATCATCGGCATAAATTCCGGCCTCAACGCCGGTCTAGCCCCGATGTACCTAGCTGAGATATCCCCGATGCACCTTCGAGGAGCTGTTGGTACAGTCTATCAACTGGTCATCACGATATCCATTCTGGTTGCTCAGATTCTCGGTATGAATCAGCTACTTGGTACTGAGCAGCACTGGCCACTTCTCCTGTCCCTCACCATCGTCCCAGCTATCTTCCAATGTCTTACTCTTCCCCTCTGCCCGGAGAGCCCGAAGTACCTTTTGCTGTGCAAAGGTAAGGACGTGGATGCACAACGATCGCTGACTTGGTTGCGTTCAACCAACGACGTTTATGAGGAGATGGAGGAGATGAGGGCTGAGTACGAGTCCATAAAGATTCTGCCAACTGTTGGCTTGAGGGATCTCTTCGTTAATTCTACTCTGAGAATTCCACTGGTCATCTCTATCATGGTTATGCTGGCACAGCAGTTGTCCGGCATCAACGCTGTCATGTTCTTCTCAACGAAGATCTTCAAGATGGCTAGCTTGGACGACTCAGCTGCCCAGTCAGCTACTATGGGTGTGGGAGCTATGAATGTCATCATGACCCTAGTGTCTTTGGTTCTGGTGGAGAAGTGTGGAAGAAAAACACTCCTACTGTTTGGATTCGGTGGAATGGTTATCGATACTGCTTTGCTGACTATTTCCATCACTTACGCAGTAAGTATTTCCCTGTAATTCATTGCTAACCAAGTCATTTCGTGACACAATGACATCAATCAGTTTACTTCATCACTTTGTTATTCTCTTGCAGAATGTCTCGACTGCCGCTGCTTATTTGTCCATCATCTTCGTCATCCTCTTTGTCGTTCTATTTGCAACGGGTCCTGGCAGCATTCCCTGGTTCTTGGTCTCGGAGCTCTTCAGTCAGTCAGCAAGACCCGCAGCGACGTCAGTTGCCATTGCCATCAACTGGTCAGCTAATTTCATCGTTAGCATAGCATTCTTACCTCTTCAGGAGGCCATGGGACCCAAAGTATTCATCATCTTCGTCGTCATTCAACTGGTCTTCACTCTGTTCATTTGGAGAAAGGTACCCGAAACGAAGAACAAAACTAGCGAGGAGATTAGCAGCATGTTCAGGCAGAGATCGTATCAGTGAGATGATGGGGCTTAATTACTCCATCAGTAGAATTTTCTTGAAATGAGCATAAGCGACAGCAAGAGGTAAAGCAAGTCCTTCCATTATTTCACAGTTCGATGCATTTTCTTTTTACTATTCAACGATGGTTTCCTTGATAAATAAATAATGCAAGATTTATTTATCAATGAACGGGCTCTTTTTTATTATCGTAATTATTCGGAGGATTACGTCGAACTGATAGATAAGGACTACCTGATTTAGATGTAATTATTCGACTTAGTTTCTATGTTACTACTGCGGTGGATAATTGATTTCACGTGAGGAGAAAAGACACAAAAATGATACTAAATCACGGATAGACTAAGAACTGATACAGGCTCGTTATGATCAAGTCTTTCTTTGATATCAATTTTATTTGTTCATACGAAGAAAGTTTGGGGAATCGCTGATTCCAACTCTAGTCAAGAATGAGTTCTTTTTAAATCATCATCCGTTTTACCGAATTTTTTTTTTGAGGTTTCCCATGCGCAGTGGAAATGATTGGTGATAATTTCACGATTGCGGATGAAAACGCGAATTTGTCGTAACGAAGTGATTAACAGAAACAGGAGATGCGTCAAAAGGAGAAAGATTTACTAAATATTTCATGGGACATTCGGGTCTTTTGATATGTTTCTTTAAACCTATCACTTGCTATCAGTTCCTGTCTTCTCTCGAATCACTTTCGTACAGATTTCACTATCCGATTCCACCCAACCAATGTTTTAGATCAACAACGAACGATTTATGAAGATTATTCATGTTACCGATGATTTTAATCACCCGCAGAAACTGGAAAGTCTCATGACAGACAGCTTCTTACTTTCATTACGATTATAACTGTACAGAGATGTAATTATCGGACTGAGTCAATACTCAGCCACTGCTTTTGTCAATAGCTGTCCCATCGAATAAAAATCATAGATGTAAACAATTAACAAAAATTGAGTCGATGCCGTGTAGTGTTATTTTGACTAGATGCGATGTGTCATGTCTCTTGGCAGCGATTATTATTTAATTTATATATCGAGAATTTATTGTGTAGCAACATTGGCCAAGTGCAAAGTGCTCAACGATGATTATTTTTATTGAAGTCGAGGCCATATTTTTCTTTTTAATTCTTTTCTATCGGAATAGAGAGGTGGAAATTTTTATCGTGCAATTTTGCAGTGGCTGTTGCTGATGAGCAATCAAAATCGATATCTACGAGGAAAAATACGTGTTTTATTCTTCGATATTTTTTCTTTTATGTTTAACATAATGAACACAATACTCATACGTTATTAGTCGATTATCAATCAAAGGGAGCGGTCGCTCACAAATTTTTTACTAGATGAACATTGAAATTATACTGGGCAGTGCTGACGCTGTTGTGTTAAATGTCTGATTATTGTGTGAATTAGTTTTATTGATGCGATGGCTTTGTGGAGACTGAAACAATTGTGCACAAAAATACAATTGCCCAGTAAGGTTTAACGATTATAATGAATGCATGCTGAGGAGTTACTTTTTTCATACAACATTCAGTTTATCACACAACAAGCTGTAGTTGATTGATTCCGACCTTGAAATTGTAGCTGTTATGTAAGTTTAATTAATAAATGTTATTGAATTAATTTAGAGATCGTAATGTGCAGTTCTAAGACTTAGTTTTTTTAGTCGCCTTCTTTTATATATGGAAAAAAAAACTCGATGTAACATTGTAGATGTTTAAACAAAAATATAAGCCATATCGCAGTGTAATGTAGACGAGGGAGTTATTTTTATTTTTTAAGAATTATTGTGCACAATGGGGGAGGACTTTAATTTTTGGGCTCGTTGAGTGGATTACAGGATTGATCCATTATCATCATGTTTGACTGCATACAATATATTTGCGATGTACGTATTTTTGATGCCGATATATTTACTGTTGTCAGAAATAAAGAAATTATTGAAGTAATCTGTGCAGTTTGGCTTTTGATCTTATGGACATTAATTTTTAATTGAATATTAAATGACGAATAAAGGTATATTCCATCAACTGCTCTGTCACCTGACAACTTTTCTATTCTATAAATCAATCAAAAATATTGAAAATGACTATTTAAAAATTATTTAAAATAATAAAAGAAGTACAGTATCACTGTGAAGTCTGTATTATCTTCAAATGGATATGTTATCTGCTTCAGATAACGTATCGCATGTAAACAATTCCCTTATGTCTCTGACGAGCCTCCAGATGGCGCTAGACAGTTCATTTTCGAATCTAATTTAATCATCTTCGAACCGGACCATTATAGAGACGTTGATTATAGTTAACGCCATATGAAAATTCAGGAGATAAATCCTATCGTGCACGTCACCCACAAATTGCAAGACCCTACATTTTTTTTCTCGTATTAATTAAAATTTCCGCAATCAACGTGTCACGAAAAATAATTGACTACAGTATGAGAAATTAAAATTGCTTCGCCAATGATGTTCATTAAGTACAGGTGAAGCACACTGGAGGCACGTGGGAGTTCTCTCCGTGGATCATAAAAATTGCAGGTGCATGCTCACAATACACAATGCAGTCTTTTCGCGGGCGGCGAACCGCCGTTTCGGATTTCCGTTGCACGAACCTTCACTTCCCTTCTCAACCTCCGGAGATTAAAAAGCAAAGCCTGAGACCCAGCAGTCTCCGTATGTCGTTTAAATAAATCATTTCATCTGACATAAACGCGAAAAAAAAACACCTAATTCACTTCGAACCCAAATAATTCAATCATTTTCACTTCTGGCAAATTTTTTCCGACAAAAAATCCAATCATGATATTGTTCATCATCATCTCCAAGCGAATAATCTCCCGATAGCTTCCCTGGTCGTTCATTACCCCATTCCACCTCCACAACTGTCATTATAGATTATATTTATGGCCCCCCCACGCCCAAAAATAACGACATAGACACTAACGTATCCCATAAAAAAAACTTCAATCATAAACTCACCGATGCCCTCAACGACTCAATCGAGCAGCTGATAAAGAAATCATTACCATGCTTGGTTGTCCATAACATTCACTACCCCAGCAATAATTCTCAAGGTACCAACGGCACTCCTCGCACGATCGACTGCTCGCTGGGGAGCCGAGCCCCAAGTGCAGTACCCCCCTGGTTCAAATTAAAGAAATTTATACCAGTCATAAGACAATGAGTGAGAAGGCTACAAAAGGCGGGGGGAGGGGGAGGGAGAGAGTGTATTTTCATGGACAATCTTCTGGCACTTGGAGATCCAATTTCCTTCGGCTCGTGTAACGGTGGCCCATTAGTTCCATGCTGGGGGCACGCGTGTGCCATATGGCTTGACGTCTTATGCCATTGGCAGTGAATGTTCATTGACTGTCTCGATCGAATTCTAACGAATTCCACGAGGACGTCCCGTCCACGCGCGATTAGTCAGCGAGCATTTGTCGGTCTTCGGTTGATATTTTTCGGGGGCCCTATGATCGATACATCCGCTGTTCGCTGAGGGCATCTGGACGCGGAGAAAAAAATAGGAGGAGTGGGGTAAAATAGAACACCTTCAATGGTCAATAACAGGGAAGCCACAGAGTGGGGTTAACGGATTTTATTTATTTAAAAAATTGAGGAGAGAGTTCAGAGAGAAAAGGAACCGCTGAGGTGGACGCAATCAATCCCAAGTTATTGACGATTGAAGAAACATTTTTTGCGATTGAATAATTGTTGATAGTTGAGTTAATGAAAATTCTGTGAAGTCAATTGGAGAGTGAGGAAAAAAGGCACACGCGAAATGACCGTTCGGAAGTGAGTCGCTAATTTTTTTTTGCGATAAAAAAAATGTTGGGCAGAATGAAGACAAAAACCATTTCCCACTGGTTTTCTGTGCGTACGGTTCCGACCAACCAAAAGTAAAAGAGAAATTATACAGCGCAAAGAGCGTAAATGTGACTGTTTTTTTACGGGGCATAAATTTCAAGCGGTTGCAACCGCGGGAAAGTTTGTTCGTTACAAACACCAAAGGAAATGCACACCGCATCTCAGTTGCAGGTGAAGTTTTTACATCGGCTTCTCTGAACACTTCGACACGACTGACCGATCGTGAGACGGTGCTCTTGATCGTCTATGACTTACACGTGTATACACACGTTAGGGTGCTGTAAGTACCGGAAAATATTAGCTGCAGTACAACGGGTTCATGTGGGGTAGCCGAGTACAATTCCCCGCCCCTGATCGGCAGGTCTCTGACATGCATATTTATGCACATAAGTGTCTATGCTAATTGTTGTTTCGGAATAATTTTAATAATATTTATTAGTGTTTATTTGGAACAATGGGAGGTATTTTAATGATGATTATTCCTCTCCGATCCACACGGACCGAAATTTTAGATAAAAATTGGATCTTTTGAGAGCGAAACGAGGAACGAATGTTAATTTTATCCAAAAAATTAGCCTCCGAAGTCTAATTTTTCCAACGAAATTTGACCGAAAAAGTTGTTGATTATCATTTCGTCCCACGTTTCGCCCTCCAAAGGCCTAATTTTTACCCAAAATTTCTCTGCGTGCACGCAGTGACGAATTACCCCCAAAAATATCACCATAAATTTCGCCGATTGCAGGTGAT
Source organism: Diachasmimorpha longicaudata (assembly GCF_034640455.1). NCBI lineage: Eukaryota > Metazoa > Arthropoda > Insecta > Hymenoptera > Braconidae > Diachasmimorpha > Diachasmimorpha longicaudata. The sequence goes on from NC_087237.1 coordinate 3,121,773, forward strand.
CATCAACGATACGCAAATACATTCACGGATGTGGCTTTTTAGCCCGTGACCAGCCAACATATTGGGGGCTGCACGCTTTACTGAGCCTCCACTTGTACACTTGTGCATATCAAACTCAAAAAACCTCACCAGGATAGTAATTGAAATGGGGTGGGTGATGTTTTTAGCGGGGGTTGCCCCGTGAATTTCACCTGAGTTATAAATATGTTAATTTATATCACACTGGACTGTGTGTAGTCGAGCATCCTTCCTCTTCCTTTCTCTACCCCCTACAACCACCCCGGAAGCACTCCACTGGGGTTCCTCCGAGTAAAAAAAATATTGAAAATGTGGGGATTCCTTGGCTACCTGCGCGAAATGCTAATCTAGTATTATATATTTTTTTAATTCTGGTTTTCTAATTATTTCAGGTAATTTACGATTTTTTATGTTTTGAAGTCTTGCATATGCAGAACAGAACGGTGTCGTAAAAAGTTATATGTGTAGTGCATGGCTGCACATGTTTATTTTCTTTCTTCACATTTACTAAAGAGAAAAATATTTCTTAAACTAAAAAAATATCTATTCCTTCAGATTGTCCTTCAAAAGGGCCTTATCAGTGAATCAAACCAATAAAAGTGATAATTGGTCAAAACCCTGGGGTTTCCATTATCATAAAAAATCAGCAAAAAGTTTAATTCAACAAATAGTAACGAAAAATTCTCGAGAATTTTTTTTTATTGAATAATTTATGACTGGAATAAATAAATAAAAGATCGATTGATGCAGGGCAAATGGATTTGGAGATATCAGGGAAATGGCTGGCCCATTTATCAAAAAATTTCCCTGAAGTGAAAAGGAGATGTGATAATTACATTTTCGCCAGTTCCCCTCCGAATAATCTATTGATTATATCGCGTTTATCCTCAATCCTCGCTGTTTCCTCTCATTTACAAGAACTCAAGGATCGCAATTTCATCCTTCCACCCGTTAGGATGGAAACGGTGAAATAATTCCCACTTATTCGTGCACTACATCGTGCAGTTGCTGACAAACACGCGTATCGCAATTTGGTGTACAGAAGCGAAATAAATAATTCATACCCACAATTTGTGAATATTTTAAAATTAACGTGGAGACAGGGGCTGCACGGTGCGTTCTAGTTCAGGGGGTTTTTCAAGATTTCAGCGGGGAAATCGTCATAAGGACACATGTGTCACGCACCGGGGCCCTTTCAACATTTATAATCAAATCACATCCGGTTTGGGAACTGTCACGGGAAATGTGCGTATTTGAAATTTAGAATAATAATTGGTTGGTCTTGTGGGGAGGTGGAGGACGGGGGTTGAAGGGCCCTCGGATTTTTGTCCACATGGTACGTGATTAATTCAAGAATAAATAAATGAGCCTGTGGTTTTTGGTTCAGTTTGATTAACGGAAAAATCATGCTTCCGGTGCACGTGCTCAACAATCATGGGAAAATGTCGGATATTTGGGAAGTCATTAATCAGACTTTTGGAGAGGCAACTGATAACCAATCACATGCCATTTGTCAATTAGAAAAAATAGTGTGTTAGAAATTTTTAGTGTGGGCTTATTTTAATTTATTCGATCTGAGGACTAATCTAAGGGTCAACGTGATTATTCGAAGGGAGATTCACAGGTGAAAAACTTTTTCGTTAAAAGAAAAAATGACTTCGAAAAAAATTGTTGAATTCTATTTGTCCGTCAATTTTACCCCAAAAATCTGATTTCGTGGATCATAATTTTCTGCGGACACTCAAAATTTACCAAAGATTTCTCTCAGTGTAAATGTCCCCGGTAAATGAGTGATTATCGCGAATTACGTAAGTAGTTCCGTAATTTTCACTGAATATTCCTCTCCGTGTGCCGAAATATTGATAAATTCCTGTTATTCCTTCCCCAGAGGCCGAGCCCCGCGTCTAAATTTATAAAATTGCATCCAACTTATTTTTATTCTTCCCGAATTCAGTGAAACTGTTATTTCACCTTGACAAGCAGTCCCAGCTTTTTGATAAATGCGTCTGTATTATTATTTGCTCTGCGCCGTGCTCGTGTAATATTGATGAATATCCAAAAACCAAGAGGAGTTCACTACGAGCCGCGGGCTGATAAAAAAGTGGTGTAATTAATCGTGCATATGGTATGAGGAACAATATTAATATTGTTCTTGTGACTCAATGACGTGATGCTGGCATATTGAGGAATAAATTCTGAATGGGTAATACGATATCGATGATCCCTCGATCGTTTCAAGATGAACATGCGATGAGCAGATGACACAGAAATTTGATCGCGATTGGAACTGGTGTCACGGGTTGCGTATGGTGGGTTCTCGTGTATCAAAAGGGCAATAAAAAATAAAAATAACCGAAATTTCAGTGAAAAAAAAAATTACACGTACGACGTGTGGACTGATCGATCCAACAATTACATGAAAACGATGATTTTCACATAAATATAAAAAAAAAACACCCGTTATAATTTTTTATGACAGCCCTCCCCTTTCCTAATCACAACCCCCTTGTAATTTTCGATTTTCGATTACTCATGTGATAACATTAATCAAGTACTTGTGTCCACACGGCAATTGGGTCCCCAGTACCTAGTAATCGTCACAGTACGTACTACTTAACCCGCTGCGAAGCAAACGTTGGCGGTATTGTGGCTAACCACTGGTCTGTGAATGAAAGGGGTGTGCGATGTTCTCTATTATGGATTCAAGCAGATGGTCGATCAAGAAGTAATGACTCTCCAAATCGATCACTGGAAAATAAATCTGTTCGTTAGATCTCCACTGAGATCTCTATCATTCCTTTTGTTCACGAGTAACCGGTGGTGTTTCTTTTACTATGAGCAACGAAAAACAGATCGACGGCTCCCTCAACGCTCATGGATGAGTCCGCCTCGCCTCCCGAAAAGTCGATTTTAATGATCGACTTCGTTGGCAACGGAAACATCTGCTTCGGTCAGAAACCTCAACCTTGGAAATATTGCACAAACGTGATGTGACGTTTAGGGTGAATTATTTCTCGGGAATGGTCTTTCAGCGAGAATTTTGAAATCGGTTGGAAGGCTAATGAGCAGTTCCACAAAATGCGGGTGTAGTGCCTAGGAAAAGGTCGATTCAGGCCCTGAATCGATGACAAAACGGTCTTTTGTGGATGAAAGTACAGGACAACTACTTTACTCTGCGTTATTATGTGGAGAGAAAGAAAATTCAGGCGAGTTTGGTGTCAGTTTTTTTCAATGACAACGAACTTGAATGATTTGGGCCTTTTTGGCGATTGGAAACGATCTTTAGAAGAAAACATCTTTGACAGTCAACTTTAAAAGCCCTCCGCGAGAGAATTGCGGAAGATTTTAGCGAAACAGTTTTTTAAAATCTTCTGTTGGATTATGGGATTGAATTAAACAACATTTCAGTTTGTATTTTATTCTCTATTCGCGACTCTACTTTCGTCAGGAGATATGTTACTCTACAGACTCTCAAGACAGACTAAACTCACAGATAGTAGAGCCTTATATTGGGCCTTTTGGACCAGAACATTTCCACCCCCAAAAAGCTTTTTATTTCTAATCACACGGCCACTTCTAGTCGCCAAATGTCGCTCAGAAAAGCGGGTAATAAAACTTTTCTCTCTTTTTATATAGTCGGGGCCCTACCGCAATAAAACTAGAACATATTTCCAGAGGAGACAGAGTGAATTTTGTACTTGGCAAACCCCCAAAAATTCAACATCTTCAGAAGGAATGTTTTTAAAGAGAAAAGTTTCGACTCGTGATTCTTTTTACCTAAAAAGATAATAGCAACATCGAACTGAAGGCAAATGAATAAATCATCTGGAATAATAGTTTGCTGTCTTCTCAAGAGACTACACTAAAAGCCACAAACAATGCCAATCTTTTCGCGGTTGGATTACACAAGTGCGCATGTTATTACTGAGTTATGATATGTGTGGTTTGACAAGAGCCCACGGATGGTGCCGGGTTGGCCAATTCCACAAGGTCAAGGAGTGCACCTTTGCGATTCAGAGAAGTGACAATGGGGACATTAATATGTCATTGTGTCATATTTGATTGTCTTCGCGGGTACTTAGAAAATTACGTCACCCTGGGTTAGGCGAATTGTGTCAATGTGTCGAGATCATTAGGGCGTGGATGATACACTCATAGTGGAAAAGTAGGACTGGGGATGAGACTGGACAAAACGAGACTTCAAAGACCATTCTCTCGGTCTCGCCTCAAAAGCCCACTTCCAAAATCACCGAAAAATAAATAAAACGATAACCGGAGCCCATACGCACACGCTGAAAAAGGAATAAATTCTCGTGAACATTTTATTTAACCATCCTTCCATTTTTTAATAACGAAAACAATTGGCCAACTTTTTATGATTAAAAAACGAACGGATGAAAAAAAATTGAATGAATGAATATTCCTAACGGGACATCAACTTCAATGCACCGCGCGTATCGAACATAACGGTAACTCCTCCAATATATTTAATTAAAAAACAATGCGCGGGTCTCGTAACTTTTGTTTATCGGAAAAAAAAAAATCATATACCCTGAAGCAGTAGTTATCCATTCATCCGTGGAGATAATAGACGCCAGCTGTGGCTATCAATGAAGTTGGCCACTCTGGGGGATGATTAAAAAGCTGGACAAACCGTGAGCCGATAAAACGCACGTCACGGTGCAAAGCTGTCCCACGGGTGCGTCCAACCACTTCCGATTTATAAACCCCAGCAAAGGTGCGCATGGAAAACAGTTATGCGGTTGCATTAAAGGTCTGTACTCTTCTTGTTAATACCGCGTACAGGCGGTATAATTATTCTGTTGGAGAGACGATCGATACGACATGAACGGAGAGAAATATTCCATAAAAAAATGACAATGAAATGAAAATTAAAAATTTACAGTGACGATGAGGAAGTGGTATTGAAAATTTTTTTAATCTTTAAAGAATTCAATTTTTGATTGAATTTCCATCCCCGGGACAAACCAGGACTTCGAGATTGGGATACGATACGATTTTTTAAATACTTTTTGCTCTAGTCATGCAGAGAAGGGACGTATTGATTACATTTTTTGTTCTCCCTCTGATTTTTTTTTTATACTCCAATTTCGTTTAATTCCCGCACCAATATTTTATCGGGAAATATATAACCAAAGTCATTACAATAATCACATGATATCGAAGGAACCCCAATTACGGAATGCGTGTGGTATCCGCGAATCGGAAAACGATGAGCGTTATCAGACTAAAATTTTTTACCAGCAATTCATATTTTGAAGGTGGGGAGGAAATAATATTGGGTATGATAGAGGTGAGGTCTTGAATAACGACTGGCTTCGCCCAGTAATTTTCAGTTTTTCTGCAACAGCCAAATCGTCCGGATCCGCGGCTAGTCTATTCACCTGTGTCAATAGTGCTGATTGTTCGATACCCCATTCGCATTCAATTTTTATCGTGAAAGTTAGTGAACGATAATTATAAACTGATCAATCGTACTTCGCAAACTACAGCTCCGTCGAGTTTGTCTGTGTCATGAAGTGTTGATGAACGTATTTTGTTTATTGATCGAGTAAATATGGGGAAGATGTGGGTGTTGTTCCTCTTCGTTTTGATTAGTGCAATCCAAGGTATTTTGAGACACATCAGAAGCGATTTATTTTCACTTTATGATTTCATTGAAGTTAGTCAATACATGGAAATTTCCCCGGTCAAAAACCCACCCCACCCACCCCAATCATATGAAGCACACATACCACGTCCAAATCATTACCATAGAACTGAATCCCTCACGAGAATAAACATAAATACCCACTTCATCAGCATATCCTATAAGAAAAGAAACCTAATCGTCGGTCGGCTTATCATGCTCGCAGCTATAAGAAAATGGTGGAAGAAGGCTGATGAAAAAATATTGGCGCCAGTAAACGTAATTTACTTATAGCTGTAGAAGACATTAGAGTGCAGGCTTTAATGTAGGGGTGAGGGTAACGAGGTTGAGGACAAGGCCGTGAGCAAGAATTTTCCTCGCTTATGGCCTTGACGCCAACCCCTGGTACAACGGTAATTAGGCCTGAAGTGAAGAAGCGTCTGGTGTGGTCCAGTCTGAAAAAAAAATTGCGCTTCCGTTTCTCACTTTCTTGTTCCGAGGCAGAAATACCGGGGATAATTGATTTTGTCTGATGTAGTTTTTAGTGTTTGGGAAGCGGACTGAATCGATTCCCATTGTTGAATCAACTTTCGCCATTAAAGTGTCGGTTTTTGAATGATATTCACTGTTGTGATGATCAGAATCTTCCATTCATACATCTGCGTCTCGTTTTATTGCAGTGAATCGACTGCTTTGTGAAGAGGAAAAGACAATGGCCAAATCATCGAGCGCTGCTACTGGATCAGAATCATCAGCAGTTTCTGCGAGTTCTCACATTCATGACATAAGTACGGTACTTGCTCACAACGATACAGTAACCAAAGATGATCATAATGTCACGATTGGAGAAACCGGAAGCCATGAATCAACGCCAGCTGTCAACAGCACGACTGGGGCAACAGTAGGAACCAGCAAGTCTCGACTGAGTTCCAATGGGACATCTGAAGCTGCTGCGAATTCAACATCGGGATTAATCCCAACAACTGGACCTCCATCTTCCAGTAATAGTACTGCTAACACTGCTTCGGTAGGACACACCCTTGCATCAACCACAGCAGAGCCTGGAACTGCAAATCAGACGACGATAGCCCATCAAAGTATTAAAATTTCTAATGACACGTTGATGGGGAATTCGACTGGGCAATCGACGAAAGCAGGATCATCAACATTATCACATGATGCATCGTCTACAACCCCCATCCTAAGGAACGGAACCACTACCCCATCGCCTGGAACCACTACCGAGGTGCCTTCAACGACTCAGAGTCAACAGGCATCGAAAACAACACAGCACAGTTTATCTGTTGATCCTTCAAATTCCACAGGATCTCATCTTCCATCGACTACGAAGAGTCCTGGCACAACGCACTTTCCAACAAATTCAACTACGACACATTCAACACAGACACTGCATAACTTCACTGCTCCCTCATTGAAGAATGACAGTACATCTACGATTCCCTTAAATCAAACAACAATTATAAGTTCAGTGAACGTAACTACCTCAACTGCAACCCCCTCTGTTTCAACCGCAGTGAATAATTCAACTACAACTTCAGGTGAGTCCATGAAAATGATAAAATGATTATCTAATAAGAAAACCTAATCTAATTCCTGATAATGGAACTTCAGAAAAAATGCATATTACGAGTCCTGGACATCATGAGACAGGAGTGAATTCCACAGTTAATCATAATGTGACGGAAGGTGTTCATGTCAATGCAACAGCATTCGCGAACTCAACAGCATCAACTGTTCTACATAATTCAACATTGCATGTGAACGCGACAGGAACAACGCCTCTTTATAACTCTACAACTTCTGTTAACTCTACCACATCAACTCATTATAATTCTACAGTACTTGCCAGCTCCACAACCCCAACATCTCCCCATAACTCGACATCACATGTGAACACGACAACGCCAATTCCTCTTCGTAGTTCTACATTGCCTGTCAATTCTACCGCACCACCTATGCATCATAATTCTACATTATCTGCCAAAACTACGGCATCAACTCCTTTTCCTAATTCAACGTTGCCTGTCAACTCGACACCTCCAACACCTCTTTATAACTCTACAGTGTCTGTTAATTCTACGACAGCAACGCCCCTTCATAATTCTACATTGTCTGTCAATTCTACGACAGCAACTCCTCTTCATAATTCTACATTGTCTGTCAATTCTACGACAGCAATTCCTCTTCATAATTCTACATTGCCTGTCAACTCTACGACAGCAACTCTTCATAATTCTACATTATTTGTCAATTCTACGACAGCAACTCCTCTTCATAACACTACATTGCCTGTCAACTCTACGACAGTAACTCCTCTTCATAATTCTACATTGGCTGTCAATTCTACGACAGCAACTCCTCTTCATAGTTCTACATTACCTGTCAACTCTACGACAGCAACTCTTCAGAATTCTACATTATTTGTCAATTCTACGACAGCAACTCCTCTCCATAACTCTACATCACCTGTGAACTCTACAACATTAACAACTCCTATTCATCCATTGTCCACCAACGCAACCACGACTTCTGAATCTCACTGTACGTCGAGTCACCTGTCAACAACATCTCCTGAGAAATCATCAAAGGCGTCGCAGGACAGGACGAAGATCACGTCGGATGCTGTCTTCAATTTTAAGATCGAACACAATGACACAGGCAGACCGTGTCTGTTGTCAAACATGACCATTGACTTGACAGTGTTGTACAAGAAGTCCGATAAATCGGTGAGTTCGACTAATTTTTGATAAATTTTGGTTGCTATCCCATCAAATAAATAATTTCCATCATTATCGTATTCGGTCGATTCTCTGCACCCCAACTGATCATAAATTTGATCCTTCAGATTTCGAAGGGCTCTCTACACGTACCTACCACAGCTGCATCGAACGGAACATGCGATCAACAGAATGCCCAACTGATGCTCATTTGGAAAGAGAAAGGAAAGTCGAAAGCGAAACGGGCAGTTGCCTCTCCCAATATCACTCTGGATCATGGAGAACATAATATCTTGGTATTCAATTTCATCAATGACGGGAAGACCGCTAAACTTGACAAGGTTGAGGCAACAATCTACCTCGATAAATACAACTTCCCAAACTCCACAGGTCAGAAGCTCATACCTTCAGGACAATAACTATCGCACAATAAAATGAATTCATAATTTTTTTTATCGATAGAAAAAACTCTGAGAGGAGAGTCACCCTCGGGTCTCGGATTGATTGGAGCTAAAGTCAATGCTGGGGCTTATGTCAGCAGTGTTCCCGTTGCTGTGACAGCAGGCGACGTTGATATCGCCATCAGAAGAATTGTATTGATAGCTTTCGACTCCAAAAGAAAGCCTCCTTCTGCTGAAGGTAATTTCCAGTGACAAAACTTGAGATGAAGTTCGGTAACATAATTATCTTAATCATCAGATCAAATCGATGATTATTATCAATATTTTTTTACTTCATGTTGAGCTGAGAGCTGCCAATCAGAAGCAAGAGTAAATCTAGGCGCAGTCATCGGAGGATTCATCGGAGTAGCACTGATAATCTGCTTCGCAATGTACCTCATATCAAGACGAAAAAAAAATTCATTCCGATCATCGCAGATCCCGTGAATGTTCTAAATATCAATAATTCAATTCCAGTTACGGAACTATAAGTTCGTATCTGATACCCAAGTGAAATTGAAGTACATTATGTAGTAATTTTGTACGTCATAAAAAATGTTAGCTAGTGAGTCTTAATTTCGTCACTCCGCGTATTTGTAATCAATATTAATATTCATATAATCAATAGCTGATACGATCTGATACCAAATAAATTGATAATTAAATATTATACCGCAATTAATTGAGTGAATTTATTTATTGACTCTCCCAGAAGTAAAATGATTTCCACTATACAGTGGAGGAAAAAATTTGTAAAGAATAAAATTCTTTGGCCAATGAGAATCGATTTACATCGATCATACAATTTCTACTTTATTATAAATTTCTTCTATCACCGTCAGTAAAGAAATGATACATTAGGAACCATCTGTACCAATTAAAAGCGCAACAAGACGTCATCTGGACTTAATGTCCCAGTAAATAAAAATTTTTGTCATACTTCCAACTGTCGCATTACAAACAGCTACTCAGATGCATTTGATAACTCAATTTTCTATTCCTCATTTCCATTTTTACACTTTTATTGTTTTCTAGCGGCTCTCAATATGACGCTAGAGATTCCATTACGCATGTGGTGCAACAATTTATGGGAAAGTCACATGGTGCATCGACCACAATGCTGTCGATGACAACTGGTCGTCCTGTTTAGGTCGGTCACTGACCTTTACGGTCATTTGCATCCCTGGGACTAATTAAACGACCCAATTCACATTTTCCCCGGGGCTCATCCGCATTCCAGGGCGATATTATGCTAAAGTCGTTCACATAGAGGGGAACACCAGCAGTAGATTCTCGCGTACAAAAATTTTTATTCCCTGAAGATCTTTCAAAAATCATAAGAATCATCAGACCTCCAGGAGCTCTTCCTGGTGACCCAAAAAGATTCTTTGGAAGATTTTCGGGGATCAATTACTATTTTCTGAAAATTCCCCGCAGAAAATGGGTGAGCGTACCATGTAACCAACTACAGCTGTTCAAAAAATAACCACTTTCCAGACATTTCGTAAAATCCCATAAAAGTTTCAATCGCGCAACTCGATGAAGCACGAAATTGCCGGGGGTTGGCTAATTATTGTGAGAAACTCGAATGCTGCAATGTAAAACATCGCACTGCCCGCACAATTCCCACAGTAAAAAGCCCGTCCGGAGGATTATTCGACAGGAAACAACAATCGATACAGTAATTCAAAACCCCCCGGGATTGGATGTGTAATCCTCCCTTCTTGTTAATTAACAAAAAATCACTAACATCTGCCTAAACCTGAACGCGGATATCCAGGTGCTAAATGAGGGGTGTGGCAGTTACCCCATCGTTAACTCGTGTTTCCAACTGATAACGCATCTATCGGAGACCAGCATCTCAATAAACCCACCGATTGTTACTATTAAAATCCGGTGACATGGGGTTTTTTCTCCATTGAAAAATTCCCTGAATTTTTTCCCTAGATTTTTTTTCCTCTCGTTAATTTTCCTCACATGTAATCCATCATGAGAAATAAATTTCGGGCAATTTTTATGAATACAGAAGAGGGCTACATGTCTTGTTCACTAATTGACTTCCATTTTTTTTCTCTATGAGAGGGAAGGTAAACAGATGTTGACATACCATCCAAGCACTGTCCAGTTATCTATAACAGATAGCGGCACCATTGTGGGGGGCCGATATTAATATGATGGTCCAAATTAATGGGGGGCCGATGCAGTTCACACGATGATCAGGCAGATGACGCGATAAATATTTAAATTTACCTTCTAAAAGGGGTAATTGGGGTGGGCGTATCCGTGACGAGTTCAACCGGTGATATCCTGAACTGTTCGTTACACCAAATCGCTGGTATTATTTGGTTCCCAGCGCCATATGCGACTAGATCAAATAGTACATTCCACGTGTGTGTGTTCCGAGTGCAATATTTATGTGAACAAACTCGTCCAGAGACAGTTCTCTTGTCTCCTCAAAATGGGAAAAACTAAATTTTCCTGGGAAGGATTTGTCTTCTGAAAATCTTTTTAAATCACTAAAAACTTTTCCCGAATAATCTTCGAAATTTGGAGTCTTCCAATAATGACTTTAGCTTTTTTTCAAAGCGCCCTTTATCCATTTTTTATTCTCTGACTAGCCAAAATTACGATTTTCCAAAAAGCCGTTATTTACCCCGAAATATACCGGAAGTTATGGAATAGAATACGCCCATCTGTTACGGTACTTTATTGTAAAATGTGGGGCAATAAAAACCTGGGAAAAATGTCATTTGTTTCGAAATATATGAGCCCCGTATTTTCCGTTAATTAATACGCGAAGTCATTGTTTGTAAAATACAGAACAGGTGGGTAATGAGCGACGATTACAATCTATGAACTAGTGACATTTGTTGCGCTACAAAACGAACAACAAAGACAGTGCTCTGTTTGGAGGTGATTTCACACTCCTGAGATGAAGTGTTTCCTCGAGGTGAGCGAGGATGCCTTGGCAGGTGCCGAAAACTGTGTAAATTTGTACGCTAAATACACATAATGGCAGGTGTGCTCCTGTAGCACGCCATGGAGAGGATTATTCTCTTCTTCATTCCGGAACAAATAAGTGCACTCTGGTGAATGCACATTTCGGATAGTGATAATGACACAGGTATTCTTTTGAACGAATGCATGAATGATCCGGTTGTATTCCAGTGATAAATAATATTATTTCCCCGACGGTGCCTTTCTCATTATTGCACGAATTATTAAATAGGTTTTACTGGATATTCTTCTCCATAACGTGTCGAGGCTCCAGGATAAAATCCGACACGTCTTCCGTGTCATTACAATCCCCCCCCCAATTTCGTGACCCAAAGTATGCAAAACTCAGGTTCCTTTCCACCTCGAGGGTTACTTTTAAATGCCCGGAGTCAGTGGTTCACATGGATCTACCGGAGCTCGGAATTTTGGCGCCATAAAACCCCTCTGGACACGTGGGCTCGGTTCGATTGAGGGAAAAACAGGTCTCGCAGGGGTTGGTATAATTTTCTTGTAATTCGACTTACCGGCCCGGTTCTCAGCCCCTCAGCTGTGTCCAAGAGTGTTAACCGCACGTCAGTGTCATCTTGTACTTCCTTCTGGAGCTCGGGGGGTCCATATCCTGCTGCGAGAAGTACCTGGAGTTTCTGCAAATTACAGGCAATATAAATTTTTTCAAGTGCTAGTGAACCGACGATGACTGTCAAATATCACGTTGGTAAATTTTGGAAGAAATTCTGAACATTTTGGCTTGTAAAAAAAATAGTATTATGATTTTCATACTGGGAAAAAAATATATTGCTGAGGAATTTTTTTTTGGGAGAGTAATTTAGTTACTTAAAGGAGGTCAGAAATAGTTGACGCTGGCATTCATGATAATTGGAATCATTTGACTATATTTTTATGAATTATTGTTAATAATCCCCACAAACTAAAAATTGGCGGGAAAAGTTGCGGGTTCGCGCGCTTTTCCATTCCCAAATCAACCACATCTCCCTGGGAATTTATTTCCAGCCCTCTTCCTTAGCATCCGAAGAATCGAGCCACACGTTCACCTTGAGACTAATAGTTTTCCCTACCTGAAGAGCCTTTTGTCTCGAATGTGCTCGTCAGCTGTTAGCCCCTTGAGCCTGTTGCATCGCAACCCCCAGATCCCTTTAAATTTTAAAAGCCACATCTCGTACCTTCCCCACACCTCCCTGGATTCTCCTGACTTCTTCCAAAGGTGTAAACAAAACTTGTCTCGCAAGAGATGTGTGCGTGTGTGATGGGCAATGGATCCAAGAGGCCCCTGGGAAAGGTGGACGAAATTTCTAAAGAGGGTGAGCAAGTGTGTGTTGCGCATTGTGAGTCAGCACAGCAGGTCTTAAACTCCGTGAAATTTCTCCAGAACACCCTCAACCTCATTAATTTTGTATAGAATCTATACTGTGAATTGAAGGGACTGAGGAATTGCCCTGCACACAAAACCTGATTCCGACTGCAGGCGGAAGTGAAAGATGTGCCGAAAATACCGAATCCTTTAGAAGGAACATCATGATCATTTCGGCCTGAATAGGTCGCTGGGAGGCTTGACCGAATTGGATGAAGACCAACATCTTCTGTAGAAGGACAACAGCACTGATCGATGGGCCCCACATAGATTCCAAGGACATTGTTTGATCCAGACCTTTCTTCAGCATTTCTTCCCAAGTCTGTCTTTCCTATCATGAAAATTAATCTACTAGAGTTACTTTACCACTAAAATTTTTCCACGTGTCCAACACCTTCGACATTCCTAGCCAACAGTGAAGGAATCGGCACGCGTTCCAGACTTTGGCCACGCGACAAACTCCTATTTCTAAGAAGCCATTCGCAATCTCACTGGGGATATCCCTCGGTCCCTATTTTCCTTTAGCATCGGTAGATCCCGGTATCTCGACTACTGTCGGCATCTCAAAGAAGCCGCACACACGCGCTCAGAATTCTTCCGTTTCTCGGCCCACAAAGAGCACCGGAACATATAAAAAAGGTCTTCTTCCAACTTTTTTTAATACCCCTCACAGCCCCAGGAGAAAACGAGAAGAAGATTTCTAGCTGTATCTTCTCACAAAGTCGTAAAAAAAAATTCGATCCTGTTCAAACTTGTAACCACATCACTGACAATAAGTTTTATGATTTGAGGTGAGACGGTTATCAATGGTGCGTGCACGTGCGTTGTCTTTTCAGTCCTTTCTTCACCGCTAACGTCTTTCCATCGTTCCTCTCTTCTCTCTCCGGAGGAATGCCAACCACGAGCCAACGTCTTGGAAACACGAGGACGCAGATGGGATTGCGTTTAATGAAGTCTGGCCGGCTAGCACCTGCCACTTTCGAGAAGACCAACGGCCGTTACACAGCCTCGAGACACCGAAATTCCCGCGCGAATTGAATTGGACGTGGGAAAGGGAATTTTCCGATTGATTGAGTATTCGTTTATGAAAGGAATTTTCTTTATTTCAAACAAAAGTAATTGAACCAATCATTCGACACATGCACCGAAGATTCCCCTAACAGGAGTCAAATCTACTTCACCGACTTCTACTCTCACAAACGTAAACGCTAGTGCTACAGCGAGATACGCGGAAGCGTATCGGCCAAGTATATATTTCGAAACCTCCAACAAAACAGGCTGAGTGCTCACAAGTATCTATACACGACCCAACTACCCCTTCCACTACCTTCAAGACTAATTTCCGTAACTGAGTGAAAACGCGGCCATTTAAAGCAAAAATAAACTTAGTTACATTCCAAGTTACCTCGCCGAACAATTTCATGGGTTAACAGAGCTCGCTCAAACCATTACCATCTGGCCTCCTCCCTCAAACGTAAGGGATTGATACATTCTGCCGTTTGTAGATGTGGTCATCCGAGTGAGGACCTTGATTATGTCCTCTGGGGCTGTCCTCTCTATGAGGACAGTTCCAGAGGACTCAATAATTTTTAAAAGCCTTGAATAACAAATGTTTAGTAACTATAGACAATTTTCTAAAGAAATGTAATATAAATGTATAACTGCTCAACTCCTGACCATCTGATACCGAAAAACTAAATTCGCTAACTCCAAATTACTCCTGTAAATACATATTTGTAGCTTTATAAACCTATAGCTTTCAGCAGGCTTACATTTAAAAAAAAGGAACTTTCCATGACGGATTTTTTACTGAATGGTTTTCTCCCTACGCTTTTCCCCAATTTTTCAGAGGACATTGAACCCCTGATGAGCCGCGGGTATTTAAACGACAGCGACTCTCGCATGGATTTCAGGGGGAGGATCGACTTCCTCCTTGAGCGTGGTACGAGGTAATTCGAGATCCTGCGGGGGTTGCCAAGTGTCCTGAAGAGCGGAAGGGACTGAAGTGCACACGCTCACCACATACTGATCTTTAATTACTGCCACCTGGCTATTTATCCCGGAAGACATCATCCGAATGCCACTCGACCATTAACATCGCGAGACAAAAGTTCACGCGATGATGGGAGCGCAGGGAGATAAATTTTTAATAAATATTATAATCGTTCTAGAGACGTCTGTGACGAGTGATGCAGGAAATAATTACAACTCGAAATCTTGAACAAACCCCTCCGGACGTGATATCTCCCTCGGAACAACCCCAATCGAAATTGCCCCAGATCAGCCAAAAATGATTCAGCACTCTTCATCATAAATTTTAATTACCCTACATCTGGCGATTCCCGGTCAGGAGCGAAACGAATAATCGATGTATCCTATTCCCCCACACCCCCACGAACAAGATACCACCGGAGTATCTGCGGTAAATACGGTGTGCTAGGCGTGACCCATGTATTTTACGAGATCCTTCACAATCCAGCTGCTCCGTTGAGTGAGGTGGCTCTGTATTCAACACATCCACCAGCAAACGTGAATTCTCACCAGCCCCCGAAAATCTTATTATCTCACTCTATCCACCGGATTGCTCTTATGTGGTTCCTGCGATAGCCAGTGGAGATAGCAACAGGATCGCTGAAGGAAGGTTACCACGGGGTGGGAAGAGAGTGGGAGGAAGTGAACAGCTGGTGCTCAAAAAAGGGTCCTTTAAATGTAGACTGGTAAACTGTTCCCAACGGTTTTGAAATTTTTCCACTCTCGTTTCTTAAATTTGGAGAAGGGAATTCCATGTAGAAAAATTTTTGTCTGGGATGAGTTACCGTGATATAATATTGTTGATGATTGGGCACTAACGGAAGATTTGAAGTGCTCTGTGTAGACAGCCAGGTGGTGGGGCCTAAAAGGGTAGAGTTTCAATATTTCTCGATTTCTTTTCCTCTCAGTTGGTCCCTCCTACGATCTCCAAAACAGTTATTCCAATGCGGTTGTATTGAACCCTTCAATCTGCCGCATCAGCCAGTCAGCTGGCGATGATTTCCGTTCTTAATAATATTGTGAGCTGATGTATTGGATTTCTGTCTCTAAATATTGTTAAATATTGTTGATAAAGGGGCAGATTATGGAGAAGGAGAAGAAATTCGGCCAAGTAATACCGGATGAGCAGACGTGCCAGTACTGGTGACGCCCGATGAAATGAACAAATTTGTTGCCGGCCAGGTTTACAGTTGTCTCTGGAAGATCGAGTCATCTGGAGATGCTTTTAGCTCAGGAAAATAGCGACTTAATGTTTGCTGCGGTCAGCAAATAACCTGGTGCGCGGTAGAGGTGTATCGATGGCAACGAGGAGCAGACGCATTATCCCTCAGTTGCCAGGCGAAATTCATTGATCACCAGCTCTGCCTTTTCGCGTTGGACGCGAGGATCCAGGTCTGCAGCCGGTGCTTTCATTATTTTTGATGGACTTCTGTAGGTTTAACTGCTCCACAAAGGGATGCGCCGACCGATGGCTCGGGCGTGTTCAAAATATTACAAAGAACGCCTACGAATATTGCCGGGAGCTACTGTTTGCTTGTCGTCTTCGTCCTCTTTCTCTTCATCAGTTTGGGTGAATTGAGAATCATAACACAGAAAAAACCATCAGCCCACGCAGAACGAAATTTCTGGGAAATATTTGGGGGCCAGCACGAAGTGGCGAGGTAAAATGTCAGTGATTGCGTTTCCAAATGGCGCAATCGTTCCACAATTTTCTTGGATTCTCTCGTAATTTTGACTGGATATTTCTCTCCGGGTGTTTGCTCATCTGCCATGTGCTTTTCTGCAAAATTCGACGGTCTGTTTTCAATCTTCTTTTGGGAAATACGAGGGAGGGTAGAGAATAAAGAGACAACCCTTTTCAGTTTGTGACCGTGAGGTCCAGGTGATGCGACGACATTCATGGACCTATCGTTTTTCCCTTTCAAGCGATTCGAGGGTTTCTCATTCAGAAAATTGACAGCATACGAAATTATGCGTGTTGTGGTCCAACTTTCATATTTTTTCTCACGTTTTTCGAGGTTTGGATTTTACAAGATTGTCCGGGGGACCCTCCACAGGCAAAAAATTTCCTTCCTCGGTTTTTGAAGTTCGCTAATGTCCAGGACCATCAATGTCTTCATTTCCAACCGCGTGATTTTTCCCACATCATGTCCGTCATTTTTCAAAATGCCAATTTTTCCAGATATTCACCATTTCACCTCTCACTTTTACATCCTAAAATTACACCTCCAGCTCCCAAGTTACTTGACGTCTTTATCATAACCCGTAAATTTCCAAACCCCAACGAGAAAAAACTTCCATGAATTATCGACGTGTCCACATAGCCCTCTAAAAACAAAACCGAAAGCATTGAAGTACTGACAGACCAGCGGTTACCGAGTTCTCGAGGCCACAAGGTTCAACAATGTTTTTACGACAGTGAATAAGCTTGTCCAATTACCCCATAAGAGCCCGAGGCGGTTTGAATACTTAAATGTTGAAAAAAAAAATTCACCTCAGTTCTCCACAAGAAGTGCACCTTCAGTACAAGCAACTTTTATCTCCACCTCGAGTTTTTAGTGAAGCCCTTGACATAACAGTTTGAAGCGTTTATCCGAGTCATCCCTTTCCATCCGCATTTTCGTCTTCATCTTCATTCGAAGAGAGCCCGGGATAAAAAATTCTGACTTCCACGAAAAATTTGGATATCCGGAGAATTTTTTTCTGATCCGAGACATGTTAAGTTTATCGTTGGCCCAGTATCCGCCCGACATTAGTTCAATACCGGAGAATGTCCAGAGCCATTCGAAACCGCCTTTCTAGTTCACGATAAAAAATGATCCGGTGAGAAATATTCAAGAAAAATTACGTATATTTTCCGTAATTCTGGAGCGAAATGTGATGGTTGGAAATTTTATAAAACTGGCACTAAATTTGTCCAGAAAGTTTTGTAATTTTTGGTTGAGTCGACTGGGAAAAATGACGATACTGTTGCGAAAAATTTCTCCGTCGATTCCGCAATCGATGAGCGACCTACGACTTTCGTAATTTTTACCAAATATTTCTCACTATTGAGAGTGCTTGATATGTGTGGACAACAATGAATCGTCTGTCTACAGCTGTTTTCATTCCATCTCAGTATGTTATAGTTTTTATAGTTTTCCTCCGAACAGTACCGAAATGTTTAGAATAATTTTAATAAATAGAACCAGAAAGGAATAAATGAACAAGGCCCTTTTGTCAAATGGGTCTAGAGTGTAAAATCTTTGGTCACTAGGAGTCAGTTCATCTGGAGACATCACACCAGAAAGACATACCTTCTGCATGCGATAATAAAGAATTAAAGTTAATAGTTAAATTTTTATATTATTGAGACAATCCCTATCCATAATCCAATACTCGCCGTTCAGATAAGTCAAATCAAAAGTAATTCATAAGTATTTTCCAGTCCCCTCCACTTATGAATTCCCATCAAAAACAAACACGCGCGACCGATGAACACGTTTTTTAAATATATCGCATTCATCTCCGGAAGAACGTGACAGGACTCTTGAGTGTCGGCTTTTTGTGTCCATCGATATCCCCGTCTGACGAAACCAACAAGGGACAACGATCACCAGTGGGATAAACATCGTTTCCGGGATTGTTCACCGGTACAAGATGGATAGAAAAACAAAATGGCAATACTTGCTAAATACTCATACGGCCACCAAAGCGCACGCTGAGTGCACATTAACGTATTACAGTCGGGAAAAAAAATGTGCATTTATCCATCACGCCCGGAAATGGGTGTGCTCAATGCTCGTAGGATTCACTCTGAAGTGCATCAACTTCCTCTGGGTATAGGTATAGAATATAACTCTCGTTTGCCAACGGTCAATTTCAGAATCGCCTGTAGGCGCATCCGGTTTTGTCTTTAAAAATCCACTCAAACAATCCCTAATGATAACGTTCCTTTCATGTTTAGATCATTTTAGTCCTTCAACTGGCCATTTTGCGGAGAAGATGGGAGTCCCTGGGGAGGGCTGAGGTGGTGACTAAAGCGGAAGCCATGAGTACGACATAAATTGGAGGAGATGAATGCAGAGTCGAATGAGGGGTTCTCAGCACATATCGTCACGGCAATCGATATCGGCAGTAATTTTTATAGAAATTTTTCCTTTCTGTCCACTTCTTTGGGTCTTACCCGAGAATTCTGGGCGTAAATCAAAATATGTGAGAACGAAATCATTGCGTGGAATAAAATACCACTATTAACACGATATTTTTCCCGACCTGCGATTAAATTCCCGAGGAACGGGGGAAAAATCGCTCTTTTCTTCTGATGGTATCGGTGACGCGGTGAATGTTTATTCGATTTTAATGGCTTCTGTTTGTGTGGATAACTCTACTGGCGCTCACGGGGACTCCGCCAATTGCGTTCAAAGGGGAATCGTTAATTAATTACAACAAGAATTAATTGAGGAGTTTGTATTATTTCGAGACCAGCTCTGCTCGGGGAAAAAATACCACAGAAATTACTGTGCCAGCAGGACAGGCTGAATCGAGGTTGAGAGGTTTAGAAAAATTCAAATTCGAGATGGTGATGGTGACTGAGAGCTTTAAAATTGTGAATAATTTTGGAGGAGTGAGAAAACCGAGTCCTCGAGAGACTGGCTCAGGTCTTCCATGACCTTTCTCGGGCATAAACCGTGGGTGAAAGAAACTAAAATTTTCATCCCAATCCCCTGTTCGACATCCATTCTAATTACCCCCTCTTTATTCACAACACCGAATACGAAATTTCGGGTCCCAACACTAGCAGCTGGACGGGATCCCTCTAGAAAAAATAATTTAACATTTTTCACTGCCTTTTTCATCCTCCCCGGTGATTTTAAAACACGGGAGATGATGAATAGAGCTGGACAGGAGTCATTAAGTTCACGTCAGAATACCAGTGTGCACGGATTCCTCGTTTGGCAAGCGCTGGAGAAAATCCGGGATAATTATGGGCAAAGGGGAGATTCCTTAACATTGCGCTGCCCTCCGGCAACTCGTTAAAATGTAAAATGTTATGTTCTTTGAGAAATCCCTGGGGAATCCTCACATATTAAGTGCAATACCAGTAACAATTGTCATTTCTCATTTTCAACAGTGACTTTGGAAAATTTTTTTTTACCAGCGAGGGGCAATTGACGCCTGGAAAAAATGAATATTTCAATTCTTTGTACCTTCAGAGACCCTGAGAAGCTCAGGGAGTAGTAGAATTTCAATTCTCAATGTTATGGTTTTTTTTATTCACCAGATTTTATGGTTCCCCCATTTTGCCTGGTAATGATGTGGAACCGCATGAAACGTCAGGGAATTTAACCGAAAGAAGAATAAAAATTCAGTCAGCACGAAAATATTTCTGTTCTCCGGTTCGTGGAGGCTATTGTCAATCAAATGTTCACTCTCCCTCGGTTATAATGAGCTGTTTATGGTATTTTAATGATAGAAATTAATCGATTGAATGCCGAAAAAATTGACCGGTAGTAGAGACGAGGGTGTCATTCATCGAGAAGCGGATGTTCAGTTTCCGCGTTAATTTCGCCAGTTACAGTCTGATGCGCAGTTACTCCCGTAAAATAGGAGGGAGAAGAGGAGAATCGGACATTGTTTGTCTCACACACATCCTAATTTTGTGGTGCAGCAGGAATTCAAACTCCGGTCAAGTGGCTGTTGACTACAGACATGACTAGTCATTCAAAATTTATCGGAGTTTCGAAACATCGAGAATTCAGATTCAAAATTGACCGGCGCGAGACGATTTTCATTAAAAAAAAAAACCATGGAATGAAGTCACTCCCCAAACTGACTTCCGGTGACTTTGAAATAAATTGGGGATGATTTTGTTTCCAGGTCAGATGCCTTTGAACGCTCTCCCCCAGATTTTCAAGGGTCGGAACCGTCGATTTAAACGCAAAATCAATGAATTAAAAGCCAGTCCGAAACAAAGGCGCCGTTTTTTAAAGAAAAAACTTGAATTCCCTTTTTTCTTTTCTTCGTATCTTCCTCCAAAGCCCTGGATTTCCTCAAGCGTTCATCCACTGCTGGCGTCTACCCTACCTCAACGCCCTGAAAAAAACGTGGAGCCGTTAAAAGCCATAAAATCCAGAAATGAGATAAGCCAATGTCGCGTCGAATGGAAATGCCCAACGGAATCGACTGTATCTCGAATTCCCTCCACCTCGGGTATCCTTGGCTGTCCCTCAAAGGGTATAGGGGCTGGGGCGGGGGGTGGCCGACTGTGTATCACGGTGCCAAGGTTGAATGGGGGTAGTTTCGACGGTTAGAAAAAAGCCATCTTCGACGTTTAAAATCATGCGGGCTAGAGGACAGGTGGTGTGCAACTTCGTATACCCCAGTGCGACCAGTGGGCGTAACGCGCTTCATTACAACAGTCGTGATTACCCCCACTGAATTTTCTTCCCTCGTAAATAATCACTTACCCCCTTCCCCGGCTCCAACTAAAAAAAAAACAGTAGTCGAATTGAAATACAGAGATAACGAGAATTTTTCCTGATTCAGTCATTGATTTTTTTCACGTCATAAATCGGGGCCTAAAAATAGCTGAATCAATGGATCTCCGTCATTTCCCCAGGTAGGAGCCGTAGTCATCCCAATCCTCCTCCAAGAATCATGTCTCCAATTCGACATTTAGGACCGACAGCTCCAGATCGACGTCCCGATAACCCGCGACAATTTGTCTATTCCCCCCGGCCAAGAAAATTAAATCCACGTGTCCACGTGTGTAGCGCGATTGGGCATCGCAATCGCGCGAAAAAAATCATCTCGTGAGTCAGACCACATCCACAACCCCTTTTGTATGACCGGACACCTAACCCAGTCCCACCGTGCATTTATAACCGTCTCCGAAGACTCTCGATTTCTCCACCAGCCCATACGCACTTTTTTCCCCCCAACGACACGTGTGTCGACGAGATATCTTCCCGCTGTTTTTTCCCTCGTCCACCTTCTTTGTGTCCTTGCCTTTCTTTTTTCTCGCTTTTCACGTGTCCCTGCATCTCCCCTCGTCACTACTCTTTTATAGCCGTTGCATGCGACATTGAAATGATGCACCGGAGGAATAAAGAGAAAGATCTTATTGAAGATCCGAAAAAAAAAAATCCCTGGAACAGTCTGAATATATAATTTCTTCTCATATTTTTCTCTCTGCACACCCTGAAGTTGCCAACTTCAACCCCTACCAGAACCTCCTTAAAAAACAAACAAGACCTTTCCGTCCAAAAAAAAAAAAACTTCTATTCCGCACGCTGATTCCCCCTCCACCATCATTTTACTTCCTCCACTCTGCAGGAGAAAAAAAAACAAATATTTCACTCGCATCCCTCTATCCTCCTCAGTATCCAACAACCTTGCCCTCTCCATCACTCCCGATCCCCCCTCCCCCTCCCCGTCCCGGAACCCCCGACAATCGTCTACCTGGAGACTTTTCAAAATCGCTTACCATAATCCGTTGGCCGGTTAGCAATGCCCAAAGCCTTGGGTCATCCCGCCAATTTCTCTGCGCATCCTCGGCGCGCTCCAATAAAATTTGAACGCTATTTCAAGGCTGTGGTGGGGATTAACCTCGTGGTGTCGGTGCGCGCTCGGCGCTGAGTCGCCCCAGCGCCGGGACACCAGAAACAGTCGGACGGTCTTGCCGTGAGGATCATTAAAAATTCTCATAAGACATCCGAATTACCCCACACCCTGTATCAGTTGATTCTAATAAAGCGAAAACAATCGATCGCAGCGCGATCAATTCTGTGATCCCAGTGCGATAAATCGAGTGTCGACTGAATTCGATGGTAAAACTGTGCTATTAATTGCGCGGGATTACCCAATTTTAACTGCACTACGGGAATAAGCGGGAGTTTTTGGTTTCGTATCGCCTCGTGTTCAGTGAAAATCCACCAAAATTACTCCGAAACGGTGTAAAATGCTGGCCGCTTCGATCCGCCGTGAGGTACACCTGAGCAATATGCTATCCACGAGGATGCAGTCGCGTGTACCCCGGTGTCTGTTCGGCCCACCAAATCCCAAGGAGACGGTGGAATTGCTCCAGGAGGCGTTGGACATGGAGAGGAGCAAGTTCATTAGTAGATGGGGAGTCGATCCACGTGACGAGGATAAGGAGAATTTTCAAATTATCAAGTGCGAGGGAAGATCACCGAGGAAAAGTAGGACTGTACCATACAACAGGCAAACGAGCATTCACGGTGAGTTATTTTATTCATCAAATCCCCCAAAATAAGTGAAAAAATCATTGATCAATTAACTGGATCAATCGCTTGAATCAATGAAATTTTTTGATCGATTTCCCTTCGGCCATAAAATCACCGAATTTTCGACGACGCAGTGAACTTCTTTTCGGCCGAAAAATCGCCGATCTCTCAACGATAAATTGCTTTTGACGCGAATGAATCACCAGTTGGCTCGATATCGAAAGCAATTCTCGAGGTCGGGGGTGCATGCTCGCCACGGCGTCGGCGTCGCCACGTTGTAACATTTTGGCGGGAAAACTAGAGCGACAACGGCCCGTCGGGAAGGCGCTGGTGAATTACCGGGGCCTCACAGGGAAAGAAAGGACTCGTATCGGGCGCGTGGCCGAAACCCGTTCCAGCATTTTGCTCGTCTCTCTCTCTCTCTTCAGGGATGTCTCTGTCTCTCTTAAAACTCGACCCTTTTTATTATTCCGCCAGCCTCCTCCATCTCTCCGCTGGCTTCTAGTTTTACGCCACAATGCAGCGTTTGCTATTCTACTCCAGTCAACGTTGAAATACGAATTTTCTGTGGATAATCTTTCTTTTGGGGTTTTTGCTTCCGAGTGGAAGAATTGTGTTCGTCAAATCTTAAATTTCCGATCTCTTTACGTCAGGACTTCGAATACGCTATTTTTAGATCGTATCCGCATGGATGTTGGTGATGGATTTATGGTGGTGCTTGCCAATTCTTCATTAAAAATTGTTACACGGATATGAAATTATTGCGTCACGCGGAGATATCTTCTTTGAATAATTCATCGCATGAATATACTTCAGAATCAATGGCTAATAATTCAGAGAATGAATCAGTTCATCAAAAATTTTATTTCGGGTATCTTCATAACTACTTAAAAATTAATCATGATGAGTAATTAACTTCTTGGTCATACATTTTGATTGATTAAAATGGGTTTCCTAATTTTCTCTATTAATAACATTGTTTTAGTTTCTTTGCAGAATTCATAAATGACGAAATAATTAAGAATTAGATGAAATTTACAATTATCGTAAGTCCGCGACCTAATAGTACAAATTAGGCTCTTGCTTAAATATAGCAAACGTGTTTTGTTGCTCGGTAATGGAGAGATTGTTATCGTTTACTCATTATAAGGCGATAGAGGATTTTTTGACTAACATCCGTATCATAGAAAGTAAGAGGACCTATCGGTAGAGAGGAATTTAAATCATAATCACTGAAGCTAAAGAAAGATATGGAGAGATAATTGATAAAATCAAAAGAATATGTAATCTCGCCTGAACCTCTAATAGACGGACAACAACATGAAGATGAACGATGAACGACCAGTAGATGGATTAATATTTACCACTTTCCAAGGTATTTTTTTCCTTCTTTATAAATGACCAAATGCATATTTATGACTGCGGAATAAAGTATTCACAAATGATGATGATAACATTTATATTGGTACCTTGATGAGACCATTTAACCTGATCTAGAACCAAACCTCCAACAAAATCCATTTCTCGGCAATAATTAATCCGTTCTATCAGCGTCGGTAATTCTTCTCGTTATTTTTGAAACAATATTCGGTCGACGATGGAATCGTCCACACACAGGGATATCCATCTCATGGTACTCTATTCCAAAGTTCAAATATCTAAAGAATTCGTAGAGAGGCTGCCCAAACGAGTCTGGACTCGCACACGTGAATCACTGTTCAGTCACTCCTGACTCATGCTCATGTCCACAAGCAAAATCCCCTGTACTGGGACCGAAGGACCTCTCTGACTCACCAAATCCCCACCCGAGGTCCACTATTCACTGGCCATGTACCCCGTCACTTAATTTTCTCCGAAGAATAAAAATTGGTAATTGTCGAGTGGGCACGAAAATTAGGTAACCATTGAGTTCTCTCATTAGAAATAATAACAAAGAAGTGTCATTACAGTGGAGTGGAGAGTCGTGAGAATATCAACCCTCGTTGGCGATAAGATCATCGTCCTTATCGGAAATAGCCACAAGTAAATATGAGAAGGGTCCTATACTATTTATCCAAGTGGTCTGAGTGTTCTTGACAAAATGGCCGCGAAGTGGCTCAACAAAGAACAAAAGCAACCTTAAACTCTTTATTATATTTCTGAAGTGTTATCCAACAATCTTGAGACTCTGCGAGACAGGAAATGGGGCGCATAATGGCTGAGAATCGTGGAGATGGTGATCGCTACAATAGTTTGTTAAATCACTGATTTTAACAGAGAGAATTTCCGATTTTTTACGACGCGATAAAAGTGTCAAAGAATCAGACGTGAAATCACAACTGATAAGAATGAAATTATGTCGTTAGTGAGTCATTTTGGCAGAACATGTGAAGAGCCTGGGCTCTACCCAATTCAAATATCTACTTTTAATCACTTGGCAACGAAGATAATGACTAAATTAACTGTAATTAACTGGAAATGAGTAAAATTTGAGACCTCAAACCTTATCAGAGGATAATCCAGTGAGGCAGCATGAGAGAGATCAGCATCAACGAAAAACCAAAATCTCGACGATAGATTTTCACACGATACCGGAAGAACCCGAGTAGTCAGCGAAGCGCGACAGAGCTGAGCGAATGCGGGCCCTTTCGCGACACCTGTTTAGCACCGTCGTAAGTCCCTCGTTCAGTCTCTTTTTCCCACGTTTAAATCGCTCGAACACGCGATACCGTCAGCATTGCGAAGAAGTCCTCCGTAAGGTCGCACCACCACCTGTTCCCTCAGTTCAAGCAGAGACACACATCTAGGCGAAACTAAGGGAGTTCCCCCACAATCTTATTATGAACGACGATCAAAGCTGTTGATAAAGCTTGAATGAACGTTAGCTGAAGGATTGGGTCGCGAGCCATGACGACCAGGGCCGTTATCTGTCTGGCTGTCCTATCTCCATTGGAGATACTTTTGTGTCTAATTTGATGACAGAAAATCACAGCGTCAAGTTGGACTCCTCAGCTACGTTATAACATAATTTTCAAGGGAAAGAATTCATCAGGCAAGAGTCATCACGACATTGAAGTGAAGAAATAATTGTCGGCGCTAAATTACGGTATTCCGTTCCGGTTTTACACCAACAATTCTGTGTCCATTGTTGTGAACACATAGCAACAGACGTCTCGGTTTTTTCTGATCCTTCCCAAGCGGTCGTCGACCGCGTCCAAATCATTGCGGAAGAACTTCTTCTTTCTTTACACCACTTTTTCCTCACCTCTCACCAATGCCTGGTCTAAAATGCCTTCAACACGATTGCATTTGTTCCTGAATGCCCTCGGTGTCGTAAAATGCACAACGTTCTCGGTAGGATGCATCGTGAGAAGGTCCTGAGGGGAATTGAGAGAAAAAAAAAATCATAAAAGGGAACCTCTGAGAAAAGCCAGTAGAGTTTCTTCCTTGAACTTTCAGAATGGTGAAGGGGAGACTTATGATGGAAATGCCTGTGTCGTTTGCGAGTGATTTTTCCGGGGAGAGTGGTGAATCCCATTGAAATCAACTGCTGAACTTTATGGATGTCACAATGGTCTTCTTTGTTCGGTAGTTTGTGATTTGTGCGACGAGACATATTTCACTTATTTATCGTTTGGTCATTACGTATCTACGATGTTCGTCGGATGATTGTGTCAAGGGTAGGAGGAAAATACGACTGATGTATGTAATGATAGTTTGGTGCGATTCAATTGGGTCTAGATCGTTGAACTCTGGGGGATGGTGGGGAATCTGAAGATATGGAGTCTTTATGTTGGCCCTCGAAGGAGGCAGTCATTGGAGGATAGGGAGAAGTCTACAAAGGAATCCTAGCAAGGTGTACGCCAGGTTTGGGAGTTGGTTTTTTCTACGCAGTCTCTCAGGTAAACGGAAAGCCCCGGCTTCGATCGACCCGGTACAAAACAGATGTTGTGTGGATGCATGGCCAGAGGGATATATATCTGGAATTTGGTAGCGAAGAGGTGAGGAATGAGAAAATTAAAGCGTACATTATACAAATTATTGCCCTGAAGTCTAGGACTGGTGTGAGCACCTTCATCTTCACAGTTATCTGCCTTCTATTCCTTCTTGCCCGGAAGGAATCTCCCGTTGACCTTCGAGAATATCTCTGAAGGATCACATTCACAGGATCTTTCACCTCGAAAACTTGTCAATTGACGAAGAGTGAATTCGATCATTTTTTTTTCGGCTGAAAACGTAGGTCCCTTCATGCCCACATTCAGCGGAAAGTTTTCATCGTCTCACCTGTCACGTGGCACGTCCTTTGGCGTAGGGCAGAAATAGGGTCGTGCGAGGTGACAAGCAAGACAAGAGGGAGAGAGAAAAGAGTAGTGCCTACAAAGAACCAAAATAGGGAATGGAAAAAGGGAGTGCTCAGGTGCTACCTGACCAAAGTGTGTTGCTTTGGGCCAGGGGGAGCAAACGAGAGTCCCCCTCCAAGACGTTTTGTGGTGCCCTTCTTTGTGTGGAAATCTCGTATATTTGGTAGGGTCGCCCCTCGGCACTCCTGTGGGGGTGAGGTAGAACCATCTGTGTCCTTGCTTTCATATTTCTTTTCGTTTTAGCTCTTAACGAATTCTTTCTTCCTTTCTACGCCTTATGTTGCAATTTCCAACAGTCCCCATGTACATCCCCCAATAGTATTGCAATGGGCCGAAGGATTTCGCAGAGTTTAATTTAATCTCGTTAGTTTATGGATGATCTTACTCATGATTCGCATCTTTCTTTGTTGCAGACTACTGGAGAGCGAGGAAATCGTGCGATGTCAGCAACAAGAAGTCTTTAGTATCAGCATCAGATATGTCAAAAAAACCGCAAGACATCCAAAAGCCCCAGAATTGAGACTTGCAATAGGAGATGTACATTATTGATCAAGACGAAAATCATGGATGCTATTAGATTCTCATGAATCTAACTCATCGCAGTGATTAACGATTTTCGGCTATTTATTACGGATGAAGCAAACTGTATATTTATTTTCTTTCCATTCATCAAATCATTGTATCAAGCTAGATGTATTGATTGTAGATGTTAAGAATGCTTGTCTTTAGCTTTTTGTACATAAATTTTTTTAATGATTAGTGGAGGTTTGGGTGGACTATCGTGAGACTTTTATCATGGAATTCATCGAATAATGTTTCGATCTTCACGAGATGCCGGTGTCTCTTGTGTGGACCGAAACCAGTATTAAGTGATTAAGTTAGCTGTATTATTGTTCAATTATTGATTGATTTGTTTGTTACACAATAATTGGTGAAGGAGCTTTTCATGATTTCGTCTCACGTATTGTTCACCGGAAGCCTGAAACGGTTGATTCTTCATTGAAGTCAACGATGCAGCGCCTCCAAAGACTAATTAACTGATTGATCAATTATCAATAATGAATTATGAAGGTCCGCATAAATCTTGTTCCTTTTTGTCGGGTTAATGTGAGTACTATGTAAATCTGACTTTAGGATTATATCAATTCTAGTCAATAATCCTTAAGGCTTAATCAATTTAATAAAATATTGAGCAGATTTCTTGGAATTATTTTGTGTCAATTTTTTTTATGTTTATTCCTTATGCACTTTTGGCTCTGATTGACAGCCTTGTGCTGGAGTAATTGATTGAAAGCTCTTCCTGGGATTTTTTTCTACGCGGGATGATGCGAACTATGTACAAATAGTTCTAGTCATTGTTTGGGATCCAATGGCGTCAGCAGTGGGACGTCGTGGTGACGTTATCAGCCCGCTGACGTCAGAGAAAGTACTGCCCAATGGATTGACTATCAATCAAATGTAGGAAATTTGAGTGGTGGGAGTGATTGATCTTCGTATCGCCTTTTTCGATTAATGGTGGGGGGCTGCCAGTACTTGGAATCAACTAGGTAATGAGGAACTAACGATAAGAGCAATTGATTATTTGACAGATATCTCAAGAACTGGTCGATTTGAGAAAAATTACCCAGATATTTATCTACACGACTTCTCTCAGTGTATTTTGTTCAATTGTCTCTGAAGAGGCTAAAAGAAAACGTTCACATCATTTTGCTTTTCCTGGTTTTCCCTAGTTTCAGATTTTAATATTTGGTACTCGAAGAATATGGAAAGAAGTGAGAAGAGATGAGGGAAAAGTTTGAACTACTGAGGTCAAGGTCCATGCATCTCCGTCGGTAAATCTCATGACCCGCATATGGAAAGTTAGTGATTTATCCCGGAGTTCATCATCTAAACTTGGAGATATCGGATCTGTAATTTTAATCTTAGCACTTCGGAGCTTCTTCATCTAAGGACTTTTCCATGTTCTCAATGTAAGAAATAAATATTTCCCACTATTTAATTATATGAAACGACCTTCATTCAGTTTTTAACATATGCAATTTAGGGAAAGACTCGATATAGTTCTAGCTGGGTTGATAATCCGAGGTGGATTACTCGAGAGACCGTTCGAGACTGACCCTAGGCCTTGGTTTGTCCCGGGTTAGAGGTCTGACCCAAAGACAAGGCCCTTTTGTCTATTGCGTTGCCCACGTGTTGAGTTGTTTAGGTCATAAACGGCCGAAGTGTTTGCCGCATTTCCCGGTGACGTTTACAATGAGTTGCTTGTTCGAACCAATGTTAAAATACTCCCCACGTAAGGAACGCAAAGTGGAAGAAATATAAATCGTGAGGAGCAACAAAATGAGTAAATTTAAAAACTGAAATCTTAATGCGCTGGAATAAATCGCAACCGTATTTTACTACTGAAAAATGCTGACGCGTCCGGGTACTGGATCATCCGCGATAAAAGTTTAACTAGTAACGGTTAAAAGTAATGAATTCCCTCTTCACCTCGTTCAATCAAACAGTCACAAGACAAGTCACCAATTACCGCAAGCCCTTAAATCTAAAAAAAAATGAAAAAAAAATTTTTTGTCGTCTTCTGATGGCCCCAGTAATGACCCAATGAATAGCGGTAATTGAGCCGGCGGTTGTGCATCCTTTTATTCTCTGGACGCGTGCCCCGTACGCGATGGCAGTGATTTGCATTGCAGCTAGTGTCAGGGTGCCGTCGCCGATAAACCGCGGGGGGAAAAAAAATTAAAGGGCTAATAATTCCACCGCGACATAAAAGCTGATGAGCTTACCTAGACAAAATGACTCAATGAAAATGATAAATGCACAGAACGAGTTCATTAGGCACTCCCGATAATGTCATTGTTCATTGGTACTCCAGTGCGAGGAGTCCCCGTCATGTTTTCGCATAAACAGCGACATGTGTTCACCTCGAGCTACTCGGCTTCCGCAGAGTTATTTATCGTCCCGCGGCTGAGTTACGACTCGCGATTTCCCCCCGTTTTTTCCATCTCGTTTGGTTTTCGTATCTTTTTTTTTCGCGAGTTGACCTGGCTCCCGACGGTTCGTTATGTCGGCTTGCAGATCAACGGTCGTGGTGGCCCAGGCCGATGTTCACCGTTTCGTTTAATGGACATTTATGGGCCCGCGAGGATGTCTCGAGTTGTTTAAAGTCACTTGGAGAGAAAAAAAATACTGTCATGCGATTGTGAATATTGCCGAGTGGCAGAATTCATATCAATGACGTATCTGTTACAGTAGTATCGACATTCTCGAAGCTGCGAGGTGAAGGAGATATATAACTCATCGATATGATAGCTATGTGATGTTCGTGTTAAAATATTCAACAATAATATTTTAAATAGAATATTCAATATCGTTTATCAAGAGTGACGTGTTCAGTAAATGAATGAGTGAATGTTTCGGAGGTCTAGGCGACTCTTCGAAGTCGATTGTTTATTTATGAACAATGAGATGACTGATCTCATTTACGTTCTTTGCGACTGATCAAGGAATTACTCATTTAACTACTGAACTCTTAGTTAGTTCCTCGACTGCTCTCCGAGTTGATTGCTCTGAAATCGATTTCACTTATTGCTTCCCAATCCCGTATCCCATATTCCAACAGTTCGATTTAAATTTTGAAGGGGCTGGCCGACCCTTCAAAAGCTGGCCCATGTAATTATAATTTCAGAAACTTACGGATATTTTTTAACGATCGGAAAATATCTTGAGAAAAAACTAATATCAGTGACAGACATTTTTCTACGCGAGTTATTGTAATCATTAATTCCTGAACGACTTGTATGCAGTCGAGAATAATGATCGATATGAGTTACAACGGCGTTGCGGTGTCGGCTATTCCCCGGCGACTATCATTGACATTTAACCACTCATCGATCATTTCAGGCATGACTGCATCAACATGGGTAATCATAATAACCGGCAGCTCCACCTCCAAAACAAAAATAATTCCCATTACGGCACTTCAAAGTTCCGCCAGTATTTCTTCACCTCCATTAAACTGTTGAGGATCCTCCATTCGAAATCCCCGAGGAATGATGAATATTTTTTTTTCAAACATTTCAATGGAAAAATTAAACGCTCATCGATCGTTTCGCGAGGCTGATTGATCCGTACTTCTCAATTCGATCTGTCGGCCCTCACGGCTCAATGAGAATTTTTTTTTTTCAACATCTGGAATTGGATATTGCAGGCGCATAAACCCGTACGTGTGGATTGTTTACCGTTTTATTTACGGTGGGCCATAAAGTCAGGATGATATACGCACAAGATGACAATTATGTGGCAGTTTACGATACGATGAACAACAATTCGCTGGAGGAGCAGAGCTCGAAAACTCGCCCTGCTCTTTGACGCTCGGCCATTTTTATTTTTAGTCTGTGTATTTTTTTTTTCAGTACTTAAACAACTCAAGAGTGAAGCTAAAGTATCCTGACGTGGCGAGAATACCTGAAGTCTTGAAAAATGTCATCTTATACTCCGCCGTGAATGGGGACAATTGACGACTAAATCAATTACGCGGAAGGATTAATAGATTAATTTTACGGCTAGACTCCCGGCGTAGAATTTTTTTGTCGGCTGAATGAATTATCTGCGGGTTCAAATTCATCGGGATATTTCGAATTGTCAAATTTCCCCCCAATCGAGGTCCTCTCTGATTGCGGAGCTCCCTTGCGAACCCAAAAAATTGATTACTTTCCCATCGCAATGGTGACTCCACCCGGATGTCGTCCCCCACAATTCCCAGACTCGTATTTCGCGAGAGGACCCCATGATCCGATTCAAATCCGATCCCATCGTTTATTTTTTGCGGTGGTCTTGGTCCAACGATCTCGAGTAGCCCCGTGGGACATTAATGTTTTGCAAGTGGCAATGTACAACCCCAAACCCTCACCCACCTGTGGCGATCTCCAGTGACACCAGTTAAATTCCGGCATCCAGCTACCGATCGAGTAACTCAATCCTCAATTTATGGTCTGACTGAAATAACAAATACACCATGTGTCCCGTCCTCATTCCCACACGGAGAGAAAAATTCCGTAAAAATTACGTGCCAGTTCCGTAATCTGTCAGTCAAAAGAATAATCGGTAAAAATTACCGAACAATCACGTACTTTTTCAGTAAAAAATTCCAGGAAAAATTCCAGAAAAAAATTCTGGAACGTTCAGTGACAAAATGCGTTGCTGTTCCGTAATTTTTACCAAATACTGCGTTGACTGGCAGATTACGGAACAAACACGTAATTTTTAAAGAATTGTTCTCTCCCTGCATGAAAATAATAAAATAATACCCATTCTATGATAAAAAATATGATAAATAATAAAAATAATACTCCCGTCCGCAAAAAATAAAATTTCATCACACTTCAACGGTTCCCTCGCCATGAAATTGAATATTAAATTTCGACTTTCAATTTACCTCCCCTCATTACTCAGCAAATAGTCAGCAGTGAGCCCCCGGAGTAGTCAATGGTCATTTCAAAATTAGTTGAAATTACAAAAAATTGATAATGCGACACGCACCGAGGAATCGATGCAGCTGGCACAAGCGATACAGCAGACTGTGGCGCATCACCACATTATAATTAACTGTACCTCTGACAGAGCCGCCCCCATGTTCAATTTCATCCAGCAACTAAGCCAACACAACACTACCAGTACATCAGTATTGTTGCTGTCCCGTTACACCGGGATATGATTGAGGGCGTCTGATCCTACCATTGGTATTGACCCCTTCGTGACAGCGACCCCCATAGCACACGTCCAGGTGGATCCGTACGTTAGAAATTGTGCGATTCACCGATGTTTCCTAGCACTCAGCTGCCTAATTCCGAGGATTCCACCCCCAGCGCGTGCCACCGATTTTGCGGGTACTATACATAGATACGTGATGGCTCGATAGAAATTAAAATTGGGCATCAGGGGGTGGGAAGTACTCGTGCCACCGAGAGATTGAAGATAACAGTAGTCCTGGCATTCTAATTGCGTCATTACAAGGTCGATCTATGGTAGAAAACTACTGTACCGATAGGCAAAAATTGCCAGTGCCTCAAAATGAAAATTCTCTAACCAAAAAAAATAATTAATCAGCAGAAATTAATTTGTCCTGCGGTTGGGGGTAGACATGAGTTGAGGATGACTCACGATGAACTTCGAGAAAATGGTAAGGCCCATTTTCATGAGGACTCTTGTCGGTGGAAGAACAAACTATGAAGTTATCCAGAAAACAATGAAATATGCGAAAAGGACACTGAGGAGGCGGATGCCTCACCTAGATCCTGTCTGGATGTGTCTGGAAAAGATTCCTCTGAACCGTGAAATCACTTCCAGCGTGAATAAACAGCAAGACTGTGCACTGTGTCCGTTTGTTTCGTCCGTTCCACACCAGCGGTGTCGAGGAGTCATTCAAATTTGAAAACAATGGCCCACAAAATGTTAAATGCGTGAATGAGAGAAAGAAATGGAGAATTTTTTTTTGAAAATCATTTCGAGAGCTCGTTAGGCGTGTTTCTGCGTAATAATTGACTTCCTACGGGTGCAAAATTCGACGAGAAATGATGATTGTTTTTGGGGAAGGAGCAGGAGGGGGGGAGGGGGCGGAAATTGACTCCGCATTCTGATGACCTCTCTCTCCGACAGAGAGAGGGAGAGAGAGAGTGGTGCAGCGACCTTTACTCGGAAATGCTGCGGCATTCTTCAGATTTGTTCATTTGGCCGTTGGAAGCACTTCTACTCGATAAGATGAGGACATTCGTAAATTCGGAGATAAGACCCTGAAAGCCTCATATTTTTAAGATTTGAGAGCATTAAAAAATGGAGATTTCAACGGACTGAAATAAATTTCAGATGAAGGGCAGCTTCATTTTTTTGCTGATTATTTCTTGTGAGTGGGGGAGGTGGTTAGGGGCTGGATCATCCAGGAATGACTTGGAGAATCAATCAGTCTCTTAAATATTGCGTCTGCTTGTTAGCTTCGCTAGCAGAACTCGATTACCATCGATTTGTCACACACTGGTTAATGACTTTTCACGGTTCTCACGTTCATAATGTATTTGTGAACACATAACTCATACAATGGCTCCATGCCATTGTCATTTCAACATGATACGCGTCCCTTATCACGAACGTGTGCTATAAAACAGTTCTGTTTGGTTATTGATAGACCAAACATAATCAAAACTCGAAAATATTGATAGCCTATCGAACCCGATTCTCTATTTGTCCTCGTCAACTTTTTGGAAAAATATTTTTTCCAGAAATCTTTGGATTCATCCTCCAGAGGTTACGCCGAAGAACTTTTGGAATCACTAAAAAGCTCAGAATTTCTAAAATATCGCGAACAATCCAAAAATCTTCATCTGGATTACACCCTTCCCCTCACGAGTAAAAATACAGAAACAAATAAAAAATCTGAATAAAAAAAAATGAAAAATGACAGGACCGGGCTTTCGTTTTCATTCCGGAAATAAACTGTTGGGGCATCCGGCCGCACGCGGTCTCTCTCCCCCAGTGTTTGAAACATCCCCCCTTTGACTCCCCTGTCTCTCGTCTCTTTGTCGTGACTCGATTCCTCAAAGAAGGCGTAAAAATACAGCAACAAATGCATCCAACCCTCTCATCCAGCTGAACACTCCCCCTTCATAAATATGTTTTTGTTCCAGCTCGCCCTATCCCTTTGTTTCCAGGAGAACAATCGAAGGTAAAAGGTTAAGCTCCAATGGTAGCATTCTTCTCCACCCCCTTCCACCACCCGATACTGACCTAGAGAACTGTAAGCCGGTAGAAAAGCGGTTCTCCTATCTGAAAAGCGATGAGGTTTGATGATAATTTTTTTTTCTCTCGTTTCCTCTTCTCGAGATTACGGAAATAGAACCACAACGTGCGTGTGTGCTTCCCCTGTGGTGGAGACCGAGGGGTATTTAAACTACTCGGGGAACGGAGAAATGACTTTTATACTCCGAAAATCTTTCATCTTTTTGAGACGTAAATAGGACTGTCGGATGCACTTTTCGAGGGGTCGAATGCATCTCACAAAACTCAAGGAGGCCCTTTCCACACGATTATTCACCATAAACTTCCAATAAAAATTATTATTACAATTTTATCAAACTATAATAGGATTGCCAAAGTACTCTTTCTCGGATGCAATACGGAAGTGACATTTTACCCACCAGACCAGCGATTACATTCGCGAAAGTAAAATAAAAAAAACCAAACCCTTAATTATTTTTCCCCTCTCAACCGATAGAAAAAAATATTATCTGCAAGGGCAATGCGTCGCACACGTGTTCGAGCACGTTTATCCATCCAAGTGGGGATGCGGCGCGTGGTATGTGTACTCGTGGCCGCATGCGCTTATCGCGGAATCGCGACAGTAGAGTTCACGAGTAGAGAAACAGAAAGAGAGTTTCAGTCTCCCTACGGCCGAGCGAGTGAAACATATTCCAAGTGTCACATCGTTAATTTCTTCATCATCAGAAGAACACCCGGGGAATTGGTCCACCACGGAGAACGATGCTGGCGGCCAGACATCGGTAAAGTTGCCCTAGTTACCCTAGACAATTTTTCAATTTTTCTGGGAGAGCCTCCACTCGGACAAAAAACTCCCCGATATCCTCACCACTAGAAAAATTAATTTTCCTGGTGAACACATGTCTTCCTCCCCCATCAGTGGAAAATTACCAGACGCGTTGGGCACATGAGAGTTTTCAATACTCCCTTTGTTCCTTGGAGATGAGGAAAGTGAGCTGCACTGTACCCTGACACTCTCGAGTGGCTACATCGAGAGGAATCCCATCCGGTGCTCATCCTCACCCCTGATATCTAACGTTACATACGGGATTTACAGCGTAACGTGTAACATTACCCCCTCACACCCCTTTTCTCATGAACTCTCGAATGTCTTGTGTTTCTCGGTGGTTTTTGTCATCGCCTTCGGGCCCCGGGGCCTTTGCATTCACTCGGTGTGGCCGCAGCGGCGGGAAACCGCGGTTTTTCGGCCGAACAATAGGATCATCTCTCTGTCACGCTGATATCCGGAAGAGGGACGGATATGCCCTTCCGTTGGTGCTGATTTCAGTGAGATATCTCGTTTTTCCGCGAATCGGTGGAGTTAGGAAAAACCATGAAATTCTGGTCTATGTGGAGAGAACATACGAGGGTTAATCATTCAATAATTTTGTTTCGCCCTCGTCGCTGATTTAGAATAAACTCCATGAAGAAATGGCGCCATGATGTCAACATCGTTGAGTGATGCGCTTCGCAAAAAAGCACACCATTTGTTTTACTCCTCTTGCTCTTCTCCTGGAGTAAATTCTCGGTATGACTCAGGTTTATTTTGCGCTCGGGTACACGCAATTCGAGGCCGATTGCCCCGGGTAATTGCGGTCTTCAAAGGTATCCCCGAAAGATGAGAATTCCTGAGTGTTTGTACGGCGAAGTGATCCCTACGGGGCCTTCGTGGGGGAATCGCGAGATGCCGAAGGGCGTCTTCGTTGCAATTTCTAGATGGTGTGCACTCGATTCTGCATGGTACGCGCAATAAACGCCCACGGGCTTTCTCGGAACGCATTTCTTCTTTACGCTCCAGTTTTATTTGTTGGTTTTGGGACGTTTTTTTTTTCTCGGGCTTTTGCCGTGCCTCTTGGCGTCATTAATCAACGCAAAAACCATTTCCGAATTGAAGTGTGCGCTTTTTGCGAAATGAAGGATATTACTCTTGATGAGAAAAAAATTGCTTATCCACCCGAACCTCTAGTGAAATCGCTTTTATTTTTCCGCGGCAATAAGACTCGGGATATTTGATGTCCACAATTTTTTTTGCCAATAATTTGCGGTGGAAAATTATAACACAGCTCTTTTGTTTATCTTCAAAAATCACTCGGCAAGGTTTATGATGGGGTTGACAGTCTCCAGAAAAGGACTGATTTATGATCTGTTGTGCTCTGAACTTGAGAACATTGTGATCCTTACCAGATGTGGTATTCAAAGGAAACTCTGTCCTCTGGAGTCGTAAACGTTCTCTTTTTTTTCCTTAGTAAAGGGTTTTCATATACTAAGAAGTTAGTCTCTGGACATCAGTCCTCTAGGTCAGTTGTGCCTTCCTCGTGCCAGTAATAAAGACTTCAAGTTAAAGTAATTAATTATATTGCTACATTTATTTATTTACTTTTACCTATATCCCAACAATTTGAGTTGTCAACATTTTTATGAAATAACTATTGTCCCCTCAGTCTCGGTATTTCATTGCCCCCTCTTCTATAGCCATTGACAAAGTCCGCAATTCACGATCAAGCAAATGATTCGTTCATTTGCAATGACGACAATTGCGGTTGATTTATCTATCAATTTATCACTGGCAGTCGGTTTATTTATCAGATGGCAATAGAGCGGAGTAAAAATTACTTCGCATGACTGTCCTCCGGGTGTGGTATCGGAAGAATGGTGAGTTATTGTTCGGTAAGTGGATAAATTCAATTGGTATTTTGGAAGTTGTCGGGTTGCGGCGGTTCAAGAGAGAGGATCGTGGTGAACTGTACTGGGCCGTTATAATCCATGGCTGTGGGCCGTGGCGTCATGTACATACACGCACTGACCTCGGCTAAGCGAAGAGTGCGGGCGAGGTCAGGGCCCTCGCGAAAAATACACACTAGAGACGGTGAATCATGTACATCCGAATGATTTTGTTGTTGCGAGGGGAGAAAATGTATCGATTGGGAGGGCCGGTCAGGTTGGAAATTGCCGAGTTTACGGTGGGATTTTCTTTTTATGGCGCGGGGGGAATTCCTTAGGCCATGTCGGTTTCATGGAAATGGGAAAGGGACAAAGGGGTAGGGTACATCAAGTACTTTTACAAGGGCAAAAAAATTGCTGTGGTATTTTCGTAGGAATCTTAAGGGGTAACACAAGGCCAATGTTTCCATGATATTTTTTAATAAAATTCCTGGTCAAAGAGAGGGATGGAAAAATTGGCAGTTGGAGATTTCTGAAGATCAACTGACATTTTTCTACTGCAATCAAATGTCATGTTGATCGTCGTGGAGATACGATATCCTAAAAAATCGAATGAACATTTTTTTTCTTCTGATCATAAAATTACTGGTAACTGAAAGCCAGAAAAAAAAATTCTCACGTTAAAAAAAATTGCGTCCCTGACGTTAACAAATTGCTGATAACATCTCACTTGAATAACTGAAAAATTTTGTGCAAGTAATGAATTAATTTTTTTTTTCAGTGTAAAAAATGATGTTTTGAAATTTATTGTTTAGAATTTTAGGGCCTGGGGTGACATACAAAGACCTTCATTAGTCCCATTTCCTTGAACTCTTTGGTTGTGATTTTTTGTCACGGTCTCAAGTGGCCCCTCACTATTTTCTCCCCTGATTTCATTCACTTCCCCCTCGGATCGTTTAAATATACGTTATGAAGACACTGGTTTCCCTTTCTGGCCACCACCTTTTCCACTGGCTTCCTGGCCGGACGGCGCTCCTCATCCGGGAGAGGGAGGTTTCCACCTCGGGTGAAAAGTCGTTTTTTAAAGTCAACGAACAGGCGTACGTAAACAGGGTGGCTAAATACCTCTTCCGCGGTGGAACGGATACAGATTTAACGCTTTTTTCCAGTTGTTTTTTTTTTATTGGACTTTCCTCTACTCATTTCTTCAATCGTTTCTACGGTTAATGTCAAAAAAATTTATTTCTTCCGTTGGCTGACGTGTTATTAGAACTTTCTCTGGGGAGAATAAAATGATAGCTCAAGCAAATAATTGCAGTACCGTGTGCATTGGAAAAATAACTATTTCAAGAATTCAGCGAGTGATTTTCTAGGAAATAATTAATGAATAAACTGTCATCTAATTAATGAACAAGCACAAGGATGAATGAAAAAAAAAATCGTCAAATGTCACTGAATGAAAAAATCATATCATCACGTTCCCTCGTCATTTCTTATCGCAAGATTCACTTTCGAAACAGATTTTAAGGCTGAAGAAATGAGCAGGAAACAGCAGTTGGCCACCGAGATTGGGCATATGTCGACGACAGGGAAGTTTATGCAGAAGGCTGTGGAGTTTTTCTATCTCACTCGTCACGGTGGTGTAACAGTGTGAATGAATATGCATCTCATGCCAGTGAATGAATTGCGAGGGCCCTTCGGTCACCTTCTACTGGAATAAGTCACGCGAACCACCTCTGCCCTTCCTCCACCATAAATGCCCCTCCCTAACTAATCACCACTAGACATGTCTAAACAAATAATGTCTCTATCTCCGAGGGATATCCTAGCACTTTGGGAATTACTTCTTCCATGAAATCATTTCCTACTTTCGTAGTTGAATATTACAGCTGCCATTTGAACGTCATTTGACCAAAGGACTAATGACCCTACAATTGGGTGAGGGCATGATTGCAAAATGCAGTTGACTTTAAGTGCTTTTGATGGCGGTACTTAGAGGAAGTTCTTCAAAATTTATTGAGAAAATTGCTTGGGAATAATGAACTAGCAAATTCTTTAAAACTAGAAAAATTGTTATCGCGAATTTTAATCTCATACCCAACAGTAAAAAAATTCTACGAAACTAAAAATTCTCACGAAAAACGCAACAATCACGTAACAACTGGAAGGCACACCAACACTAATTTGTGGATAATATTATATAGAGATCAGTGCGCACGAACGAGTCATGCTCGGTTAACCACGTCTCAAAGACACATAGGACATGCACTTCGTCAAGGATTTCCATAAACTTCCGTTGCTAAGTGAACGAAAAAGCCAGCACGACTAACATTCACTCTCCTGAATTTTAACAGCCACAAGTCCACCGAAAATATCAAAAATTTGCGCTCAATCACAGCAGCACTTTGACTATTCATGACTCTATGACCTCAATTTCCAATGACCCTGAATTCCCCATGAATAATTATCCCCCGGAGAGGTCATAATCAATTTCCCTCTGATCTAACAATAATTTCAACGCATGAACCATCATTCCCCCGATAATTAAACTGAAATTAAACCACCAAGAATTTCACTTAATTCAACCGCAATGATCCCTCACCCCATTACCCCTAAAACTCTGTTTACACCGTCATAAAACATTACCCCTCCTCTTAATACATCCTCCTCACCGTAAACAAGAAGGAAGCGCAACTCGTGATTTTTTTTATTCCCCTCCCCCTACATCGTCCCTTCCCCACATCGACAAGGTAGACCTCCACATACAAATGCACATGGAAATGTCTTCACGGCATCATGTGGTTATCACCCAGCTCTTCCCGTGAGATTTTCACATTCGACGAAGAAGTTGCATACATACACGAGTAGCCGTTATGTCCATGAATATTTTTATGCGGTCATTCATCCCACATTTAAACACAACCACTCTTCCAATACCCCTTGAATCTCATGAGAATCAGGAAGTCAAAGTATTGCGTGATTTTTGTAAACAAAAATGGAAAACAAAAAAAAAAAAGAATTTTCTTTTCAACGGAGGAAGAATACATGCCAGTGGGATGAATGACCGCACAATGGACACTGTAGTTTATTCTCCCTGTCATGGTGAGGGGCGGAAGGGGGAGGGAGTACCTCCCCCTCCCACGTGGTCGCGGTCAGAGGAGAATCTAGGCTAGAACGCGAATGCACAACTAGCTGAAGCGCACTTACCTTCTATTCTGTCAGTTGCACTTCAGCCTCCGTTGATTGCAGTGGCGTGAGGTTCACTGGTGACCGGTGTCGTGAGGGATATTTCGAAGGGCCTACATGGGACCTCAATCTGAAATCAGTAATTAATTGAGGAGAGGTTAGTTTGGTACATAAAAGGGGGCCTTTGCTGTTTATGCAGCAAAACTAATATTAATAGCGATGGAGTATTCAGTTAACTTCACAGAATAGGTTGTACACCTGTCAAAGTGAGCGCCGCTCCGTGAAGTTGATCGTAGGGAAGCGATCACTTAATTCCGTTGCGTCAAGTAGTGGCTAACTTCACGGAGTGGGAGAACTTGATTTGATGATTGTAGGGCGAGTAACGTAGGCTTCATAATTTTGTGAAGTCAGCTGTGCCTTGAGTTGAGCTCTGCCAGTATGAAGAGTTAACTGTGATGAAGGCGTCATCAAGTCCCGTTAGTCTAATCAGCGGCTAAGTTCACGGATCACAGGGACTTCTTTTGATGATTGTACGACTGTTGAAACAAGTTCCGTCTAATGGTGAAGTTAAGGATGATGAAGCATCTATCGGGGGTTCCCCAGGTGGGGAAGTCAGTTAGGATGACGCCTTCATTTGGGTCCCGTTGCGCTAGCCACTAGCTAATTTCACGGATTGGCAGAGCTTGTATTGAGAAATGGATGTAACAAAATTGGATTTTTAATTGTTTAGATTGTTGGTAAAGGATATAACGTGTCGACCAATGTTTCTCGATATTATTTTACCGCAGTATATTGATCGTACGCGTGCGGAAAATTTTATTTCTCGCACGAGTGACGGAAATCGGTTGGATAAATTGCTTTCTCAGTGACCAAAATCGATCGAACTCGACATTGTTAACCCACGAATATGTTAATTGGCATCAGTGCAAGCGTGTCAGCATATTCTATGTCTATCGAGGGGGGAAAATACGCATGCGCGCGCAGGACCCCCAATAAACCGCTCACGCACCCCCACGATAAAGCTATCGATTCTTAGCAGTGTATACACTGGTCGCGCCTTATCCAGTTTGTTGGCCCCGCGTATCCAAGAGGAAAAAATTATTTCCCACATGACAACAATATTAAACAATCGCTGAGACGTCGTCGATGACCGCAGCAGGTGGCCAATATCGTCACAGACAGAATCAAGGAATTCACGAGAATGCAGTGAGTCTTGTTAAATATTGGAAAATATAGGGGTTATATCACGATTTAATTGCAAGTTTTGTTGTGCATTTCTGTATAAATATTAAAATAGGAAATTTCTGGAATAGATACGATTTAAAGAGCTCGAGCTAGGACGTTTGTGTGGAGAAAAACGACCTTGACGGACGGTCTAATCAGTAAGCGCACAGTTATTGGTGGCACGCGAGTGTGCAAAGTGTTTGCGGACAGGAAATAGTTGGATATGAAAAGTTGTCTTCAAGGCTGTTTCATTATCTTGACAGAATGCCTCTGCAATCCTTCAAATCAGGAATATTGAATTTGGCAATTAATGTTCAGCCGATGAGGATACCGGGTTCCTATCGTTCACGAAAAATTACTTCTCCGTACGTCGCAATCAATATTTTGTTTTCAATTTTTCCCAATCGAACAAAAATCCGAAGTCAGCATTGCCCTTCAGGATTATTTAAGTCGTCGCGCAATATATTGGGAATCTGTTTCTCCATGTTGAAATGTGAAAAACACGAAACCAATAATAAAAATACTCGGCTGATATAAACTTTTATATTTAATGAGTTGACTTCACCAGAATCGTCATTGCTTTATGACTATAATCTTTTGCGTTAAAAAGCCATAATGTCGTCATAGAAAGGCCAGGAATAATGGCTAGATTACTTTCAACATTGGAATTCTCTATAAATTTATTATTGGTAAAGGCATGGATTTATGGAGCAACAGCGGAAGTTGAATCCCCAATGACACATCCGTTGAACGGTACTTAGAAACTGACAGAACAATAAAACCAAGTCAACAACAACGACGAGACTATGCGGCTCTCTCGTGTCCCGTTTCTCTTGCATTCGATACAATGTGGCCTATCCCTTCTTCACCACTTTTATTTTATCGTCATCATGACGCACCTCGCGTCTCCATTGCCTCCAGGCACGCGCCATAATATTTACAAAACATTAGAGTGGAAGAGTGCATTTACGGAGCTATTGCTGATATCCCCTCGTTTTTTTGTAAACCAATAATACTTAAAAAAGGTATATTTTTTCAGTAGTAATACCCCAAGACCTTCAAAATTATCGGATATTTCCCGAGAGTTTCGTTGCGTAGCAACGAGAGGGATAAGGTTCGCAGGTTAAAAAACCCGAGCGCGAAGCGCGAGTAATGTTGTAATGACAGTTTTGGGGTTTGAAACGCGTACAAATTGTTTATCGGATATTTTCATTGCTTAGCAACAAACAGGGAAATATCCGAAAAATATCCGAAGTAAAACTCTCTTACTTGTACCACGTGACGGGAAATGCCACCATTTGATTGGTTGAAATTAGGATGAAAAAAATAATCACATCAATTTTCAATCATCAGCCATTTTCTCTCCGAATGAGACGATATTGGCAATAACCCCTTAACTCGACCTCGTCGTGGCTTTATTTGTTTTATCAACATAAATGTTGAGAATCGTTGTGATTATTTTTTTTTGGTAAAATAATTGTGAAAATAATGTGTGCAAAAATATTAGTGCTCCTGAGGGGGGTATATATAAGAGAAATTAATATCGAGGTGGTGAATTTCAGTGCGAGACTGGCGATGGAGGAGGGGAATCGCGAGACTCAGGCATTGAAGCTGAAAAATGTGAGGAGACGTCTGTTCAAAGACGACGAGGATGACTCGACAACTGAACCACGGGGGAATGCTGATAACGAGGCCAATAGTTTCATGGAGAAGGCGCGAGAAAGCTTTGAGCAAGTATGTAATAGTTGGGTAATTGAAAGCGGTATTTATTATTAAACTCTCAGTGAAAATCTTTGGTAACAGCGTATCCTTTCTAAAAAATGATTGAGAAATATCTAGAATAGAAAATGAGAACTCCAACGCGACTCATATCTTGAATGAATGGAGAAAGTAGACACTGTGAGAAAAGTACATACGAATTTTTACCGGGATTTTCTTGGTGATCGGCAATGGAACCCACTTCCCCAGAGAGCGCGGTAATGTTTGTTTGAATTTTCCGTCAAGTCGTAGTCCACCTCAATAATTTTTTTTCTCCGTCAACAGGCCAAAGAAAAATGGAATTTTGATTTTGAG
The DNA here is from genome assembly GCF_034640455.1 of Diachasmimorpha longicaudata. Lineage (NCBI taxonomy): Eukaryota > Metazoa > Arthropoda > Insecta > Hymenoptera > Braconidae > Diachasmimorpha > Diachasmimorpha longicaudata. Next base: position 3,166,537 of record NC_087237.1, read on the forward strand.
AAAGGGGAGCCACTGCCAGGTCGCTTTGAGTGGATAAAAGCAGACGAGGACTTTCCACCCCAAGAATCATCCCCTCCAGCCCAAGAGCCAGACGATAACTCAATCACCACCGGAAATGCTCAGCTCTCGAACGAGAGCATCGGAGAGACTAGTTAATAACTTTATTCTCGAAATCGAGAGCAAGTACTAACGAAAATTCTCTCACTCATTTTTAATGTCAATTTACTATTGGACGAAACTGTTCAGTATTTTTTACAATTATTTATACCAAGTGGTTGGACTTCAAGACTTCAATTTGATATTGATGATGTACCTGTAGAGCATTTGAGTGAGACGAATCATGTGAATGAATAATTTGTGATGGTTTTCAAAATTAATTAGTGATTTTAATACCTAAATTATTAAGTGTCAAATTTTTATTCAAAATTTTGGACTCTAGTCAAATGTGGTAAACAATAATTATGCACCCACACGATTTATTTATTGTTCCTTTTTCATAATAATGTAGACAATTAATATATTTATCTTTGATTTTGTAAGAGTGATATTAATTGACTGACGGGAAAACCCAAACGAGAGAAGTCACAAGGCACGAAATTAATTAATTGTGCAATAACAAATGTACAAAGAATCAGTGAAAGGATAACGATAATAAATGTTGGAAAATTTCTCTTTTAAAATGTCTTTCCATTCCGTTACCCAACCATTATCTCGAAAAATCAGTGGAAAACGAAAAAAAAAATTTTTGGTAGCTTTATCATTCCCGTCAAAAAAACCTTGTTTTACGTATCCGAGAAATGCTTTCCCCAGCATGATATTACAGATTTACGCTTGTTTAGTGACAGCTCTCAGAGGCATACAGTCTCTACTGTGTTGGAATCTTGGGACACGCGTGTCTTCCGTCATCAAGAGAGGTCGAGCTCTGAACAGGAAAGAGGGTGCTGAAGAAAATTTCATTAAGAAGTACATCTGTCACTTAACTCGAGAAATTACGTTGTACGTTCAAATAAAAATCGTCACCAAAGGTTGTCCTAGTTATTTCAATTATATTTTTTATCGTTATACGTTTCAACTGCACGAACTTAATCATTTGTTCTACATGTACCGAAATGAAGGATGAAGGACAAGGGTTCGATATTCCATCACCAAAATTGTAAAACAGTTCATGTTTGTTGGAATTTCCAGTTCCTCAATATTGGGGCTCTTGGTAATGATTAGAGTTTCAGGAGGATGTAATCTTCGGTAGTACAGTGGTAGTATTTCCGCCTGTCACGCGGACGACCGGGGTTCAATTCCCCGCCGGAGAGATTTTTTTTGTAAATATTTAATCGCACCTTTTCAGCCTACATTCGCAACTGTAGTTGCAAAAAATAATTATTTATTTACTCGCACATACGGAGAATACTTTTCTGACCAAGTGGAGGTCTGATAGATTACGCGTCACGGTACGAGTGATTTTTTTCATATATATATATATCGAACGAATCCCGGAAAAAAATATTCTGAAAAAAATATCATCGGAAAAACTATCCCCGTAAAAAGAATCCTCGAAAAAATATTCCTAAGATAAATCTTAATTTTTCCGGGGACATTTTTTCCAGGATATTTCTTCCAGGGATATTTTTTTCGCTACCCTATAGAACGACATAATATAGAAGAATCAATAAAAAATCTTCAATAAGACGAATTAAAAATATAATTGAAACAATGTACTCAACTTCTCTCGTTTTATTTTCACCCCAGCTTAGGACCTGTTCCTTCTCGCTTGTACAGATTGCATTTCCGTTGCCAAAATTCCCACGGAAGTATCATAATTGTGGCCCGCGGACAATGAAATTCGTCAATGCTAAAGTACAAAAAATCCCATAATCTTCATTCGTAAAACCAAAAACACAAAACATCCCGTTGAGAATAAAAATCCCATGCCCATAAAAACGGATACTTCTCATTGATTCATCCTCTGCTGATGCAATTGCGTTAATTATAAAAATGATGACTCGTCGGAACTCGCTCGAACGGGTTTCCACGTACGATGGCTCTGATAAGCTCAATATTTTATTTCATTTTATTTCTGATTTCCTATACAACTCGCTGGATGTAGACGTAAGCCCCGTCGCGATTGAAAGGGAATGTATCGGAGTCGCGCTTTTAACCCAGATCTCGTTTTCCACCTCACCTTGAGCTCACTATCAGGTCGCAATGAAGAATTAATCAACGAGCTTCTATTCGCGCGCAAAGAGACCTGATAACGATTGCGGAGGACTAGAATATAAGTTTTACGTTAATGCGAGCAGATGCTTCCGCCTCTGGGTAATTTTGGAGACAAACAGTGAGCAGATGTACCGTATTTGAGAATGGATACACAGAAAAAAACATTTTCAAACAAGTTTTGTTTGAACCAAAAACATCGCGACTTTGTATACTCAGAGAAGTTGGAAGTAAATAATCTAGAAAATCGCGTCAGCACTAACATAGACTCGATAGAGCGGCATATTTTCCACCCCCTGAGCCAACGCTCGGTCCTTCATTTTGACCGTGTCTGGTGACCAGATGTACCTATCGAAAAAACCCATTAATAAAAATCCCGAGAGAACCTTTCCTCATTCCACTCCCACCGAAGATCGCATAATGAGCCTCAATGGTTCTTCTGAAGATTTCTGACAGATCTATGATCGATAAAAATTTATCTACCAAAATATTTCGCCTCCCTATCATTGAACTGACTATCCACAATAGAAATGTAAAATCAAACTTCGCGCCATCGCCACCAGCGCCACCTCTCCGCAGTCTCGTGATTCTCAAAACCGCCGCGGAGGCCACGACATGCGCGTGGCTATTCAACTCCTCGCGGGCATGAGAGACGAAGTCTCAAAACTGGATGTTTTTTTTCGCCTTTTCTGCATAAAAATCGTCGATTCTCCCTCGAAATAAATCCAATAACCCTCTGAACACACCCCAGAACCAACTAAAAATATCAGAGCCTCAGAAAGTTCGAAGCCACCGGTGGGGAAAAAAAAATTCTCTCCCCGAGAATGTCAATAATTTCAAAGCTCTACGTTTTAGCTGTCCCGGGTGATCGTTCATCTATGGTTGACTCGCCGAAAGTTTGAGTTAGCTGTTTACAAGAGAATACACGAGGCCACGAGACCATCTCCGGGCTTTCCCGCTCGCCAATAAAATCGTCCAGCGGCAATGAAGTAAATTGACGATTATCAATGAAAAGTCGCGGCTACTTAAACCCCATGACAATTACTCCCATTAATTCCATTAAATAAATCAACTAGCTGCATTCCTCACTGAAATAATAAACCTATTTACGAGAATATCTCCGAAGGGTCCTCCCGAACTATCGGCCCACCGGTGCCAATGGAAATAAAACTCGGCTAAAATCAATCTTGCCAATAAAAATTAATAATAATATTGATAATAATAATGATTCGTTGTTTTTTCTGTGTCCCTGAAAGTGAGAATGGCGGGCTCGGTCGCGAAAACAAGATAAGAGTTGGCAATATTCCCCCACTCATTCAAAATTCATTTCGTGATGAAGCCTAGGGCGTAGTGAAACGTGTCGACGTTGACACATCGCCAAACGCACAAGGATAAATTCACTCGGATAATCTCGGCCAGTATGCAAATAAATGGTTAAACTTGCGTTCGCCCGGGGCTTCTCAAGTAAATACATAGTACGCGTTAATGACCCCACGAATCAAACAGATTTTGAGAGTATAGGGCGAACGGATCAATAACTTAACTCGCCCCGGTACCTGGATGGCTTCACGTTTTGCTAAATATTCTTGAGGGCATTAATAACAACATTCACGATCTATTAACGATCTTGTGAGAAAAATAATTTACTCACCCCATTATTTTTCGTCGCAAGCTCATTCGGCATATCATTTCCCATATCTCCAAATGAAGAAATCGTCCTCAATGTGCGCCATGTGAATGGCACCGGCTGTTGAAAAAAATAATTGATTAAACATTAGAAAATGTAATTTATCAACGACATATGTAACATCCTCAAGACATTATTGTCTAATGGAAAAACAATTTTGGAAACTTAATAAAGTGTCTAATGTATTTATCGCTGATTTCCAATCGTTTTTATTTGATCCAGTGAAATGTCTTTTTATTTCTGATAAGATACCATTGATTGGAATGTATTTTTAATTTGATTTTGGAATCGCTCTTTGCATTTGAATTGTTCCGAAAAATATACCAGTCATGAAGTGTAGAACTTAGGGAAGTATTGCGTCCTTTCCCAATTTTATTTTATCAAAATCATGATGAAAATATTATTATCGTTTGAGGATTTTATCCTTGAATATCAAGTAGTATTATTTTCCGGAGTGAATTCATGAATTTCAACTCAATATTTACATTTTCTTTTGTGCAAGATCTCCTGTTATATTTTACCCCCAGCCCTATCATTAATTTTTCCATCAATTGTTACGTTTTTCCATCCATTTGTTACGTTTTCCCATCTCATGTTTGTTCTATAATTTATTTTTTTGACTCGCTTTGGAGCAATACATTTGCTTTCAACTTAATACACAAGTGCTCACATTCAATTCTATTTATTTTGAGGGGACTAGTCCCCGGAGAAGGGGAAAACGCTCCGTTTTCTTCTTATTGCGGTACCCAAACTGTTTGATTTATAAAGACGAGACGAGCGCGTATCACGGTAGCTGTCTCCCCTCTACTCCGCTCGTATTTACAATCAAAACGGCGGGAGAGCCTCGCTTTCGATACAACTGAGATCATAGAGTTGAAATGGGACTAATCTTGTGAAAATAGATGGCGATTATTTTAACGAGGCGTCGTTACTTTCCCTAATTATATTTCATTTATTGGGAGATTAACGAGAGCTGCTGACCAGGAGAAATAAATGGGCTAGTGACTTATTCCATTTAATTTCATTAATTACCAAATTTTTAATTCGAATTCAAAACGAATTAAAAATTTGTTTGAATCGTTTTACCGAGCCCAATGATGAAGACCATAGTAATGTTGATGGGTATCCGGCAAATAAGTTAAAAAAAAAAATTATTCGATTGAATAAAATAATATCATCAGTGAAGTTTGCTGGTTAGATAAACCAGATAATTTATTCGCTGAAAGTGTAAAAAAAAAATTCAAAACTCATGGGATCTCCGAGAATTTTAGCCCAGTTTTGGAAACGTCAGTTCTAGGAAAAAATGCCCCGCGAAAAAAATTCGAAATTCAAATGTCCCTCAAAAAAAAATTCGAAACTTCCACCCTCCTGCCAAATCCACCCATGATCATTCACCACTCCAACCACCTCACTCCCATGCGCTCGCGCGGAGCATAGTATACATGGAACCATCGACTCGGCAGTTCCCCTCTCCACCCCCAGCACCGCCGACAGGGGGGGAACGCGGGGTATCGAGTTCGGAGTGGCGGTTATTTCGTCGGACACGCGGACCGCTGGGTGCGGGACGGGCGGTGTAAACGGGGGAAAAAAGTTGTGGGCGAGGGACAAAGAAGGCGGGCGAGGGACGCACCCCTTCCCCCTAGAATACGAAATGGAAACCAACACGAGAAGCCCCGAGTCGTAGAGCACCGGCTAAAGCCCACGGCCGCTGCGTCTAAAATTGCCAGAGTTCCCCCCGCCCCTGGTCGGCGGAAAGGCCCGAGTACAGCCGACGTTTGAGCGACGAAAGTTGGAAAGTTCGGTGTGTCTGCGCCGCATCGGCGCACCGCTCAGTCGCTAGAGAGCGCTCCGCACGTGCGTTACGTTTGTTCGCGCTCTCCGGAGTCATTTTGTCTGTCCGCCCCACTCCAAAAATCCCACCGCCAAGCAACTGCGCAGTCCCCATTGATCATTTATTTCAAATATCATTGAGCGGTCGAAGCGGTTGAGAATAAATTCAGCATTTTTTTTTTTCACGATCATTATCCGGTGCTTGGAGAAGCGTTTTAACCGGTGTGTGCGGATAACTCAGTGGTGATTTTCCCCGCATAATAAGTGATTTTTTTATTTTCGGCGGGAAGATTTTTGTGGAGTTCCACGAGGATAATTTTGACGAGTGGCGTCACTTGTGAGTGGATAAATCACGTGCCTTCGGAGATAGCGGGAGGCCTGTGCAATAGCTGAGAGCGGAGAAAATTATAAATAAAATAATTTTCAATCAATGAGTTGACGGAATTTACAGTGCTTTTGTCGCTCGACTACTGGAGATTATTCACGAGTGATAGGGATTTTTTTTTTTTGATGAGCAACTCCCGCTCCCAGCGTCTACCATTCGAATACCACGTAACCAACTCATTCCACCTCTAGCACGCAAGTGCGTGCGACGTTGCCAGTTCGCGTTGCAGTGAAAGCCCCGCGGTTTTACGAACACGGGATAGAGGATCCGAGAAGACGGCTCGTTATTACGGTGTTGCCAGGAGAAAAAAAAGGATAGAAATAAGTGAGACGGAGAAAAGACGAGAGTGGGAGGAGCTGATACGATTGTATTTGAGTGGAAGTGAGAGGATAATTGTTGAGTAGACTTTTGACCCAGTGATACACGGACTTAATTACTCCCCCGGTCGTCACTAAAAATCCCATTTTCCTGACCAATAAAGGGCTGGTGGAAAAATCAACGGAAACTCCGGCCGAGAGGTTAGACTTTCCGGCCGCTGTGACGTTCCTCGCGGAAAAAGAGTGCGCGGTTGCCAAGGCAGTGATTGGGACGAAAAAAAAAAAATTGTTTGAGGCTAGAAACTAATAGACGCAAAGTCTCAGGACTTGATTGCAGCTTAGAGACCAATGAAGCTGAGGACAGTGACGCGAATGATAGTCGTAGTGCTTTAGTAAACGGATAAACATATTTGAGAATCGGGCGGGCGGTTTTGGGGGCCGCGTTAATTATTGAAAATATGAGCGCAAGAGTGATGAATCCCGCGATGATGAGTGAGATGGGAAGAAATTTAGGAGGTGGTAAAAGGGCAGCACCTAATCGCGAAGCACTCGCAAGAGTCCGACGGGATTTGTTTGGACCGGTTGATCATGCAGCAGCGCGGGCGCTGGTTGATAGAGAATTGAAGGCCCAATCGGTCATCGATGCCAAGAGATGGGGATTTGATTTTCGGTTGGAGATGCCCACCGGCAATTCAAAGTACGACTGGGAGATCATTGAGCCCGGAATGGGGGTGCAGGAGACGTATGCGTTGAGGGGGATGCCTTATCTGGGAAAACAGTCACCCAGATCGCCGAGGAAGGCCAGCCCTGGATGGAAGAGACGGGCGAGTGTGTCTCCTATGGTTACTGATGGACAGGCCCTGGGAAAGACCGAGACGACACCCCCGCAGGTGGCAAGGGTGCCGGGAATTGGAGAGGGACCTAGCGAGGACGACATCGCCAGGGAAAACTCGAGGAAGGAGAGGGTCGTTGTCGAACCCACCACTCCTGTGATAACCGTCGCTGCGAGGAAACAGAGCAGTATCACAGGTAAGGGATCAGGGGGTTGAATGGGATTTAAGATAGTGAAGAAGTTTTTGCGGAACTAGATAGATTTTAAGGGATGAAAATTTTCTGTGATTAATTTTCCGTTGTCTAGATTTTTCCTCTTAGCTTGTAAGTTCCCGGCTCGTGTTTCGTCGGGGGAACAAATTACCAAAATATTGACGTTGATTATCCTGATGATTTCGGTACTCGATTGATGGAGTCAACCGTCAAATATTAGCTCAGCATGCAATTAACAAATTAACTTTCAAAATCTGAAACGAGATAATGGCAACAGCTGTGTAAAAAATATCTCTCCCTGATTTTAGGGGAATACTTTGAACAAGAGTTTATTCAGGAGTGTGGGTAATGCCGGATGTTTTCTACCAGTCATTGCACCGAGATGCAAACGCGTCAGGATTCCGAGACCACGTATCGTCGACTCAGAAACATCTCGAGTTTAAGCTAATTCACAATGACGCGTTGTCAGTTGTTTGGGTTCAATCAATCGTTAATAAAGCCCTGGGGCATTGATACGGTTCGAGTTGACACGAAATACTTGTGTATTACGGGATGGAGGCCGAGAGTTCATGTTTGATTATTGATTCTTTATTATTTTCATTGGTACGCACCTTGTGATAACCCTGTTGATGCACTTTATCATTGTCAGGGGAGTGAAATCACTCGAGAAAGTTTTCTCGAGTCTTGATAAATTCCAATGAGAGCAAAATAATTTTATCAAAGGAATAAAACATTTTCATTTCTCTCATCAATTTCATTCGGGAAAAATTTAATTAAACTACTCTCTGAATTTAATTAAAGCTCCGGGTGAAATGAGAGTCCTGATGTTAGACTAGAAGCATAAATGCATTTGAATGTCCTCAAAGGGTTAATTTCTTAAATTCAAAGTTTGTTGATACTCGAAAAAAATCCCTCTCCACGTCCTTATCAATTTTTAATAAGTTCACGCGGTAATTACATTAATCTGTTATTAATCTTATCAACACAATTTCATGATTGGAATATTGTCATCTCGTAATTTGACAAATGAAAAGAACAAATACGTTACAATATTTCGTTCTGAAGATGGCTCACCAGTAAATTCAGGACAATTTATATTTTTTTAAATCGCGTTCTCATTCGCAAGGGCAATGTGCCATAGTGACGTCAGGAAATTGAGTTTCGCATGCAATTATTCGAATATGTTAATTAAACCTCGCTGTCTTCATACTACTACGAGCGTACGCCCGTATTTACTCTTCAAACCCGACGAATGCGTTATCACAAATTTTAATTTCTCATCACGAAGGTCACATGCACACGGCAAATATTCTACCTGTGTTTTTTTTTCCTTATCGAGGATGGAGTGATTTTTTTATAAGCATATAATGCACTGATAATGGAAGAGCATCGGCGTCTATTCACTCAAGTTAGCGGGAGTATTTTTGTCGTTATTATTCGCCTCGCTGCACAAACACCCACGAGGATACTATTTTGGGAAGTGAACAAGATGTTGTGGGATTTTATTGAGTGCAGGGGGAATAAATAAGAAGTTCTGTTGAAAAATCTGAAGTAGCTTCTCATTTTATTGGAGAACGGAGGCATTTTTTAATCGAAATGCCTTCTCGATACGATCTGGATAAGTTCGACAGAGGGATGCGAGGACTCGAGGGTTGAATCTACAGATATAAATAGTAAAATCCCGTTCCTAAATTCTTAATCACTCATATGATCTATGGGAATGTTTTTTTTATTCAATAAATACCAATGGAAGGTCCACAATAAAACAGTTAGATATTTCCTCAAACCGTACAATTTATGCGTCGTAATGAAGAACATCAATTTACCTGGAAACATAGCAGGAAAATTCATAGGATTTGAGGATCGATTGGGGGGGGACGCGGTGGGGGTAGTATGCTCGGAATTTTCGTAACGTACTTTATTAATGAGAAAGTGGTCAGCTGTTGGGGGAATAGGGTGAGGTTGGTTTTCCCCTCGGTCTCTAGCAATGTCTCCTTCACTCACTGTATTTCGTTGGGGGCACCCTAGGGATTGTGCGTGCACGCTCCACTGACGCTTCGTACCCTCACCCCCACGAGAGCGCGTGGTGCCGCTCCCACGTGCATGGGGGTATCAGCTGTGCACAGACAGGGGATTTACACGCTATTGCAGGCGTTTAAAATCGCGAGATTAATATCGGCTGCTGAATTTTAATTTTTTTTTCCATTTTTGGCTTTCGCGTGGAGAGGAAAACAGAGGGGAAGTTCCTATTAAAATTCCAGGATAAAAATTTTTCTTGTTACTAAAATTTCGTGGACTAGTGTCAAATTTTTTCTTAGAAATTATACTTTATGTTTCGATGAATTGGATGTGAAATTGGGTATAATTTTGCAATCGGGATAAAATTTTCTTTCGAATAGTTTCACCACCTTTGCACAGAGAGAATAATTGCGGGTATTGTTGTCGATTCGCCTTTTGTTGATTATTCTACTCCCTAAAACCGATTGCCCGCATCACTTCTGCAAATTCTTTTGATGCTGAATAACCGTTCGGTGGCCTTCCCCCAAATGCATTTAGATTGAAGCTCGAGTGACCCATATGGAACTGCTTTCGTAATACTACATTGTCCCGCATGATTATTTTACGTTTTTTCAGTCGTTGAAGTTTTATAGCGAGTCTTAAAATAATAGTTTATCTAATTTCAGTCGTTGAGTTTCATAGCGAGTCCAAAAATAATCGTTCATCTAATTTCAGTCGTTAAGTTTCATAGCGAGTCCTCAAATAATCGTTTATCTAATGCGCCCGCTAATGAAACAAATCAACTGCTCCAAAATTTTATGAATTAAAAAAAAATCGTTTATCTAATTTGAGTCGTTGAGGTTCATAGCGAGTCCTAAAATAATCGTTTATTTAATGTGCCCGGTGATGAAGCAAATCAACTGCTCGAAAATTTTATGAATTAAAGGAAAAATCTAAAATATAAGATAGTCGTTCTCAGTTGTGTCAGGTCTAAGCATAAATTCTGGAAAATTAAATCTTCTTTCTCAGATTATCTAGAAAAAAAATTCTCTATCACGAAAAAGTGAGAAAATTCAGACGTTTTCTTTTTAATTCACAATTATCGGCGCAAGATCTAAATCTTTTCCAGACACTAAACGCGTCGTCATAATTTCTCTGAAAAAATCGTGCCAGCGAGTAGACAATATCTCTTCTCTTGTACAAAAATATTTTGAAACACCATCAATCCAACACGATTCCCTCTCTCTTGCACTGACCAACCGCAACTCAAGCGTCATTCGCGTTTTCTTCTCGTGTAAATGTGTGCGCCGTCATTCGCCCTCGATAAATTATCAAGACGGAGTTCGCCATGTTAACCTTGATGCTGAAGACGTCCGAAAATAACCTAAAATATAAGGTTCTAATCCAATAAAACATGTAAAAGTTGTCTTCAGGATCAAAACAACAACAGCATCATTGGAATTTTTATTTCTATAGTTCGGGAAATTAGTCGTAAGGGTTAGAGGACATATGACAGACCTATTGTATCGACTATTCCCTAACACCGATAGAAAAAAAGTCGAGTCATCGCGCGTTATAATTTATTGAAATTACCATTGAAATTTCTCTCAGGGAATCAACTTCATCCCCGTGCAGATGTGACATTAGGGTAGATCAGGACCCCACTCGTCTAGTAATAAATCGATCGCTTCGGGGTGCAATGCAAATCCTCGAGTACAATGGGAATGAGAGGGGTGACTGGGAGTGTAAATTTCCCGGAAGGGAATTCCCTCGATGGGCGCGTGCGAGACAGACGGTCGGATGGAAGTGTCCTGGGGTTGGAAAATTAACAGATGTTCCCACGTACCCCAGACGAACTGAACATCACACGCGGCTATTTTTGGAACAACTTTCTCGATTAGTTACGATCGGTGAAAAATCAGTATTCAAAGGTTGATGATTCTAAATCCTTTTTAATGGATAATAAATTGAAATAATCCGACGTTTTTCCGTTTATTAATCTTGGAAATCGCATCTCCATTGGAATTATGTGTTCAATTAATTTGTCGACAGATGTTTGGGGAGGGGGGGGGGAGGGTCTGGATTTTGAAAGAAACATACAGCCTATCTTTTTATTTTACATAAGTGGAACTGATTTACATCTCTTCAAGGCTCCTTTCAAATTCTTTAGAAGTGGATGTGTAACAGTCCGATGAATTTAGAAAAAATAAAAAAAACTAATGGCGCAATAATCCGGCAAAAAAAATTAAAAACCATCCAAATTTTATTTCGACTTTCATTCCTATCTCAAAATAGAATAAATAAGATAAATTTCAACTAAAACATAATAATCTAACCATCCCATGAATTTTATCTGTTTCAGACTTCATGAAAAGTCGCAAACGTACGCTCATCGGCACCAAGAAGATCATGGTAGAACCCCCGGAGAAGATTGCCCGCAACGCGGGCCAAATACGCAGCTAAACCCATCATCACATATCATTTTATACATCTCCCCAATTTTACTCACCGTCATTCATACCGGCCTCAAAAATTATTTTCCCTAATTTTAAAATTAAATTGATTAGTTCCTTTTCTATTCGTGAATTCTATCCTTTTATTTTCTTTCACGATAGACTGAGGAAATAAACTGTTGTTCGGGTGGTGCATCATAGTGTGTCCAGCAATATCGAATATTAGTGGATTAATATGACGCAAGTTCACCGAGTCCTTTGGCTGTGCCATTCTCTTCACGTAGAGTTATCCGCTTTTTTTTTTCTGTTCATATGCGTATAGGGATTATCTCGTGACTCATTTGGCGCAAACTAGTGGTACAGGCGTGAGAATATTCTCAGTTGTAATTAATTCGCGCGTGGGGGGGAGGGAAGGGGAGGGGGGTGTATTTTGATCCATTAGTCTCGGTCTATCATCATAATCATTGGCCCGATGATGAGTTCTTAATGAAATTAAGAATAAATCGGCGAATCTATTGCGAGCAAAGGAAGTCAATAAATGAAGTAAATCATTAGGATTCGTAATCGCTCCCAAGTCCAGGACTTGTGAGACGTTAGAAAAAAATATATGACATTTGTCAAAATTTATTGTAATATATTTACATATATTTTTTTTTATTCATTAACATCGATGTGCGCATTTTGGAATATATAAATGATTTAAAAACGAAATAGACGCTCAGCGTGGAAGCGCACACGCCAGTTTAGATAAGACTAGTTGTAATTTAGAATTAAGAAAAGAGTATATGTATTTTCTAGGGGTGTCTGTCGGTATCTTGAGGTGATTGTCGGTTTATTTCGGGATTGGCGAAGTCGATTATCTATTATTTATGCTTCTGTCGTTTTTCTCGGTTCGATTGCGATGTTTGGACGATGTTTTGATGAAATTATCCTTGAAATTTCGTCCAAATATATTTGTTTAGTACCCATAGAAATAAATATCTCGGAATTTTTTGATTTCGGAGATAAACGGAGAATAGTGACTAGTTCTAGTATACAATGTCACTATTATCGGTGGTACCTCCTCCGCGAATATTCACTTGAATAAAAAATTCTTAGCAATTGGAGATAATTTTATTTCTATTGACATTAGGGCTGGATTGGGAATTTCGCCCGGTTTCTGTTGCGGTTGTCTTCGAAAATGTGTCAAGAGTTTTTTTGTAGAGAATTTAATGACCTACAAAAAAGATCTTCACGTTTTTTTATGCAAACTCGGTGGTTCCGGAGATATTGACGAATTGAGTCGGTAGATATTTTCGATCTTTAGTTATTATCACTTTGGGTACTGACTGAATCGAGAAAAACGGCGATAATCAACATAATTTCTTTGGAAAGGAGACGGTTGGAGTGTTTGAGACGAGCCTATTAAAGCCACGTTCTCAAACTTGCGGATTAACCTTTCTTCGGCCCCAATTTTCTGAAGAATATTTTTTAGAAACCAATTTCGTACTAAAGAGTTAAGGCATTTTTCTCACCCGGAAAAAAATGGAATTAATTATAAATTTTTACATGTTTATCATAGTTGTCAGATAATGTCGGTATTAAAAAAATCAAAAGTTTATACGTGGATTATTAACAATGAAAATGAAAAATCCACCGCATTTGTACGTTTGGTAACTGTAATCTGACATTTATGATAAACATTCTGCGCGAATTCCCGATGAAAGTCATCATTTGACACGGAAAATAAAATATCTTAATGAAAAAAGTCAATCACGAAAACCGACTGATTCTCGAGGCCTTCACAAGTTGGCCCCAAAAACCCTAGCCTTATTCTACGTTACCCAAGAATTTAAGCATTGATCTCCTGTACGAACCTACAAAAGTACAGCCGATGCCAAATCACCGCCCTTTTTGCTTCATCAAGTAACTTTTCTCCCTCTTTATTTCTGTTGTGAGACCAATCAAGTTTATTTCCTTCCCTCACAGAAAAAAAAATCCAAAATAGAAGATACTTTAGCCGATAGTGTAAATGTTCTGATGATTTATTATAAAAAAATTTATTCGATTGAATGAACACCGGAAGTGTGAGAATAAAGAAATTTACATTGATAACAGGAGAGAGTTAATTTTGGCCAGTCTTGCCTCTCTTTAATCATTCATCCTTGGTCCTCAGAGTGACAAAATAAATACTAATCGTGTTGTTTTTTTCAACAGTACATTGAGAAAAAAATCTAAGAAATAGAAATTCCATGATTGATACGAATCAATGACAGGATTTTTATTTGTCAGAATTTCTCTTCCATCCTTTCCTTCTCTCCCCCCCCCCTCCCCCTTGTTCCAATTTTGCGATCTTATCACTACTATCATATCGTTCCGTCTCCCATGTTTTTTTTCTACTTCGTTTCGAGATTATAGTCAAAAAATACGACTAGTGGTTACAAACTATTTCTTCGATTTTAAATTTAAAAAACGTACAAAAAAAGTGAGGGAGAATTATTTGGATTGAATTCTGTAATTATCATTGATGAGTTGTTTTACGTGAAGAGTAGTCAATGCGTTCCTCCAATCATGTTGGATTACCTAAATTTGTAAAATTCGAAATTGCGCAGAGACGGTGGATCTTTGAGGTTTTTAAAATCTTCAAATCGATCAAATTCAGAAGTTTTTGTTGAGTTTTTTTTTAAATCGGGAATTTATTCTTTTATTTTTTAAATCGACTCAAAGGTACTTTTCTTCGCATTCAAATTTTTCAGTGTAGGGACTAAGTAAATTCAAGAAAAGTAGCTGCGGGAAAAAAAAGACTAGAAATACGAGAAAAAAAAAATATTGAAACAAAACAAATATGTGTAACCCTGTGATGTATTAGTATGATCTCAGTAAACATAAAATTAGTGTATAATTTTTATGTGTAAATTTACGATTTAAAAGTTATTGTGGTAACGAGACGGTGTTGCAGAAGTGTATATGTGTAGATTGAATGGGTGAAATTATTTGACAGATAAAAATTCAGAGACAATGAGAGAGAATTAAATGAATTGAATAATTTTGCAACGGCCGTGCAGAGAGCATCCAGTGAATTAATGCCTCAACTTTATCATACTTCTCTTTTAAGATGCACATTGTAAGCATTTCACGTCTAGAAGTAATATAATTATAAAGAAAAATAATACTAAGAGAGTCTAAATAAAATAACTAACACAGAAACAGACACAATGCTATTGTTCTTGATGAAAAAAAAATTATTAAAAAACTATGACGAATTACTCATTGGTGCTTTTATTTCACTCACCCCATCATGATACCCAAATCCAACATGAGTCGACTTCAATGAGTGCATGCGAATGAAGTCAGTCTACCCAAGCGATGTCACTCATGGAATCATTGATTTCTCTGACTGACACTGCTCTTCGCCCCTCGTCTTCTGGCAAATCAGTCTTCACAAATGACTGCCCTTCCCCTGCACCTTCTCCTCATTACTGACCCCTTCCCCCTTCATTTATTAAAATCCCCAATCCTCAATAAATCTCAATACCACAATACCATCTCCTTTCCGCGCAATTTCGCGTGTAATGTTCCCCTCATTATCTGACATCTTCGAAACGCAACACCGTGATTCACAAGTGGGGCAATCTTGGATCAAAGATACGCAAGGTGGTGAGGGAGAGGAGGGGGAGGGTAAAATTGAGACGGCAGGTGCTCGAGAATCGTTGCAACACAGGTATATAAAGAGGGACAAGAGAGTTTGCGCCGGTGTACGCGAACAGTGGCTCACTCGCCCTTCTGCGTTTCATTTTTCCATCCTCCATCCCTCTTGGTGTTTCTCGTCTCTCATTTTTTTTCCCTTTCGCTCCCTTCAGACCCACACTCAGACCCATGCAGGAGCCAACATCACCAACGCTAGAAGCAGCAGGTGCAGCTTAACCGATTCTCGCGAATCTCCGTTGTTGTGCAGTTCATCTTTATTCGATACCTCAGCAGTCAACAATGTTGGGCTTTTTAATACTTAGGGAGGGTTGGAGGATGGCAATGGGCAGCGGATGCCAACGATCTTTGCGGCGTAACGGTCGAATTTAACCTTGACGCAAAAGCTAATTGGGATGAGAGGGAGGTACAGGGTGGAGTGGTGCAATGCACTGCTACCAAGAGTGCAGTCTAACAAAAGAGGAGAGACAAATGAAGGGAAGGAGTTACGTAATGGGGTGGGGTAATGTAATGTGGGGTGTCTTTGATTGTAGTCATAGGATAGTGAATTTCCATAGGTAATTCATCAACTGTCAATAACTCGTTGACTTTCCGCGGGTGAATTTAATTCTCGTGAGGTAAAGCATCTGAATCCAATCAATTTGTCATCGGGGGATCTTTGGAAACGCCCATTGCTGGTAGGTATGTAGAACATGTACGAATATTTGATTCTGATGAGGCATTACATGGGATTATCAATAGAATTATCGACCGTTGGGACGGAGGAAACGGAAATTTAAAGTTCGGTGGGGTTTCCCTCGGGCTTCGACTAGGTCGTAGACCAGCAGGTGTCGAGGGATGTCAAGACGATGGAGACAAATTCTACTTCCCATTTTTTCAAGTTGGATATTGATTTCAGGGCGACAGCCTCGTATTTCACATCCTGCAGTGGGTTTAAGTCGCTTCCTATTTTTAGGGTATGGGGAAACCGGATAAATTCGGATTCTCGGATTAGGGAATTTTTGGTTGAAATTTCCGGTGCATTTGGATGTTTCCGTCATGTACCAGCTACACTTTTGAAAAATTATTTAGTAATTAGTTGGTTAAATAGGTTCATGTCTATCATGCGAAATCGTCGGTCACTAAGGCTCAGTTGATCTGGAGATATCATACGAGAAAGATATACCTTCTGCGTGCGATAATAAATAATTAAATGTTGATAGTTAAATCATTTGTATATTATTGAGACAATCCTTATCTTAGTCCAACAAAAATAAGGTTTTCAGAAATATCCGGTCATGGAGATGGAAACACCAGCGGACAACTGTAAATTTCACTTTACACTGAGGACGCTAAAATTTGGGCTTTCCAGCATCACGGCACCGAAATCCAGAACACTGTACTGGAATTAAGAACTGTTCGGTAGTAAAACCAAGACCCCTGGGCCCCTGGGTCCTTAAAATAAGAACCGTTAGGTGTTCAAATATTGCATCACGCAATTGAGCAGGGAAAGAGGTAGTGTAATTTGTGACGATTCGTGACGGAGTGCAGAGGGGATCACCCAAGTTGCGATGCCGCAACAACACGGGGAAAAATATTCAGTAAAAATTACGGAAGAATTCATGAATGAAGGAGAAGCCCTGCGAAATGTTCACGGAATTCTCAGGTGCATCGCCGGGCAAAATGCCGAGAGAGAAAAGCCAGAGGATTTTTGTGAAAAAATTCTAACAAAAATTCCAGGAGTGTTCCAGAATTTTTCAGGATTTTCCTTTGACATTTGAAAGTTTATAATAAGAACCATTAAACAGGATGACGAATATGCCGCCTCACAATGTTAAAAAAATTGACAACTTAAAAATATAAATTACAGTGAACGATAAAAATGTATCCGGAGTAAAAAATATTATGTTCTGCGGTTAAAACCCAATGTCTACTAATATTGTTTTTCGGTAAGAGGTGGTGTGATTCATTTACCTCGCAACCACAAATGCTTTTTCTGTTTATACGTACTGATGCGTTTATGGTGATCTCTGCGCCCTTGAAATACGTCCTTCCTTGCCTCGAAGACAATGGACTTTTTTCACAGTCTATTTAACTGCAAGAATTTGTGGAAATACCCGCAAAGGGCTTCTAGACATCGGTTGAGAGATAAAAGAAATTATTGGAACTTCAGGGGCAAAAAGGGGAGTTACGGTCCTTGGTCCTTAGGGTCAGGAGAGACGAGTGTAGTTTTTCTAGAGCTCAAGTGAACATCAGGTATCCAAAGATTTGATTTGTCTCCCGTTTGATCCTTAATGTACGTGGGAATGGGGCCCTTAATAAAACAGCATTTTATTGTCGCTAATTTTCGCACCTCCGGATACTTTTGCCTCTTTAGTCAAGACCAATAAAATTTTCCAAATTCATCGAGTATGTTAGTGCAGCGCTATAAAAGGTGCACAGATAACCACGAATTTTATAGTGAACTCTTATATTAAACCGGAGTGGGCGAAAAGTACTCCCGGTAATTTATTGTGAAAACAGCGATAATGGGAAATGATTTTATCTCTAAAAGTGAAGGAGTCGTACATGTGTTGCATAATAATACATAATGTATAGACCTCCAGGCGACAGATTGCAGCTTTAGTCCCTTAACTCTCGATGTGCTGGAGGGTCCCATCGTGTTTGGTATTATTTTTTTTTATTCCCGGAATTTCAGTGCCCCTTATCTTGTACTTGGACGTCAAATGCTATTAAGTTGAAGTAAGAAAAAAAAAGTTCCCGAAGTAATTTTCATTTTACGATATCCCGATTTCTCGGGGTTTTTATGACTCCATTCGAATCAAAAAGAATACTTTGAAGTATCCTTCCAAGTGTTTCACTGCCGAACAAAATGTTAACTCGGATAATTGACCCAGTTGAATCGAATAAAAGTTGTTATTGAGAAATTTTTAGTTATTTTAATAACATCTGCGCTGGGGGTTAATAAATTACTCAATGTATACTGTCATGAACGTGTTCCAAATGGATAAATTAAATATTACTGGGGAAATTAATTATTTTTGTGGGGAATAGATTGAATTAATATTTCTAATAACGTGAATTTGTTGGTTACGAATTTTGGAAAGGAAAAATTTGACCTTTCAGTGGAGGGAAATTCATGAACGGGCTTCAATGGGTCAGGGACAACTCCACAGAGAAAAACTATGACTACGATTGTGCTATACAATGCAGCGGCTCGACGACTGTTGCTAAGGCGCAACGCCAAGTAGTCAATTATTTTTAGACGCCAACGTACGGGTTTTTTGTGTATCGGAAAAATCTTGGCCGAATTCCGCGCTAAAAAATAGTGTTGGAAAAATTTATATAACGCGGGAGCTGAATATCCAGGGCGACCAATCTAAGGATCAAAAAATCTCCAAATTTCCCGAATACCTTCACCCAATTTCTGCGAGAAATATCATTTATGCAATATCTTCCAAAGGGTAAAGGTGAGGATTTATTTTTTAGATCCTCCGCCAATTTATTTTCGGCTCGCAAATTATTGGAAAATAAAATTCCCATCCGAAGATCTTATAAAAAAAAAATTGTCCAGTAGAATTCTTCTTATTGAGTCACCAAAAAACTCTCTGGAAAATTCTTATCAATATTTCCTCCAGAAGATATTCCAAAAACATTTTTCTACGCGCGTCGTCAGTAACGCCCCTTGCGGTTGTTCCGGGTACTCGCGGCCAAGTCGGTAACGGCGATGACGCCGGCGTTGGCTGTCTCTAGGCGAGCCACGAAGCCACCTCGGCCGAGAAGATAGGACGGTACGAGAACTATTGACAAAATCACGGAGATTGAAAAATTAATTTCGCCCGTCTCCCTGCACCGTCAAATATTCCGCGAAAATAGGGCTTTCCCCCGGCGGAAGTCGGTGACATAGGGAAAAAACAGGGAATATTGCGGTCGATGGAGGTGACGTGGGGGACTGCCCAAGTCCCCAAGGGGGACATGACTTTGCCACGGCCGGTTTTCCGTGAGAAAGATAAAGCGGGTCGGTGTGGCAGTCGTAGCGGCTCATGGTACTCTGCGTAGGCAACCCACGTAGAGCAAAGTAATACGGGGATTCTGTAGTTTTCAAGCGGCACCCACCAACCGATGGCACCTTTACAACGGCCGACTGAGTAAAATTCGCGGGAACCTGGGAGAATATTCCCCACAAGTTTGACATAATTCTCCGCAATTAACACATCGACTGAAACGTAATTCAGATCCATCAAAATATCGCACGTAAATAATATTTATTCGTGAATAAAAAATCTAAAAAAGTGGAAACGACGCGGATAGGAGATAAGGAAAGTGATGTTCAGGAAAAGCGATAAACGAGAACGAACTATATACGAATGAAACTAGGACGTGATAGCGAAGTTTTTTTGATTAGCCTAGACAATTTGTCGGAGAACGGATTGTTTTATTTAACACGAATGCGAAATGATAACTTGGTGATTGATAATGGGAGACTGAATCGTCGTTTGAAATTATTTCACAAGTGAAAGGGAAATGCCACAAAGGGCTACGGAGGGCCCGGAGTCTTTCACGGATGTCGAAACAATGGGCATAATTTTTCCAATAAATTTTTCCCTTCCCGCCCATATTTTAAATATATTGGAAATGAGATTAGAGTAAATGATTAGACGTGTGAATCTCGTTTTATTATTTTATTTTATACGCTGGAAAGGGAACAACCGCTCTGCTTCGTCTCCTTAGAGGAACTAACTAAGAGACTAAAGGGATACAACACCCTGGACCTGATGTCTCCCATCAACAATTGTCCCACTCATGCACCTCTGTTTAGACCCAGGAAAATAGAACAAACTTCTCCGAATTTTCTCTCATAAAAATTTTCTACTCTCAAGTGGAAACACCAGAATGAAAGAAATATTAATCGTCCAAAGACCTATTAATTCCATCTGAAAATTAATTGTTGATAAACATTCGAAAGGTAAACTCCAATAAAAACTATTCATCGCCAAAAGAATAAACAAATCCAATAATTCGACTCCCCAATGATTTCAATCCCCTTCCTCCAGACGGGTCTCGCAATACTCCAGGGTCAGGTGTCCCCTTCGTCCTGGCGAGTCAAGAGCCGTCTCAAATAATCCCCCAGGCCCCTTCCGAAGAGCATCGGAGCCCGCGTCTCCCTGAATTTTTCATGGCTGTCAATTTGGACGTCATGAGAATTGACAAGCGGCCTGGAGTCATCCGCAGACGAATAGGCCGTTACCTCACTCATACGTGCTAGGTGAAAACGTATTCTTCTGGCTCGTTGCATCCACCACTCGTCAGTTTAACCCACACAATCACAGCCGGCACTTACGAATTACGCAGCAGGGTGCAATGTACCTGTTGTTTACCACAGAAGAGGGTTCAAAGCCCGGTCAGTGCAACGGGTATTCCCCTCCCCCCGATTCTCCCATCTCCTCGCTTCCATTGGGACACTCCCATTCGATTCCACTACCCCCCTTCCTCCCCAACTCCACCGGGCGTACCTGTCTCAAGACTTGCCACTATGCTCATTCTCCAGTGTGGGTCCTCCCCAAGGTGAACTCCAAATTTATGGTTTAATTATCGTTCTGGTAATTAAATTTTTACGTGCACATAGCGGAGTGACGTAAATGAATAAAATGAAATTTTTTTTTTCGTATTCGGCTTCCGAATGGAATTCTTGTATTTGTCGCTCTTAAAATTGCGCAAGTATTAACGAGCGGTGGACTATTTACATCAAAAGGTGGGTAAAAACTTCACGAACGACAGTGAAATTGATTCCACGACAAATACTTTTTGTATAAACTGCCCTTTCGCCATGCGATTAAAACACGTATTGATATTTTTACCCTTTTTGCAAAGCACTTTCAATTAATCTTCTTTCTTCGTCCACAATATTCCATCAAGTCCTACCCCTTCATTTCCATAAAATCCTGATTGATAACAAAAATGAATTTAACTCGGTGAACGAGATTGTCGTATCACTCCCGGGTGCGTGATGCATAGACACGTGGAGTAGCTTCCGTAAACAAAAGTGATCGAGAGCAACCGGATTTGCCCCAGTGTGAACAGAGCCTTATAACAGTGGAGTCTCATGATATGAGTTAAAAGTGTGAGAGTATATCCGTGAAGTCCTGATCGTCGTGCATGCGCTTGAACTGAAGAAGCCACGAGGAGGGATAAGGTGGACCAATGGGATGGGTCCCCTTGCACAGGCCCTCTTGGAGTGCTACGGCGTAGTACTCCAAGGGTTCAAAGCCCGGTCATACGCCCTGGTGAACCAGCCCCTGCCGAGAATATTCTCTCTCCCTCGCTCGTTTTATTTTCAATCTCTCTCATTTTCCTTCCTTTATCCTCGCCACTTCTTCTTCGTCTTCTTCGCTCGCAAACGTTTATATTTACAAGTATAGCCCACAGAGAGATAAATAAATCGTAACATGTTTTTTGAGTTTTTAATGTCATGAAAAAAATAACAGTGTGTGCACTTCCATGAAAGAGCTAATGGCGAGAGTAATTTCTGGGGTGGAGAAAATTATGGTGGAGATTGTTGAGAGTTTGGGGGGTGGGGGATTTGAGGTTGGAGTTATTTTTGGATATATAATTCCAAGTGTTCAGTAAAAAAAAAAAATTGAAATAATTTTCGAGGTGCAGTAAAAATTCCCATGAGTGATGATTAATGAGGTAAATTCGAGGGGAGGTAAGGGACAATTAAGGGCGGCTCTCTGATTGCGAATTATGGTTGAGTATTAGATGACAAGTGGAAGGGAGAGATACAGATGCCAAGAGGAATTGAAGAAGGCAGTTCGTCAGCTTCGAAACAACGAGGAGTCGAGAGAGAGAAAGGCAGACCAAGAGGGCGATGGCCTCGGCACGTATTGTTAATCGATGCTCTTATATAGGGCATCGTTAGGGGGCTTTGATGACTATAAGAAAAATCATGGAACCATAAATCTAGAGCACTTCGAATGGAGACATTTCAGCATCGCCAGCTTCATTTGGATTTTATTGCTTTCGTCATTCTTGATTTCAAATTGATCCCGTATGGATGAAGTGGGAAGACTTAGAATGGTCAAGGCCATGAGAAAAAAAGAAGCCTTTTGAAGTGGATAAGTTGTTGAGGACAATAATCAAGGCGATGGGAAGGTGAACATCGTAGATGGGTACCAGTATGAGGGAGAATAGAGCAATTATTTAAAAATTGCTTCGTAATTGAAATTATCATTGAAATGTCTATCGGAGCAGGATGATTTTTAACAAAATTTTCTTCTCGACAAAATACAAACGGGAGAAAATAAGACCGAATAAAAAATAATGGCCAGAAGGAAATGGCCGCGAGCACCGATATAATGTTATGGAGGAAATATTTTTTTCAGGTAGCCCACGTTAAATTCCACCCACTCCTCAACCAGGCGTATTTAAAATGCAAATTTGAGCGTCAATAAATCTCGCGAACACGGGTCCAAAGGAGCTAAAATCGTTTCGCCTTTTATATCGTATTTTCTTATTTTTTCCTCATCTCGGATCGAGTCTTCTTTTTTTCTTCGCCATTTACGAAAAAAAATATTCTGACAAATTGCGGATAGAACTGATGATACTGAGACTTATTCATATTTTTTGGCTTTCATGGAATGGCCACTCCTGATTCAATATTTTCGAGGATGAAATACGATTTATAAATTGTTTGAAGATAATTGTCTGTCTAACGAGTTTGCAGGGGTGAGAAATGAATTTCACGGAGTGGTGGGGAGCCAAAAACGATTTCAATCTACTGCCTTTTCTCCTCCTGTCTTCCACTCCACTCATGTGCTTCACTCGTCTTTTTTCCCTCTGCGCTGAGCTCCCAACTCGTCGTGATCCTTATTTTTTTTTTGTGATTTGCCCATTCCCTCTTCACGCTTCAGCATCGTCAGTGGTCCGTGATGTCCAGAGCCACTCCAGGGTGCTGCAGCCTACGCGCAATCGCTACCGCGCAACACGCGTGCTACCGACTCAAGTGCGAAACGAATAAATACATACGTTCGCTCAAATTGTTCCCTAAAATTGAAAATAACCCAGAGGAGAAAATTTTGAAACATGTAATTGGCTTTTTTCGTCCATGGAGATGATTTATTCATTATTCCGGAGTTCGTAAAATGCCCTTCAAGACCCACCATACTTTCAATTTCTCTGTTTAGCCAAATTCAATATTTGTTCTTTACACGTTTGGGGGGATTAATTTATACCAATTCCGATCGCTAGTTAATGATGAATGAACCCGATTTCTTTCACAAAATAAATCAAAGACGACCAGGGTGCGATACCCCACCAGGAAAATGGAAAAAATTGGTCATATTCTGTTGGAATTTTTAGTTCCTCACTATTGGGACTCTTGTTAGTGATTCAGGTCTCCGGAGAATGTAATCTTCGGTAGTACAGTGGTAGTATTTCCGCCTGTCACGCGGACGACCGGGGTTCAATTCCCCGTCGGAGAGATTTTTTTTTTCCAGGTAAAAACAAAAAAATGTTGAAACAATTTTTTAAAATAATTTTTCCAACATTTTTTTTATCGCCTCATCAAACAATTTTCAGTACCATCGGTCTTTTACATTCTCCGCTTCTACAATTTAGCTCTTCACTATTTCCTATTTTACCATTTTAGTCCCCCCCTTGAAAGTCCAGTCGCAAAAACAGTTAATGAAATAAATATTTCTAAGCTGAAGATTGAAGGGTAAAATAATGGAAATCCCCACAGCTTTTTTTTTTAAGTTACATAACTCATCAATCAAAAAATAAAATTATGGCTGTGGAGTCTTCCGCTAGTAGAGATTTATCATACGAAGTTGAAGTTGTTGGGAATAATAGTTTCAAAATGTTCCACTCGAAGCCTGTTTTTTTAAGATACCCCACCTCCTGCTGGGATTTTTTTCCTCAAAAAAAACTCATATTATTTCTTTCTAGATTCAGAGCATCTAAAGACTGACAAATCTCATGATAAACCGAAGTTGTTAAATCAGCTAAAAACGTCACCGCCCAGAGTCCGTTAAAATTTACCTCCTACAGAGGTTATTGCATGAAAGAAACTTCACGGTTGCGCCTTGAAATCCTCGCCCCCTCTGAATTCAACTCCGGATCCATTGCAAGACGCCTAAAAGGTCTCGAAGACCTTATGCTTTTCCATATCGAAGCTAATAGAGCCGAATGGACAATCCGCTCTTTCGCCTGCTTCCCAGAATTAAACTCGTAAAAATCACTTCCCCCGAAGTATTTTCCTTCACTTCGAAGCGGTTACGTATGAGAAAAACTTCTGGGAACCACTTCTTGCCTACTTTGCCCACCCCTGAAATTCCTCTGTGGGCTATTATTATACTTCGTTCCTCTCACACATCCACTTCTATAGGGCTCTCGATACTGTCAACATTTAACTCGCCCCCATCTCCAATGTAGTTTTCCTCGATCCTCATACCATTCGTTTCGGTTTTACGGCCGGGCCCTCATAGCCGGTTCTACACTTTCCCCCCAAGGCTTCCACCCCTTCCACATCACTCTGAGATTATCTTCCCCCAACGTCTTCTCCGCTTCCTTTTTTTTTCGTCCCCTTTGTCCATCTCACTTGTTCGTTTTTGGCTGTTTACGTCGAGTCTTTCTTCTCTCTCCTCGCATCGTTGTTCCTCTTCACTGGTGCATCTCGAGGCATCCCCTCCTCCATCCAAGTGGTCACTACCTTCGTTTGCCTGTATTTCTCTCTTCATTTTAGTCAGCTTTTCTCACACTACACGTTCTTTTCCTTCAACAAGTAGAAGTAAATGGGAAAAGGTCGAAGAGCAGAAGAAAATGAATGGACCTCGTGTTTGCACGGCGCACCTCAGGTGCAATTCCTCAGCATCGGAGCTCATACCCCTGAAGAAACAGACTGCGAATTGTCCATATGTTACCTCGTCTAACCTTCTCTAGACTAATATCAAACTGTATTTTCAACTTGTCGCATTTCAGGATTCATCCAGTATGATTATTACAGCTGATCATTCGATGATTTTTAGTAATTGTCCATATGTTACCTCGTCTAACATTCTCTGGCAATGTTTGCGAAACGTCCAAGTCCTGAAATCCGACTCTGGAGTCACGTAATAAATGAGAATCAATGACCGCACCGAATTCAAATCACCAGTTCAATCTCAAGAACTTGCATACGAGATCTTGGCTTTCGCTTTTTTCGATAAATCGATGGGATTACGGGTGATTTATACGAATCCATGATTCAATAGTCCGTGAGAACTTGAGGAGCTCACGTACCAGGAGGAACTATGGTATCGAGAATAGGGTCATAGAAAAACATGAGAGAAAGGGGTGGGGAGAAGGGGACGGGGTGAGAGGCAATAAACTGACTTTGCAAGCAAGTGCAGCAGAGGAATGAGACTGAAGACTCGGAAATCGGAAAGAACAAGCTGTTAAAATTCTTGGAATTTCAATAAAACATCTTGATATTTGTTTCTCGATGCTAATTGTCTTTTAACAAAATCAGTGTGGGAAAGTATTGGAATAAAAATTGTTGGATTACATGGGACTGCTGTCCACTACAAAAGGAAGACCAAAAAGCGAATATTACATCAGTGATTTTTGGAAAAATAACAGAAACCTGTTGTATGTGGGACGAAGTCCTCAGGCGCGAGTTAGCTGGTCAATAGGAAGGATTGAATGAGGACGGAATGAAAGTGATGCAGAGCAGAACTTCATTTGAATAGCATTTTCACTTAAGAATACAATTTAATTTCCGTGACAACGTAATTGTTGTCTAAATATGAATTTTGGAGGATGTTCATTATTTAGTGAAATTAAAGAAGAACTGTCCGACATTTACAATCTACCTTCACCAGTAAAATAGTCCGGCCAACCCCTAGTTACGAAAAATGAAAAAAAAGGGGAAAACTACATCGGAGCCCATTAAAACTTTCTTCTTTTTAATTCACGGCATTGTGGATGGGCTGGGTATTATACATATATGTACCCTGAAATATACGACGGCCCGTTGAAATGGGCATTAAAAAGAGCACCCGAGAGGGCACTTAAACTTGGACGAGTCCTGTATAATCCGTATATAGCCCCCATGTAGCTACGAAGAGAGTCTGGACGTGCCTTTAATACGATTTAAGCCGTGTGCCGGGGCTACCCGTGTTACGAACTACGGGTTTTACTCCACCATAGGAGGCGCGGCCTTGAAGATGTTCTGCGGCTATTCAACGAGTGTATACACAAATACCCACACATTTCAACGGAAAATAAGAGGCGAGTGTGTGTTGGTGTGCACATATGATTGCAAAAGGGACGAGCACGCGCGGTCAGAGCGAGGTCCACTTCTCCGATGCTGATGACTGGCTTTTGTTATTCAAATTCGTCGCTATTTGAGGGGCAACTATTACATTTTTGGATTGAATCGATTCTGATCATTTTCGCGATACCTTCGGACCAATTTCATGTCGTACGATGATGTGTCAGGAATTGATTTCCATACCATATTGATCAATGGGATGTCAGCCTTACGCGTTTTATCGATATTTCAACTCTGTTTCGTAGATTAAATTCAATAATTCAATACATTCGTTTGTTGGAAATGTCCCTCCGTGAAGATGATGACTTTTTAACCAGCCGTGTGAACCAAATAGCGTGTTCTATCAATTGACATTCGATAAGTACAGGGAACGACAATTACCAAAGTAATTTGTCACATTCATTGATACTCGCGGCTTTCATGCGCCTTCATTTACCAATTGGGAAACCCGTTCATTGCCCTCGAAAGACGAGGTCAAATACGTCCATGCAACTGCTCAGTACGATATATCGACGCTTTTTTATAACATTATTGAATAAGTACTCGATGTACTTTTAAAGTCGTCCGTTGAAACTCACTTTTGTCAGATGTGGATCGACGCCTCGCCTCTTCGGGAGAACGAGTTTTATGAGGGGAGTTTCGTGTGGCTATTTTAGGGTGCAATAATTACGGTTTTTTGGGGAGTCAATTACTTTAGACATTTATGCATTGGACACTTGTAAATTATACGGCCGATATTTTTAGGGAGCACAGGGAGAAAGACGATCATTGACAGAGCCATAATCATGATTATTTAAATTTATTAAGTGCAAAAAAATAATTATAGAAAAATTCAACGTCATTTTTACCAGCCGGTATTTGTAAACGAAGATAAATAAAAATTACTCAAGTGATTGAAATCCACTGGAGCTCCTTATTCAGTAACTTGGTCGATTCCATCTTCCCCGTGTGCAACATAAAAATAAATAAAAATAAACGCGGGAGTCTCCCGGGACATGGGAAACAATTCGTCATTCATTGATACCGAGAGTTTTGGATTCATTTACCAATGGGTAGACCCGTTCATTGACCTCAAAAACAGGTCAACACGTGCATGCACCCCGCTGTGGACATCTCCACACTTTTTTATTACATCATTTAATAAGTACGTGATGCAGTTTTCAAGACGCCCGGTGAAGCTGACTTTTGTCAGTGACCAATTCCACGCCTCTTTTCCTTGAGAGAACGAGTTTTATCAGGGGCTCTGGTGTGACCAAAATATAATAATCGTACGGTGGCAATTATAACGGGTGACTAAAAAATTCATCGGTAATTTTTTGGGTCAGCGTTTCTGGTTAATGTTAAAATTATGAATTTTGTGCGATTCCCTGTGAGGTGTAAAAAACCTCTTTGAATAATGACAGGCCTCTGATCTCAATCTGCTAGTGTTTGAACTTCAGCCACAACGTGAATTCGCCAGGAGCCTTAATTTGTGTCCTATATGTAGAAAGAGTTTGATAGAATTTCAATCGGCTTTGTTCCCGCACGAAAGCTTAAAAGGCTTATGCCACATAGGGAATTATGAAATTAAAAATAAAATCTACTGGCGCTATGACCCTACGCTTCAATGATAAACAATTGTGAAAAAGTATTTAATTTAAAACAATTGTAATTTTTTTTGAGAAGACATCAACTATATAAATCGTTGATTTTATGTTAATGAATTTGACATAAAAATTAATTAATGGAGGAATAAATCAAACGCACGATTAGTTGCCCAAAATTCAAAGTTATCGAGTCGATAGAGAATGTCTTAAGAATTATTCAGGGAACCGCGCAAGTCCCAGTGGAATTTGGGGTGTCAGTATGGATTTGCACGGATTAAGAATCCGAGAGAATATTAGAATATTTTCAACTCAAATACGATGATCAGTCTCGACAATTTAGTGAAGCATTAATTGAATGAATTAATAACGAGGAATGAATATTCAGGCTATTTTACATAAGAAGTGTCTAGAAAGTTTCTCTATACTTTCTTTATTCTGTTTTCGGGTACTTTAGAATCATTCCATGACAGGTCAGATTATCCCCGAGTTATTAAATTTTTTCCAGCCAAAATAAATTAATTTAATAGTTCATTTCCGAAATTATATTGCTTTGAATTATTTAATATTCTCAGACACTCACAGAACAAAATTGTTCTGCCAGGTTTTACGATTCTCACAATTAAAATCTACGTTTCTCAATTATCATTAAAAAAATTCATGTTATTCTCCCCAGAACCTTAAATAACAGGTTTTGCTCCCAAAAATTACCCATTACCCACAGAACACTCGCAAATCAATTATTCCTTGTCGCATCAATCAAAAAGCAAAAAAGCAAAAAAAAAATCAAAAATAAAATTAAAATCGCTACCTAAAAAAATGACAGTAGAATTTTGGCAATGTGATCTCCCCCCCCCCCCTTCCCGCCCTCTTCCTCTTGCCATAATCTCGTATGGATGGCAAGAGGCTGTCCAGGTTCCACCCTGTAATTACAAAATTGCGTTTTCCTTTGCTCTCGACAGGATCGCTCGGGCGGGGCCAGTCGTGGCCCCGAAATACGGCTTCCGTACAATCTGTATCGTGTTATAAATAGCAGGGGACGTGCAGAAGAGTGTGGCCCGCAGGAATATAAACTCGAGAGGTGCAGCGTCCCCATCTCTCTGATACGAAAGACAGGGGCAGAATAAACGTAAAAAAAAGTGACGCAAAAGAAAAAAAAATTTATGGAATGAAAAGAAGTGCTCTCCACAGTACGATCATTATCGCTGCTAGCCAATAATCATTGTAATTCGAGGAAATTATCGGAAAGAGTCCACTCTCGAATTCCCAAGATCGAGGAAAAAAAAGATGCATTATTTGCATGGGGTTCGTAAAATATGCAGCTTTATGAGAGAAAAATGACGAATTTTATTCCTCTCTGGGGGAATGTTTCGACAATGTTATTGCCACGATGATTTTTTCGGTTTTATGATGCTCGGGAGTTTCTTCTGTTGCTGTTTTAATATGTTCGAGCAACTGGTTGCCAGCGGAGTCCAAGCGATCTGCCCTGGGTGCTATTAATTTTTTGATTAAATATACGATAAGTACTGCACAGCACTTTCAAAGGCTTAAAATACTTGAAGTGTAGAATTATAGAATATATTATAGCAGAATCAATTTTTTTCTCACTGCATATTTTACGATAATTTTTTCCATATTTTTGTCTTAGTTCAATATGTGATTTTTCAAAAAATAAGTAGCGTGAAAAAATGATGAAGAATGATTTTTTGATGCCACAATAAATAGGCTCAGGCGATATCAGATGTCTATCGATATATCTCCGGTCGTTCTTTACGGTAGTCACCACGTGACAGGTCGCATTAACAAGAAAATCGTTGCCCGAGTTATCCCGCTATCCCCGGAAATTTTTCATTGCTAAGATGATGGAATGATGGACAGATTCTATTAGAAATGAATCCGATTGTCCAGATTTCCATCAGTAGTGTTATTATCTTGATCATAATCCCTGATATTTTTAAACCGAAGATTTTAGTCATCTTGAAATTTCCCGGTGAAGTCACTCGTTAAGTTGGCATTATCAAAATAATATCAGCCGTTAAAAATCACCTCTATATTCATCGCCAATATTTATGGCTCGATTAATCCCTAAATCATCTCACAACGACCATAATTCATCTCCAAATGATGAATTGGTCGTGCTGAACAGGTGCCTCCATCATTTTTATGACGCTCAAAATTTTTGATTCATGTAAAACAGTCAAAGCATTTTTTCATACCTTAACTCCGCACTGAGGCCAAAGGAAGCTGTGCATTGCTCCTCCATAACGACTGGAAATCATCCATTCAATGATACCTGTGACCCTCAGCATCCTAGACAGCAACACTGTTCCTCTCACCATCCCCACTACGATAAAGCAATCTTCAGGGTAGGCCACAGTAGATGAAACTTCACAACATATATGTTTGTCTTTCTTTAACTGTCCAAGCCTTTCCCAGTTCCCTTCCCCACAAGCACTGCTTCCACGCACGAAAGCCACAAACCTACACCCACCGCCATCTTGCGGCCTCCACGGACACTCCGTCGCGCCGACCAATCATAGCGCGCGTCACCCAACATGGCGGTGATCGACTCACTGTTTTGGCGCCAACTCGTCACTTGTTGCTTCCTCGGACGTGTCTTCGCACTCCTCGACTCACACTAGATACGATTTATCTCACAAATACCCTTATTTTTACCAAAAAGACAGTCCGAAGTTATCAAAAGGGCTGATGTGCATTATTAATGTCTCTCGGTCAGGTTGACCTCATGAAAATAATTCAGCCATTACCACTTTGTGCCCATCGTCCACATTTATATCTCAATTAATTGCAAAATCATTGTGAAATCAGGATATTTCATCTCCCCATGATGAAGTGGTCGTCTTGAAGGGGAGTCTTCGTCATTTTGTTGAAGCTCAATGTTTTTTTCTCTCATGTTAAAAAGTCAAACATATTTTTTTCATACCTCACGAAGGGACCCAGATCGAGAGAGACTGTTCATTACTCCCTCCTGGCCGCTAGAAATTATTCAACAGTAGCTTCTGTTCCCGCAACCTAGACAATAACACTTCCTCTTGTCCTTCGTCCTCGTCGAAGCAATCTTCGGTGTAGGCCACGATCGAACGGCACAACAAACACCAGCTTCTCTGTCTAATCGTCCAAGCTGTTCCCCCCTTCCGTCTTCACCCCCGATAAACCGCAAACACACTGCCGACGGCCATGTTGCGCCTTCCCCACCACTCTACCCAGCCGCCCAATCGCGACGCGCGTCAGCTAACATGGCGGTGGTCGAGTGATCGTTTTGGCGCCAAGTCGTCACTTGTTGCCTGCTCAGACGTGTTTTCAAACTCGCCGACCTATATCAGGTACGATTTATCTCACAAACACGCTTATTTTTTCAGAATAAACAGTTTGAAATTATCAAAAGGACTCGTGTCCTTTGTTAGTATCTCCCGGCCAAGTTGACCTCATGAAAATAATTCGGGCACTAGAAATTACCACCTTGTGCTCATTGTCCATATTTATATCTTAATTAATTGCAATATTATTTTGGAATTATGGTATTTCATCCCCAGATGATGAAGTGATCGTCTTAAGGGGAGACTTCGTCGTTTTGTTGAGGCTCAATTTTTTTTTTGGTTCATGTTAAAAAATCAAAAATATTTTTTTCGTACCTCACAGAGGGACCCAGATCGGGAGAGACTGTGCATTACTCCCCCCCTGGCCGCTAGAAATTATTCAACAGTAGCTTCTGGCCCCGCAACCTAGACAGTAACACTTCCTGGTGTCCTCCGACCACGTCAAAGCAATCTTCAGTGTAGGCCACGATGGAACGGTACAACAAACACCAGCTTCTCTGTCTAATCGTCCGAGTTGCTCCCCCCTTCCGTTTCCCCACCGGAAAACCGCAAACTCACTGCTGACGGCCATCTTGCGCCTCTCCCACCACCCCACCCGGCCGGCGAATCACGGCGCGCGTCACCCAAGATGGCCGATGTCGTCGACTGGTCGTTTTGGCGCCAACTCGTCACTTGTTGCCTGATCGGACGTCTGTTCGTACCCCGGGCTGTGTTCCCGGTGAGGTTTATCGCACAAAAATATTGGATTTCCCCAAAGACACGATCTAAGGTTGCGAACAAAGGCTCACGTCCAGCACTGAGGACTCTGATCGATGAATTATGCAACAGCCACCAAAACGTGCGAAGCTGTCGAGTGAATCGTGCATCGCTGAAATTTCTTCGACTATTGGTACGTTAAGTTATGAAAATTGTTAGTAAATTGAGGCATTAACGATGGGTTTGTGTCAGAAAAGTGGATAGATGACTTGGAAATCGTACGAAAAAAATATTTGACTCGAGTGTCAAGGGTTTTCGACATTCGACAATTTGTGAAAAATGTTGGGAAAATAGCAAAAAGTGGCGAAGGTGATCTGAGTTCATTTGTTTTCAGAGAGCATTGCCGGGACGATAAAGGCGATCGGGGATACTCACTCGGCAATTCTCAAAGTCAACAAATCCATTGTCAGTCATCTATTGGAACAGAAACGACAGGCCGAGGCTGTCAATCTTCACGTCTCCCAGACGTCTGACGGAGAGGCTTCGTAAAGGTAAGTGGCTTCTATAAATATTTTGGAGGTCTTGCTATCGTCTCTTTTTGATAAATAAACTTGAAAGATCAATTTCTGGAAGGAGACTTATTGGTTGACAATTTCAAGGCCCAGTAAATATTTTTCAAAGGATGAAATTAAATTGCGATGATTGTTTGACTTCTAATTGATATTCAAGTAGAATCATACAATCGACATTCTTTTTCTTGATCAACACCTAATGAATAGAAATATCTAACCCAAGGCTTCGGGAATTGAGGATTTGAGCTGTTTTCAACTAATAATTAATTTAATTATCCTTTCCTTTACTATTTTGGCTACAAATAATTTTCTTTTCAATTAATTAACACCTTTATAGTATATACTATCATAAAATTCCTCATATTTACCTCCTACGTATGGGAGAGGTTAAGGACTTCATAGAGAAGAGATAATTTGCATGAATAATCGTGATTTTAGCCTAAGATTGTTTGACACCATCGTTTCATGCCTTTTCTTTACCTGTATATGTTTTTCAACTTTTGTTTTCTGCGAGATTTGTCCTTTGAAAGGTCTTGACAGCAATGATATCTCAAGGTGAGCGGAAATAACTGTTGTTCTGGAGACGTGAAAGTTCTCGAATTTTATTTTGATATCGTTCATTCTCTCAGACATTCCATGAATAATTAAAGTATTTTAGTATTTAAATTAGTTCACAATTTTATATTTGTCCATTTTCCAGAATTTTACATTATTTTATTTTACATAAATTTTCCAAGGTCTAATTCCCTATTTATCACGGCTGGATAAACCGATCAAAGTGGGGTCATTAAAAATCAAGAAATTTTTGGTAGAGAATTTTATTGGGCTACGAAAAAAACATTTCTTGTCATTATTTCAATATTGCCATCATTTTCCTATTAATCTCTTGAAAAATGCACTCTATTCTCATTTCAATTCCTAATTTTACCACATTCCCTTTCTAATTCTTCACTTCCTGTTCAATATTTTTTTGAGTTGAATATCGTGAGAACTGCTTAAAATTACATTACTTATCACAATGTTATGTACATGGCCTGAAGTGGAATAGACAAAAAATAATAGTTGATTCGCGAAGTCTCCGAGACAATCCTCATCGCACGTGATTATTTACGCGAACCGATACATAAAATTGATAATTGACAATTCCTAACGGATTAAGTACATCAATAATTACTCGATGATGTCACTTTCCCCGAAATTTTCTATCTTTTTCGTTATTAACAATTTATCATTGATAAAAACTGCGACAACACCTGCAACACTTAAATTACCTCTGGTATGTCAATGTCCATTAGTTGTCGAGATGATTTAAAAATAATTTAATAACACCGTGGATCCTCAATCTTTGGGCTCGTCTTTGTGCCTTCTTCGCGGATCAGTGGCGTCGATGGGAATTATTACTGGAGGAATTTCCCCATTTCCCTGGGGAAAACTGTAGTGGGGTCCTTCAGACCAGCCTTTTCTAGATGATGACGGCTTACAGCTGCAATTTAAATAATATACAGTTAATAATAAAGTTCAAAATATTCAAGTATTTTTTCTCTGCTCCAGGGCTTTTATTTAGGCTGTATTTTAAGCTTCTTTCGAACGGTTTAGATAACTATATGATATGATAATGTCATTATTCACAATCGCTCATTAATTAGATAAAAGCATTATACATGCAAATTGTATTAGTAATTAATTTTAATATGATTATGGGTTTAAATCTCAAGCAGCGAAGGATTATCGTTTCACACAACACTTAACCACGAATCACGTGAGGAAATTATACACTGAAAGCAAAAACATGTTCTTAATCAAGTCTTGTTTGAGACAATACATTTCCATCGCGAAAAAATTTGCTTGACACTGAGGAATTACTCAAAATAAGTTTTCTTGAATTATAATTTTGATTCACGGCCGGTTTTTAAAATCATGATTCGCTGGACTATTTTTGAAATTCGTCATGACCATGCTGGGAATACCTTAAGGCGTATATTGATAAAATCCAAAGTGTTAGATAAATTAGTAATCAATTCATGTTCTCCATGCAATTCTTACTGATTACTCGGATCCCTCACCACCACCACCACCACCACCACCACCAAAATTCATAAGAATATCATTGCTTCGTCATCACACCTGCATGTATTCTGATCAAAAAAGAAACCCGTGTTGCATTCCTGAGTGTTTCTGCATAAGCAAACGCAACTGTCAGGATCCCATAGTTTTGTTTTATTATTGTTTAGGCACTTAATCTTCTCGTCTGAATTTCGACATCTGCACGAGCACTCGCCTGCTATGTAATCTTGCTTCTCTGTGCAATGCTGAAAACATAAAGATTACTAAATCAGCAGTGAGGTGGTAAATCGCAACAAGTCGCTCTTGACTATTGATCAGGTTTCAGTAAACATCGGCGAATCTAAGGAAAATATAAAAAATTTTAATGACCTCTTTTGGGGGACGAATTTGATTTCCACAAAAACTGGAGTAACAAAAATTTCGCTGTCTTCCTTAGATGCGAAGATGTAAATAAGATTATTACACTATTAAAAGAAATGAGTCTGTATTTATCTTATATAATATATCAAGTTAGAATCTAACTAGAAATTTCATTATTATCATAGAGACGCCAAAAACTAAACAGTTGATGCGACTTTAAAAAACAGAAAGATGCTGATACGACGATGATTGACGTCATTGCCTTAGAATTTTTGTACGTGACTCTCATTAATAACCGTTATTAATCGCCAACCTGCGTTTTAAATTGTTTAATTATCTCAGTAATGAGCGACGTCTGGGGAAAATGATAAAACATTTCTTGGAAAAGTTGGATAATTATAAAGAAAATAGTTTTGTAACATTGCGTTCGGAGAATGAGTCAATGCCAACTAATTGATGAATTATTCTTTTCATTATACGACAAGAAATTTTATTTAACTTCAATTTTTATTTTAATTATAACGAAATTTTTGATTTTTCACTCATTTCTGTTAGGAAATTAATTTTTGTTTGCAAATTTAGTTTATTGAGATCATCACCTGCTCGTTTCGTTCTAATGATTGTTTAATTATTGGTATATTTACCTCTGCAAGTGTCTTGCACTGACACTGGCACTTTGTGTGTTCCTCTAACGTTACAATCTCCTTATATTGGTGTCCCAAACTTCCATCTTCAGTGATTTTAGCGACGAAGATCTGCAAAAATAACAGATAATATTCTCACGTTTCTGCTTCCGTCTATACTCTTAACAATGATCACTCTTGATTTTTTCTAAATATTATTTATTGATCAAATGGGTAATGCAATGCAGTTACTTTTCCTTCGCACACCTCAATTTTCGAATGAATTTCTGAATTATTAATATTCAAGAAAAACCAAAAGTATTCATTTTTCTTCACACTGAGAGACACATTTTCTAATGCTTCAAATTGTAATTGTACCTCGAAATTGCGAGTTTCGTTCTTCACAGCCCGACAAGTAAGCAAGGGATGACTACAACAACCACTGCATCTTTTTATTTTTATACAGTACGGGTGATAAACCACTGAATGATCGTTTGCATCTTTTGGAACCCGTACTGGCTGTAGCTCGGCTTTACAATTTGCCATCACTACAGGGCTGAGGTTTGATCGCTCCTCACCTCCGAATCGACCTGCCAGAAATTGACAAAATAAAAATGAAATTTGCTTCATTTGTTTGCTTCATAATTGTCGAAAAAAAAACACTTTATAGCTTCGAAATATTTACAAAATCGCCTAAATTCATTCACTAAATTAAAACATCTAATTTACTGAATAGCTTCTTCTAAAGGGTATCTGCGGATTTTGTTCATGTCAGGTAGGAAACATGGAGGAGGAATTGTCACAGGCAGTTTCCTTTGTCAACAGTTACTTTGCTCTCGTAGACGGGTTAGCCTCAAATTTGGAGGATCACCTGGCTGATGATGTCATACTAGACTGGTTCGGCCAGACCATTAAAGGTCGTAGGGATGTTGCTTCTTTCATGAAGTACCAGAAGATTAACTCAAGGCATGTGTTCAATGAAATTATACCCAAGACGAGCATCGGATATCGAGAGCACCGATCACTGAGGTAATTATTCGTCACAATAAAACAACTTGCTGATTTTTGTTGTCTTGAAAAATCATTTCGTTCGAATAAAAATCCTCCAGGTGGGGAATGAAGTAAAATTGAAGTCCTGTGTTATTATTTGTCAAACCTCATATACAATACCTCAACAGACGAAGGCACTATTCAATCGGAGGTGTATCCTCCAACAACAACCCCGCGGAAAATGACGGTCAGCCAAAGTACAAACGCAAATGCTACTCAGACACATTCACTTGCCATCCCAACACCTTCGCTGATGACAGCATCATCTTGGACACGTCCTTCTGTGAGACAGGGCTGCTATCAGACCCCAACATGTCAGTGGACTCAATTACGAGCAGAAGTCCAGGAGTGATTGATCACGTCATCCAGGCGGAGCTCGAAATGCAAGGACTGCACCTGGAAAGCTTCATGACTCCGCAGTGCACCCGTCAGGGCCCCTCGCACGATCCCGGCAGCGATCACTGCACTAATGCAACCCCTGACACCGAGATGACAGCGAATTTTCAGCCCACGAACGTCGACGAAATGGAGATGAATATCGCCGAGTTGAAGGCAAAGGAAATACTCACGAAGGAGATTGGACAGGGTGACGCTGATAAATCATCTCTGAAGTTCTTGGAGGCACGTGGAGTCATCGAATTCTGCAAGTACTTCAATAGCCCGCAGATCAGGAAAGATACACGAAAACGGCACAGCAAACTGCAGATCGCGTACTCAATCAAGGACGACAATTCGAATTCAAATATTGTGCATCAAGATCAGATGTCGATGGGGGACCACGAGCGAGACAATGAATATGAAGAGGAGAGGAATCGGTTCCTCGAGTGCCTCCAGCTCCAGATGATCAAGAAGGAGGGCAACATCAATAATCTCTCGACTCCGAAATACGTGAGGGGACAGCTGAAGTTTGATAGGGGCAGTGTGGAAGGCGTTGGGGCAGTTGGGGACCCTAATTTTATTTTCAAGTACACGATCCATGTTATTATTTATGAGAGCAATACCAAGTGTCGACTGAACCTTTCAAATGAATTCGAGGGAAAAGAATATTTAGAAGATAATGGTTAGTAGGTTCTGGAAGAGTTTTTGAGGAGTGGAGTCTTTAGCTCATTGATTCGTATTTTTTTACGTGATTTTTTAGTTTATCACTTGATAAAAAATTTTTCTTTGTATTTTTTTTCCTACTTTGTACTTTTACGTTCAGACTGACTCGAGTCACTACGTTAAGCATGTATATTGAAATGTAAATTGCACTGTCAGTCATTTGAGATACTAGTAATAAAAAAGAAAGTTGTCACAAGCTTTCGGGGATTATTCATTTCATCCGGTAGTATCCGTACTTGGGATTTTGTGTTGTTATGGCTCCTCAACCGGTTTTAATGGATACCAATAATTATAAAAATGTAGAATCCAGTTTCTAGAGTGCATGTGTACTTACTCGCCATTCCGATATCGCTCTCGTCTGGCGCTCCCCCCACCATATTCAGGAATTCGTCCAGGGAATTAATGTTGCTCAGTTTTCTCGCCAGGGCTATTGATCTCTGTTAGACAGAATGGATGAAAGTCGAAGTCAGTATGTGCCTTGATAACTAATAATTATTCGATAATTATTTCTCGGAAGATGCAGTTCTAACTCAATGTGATTTTGGGCATTCAATTCAATGTTAATTCCCTGACTAGTATCATCAAAATATACTATTGTAGATTAAATATGAGAGCTGCTATTTTTCTTCCATCAGGCTTATCTGTCCATCGCACTAAATTACTCCATTTATCGACTGACACACCTGAATCATTGGACTCGTATTACACATAATCTAATCAGGTATTTAATCTCTGATAGTAGCCACACTCATTGAGCATTTACAGAGGAAGTGTCAGGTTCCGTTGTCCCAATTTTAAATAATGGATATTTATTTATGTTCTACGATGATTGCTATCTTGATTGTTAAGTTATTTTACTCCAAGATTACGAAAAAGATGTAATTTTTGTTGCATATTTTCAACCGGTAATTAAAGAAAACTAACAGCTCTTGGTGCTTTTCAAAGATCCCGTACGCTTTGCATAATCAACACGATTATCATAAATTTTTCGAGTTTAATCAGTGATAAAACTCAATCCGCATTGTTAATATTGTTCCTCCACGCACATTTTCTTTGATTATTTTGATTATTTCGATGTGCCTATTATTAAAAGATTTATCTGATAAATTTTCCGAGAGTAAATAACGAATATCTGAGTGAGTCACGGTTGATTGGCTACCGATAGCTGGGATGACTAATAGAGAAAATTAATTAAATCGACAGGTCGAAATTCCGATGCCTCGTTATTGCTGATGTATTTACGAAGTTGTCATGCTATATTTAAACAAGAATTTTCCTGTGGTTTTTCCACGTACAGTGAAAGCTTGTCACGGGGATTTCCTCAGTTATCTCATGGTATCTGGGCTATCTTATATTTTTAAAAGTTTCCCATTGTGGGAAGAGACAACCGCAAAAATTGCGGACTCGCGAATAATGGAATAATGGGTGACCTTGTATCGTATCTGATTATTCTGTTATCAGTGGAGGATAAACCTGTAGTTGGTTAATGCTTTACCCAGCTGATTCACGGATAATCGCGATTTCTCAGATTGTTTTAAAGTGGATTAAAGAAAATTATATCATGGGAACAAACCTTTTTATTTTTCAAACAGAAACTAAATACGAAAATTAAAAATGTATGAATGCATGATACGTCTGGAATTTCGAAATGGCTTTAGATAGAATTTTTTTTGTGTTATCGGTCGTCAAATAAAACCTCGACTGGGAAAAAAATTCAGGTTTACATTCAGGAGCCGTTCCGCAAATATTTCACCTCCTGCGGTGATATTGCAGAAGTTCATTCCGAGAAAGGCCATTTCTCCAGAGTTATCGCCGCTATAAACCGAGAAAAAATTAGCGACAAATTTTAAATGACAGTTTCTCTGAAAACATGGCTAATCGCTATATTCCAAGCCGGGGGGCGGGAAAATTCACCTCGGTGATAGAAAATGGCCTTGAACAATTGATAATTGAGGATAACGTTAGTTTCTGGAAAAGTTAGACGTGTTTGACGTATCTGCAGAGGGACACATGTCGTGTATCATATTGCGACATTGCGCATCGCTTCAAACGATTTCCCAACTTCGTTGACGAATTTTCTAAATGACACACAAATGAAAACTTGGCACGCAATTGTTCCGGGTGTCAACTTCGTGATTGAATTCGCCAACTAGTTACGACTGCACAGCTCTCAATTCGCCGCCGGGACGGTCTATCCTCGGCATTAGTATGCCACGACCTTCGAGGTCGCACAGACCTGGTGCGTTACATTGAGAAAAACCCACTGACAAGTCGGCTGCTGCCACTGGACGTGCTCTATTCTGTTTATAATTTACCATTTTACCAAACTCATTATGATGAACGGCTTTGACAGTGATTATTTTCTGTCAACATCAGCCAGCCTCACATCAACGTCAACTCGGTTGTATCAAGGAAAATATTCAAATGTGACAGGTGTTTGTCACCCGTGTATGGGTCTCTGGAATTCCGGTTTGAATTTACGTAAGAAATAGTCATGTACTTGTGTTAATTTGATGCTTAGAAAAAATTTGCGGAACAGAACAATTAGCGAATATTGCGGGAAAGCAATTCTTGAAGAAAAA
Organism: Diachasmimorpha longicaudata; assembly: GCF_034640455.1. NCBI lineage: Eukaryota > Metazoa > Arthropoda > Insecta > Hymenoptera > Braconidae > Diachasmimorpha > Diachasmimorpha longicaudata. The sequence goes on from NC_087237.1 coordinate 3,207,402, forward strand.
TCAGCGGACAATTCAAGATTTTCAGTAGTTGATTGCCCCCTCTCTTTGAGGCAACAAAATTTTGCTTTTGAGCATTTAATTCTGAGCCTCAACGCAAATAATTAATTGTCTCGGGGCAAATGGAACAAAAATTAATTATTCATCGCAACAATTAATTTTCCTGAAGACCCTCGATCGCTTTAAATTACCGCTAATGAGCTCTGCTGATTGATCTCTTCGCCATTCGCTCGTGAGCTTGTCGGTGGCTTCCTGGGGTCGTCGACGGGTCCATCGAACACAATGTCACCTGGATCACCATAAAATATCTGGTGGTGGCCAAACACTGTACCACAAATCACAAGTACTACTATCAATTTCATGTTTAATCACCAAGATTTTTTGTTGAAGAGTTGGGGCGGCTATTTTTGTTCGATAGACTTTCAACGAATTAGTTGAAATACAGGGGGAGGTTGATTACAAAACTTCACACGATTTTCCCGCGGAAATACGAAAATCTGAAGGCATTCGGTTCGCACTGCTACCTCGCACAGGCGCGACTGTCTCGATCGACCTGCGTCTCTCGATAATGTGTAAAAGTGAAATCCTGGCGTGTTGGTGATAATGTGCGTGTAAATCGAAATGAATGGGACCTTCCAAGTGGTAGGTTTGCGCATGCGCGGCAGGTAAAAGCGAAATTAGCGGTGCATCAGTACAAATTGAATATTTGAAAAAAAATTTTTTCAAAATTTAATTCTATCGAAGTTGCAAGTATGAGGTCATCTGAATTTTAACGTATCATAATGATAGTGTAAATGAGCCAATGGTCGGGATCTTCAGGACTTTAAACAACAAAAATTGGTTTACGTCCAAGGAAACAATAAATTGTGAGTTATAAAGTTCAAAAGATGATAGTGTGATTAGATACCACATACCTGGCCCTTGGAATCATCTGCGTTTAGATGATTCTACACCATCGGTTTCATGTAGTTGATAGGTTACCCCACGAGCCCTACGCAACCGACGCTCACGAGCAGCCGAAAACGTGAACGTGAAACGTTGAGGCTTCGCTGTCATTTTCCCCAGTTTTTTATTAAAAAATCCAAAAATGGCGAATCCAGCGCATACAGACATGGTTGAAGAGGACGCGGCCGACCTGCAGTTCCCAAAAGGTAAGTCAACCTCATGTCCATTGTCATAAACCTCTCAATCCACGAATATAACCTCCAACCTGACGTTTGTTTATAGCAGAAGATCGAAGGCCATTGCTCCCGAAATTTAACCATTGATAATGGCCTTAAATTGCATAAATAATGTTACTCAGTTTTTTCTTAAATAATTATATGCGAATGTTGTTTCACTCGGAATTTTTTAAATATCTTTTGTCCAAGACAATTATTGTTAAAGAATTCCGTGTGGAAACCGAGAACTATCCCATGTTGTGCGATGAATCGGCGTCTAAAGTGACGATTTTCTGCTTTCAGACTGTTCAAATCCTTTGACCCTCGACCCCATGTCAGTCACAAAAGAGGAAATCTTCACTTCAGACCCGACTTGTTTCACCTGCAAAATCGCCCTCTCCGAGCCCTACATAAAGTGCGCAATATGCCAAAGCACAAACCTCTGCCCCAAGTGTTTCTCCCGGGGGAAAGAGCGCCCACCCCACAGAAACGACCATGACTACATAGTGGTCCGTAACGAGTTTCCCCTGATCGAGTTCACCACGTGGACAGCAAAGGAGGAATCAGACTTGCTGGAGGTCCTCCAGGACTGTGGCTTCGGCAACTGGGTGGACGTATCGAAGAGGATGCAGGGGCGATCCCCAGAGGATTGCAAGTCCCACTACCTGGCCAACTACATCGACAATCAGAGCCTGCCAGGCTTGCCAATAATGAGGGAGCATCCGTCGGTGATGTTCTCCAACGAGACCATTCCCTACGCCTTTAAGCTGCAGGACCTCGATGAGCCCTCGAGGTTCGCCCCAGGCACCTCCAACAGTCGTCTCTTGGCCGGTTACAACTCAGCGCGATCGGACTTTGACGTTAATTTTGATAATCACGCTGAGCTGCTGGTGTCAGAACTGAGGTACAACGAATTCAGTCCAGATGACGATGATTACAGACTTGGGACAAGCCTCCAAGCGGCGATTGCCGAGTGCTACAATCACCGATTGAAAGAGAGATCGAGGAGACAGATGATTGTACGGGAGCACGGACTTATCGCATTCAGGAGGACAATGGCTTGGATCCAGAGGTACGATCACACGATCACCAGGACAACAGCGGAAAGGCTGCTGGTGTTCATGCAGCTGGCAGGCGGAATGGACTTTGATTACGTTCTGGAGGGCCTTCATCGTGCTGGTGAACTGAAGAATTCTCTCAGGAGACTCAAGGACTATAGGATCAATGGGATTAAGAAATTCCACAGCATTCCCCTGTTCAAAAAGCTGCGGGCGCTGAAGGGGGAGAACGAGAAAGAAAGGAAGATTTACATGGGGAGTGTCGAGTACAGCTGGAAGAACTGTATTCCTGAGAAGCTGATGATCAGGGAGGCCCCTGTGATTATTGCCAGCTCGACCAGAAGGCAGCCTCCACCGTTGGATATCAGGGGACTTCCTGCTGAAGAGAAGCTCACCCCTGAGGAGAGGGAACTATGCATTCATGCCAGAATACCACCGGAACAGTACCTCGATCATAAGAGATTGTTGATCAATGAGAATAAGAAGATGGGGTCTTTGAAACTTGCACAAGCGCGGTCTTTACTCAAGATCGATGTCAATAGGACCAAGAAATTGTATGTTTTTTTGCAAGAGCATGGGTGGATTCAGAGTAAGAGCTCTTGAGAAAAGGTTTGATGCTTTGGGAGATTTTGCAATGTATAAAATCCCGTCATACCCAAAATGGAGATGGTGGATTGGAGGGTTTATGAGTGAATCGAATAGTTGGCTTATTATTTTGACTGGTGGATGCTGATTTATTCTCCGTAGAATTTGAAAATGCTGAGACTCTACTTATATCAGAGGTTCACATGCTGCTGGAGCACAGGAAGGCGCAGAATGAGTCGGCTGAGGAGGAGCAGGAGTTCTCGGAGGTCTTTATGAAGAGCCTCAACTACACTGATCGATTTAGAAAGTTTAAGAATAAGGAAGTCATTGCTGCTGTCAGAAAGTAAGATTTATATTTTACTTCTGCATTTAAGTACTGAATCGAGGGAATTCAACGCATCTCCAACTTTATTGTCTCATGGATATCTCCAAAGTTAGGAGGGATGGGGAAATTTTCATAATAACCTTATTTGTGGAGGATAAAACGTGCTGCGAAAAAGGTTCCATGAAAATTTTTCCACTGCTTCTAGTTTTTGGGATATTTATGAAAAATCAAGGCTGGAGGGGATTTAATTTAACTCGTAACATTTCACTTCAGATTCGCTCAGATATCCGTATAAATTATATTTATATATTTTTTTACTATCATTATATTACTTTTGGAGCATCTTAACAATTTCTTTTTTTCAGTCTCCTAATGCAGAAGAAGCTCCACAAGTTCGAACTCGCATCCCTAGCAAATCTGTGCCCTGAGAATCCTGAAGAAGCGAAGGCATTGATTCCCAGTCTAGAAGGTCGTCTAGAGGATGAGGAGTTGCGAACAATTCTTGATGACATCCAAACCAAGAGATCACTTCAATACTAATGTGTAACCCATCCTCGTCTTGATACCATTCCATTTCCACAACATGTTCAGGCGAATAAATATCACTATTTTTCTTTCATTAAACCGTTATTTCCATTTACCAGCAGCTATTCGATTTATTAAATCATGAATATTTAATTGCCTCCTCCGTAGCTTTATGTTCGAATATTATTCAAGAGCATTTGAAGATATAAATTTTTTCATTTTCTTTTTTTGACTGTTAAATCATAATTTTTGGTGCATCAGGAGGATTTAAAACTACCCATTTTATCTTCTCATTTAAGACGTCAGTCATATCAACGATCAAGGGAATTTTTTTCCCGCATGAGCCCAAAAAGGGCCAGATGCATACCTCATTTCCCAGGCAATTATAAAACTCTGAATAATTTAAATTCGAGAAAACTAAATGAAAATAAAGCAGCTGAGCGCTGTACAGCGACAACCGTGTATTATGTCGCGGTATAATTACAAGATAAAGACGGTCTTATTCCTGCACGCAATGGACATCAAGGGCCGTCATTATCTACCCCTTTTACTCGTCCACCGGGAATGTTCAATTGCAATTAAAGTCAGTGGCTCAGTCTCATTATTGCAAGCTCTACTCGAGCTTAATCTCCGCGAATTAGAGCTCATATTTTACGGATAATTCCTTTAACCGTTGTGGATTTATTTCAATCGAATGTCTATTTTTTTACCAATTAGGGGGGACATTCGTTCGATGGATCAATGACACGAGCCACCTGTACTTTATTACGTGACCGTAATTGCCGCTTTGATTGATGTGTCTGACGTATTTTTTTCCTTCTTTTCATTCTTCTCATCTGCACTGGGCCGAGATAGCTTTACGTGATTTCCAGAAATCGGGGGGGAATACCGGGAGAGCCTTTAGGGTTTATTTATGGAAATATCGGGAGTTTTTTTTATTCAAATTATTCGAAGCTATCAGCCTTTTGTTATGTATAAAAAATACCAGATGATCCACTTTTAAAAATTATGGTCTCTCGTTTTTTTTTGTGTAACACTCCAATTTTTTTTAGTCATCTTAGAGAAAAATGCAATTTTCCACTTCAGTTTATCAACAACTCTACTGAATTTATGAGAAAATTAAAAATTTTACTTCCATTTCACACTTATTATCATAAAATATCTACGTTATCGATACAATGGGTTTATCCAACAGCCGGTAGGCAAGAAATCGTCTTTACCGATGGAAAATTGCACCAAAGTTTTTTTTTATTTTTTAAACTTAGATCACCTAGTTGTATTATTGGCTCAGGAAATACTGAAAATTATTACAAAATCCATTTTGTGTCGATAATGTAACTTCAGAATAATTTCTAGAAACTCAATGGATAAAATATGTAAATAAGGGCCTATGGGAAATAAAAATAATATGAGTAATTGTCCAATAGATATGATGAATAGTAAATATTGTGCTGTAGAGACAAGTTCCTGATACAAAAGCCCGATTTTTGAACAAATTTCAAAGTTGTTTCTTACTGTAGTGCTGTCATCACCTCATCTCATAATCAAATATCATTTTTACGCCCTTTTATAATGACCCCAAAATATATATCTCGTATTTCGTTGTGATCTTGAGAGAGAAAAAAAATTCCTCCCCAACAGAGCATAACGAGTCGCCTCGTTTGGTCCGGTGTCCTGTGATATTACACCACCTGACTCACGTTCCTCGCATTCTTATTCCCTCTCATCTTCATTTTTATTTCGTTTTCCCTCAAAAAAAAGGGGAAAAAAATTCTAGTTGATGTCTGGGAGGGAATATCGAGTTGCAAGGTCGAGTGTCGGCCCTCCGGCACTCTTGACCCGAATATCTTATCATAAATACTGTAATAATGAGCTGATTAGGTTTGAATTATTGATAACAATTTTTCCATTAGAACTAATAAATTCCGGCTTTCATTATTCAATTTGAATTTTCATTCTTCGGGCATCGTGTGTGAGTGAATAATACCAGGTGATTAACCATAATTGATCATGATGATTGACAATTAAATATTGATTAATTAATTATGGATTAATGACGCACGACGTGATAATTTGAATACCATATTATTCTTGAGCGCGTAATTATCAATAATGTAGAGGCCTTTCCACGAAAATTGTCATTGGGTATATTTTCGAGGAAGGGTATGTTATCCTGAATTTGTTCTCTTAACAAATTATCAACTATGAACATGTTTTTATTAAAACACCGCGAATTTTCTCCAAAAATTTCCGGGCTTTTTTCTGCGTGTCATAACCCATTGAATTTACCCTCCGGTTCCCTCGTTATTATTTCATGACTTCATTCAATCCCAAGATAAGTAAAATTTTGAAAAGTTCATTAGCTCAAGAATCATTAGTGATAAACGCTCACACGCGTCAGACCATTCTAGGTCATTCACGATCAATATCTGAGAATCGAAAATTGTCACGCGCATAGAGCTGGAGAAAGTGGTGGAGAATAACATTATTGGGGTGATAATCCATTTGGAGCGAGAGGGAATTGAGTTAGAGAGTTTGTTTGGTGTGACACTTGGGATAGCAACCCTGGTAACTCTCAACGAAGTATCTTTCATCTCGTCATTATAAATTACATTTAGATAAATTTTCCTTTGAGGGGTACGATAAATTTTTGAGCTACTTTTAAATGTCGTTGATACTTGAGTCAGTCAGTTTCTAAAGATTCACATCAAATTGACTCACATGAAACGATTTTTATCGATTCAACATACCGCAAGTTTTCTCAATATCGATCATTCCTAGTGTCCACCTCCCGTTAAAAGAAATAAAAATCCCCCCGATCCATTCACCCCCAAAAAATCCCCAATTCACTCTCCACACTCCACCCCCTCTCGGCATTCGCTCAATTTTGAATCGAGTAACCCCCTCCCCCTCCGGCCATTTCCTCTCTATCACCCCGATTTTTGTTAAGAAAAGAAGACCCAAAGAGAGGGAAAAAAGTCCGGTCGCGCCGGTCGTCCTCTCTCCCTCACCCCCTGGCCCACCCCCGCCATTTCCCTCGCCGCTGCGATCGCGTCTCTCGCGCTCGCGCACACACCGCGAATCGCCCTCGCCCCAACCTCCCATTCGTCCATCCTCCCCTCCAGCCGTTATCTCCATGTGTATGTGCCCTCCCTCTCCCTCTTACTCCCTCTTACACCCTCTATCTCCCTCTCACCTTATCCGCGCTCAGTTCCTCACATCTCCGCGTTTATTTCGTCGTTGCGCGCGTTATACTGAATCCCCGTCCTCCCGTCTCGTGGGGTCAGTGCCTGCTCGGATCTTGAGCGGGAACCTCGGTGAATGGGTATCACCTCGGCTCCGTTACCCCGCGGTGCAACAATTGTCCCCAGAAATTGTCGCAAAATTTTCCTTTCGGTTAAAATTAAACAGTGAAAATAATCATCGATATCGAGTGAATAAAATCTGCGATTAACGAGTGAATAATTTTCGATTGACGATTTATCGCTGTACTCTCGGTTATTCATTGTCCACTGCTAATGAATTGCGCGTGTTGTGGTCAATTGGGAGTGTATAAAATTGATTAATAACGCGAATACCGGGAAGAGAGAGAGAGTAAGAGGGAGAGGACAACACAAACAAAACAGACACTAGTGTTGCGCGTGATTGAACGCGTAGGGAGAGAACCACAGGACTTGAAGTTTTATCGGCTGGTGTTTGGGTGTTTGTTGTTGACGAGTCAAAGTTTGATCGGAGTTTACACTCGGACTCAGTTTGACGGACGCCATCGCGCGATAAAGACCGCGATTCCGGTGGTGTGTGATCAGTGATTTCGGCGAAATCAACGAAGGTGTTTAGTTCGTGATATTAATTATTGATTATTAATTGCTTGTGAAACGGTTTCCTCGGTGATCAGTGGGGAAGTGTGTTTACAATAGTCATATTACGATTTTTTCCCTGCCATATTTTCGGTAAATGCTAACGATTTGTCGGACTTCCTGTAATTTTCAATTCCACTTACTCTTTGGGGTGCAGCCACCCCTTTCTTTCCAATCGCCATTCGCTCCATTTCCCTCGAGTCCTTGCGCACTCTCCCTTCCTCGTCGACTAATTGGGAAGTTGTGGAAATAAATTGATGGGATCCGTGGGTTAGGAAATAGAAAAAAGTGAGTGAATAGTTACTGAAGTAGTGAGTTAGGTCGGCGGACGCTGGGAGCTACTGGGACGATATCGGGGGTGGATGTCACGCCGGGTTTCCAGTCTTCGGTTGATGTGAGTACTTGATTTGGAACATTTATTATCGTATACACGAAACATAATCATAATCTCGACATTCCCGAGTGCACTTACCTCAGGAAATTACTCAAATCTTCCGTACAGTAATTATTTTTATCGAATGTAACGTTTACTATGATCACATGTCCATTCCATACAATTTTCAACTGTTTAACATCGCGAATAAACATTATATTAATAATGATATGGCATTGCATTTTACTGCAGTACACAGTGCTGGTTTTTTGTTACATTAAATGACCAGTCAAAAGTAAATAATTATTGATTTCAGGTATATGTACATTTATTTATGGGAATAAACGTTCCATTGGATTGTTTAATATTAGATTTTAAATGGTCGGTCCACATAGTGTGGAAATCACCGAATCTATCGGTGGCGACACCAGTTGATCTATGATATTGAGCTGATGATCTCTGACTCGCGCGATTTGACCCTCAGGGCTTTAGCCGGATTTGTGAAGTCATTCGGTGTCATTTGTTGGAATTTATTTTCCTAGGGAGATCAGCTAGCGAATGGAAATGAAAATATACGGTCATGGGAGAAAATTCATTTAATCTAATGCACCGACAGCAATAATTTATAAAAATTGCCAATCCCTTCGAACACTGACAAGTGATTTTCGAATATTGAAATGTCGAGGAATTTTTTTATCAGCGGTAAAATTGTCAAATATTGACAATTAAAATGACTAATTCAATCTTAATGAATTTCACCGTCACTCTTCCCCTCGATTCTAAATGATCCGCATTTCTCATGTCGATTAATAATTCATGACGATTCTTGACGTCAGCGCATGAGGGAGATGTTACGATATCTGTTATATCTGTTTGAATTATTCGCTCATGATCGGAGGTAATTCACAATAAAATCGGCTGGTACGTACGTTTTGTAATAACCCCGATGGCGCGATGGGCCTTGTAACGGGCGAGAAAATTGGCCCGGGATGATTTCTCGAACAGGTGGATGGTATTATGATTTCCTCTCTTTTCTCCTCCTCCGGGGTTCAGGGGAATTTGCTGATCGGGATTATTAGCCTGTCGTGCGTGTCAATACGCTCTTTTCTCTCAATGTTTTTGAGCCGGGGATTGCGTGGCATGTGGCGGGAGGGGATGCATGCGAATTGTTGAATAAATTAGGTTCATTTTTTTTTTCTGATGCTGGGGAATGAGTTTAATTTACCTGCTCTGACGTAAATTTATTCCCTATTCATTATAAAAATGGGTAATTTTGGGAAAAGCACCAGGGGATATAATAATTTTATTTGAATGATAATCATTCTAATAATAATAATTATTTTGATGATATTTTTGCGGTAATTGAAGTAAATAATTGTGTGTGATTGTGATCAGTTAACTATATTGTCGAGTCATGACAATACAATGACTGTAGGTAGAGAGATTTAAAAAAAAAAATTACTAGACTGGAAAGTTAAAATTTCAGATAATTAAGATATTATTTGGTCTCATCAGGACAATATTTCTCGAACAAAAAACATTTAATGTTTACATACATAAAAATTATGAATATACACACTTTCCAGATGCAGGAATAATTTTTTCATTACATAAATTAATACTAATATTCAAAAATAAATAAATACCTCATTCTCGTCGTTAACTTTCTGGAGTAATTTTAATTACAAACTCTGGAGTATCGCCGGCTCCATCCAGTAACCGATACGGCTGATGGCATTGAAATTGTAGTAGTAATGTTAGTAATCCAGCTCAGAGTATCGACAATAATATGAAAATAGTCCCACTGACAATCAGTAACAGTCGCAATAAAAACAACTCGTGGAGGTCATTGAGTATCGTCTAGCGCTGTCTAGCGTCATTATTGTCCATCATTTTTAAAATTAAATCCAATGGGTGTGTTTGAACTTTTCACGATAACCCCGGCCACCGATAAGACGGTATGATTCTCTTTTCATTTCTATTTGTCTCTCGGTTACGCACTTGGATCACAACTGATTATCGTCTCGACGAAATTTTCCAATGGACGATTTGGAACGTCTCCAAGTGTGCGTCATCGTGACTGAGGATACTAAGTACAGGAAATGCATGGGGAGGGAGGGAGGGGGGTGGAGACAAAAAATATGGAATTATCTATATTTTTTTATTTATTTATTCACATTCTCTGTGGTGTGTTGGTTTTCCTTTTTCTCTGTCGGTTTGAAGTTCGGGTCGCTCTGGGCAATCCCCTCCGGGATTTTGTGGAGAGACTTTTCTTCGTGCACTTGAATTTATCGGGAAAAACAAACCGATGTTGACGTATTGATTTTTTTTTCTCTCTTGTGGATGATAAGGGGAGTGTGAATTGGTTTTTAATATCTTGAAGGCACTCGTTGTGGAATGGATGGAGGTTTTTCTAGGAAAGAATTGTTAGTTTATCGTTTATTGATTATCGTGGGCTAGAAATGCATTAGGATTGTTCATTTGGGTTAAATAAATTTTAGGTGGAATGAATAAATCGTTCATTTGGTTGTTATGTGAAATTTATTTTGAATTTGTGAAGTTAATTATTTTTATGGGAGTGAATAGGCGAGTTCACTAATTTTTAAGTGGATTATTTTTTTACTGCATTTATGAGATTGATTATTATTTTATGTCAATGATAAATATAGCTGTTTAATTTTTTCTGAATGAGTTTTCTAGATGTACTTGAGTTTATCGAGAACAATAAATCGTTGTTGACGCATCGTTTTTTTTTTCTCTTTGTGGATGATAAAAGGAGTATGAATTGGTTTTTAATATCTTCAAGATTAGTATCGGGGAATCTAGTAGGTAATTGTTAGTTCATTGATTGTCGTGAGACAGGCATTCAGACTTTATTTATTTGAATTAGGAAAATCCATTCTTCGCTTCCATCTCGACATTCATAAAAACGGAATATCTCATGTCGGAGCGATTTTCTTCTTATAAAAAAAAAATTTATGCCAGTCGGATAAAATTTATCGATCGCCTCTCTCGATCCGATTGCTTGACTAGGTGATCGATGCCAATGGTACATCCATTGTCCACCAAAACCCAATGCAGGAGCTTTGATTTATTCAACTATTACCAGCGTTATTACGTACGTTCAATCAATCTCGCCTATTCAACTGAATCATAATTATTTTTATCATAACAGAACTCGTGGCAAATCATGACTTTGATGTTGCGATTCAGTGCTGTAGGGAATGACGTTGGGAATTGATGCAATTTACCCAGTGAGATTTCATGTAAATTTGGCGCCTGAATGTGACACTCGAACGTTTGATCTCCGCGATCACAAAAACGATTCGAAATAGCTACCTTTCACGTTAACCCGTGGCATTCCAATATTTGGCTCAACTCTATCGGCAATTTCAAGGTAATTCAATCAAACATCATTGAATTTTAACGAATCTCGGGAATTTTTTACTCCCAGCGGAATATTCCGGTTGAATATTCACTATTCACGTCTTCTTTTTCCAAAATAATGCGCTAATTATCCACAAATCTCCAAAAAAATTTCCAAAAAACCATCAGAATTTTATCTTTGATCCTTCTTTTACTAATTAACTAAATGAGGTTTCGAATCCCTGATATTTCACCTTCTTGACACTCACAAAATCTCGAGCAATCGCGCCCCAGGGTCACCTATCAGTCTGAAAATCCCTCAGCATTTAGCGCCTTCTCTCCCTCCCTCCCCTTATTATCCACCAAAATTCACTACCAACTGTTCACCACGGTACATCACAGAGGAACCTTCGTTGATGTTCTATCGCGATATACAAAGGTAACTTCACGTTTGTATTCCACGCCTTATGTCTGTCGCGACGTCACGCGATTGGATCGGTCTGCACGTTCCGAGGGGCTCGCGTTCGCAACAATCGATTGCATAAGCACCGGTTGACTAGTAGCCCAAGAGGCCAATAGTCAACTCTCTCACAACCCCATAAAACTACTCACCCCACCTGACCCACCCCAATGTCATACCAATTATGCCATTTTATTTCTATTTTCTGGCTTGCGATTACCGGACGATCGGTTAATTTCGACAAGTGTGTAATCAATATCATTATATTTTTTTATCTTCCTTTTAATGTATCATTTAACACAGCTGGTGGCTGGGTTGGCACTGGGGGTGGTCTGAGAGGGCATTAGGCCTCACTCGTAAGTAAAAAAAAAAAAGGTGAAGGAGCTTGAATATCCCCTCTACACCCACCCCCTCGGCGCACCAACTGACTTCCGCCTCGTTCAAGGGTCGCTACGAGAGGGATCGATCGTCTAGGGGGTGACTGGGGGAGGGGAGGTGTTTTATAACCCCCTCGTGTGCCTCGGCGGTTTACACAGTAGCCGAATAAAAAAAAAATAGAGAACTTGCCCCATCACTTTTCACGTGATGCAGTGAGGGACATAAATTACCGGCTTTTCGTGTTTTTTTTTTTTTTTTTCGCTGGGTCTGGGGTGGCTGGGGGGGAGGGAGAGGTTCGTCGATAGGGAAGGAAGTGGGAATTATGATTATGGCGGATGAGGGTTGGGGGTTGTCGAGAGTGGAGGAATTTTTGGGGAACGGAATCTTGGGGATTTTTTTTTTTTCACTTGGAAAAAAATTAATCGGGTGAATGTCACGGGAAATTCTTCATAATTTTTTGTATTCAGCTGTTTATGGATTAGGTGGAGTTGTGAATAGGGTGATCAGGAAAATACATATTTACGTAGGTTTCCTATCGAATGTTATACACCGCAAAAGTGTCTCACGTGATATTCTCAACTCTTCCTCACTGTCATCCATCTTTGTTAGCGGGATTTTACCACTGGACTAGATCGGGTTCACCTGAAAAAGGTAACGAGAGCGGGTAGCGTGTTTGTGTTTAGCCGGTCTATACAAAAACACTGTAGCTCATGCCGGTGGATGACGTAGTTGGAGTGCGCGTAAGCCCGTGTATTCTATGATTTACATAATTGGAATATCGATTGAGGGAGTGTGAGCGCGCGTCACCGACCTCCGTTCGATTCTGTCTGCCTCTCGTGCTTGTAATCGCTACACTGCTTCTCCCTCCCCCCTTTCCCCCCTTCTTTTTTTTTTCTTATTTTTCATTTTTTTTCTCTGAATGACATGAACGAACCGCCACACACATAAAGCCATTCTGAATGTCTGGCGATGGGAAAGCGGTAATTTTGTGATTAAATATGAGTGGTAATCGGAAATGATGGTTTGAAAAAAAATTGAGAATTATTCGGAATTTTAAAATATACAGTTCCTGTTTGGTTTGATAAAGTAAAATTTTAATTGCATTTTAACAGCGTTGTTCAATCGATGAAGTTTATTGATTTCTTTTTCAATTTGAAGTAGTATTTTTTTTTTTCAACTGATCACGTTTTGTGAAATGTGTGAACTAGGAGTGTTTCGCAACACTTCTCTGTGCATTACAGAAGCGATGTTACCAGTTTTATCAGGACATTTTATCATTGTCTGTTTGCTGAGGTAATCCAAATTGATTTATCAACTGTGATTGTCAGACGGTATGATATGCAAGAGTTGATGTATTGAAAATCCACTTTTTGTCATGATAAAGATGTTATGTTTTGTATTTCTTCGTTGATCAACGGAAGTGGTGAAGTTGTTGGTAGTTTTTTTTTCTCGTGAAGGGTTTGGGTCATAGTACACCCCCAAATGGTGTCTAAAAAATTTTCAGCTTTACAAAAATGTACACGTAGTCATTGTCATCCCTTTTTGAATCCAGAAAACTCAATTTGCAATATTATACATGAAATATATAATAATATATACAGATATTAATTGAAAAATTCAAAGAATAATCAAATTGAATAATTAATTCACAAGACACTATTGAACTATTATCAGAGTCTGGGATAACTACATAGACCAGATAATTTCTTAATATCATTGAATGAACTAAAAGATAAAGTTGTGATCGAACATCGAGACACCGACTTACTCATGAAACTTAATCGCGTGTCAGTGCGATCGTTGCCTATTATACCATAAAATTCAATAATCCCATCAAATTGTAATATTGCCAGTCACTCATCTTCTCCCCGATGCATCAAAACAGATTTTCATCTATTTGAAAGCCATCAAAATTCCGAAAGAAATTTTCCTTCTCGATCATCGTGGCAAATTGAGCCGGTTTCAGCTGCGAAGAATGAGTCTGGCAGTTGGCCAATTTTTTCCACTCATATACTCTATTACCGAGCCAGAGGCTAGCCACCCCGTACATAAAACCCTCATCTTATTCACCCCTCTCCATCCCTCTCTCATTTCTTGTTCCCGCACTGTATCCGACCGGGTGTGGTTACACCCACCGTGGGAGGGGTTGGGGGGGGGGGGGGAGAATTGATCGTGGCTTGGGTAAGGGCAATCCTCTCCTCTCAGGGCTTGAAAAATGTATTACACTTTCATCTCATCCCTCCGCTTTCACGACAAGGGCATAACAATTCACAGGCGGATGCAAAGTTTTTTGTGGCGATTGAACTTTCATGCTGTGAAAAACTAAAGCCAAGGGTGGAATGACATTGCTCTTTTTTCACCCCTGTACTTCGAACAACTTGCTGGGGGTATGGGTTCAGAGTTACTCGGGAGTTGGGGCGTCAATGGTTTCGTGTATTCATTGAAATTCTGAAGATAACTTAAACCCTATATTGGTCACTCTAGAGTGTCAGAGTGAAAAAATAAAATATCAGGGACAGGTGAATATTAACTTTTCACCCCAAGTGAGTTCAAAGGAATGGTTTATGAGGTTTAAGGTCATAGTCTCCAAGATCATTGGAATTTAAACTGACCAAAGAACCGCCCCCTATTTAAATATTCAATATATTATTTTATAGGGGGTATCGATGCAATGGTAGTGTGATCATTGATTTTTCAATCGATAGTTTTTTAGGCCGATGTATTTAAGGCATCGGTATTTCACCCTCCATATCGGTATTCAATTATTTTTTTTATGAGTTATATTTTTAGGTAGATTTATGCAATATAAATTTATATCCGTAATTTATCTATTTTAAAATATTCGAAGAACCTCGGATGTACCCTAATCGTCTATCTATCGAATAGTTTACCCTACAAAATTTTTCCACTCGCAATTTTCCATATAAAGTAGAGTAATATCAGCGGTATCATCCTTAAAAAATAATGGAATCCCCGAACAACCATAAAAACCTTCCGTTTCTTCTTCTTTCCTGAATATCGATGTATTGACTTTTGCGTTTGTGAATTCCCGTGAAAAAAGAGGCATTCATCTACCTCGCACCAGTCTTGGTTCATCCTCAATGGCAGTGGCCTTGGGAATTCGACAATGACCATTTGAGAATGAATGAAGATTTTTTTTTTTAGGTTAGAGAGAGAGAGAGAACTCACACTATTCTACTTTTAACTCTCCTCGTCGTTGTCCGGGTAGCACCTCTGGGGACGTTAACAATTCCAGTAGTCGTCTGATATTTTTTTTTTCCTCTCGCTCTCGACTTTTTATTCACCGAGCGAAGAGGAGAAAAAAAAATAAAGTTGAACAGAGATCAAGTGAATGCCGACGACTGGTGCCCGAGGGCGTGACACACACACTCGGGCTTTCTTCCCTCCATCCCGATCCTCTCAATCTCGTGATGCGTAGCACTTATATCCCTTCGCTTCACCTATTTTGAATTGTTTTTGACAGGATGATGTGATGGAAGAAATGGGATAAAACGGTTTAGAATCGCCAGAGGAATATCCTAAATTGAATTTACTCATTAATGAGTGGGATTTTAATGATTTTGTTGGAATATGGAATACAGGATTCACCAGGAATAAGTTGTAGTAAAAACTTAACTCAAAAGATTAATGTTGGAGTTTACATTTCAAACTGTTTATCAAAAATTAATTAACAGGTGAATTGAATAGGTCTTTGTACGATTTGTATTTCTTTTATTCTCGTGTTTCCACTTGAGATTAAAAAAAAAATATTTTTATGGGTGAAAATTTTGAGGAGTTTGGGGTATGATGTGTGTGGGAGATTGTTGATGTGAGTCGCCAGGTCCAGGGTGTTGTGGTCCTTTAGTCTTTTTAGTTAGTTCCTCACAGGAAACGACCTGGAGCGGTTGTGCCTCTCGAATGTATAAAATAAAAAAGAATAAATTAACATTTACACGTTTCAATCATTATAACTACTCCACTTCTTAAAGTTAATCTTCGAAATAAATTCGTTAAACACTTGTCTTTGATGAATATAACTGTCCTTGGATTGTAGTGAAGTATTTTAACAATAATTATGGTAAATTAAGAGCTGGTTTAATTTGAATAATATATAGACGTGTTCCTATGTGCACTTATGTATCTGAGATCTTGTCTCTTCGAGAGCAGTCGAGGAACTAATTAAGAGTTCGATAGTTAAATGACTAATACCTAGATCAGTCACAGAGGACTTGAAGAAGATCAGTCATCTCCTTGTTCATAAATAAACAATCGAATTTAAAGAGTCGCCAACATTTCCCAAATACCCACTCGTTAATTTACTAAACACGTCACTCTTGATAAACGACATTAAATATTTCAACAGATTTATTATGAAATTATTACTCGAGTCCGTTGGCTCCTTCGAAATTGTCTTGAAGGGCGTGAACAGCCACCATGTCAAGATCTATTTTCCGAAAAGAGACTCGGACGTCGATTTCACCCTGCGAGAGAAAGCCGAATGGAAAAAAGCGTCGGAAATAGAGCGACGAATCGTTCACTGATGTGTAGCTACTGTTCTCTGGAGAGTACCGAGTAAAATACTCGAGAAAAAAAAGGTCTTTCTTTTCATTAAACCCCACCAGTCGAATCGAAGTACTCGGTGGGAATCTCGGAGATTCACCTTTACCTCCCACATTTGCCATTTTTTCTTTTCCTGCTCCGATGGACCTTTTCTCCCCTGTCCTCGGACCATTTCGGAGTATTACTCGTCCATTCAACTCAACTCCTTGCCCAGATTCCAATGAAAGCCGAAGAGATATCGGGCAAATCGAATTAAGGATATTGAAGTAGGTTGGACTTTTTTTTTATGTCTTCTTACTTTTGCAGTCAACCATCAAGCTAAGTATGTGCATCAATTTGCCGAAACTTCAGTATCAAAGGAATTTCCGACTGACTTTGATTAAGGTATTTACGGTGTGGTCCGGGTGAATTTAAAAAAATCAAAGAATTGATTGTTTTTTTGTTAATATATTGACTGGGAATTGAAGTTCGAGAGTGCGATAATCGAAGGATTTTAGTCCTTCCATTCGGAAGGAAAAATCATTGGGTAGTATCGTGTGATCGATTGAGTTCGTTTTTCCGCATTAATGGAGCTTATTATGCTGTGCGGTAGTGTATTGGTGAAAGGCGGATGGATTCATGGGGAATCGAGAGTCAACTCGCGAATCTACTGATAATGAACCGGCGCCTTCGTCGTCGGACGCCTCTGGAATCCGGCCAGATCTCTGCTTTTATTATTTCTCTCATTTCTTTCTGTATCACCTGAGGGGAATTTGAAAATTCAAATGGTGCGACACTACGGGAGTCCTGAGTCTTAGGATTTTTTGGGAGTTTAGGCGAGAGCTAGATCTTATTAGATTTGATCAATTGGAAGGCAGGTTAATGAAAAATAGACGATATAAGGAAGAGCAGTTTTATTTTGATTATGTGTTCACACTTCGAGAGCAGTCGACGAACTGACAAACGATCATGGGTCCTTTCTTTCCATGAGAAAGATTTATTTATATTATTTAATAAACATAAACTGGAGTTTTCGTCGGAAGACCACACAGACGGCGTCTCCAGGACACAATGACCTCATAGTATTAATATAAACTTATATAGGTCTGTAATGTGATCGTATTGTTTTTGCTCTTTTCAATAGTTGTTCCCTCCCAACCGTCTTGGGTGACTCATTTGACTTCAGCATTCATTAAGTTCGAGATGTTGAATGATGATTTTTATAGTTATGCAGTGGGTCTTCTATTTCATCCCAAAAATTTATTAACACCGATGCGACAAAATTTCTCATTGTTCTAATATTATTAGAGTCCTTCTCTTGTTCAAACCAGGCGTCTCCTCATAATAATTCCATGAGCTCCAGATTTAGTAATTCCCACTCACAGCTCCTCAGTTTGTTCGGTCCTCAGCATTGTCACAAGTCTATTCATTTCCGTCTCTCGTTATCTCCAAGTGTAACAGTTGCTCCCATGACAATTTCATCTTTATCATTTCTCTTTATACTTTTTTACCCCAGTTTGCCATTAAGGCAGGTGCACCACGGTATAATTAAAAAATCGTAATTACTGTGATTAAACAGACTGCTGTTAATTTCTATGAAGGGAGTATTACAGGGACTTGAAGATAAAGGGAGAGGGTCCATCGATATTCTGGGACAATGGCCACTGGGGGAAAATGGAAACCGATAGGGGGATGAGTATGGTTGTACTATTATTCGCATTCAGAGGGTTCCTTCCAGAATGCTAGATTTTACCTTTTCCATTTCTATTCTTTTGTAGAAGCGTGGAGGAACGCGTTGTACAGTCTTTTCTGACGTGATCGGGTCAATAAGCTTCTTTGAGTCTTCGATAGCCGCATTCTTTACCTGTTTTTATTCTTCTGCCTTTTGGACATATTTTTTATTTTCCATCGTGAGAATGGGAACAGCCAGCCAAAGTGACAGAATTTTATTCATCAGTATTGGTCATTGTCAGGTTAATATTGATGAAAATCATTTTGGGTGTACAATGAAGGGGCATTCATCGGTGAGAATAGGATCAGTGAATCGGTGGGAAGGCTTCGAGGGCTTTTGGGAAAAGCCTGCGATAACCATGATGATACCATCTAAATACAGTGACAATGAGGAAAAAATGTTGTTTGTGAAATATTTTTACTTCAAGTCACTTCGACTTGAAAGTTTTTTTTTCTTGTGATTTTGGTAATTTTATTGAGGGTGCATGGTATGTGTGGACAAAAATTAAGCGTGTGTCTGTAGGTGTATTTAGTCCGTGTCAGTATTTTAGTTTTTCTCAGAACAGTCCCAAGTGTTTAGAATAGTTTTAACAAACAGAAATAGAGAAGGAAAGGAAAGAAATGAGAAAATAAGGGCTTTTTGTTGAATGGGGACAGAGTGTGAAAACTTTGGTCACTAAGGGTTAGTTCCTGTGGAGACAGCATAGGAGAAAGATATACCTTCTGCCTGTGATAATAAAGAATTAAAGTTTATAGCCAAATGGTTTGATATTATGTAGCAAGTCCCTGTCCATAATCCGATAAATTTCATTTGGAAGATCGATCACTTATGCAAAACTTCAAAGATTGAAGTCACTGCAGTCAGGCAACTGCACTTCATCTTCAGTTCTGAAGTCACCTCCATTATGCAGTTTCGTATCTTGAAATCATTGAAATCAATGAACAACTTCTGTCACTTCAGTGACTTTAATGTTGAGTGACACTGGGATGTCAAGAGTTGTTAGGCCCTCGTTAAAAGCCGTATTTTTTCAACGGAGTCATTCCCGAGTGATTCTCGTCATGTTTTAATTGCGGCCATTACAAAGATCGAAAAATCTCATAACTATGACTGTTAAAAATTGAGTAGCAATTACAATTAATTGTTGTTGTTCAGCATAATGACAATTTTATCAACATAACTCATAGGAAAGTCCGTAGGTGTCGCAGCTGTCAATACTTCATTCCCTTCGTAACATTCGTTTCCAAATGGACGACGTAAGAGTTGAATTTGGCAATCAATTTTCTATGAATATTAAATTTTATACCCGAACGTTTTAAAATTTAAGTTGATCTCGCAGAAACTCACATTGGAACTTTTCACAATGGAGCTTCGTACGGATGTGTTACGTTTTATCACTTCATTATTCAACTGTACTTCCGTTTAAGCTGAGAAGTTTTAGAACACTTCATGCTTCCATACTACTTTGTATCCATATTCGAACTCATCCTTTACATTTCAAATGCTTCATTGGCAGTTTCAGACAAGTTTATTCTGCTTTGTCACAAGTGAATTTGGTCAGTTTAATATTGCAGACAGTTGGCAATATTTATGATAAAGTTAAGGAGGAGATCTCCAATAATTTACAGCATGAAAATGTGCAGGAAGGTTTGTTTAACAACATCTGAAATTTTCATACTGTGCACACTCCTCGTTGCTCGGAATCACGGATAGAGTTCATTTATTGATCATCAAATATTTGACGTTAATTTTCTTGTAGTTATTCGCTCGCATTTTTTTTGCAAATAGTTGCTAAATTTTATGGAATAACATACAGAAGTAACGGCATATAATTGTTTAA
Source organism: Diachasmimorpha longicaudata (assembly GCF_034640455.1). Taxonomy (NCBI): domain Eukaryota; kingdom Metazoa; phylum Arthropoda; class Insecta; order Hymenoptera; family Braconidae; genus Diachasmimorpha; species Diachasmimorpha longicaudata. Next base: position 3,227,594 of record NC_087237.1, read on the forward strand.
ACAATCGAACTGTTCGACTATTCGTGTCCTATTTCCGTAAATGAATCTAAATCAATATAATTGGGATAAGTAGATGAAATTACGATGATCGTATGACGTTTTTTCTTACACCTGGAGTCTCACGATTTCATCAAAATTTATGGAGACCTTTACGGCTGTTGCTGTCACAAAATCATCTGAAATTTAGTTATCAGCAACGAAGTATCCCCTCACGCAATTTATCTCCCCGATAATGACAATTTTTCACTCTCGATGTTTGCCTCTCCGGAAAATGATGAAAAATGCATGCAGATTTCAATGTCCCTAGTCATGAAAAATATATCCACTAAATTATGCCTCTCAAGAAAATTATTTCCTCCCCAGTACGGACAAGAGTCTCTGGCTTCTTATTCTCCCTCTCTTCTTCACGAAGTGAGAGGGAAATATTTTCTTTCATTTATCTTCGTCTCTTTGTCTTTGGGATTTCTTTCACCGGGATGCGCACGCGACTCGAGTTGGGCTCTTCCATAATATAAAGGGACCGGGTTTTGAAACCCGTCTCTCTCATTCGCCGGGTTCCCGATGTAGCTTGAAGCCTTCAAGCAGGTGCGCCGGATGCATTCTATGCATACCGGCCTCCTCGAGCCTTGTCCTCATCCAGCATCGCTTCGACCTTCCCCCCCTCCACCCCCACCCCATAGCCAGTGCCATTCTTTCCTTCGGAATTAAAATCACGACTGACATTGTGTTTACTATTTTTCCAAATATCAATATCGTTTTCTCACTCGGACACAATATTTCCTATCATTTTCGGAATATTCCAATATTTTTCATTCGAATCTCGCTAATTGTGTTTCAACAATTTTAATTTTCAGACATTTGTTGGAATATGGGATACAGGATTGGGAAGTAATAAGTGAAATTGGTTTCAGAGCAATCAACTTATTTATTTTAACTGTTGCCTCTTCGAGAACAGTCGAGGAACTAATTAAGAGTTCAATAGTTAAATGTAATACGTAGGCCAGTCACAAAAGACATAAATGAGATCGCTTGTCTCATTGTTCAACAATCGAATTTGAAGAGTCGTCAAGACTTGTCAAATATCCACTTGTTCATTTACTAAACATGTCACTCTTGATAAACAATATTGAATATTCTATTTAAAATATTATTTTTGAATATTTCAACAACATTATTGAATAAAATAAAATAAAAATACATTTTTAGCAAAATTTGGAATGGAAATGAGGTAACGATAACTCATGATAGGCTTTTTAATGAAGAAAAAATATTTTTGAAAAAAATTTTCCCTCAAATGCACTGAAAACTTATTTCACACACTACTTTCTATCTCGTATCATCTCAGTGATTGTTCGGGAGGAGCAACACGTCGCGAGCGGGCAATGGCCATTGAAATCGAACGTCGTGCATTCTTGAAACGTGTACGTAAGCCTTCGATATAAAACTGCTCGCCGAGTATTTGAGAAAGGGTAGGATGAGGGTCAAGACACTCATTCTGTATTTAGTCAATAACTGATCGGATCATCACCCCCCGCATTCTCATCCACAGGACAAGTCTCGAGATATTTTTGGCATCACCGTGTCTCACTCTATTCTCTTTCCACACATTCCCTCACATGTCGTAAAATTTCCAAATGTGTGAGGTGAAGTGGAAACAGGAGCGGAAGTGCGATACGGGGGGGCTCAGGGATATGCGATAACGGTGACAAAAAAAAAACTTGAAGCGCAAAAAAATATTGTCGTTGAGAAATTTTAAAATAAATGCGAATAGTAATCTAGATCCCCTCGTATTTAACAAAAGAATTCGTTCTTGTTTGGAAGGGTGGGTTTATCTCGGATACAATATTCAGAATTATGATTATAGGGAAAATCTCTTGGTTGTAATTCTCTTCTGTGAAAATCATTCATCCGGTCTCATCAATCTTCTGACCACCGGAAAGCCCTGGAAATGCATAATCGCAGGGTGATATTGTACCCTTTGAATAGACGAGGAGCGATGATTTAACTGCGCATGAGCAGCCCTAATAATGCCGATTGTGCTATCATTTATTAATTTATTCACTCACTAAAGAGAAAACTGTTCTCAGTTCCGAGTTGATCAACATGTTGGGGCGCTGAAATTAATCTCCATTGGAAACTAGATCATTATATTATATCCATTACCATTATGGTACACTGAGAATAAAAAATTCTAGGACAGAAATTCCATAAATAAAATTTCCGTGTACCCTCGAGGATTTCAAAGATATCAACAAAATACTGTTCATCAAATTTCAAAGTATTTTCACCTACCACCCGGGATAATTAAGCTTACAACCTTCTCAAGATGTTTGCGGGCTTTCCAAAGCTTCCGTTAACAAAGAAACTTATTCTGAGTAGTCCTTTACTTGGTTGAAAATTTTACAAAGTGAAACAGGAAATTCTACTTCGTAACATGAGAATTCTTATGTGACAAAGGGAACACAAGTTCATGGTGGTCAGATACCACAACCTTAGAGATTCTTATTTTATCAGTAAATTCTCGCTGGATAAATATTTACTCGGCAGAAGTTATTGCTATAGAATGCAGTAGTGAATGTTTAAAATAAATCCGCGAATTACGTTGTAAATATTTTTAGAAGAATGAATTCTCATGATTCGGATTACGGAAGGGATTATGGCTTTTTACTTCATATTTAACGTCTTGATAATTATTCATATCAAATTATGAATATATTTAATTGGGAGACAATATTTTTGGATGAAAAATCCGATGATAATTAATGCCACGATAACTAATAGTCATGAATCGAATGCATGAGACGAGACATAGGTTTCATATCAATAAATTTATAATTTTCCGTAGATAATTAGCGATAATTGGAATAATTAATAATTTATCATTGATCGGGACTCCCGAGTGGAGTTGTTCGGGACGTCGAATGTTCCCGATGTCAGTCTATGATAGGACGACGGATTAAAATTCGATTGCTGATGCTGGAAAAATTCTCCAACTGGTCCGATCAAATAGCCGACATTTCTCGACATTAAAAAAGTTTTTCTCGCCATTTTTATCGAAGTCCTCAGGAAATTGATACACCGGAAAATTTTCTAGTGTCGAATCTAAAATTGTTGTCGTGAATCTCTACGAAATAATCTTTAAAAATGTTTCGATATAAAACGGAAATTCGTCCGGGGAATAGTATATACTCTATCCTCAGAATCGTGAGTTATACTCGTTGTATAGAGACCCCCACCAAGTAAATATTGGCCCAACAAAAGTTACTACATAATCAGAAATTTATGCTTTCTCCGCTCAAGAAGATTTCCAAACTTTCATGAGAAAACCCACCCCAATCTCTTCCTCATGATTGAACAGCAGACGTTTTGGCATTTCATACGAATGAAGTTCGCCTCCACTCTCATCTGTCATCAAACACAAGACCAGAAAACGAGAACTGAAGAAAGAGAGAATCTGAGATTCGTTCGAGTTTCCTTCCTGAAATTTAATAAACGTACCTGAAACTTGGACTTTTTTTTCTTTTAGATTGTCTGCAACTTTTCATTCTTTCTCCTTTGGAAAATTGGTTTCTATTTCAATGAAGTGAATACATCACAGGGTATTTTCCATTCTGAATGAAAAATAATTTTATTTCAATATTAATGTGAGAGTGAAACTGTTCAGACACTCCTCATCTCCCGTCGGGGATGATAAAAGTCAGAGGCAATGGATAAAAAAAAATCATAATATTTTAAAAGATCAGCTCGATTATTTCATCCTTTATTGTGGGGGAAACTTTTCCCGGATTGTCATGAGGGATCTTTTCTCAGAGTCGAAATAAAGATGGCTGTGCGCCTGCACCACCCTAGCTATCCCATAAACAAGCATGAGGTGTCGGACATCTCTGACAAATGACGAATATAGCGTTTTTCATGAGGAATACAGCTTTGACGATCTCCATGATGGGTTGGAGATCGAGTCAGTTCGTCTAGGAAGGAGGGCGAGTGCACATTAGAACACATCTATATATTATTCAAATTATATCTGCTCCTAATTTACCCTAATTATTGTTAAAACACCTCAATACACTCCAAAGATAATTATATTCATCTAAGACAAGTGTTCAACGAATTTATTTCGAATGTGCACCCTTTTAGTGAAAGTTTTTACTACACTATTTATTGGAAATGGGTTATTTGAAGTAATAATATCCTGAAAATAATTGAAACTATTTTTCTACTTTATTATTTAACTCAAATAATTGTGCTCGGAAGACACATCCGCTCTGTACCGATTCCTTAGAGGAACTAACTAGATTTACAAAGGGTAACAACACCCTGGACCCTTTAGTCACATGCTCTCAAAGAGTCCTAGTCATTCCACTTTGTCTACATACTTCAAACCTAAACATCATACCTCACACTTCTCACAATTCCAACCCATAAAAATGTTTTTCAATTTAAATTATAAAAACTCAGAAGAGAATGAGATTGATTTTTCCTTTTTATTTATTTATTTCACGAAAAATCCAACACTATTCTTCGCAGTTCTACGTCTCGAGCTCGATATTCAACCCTTAAAAACCATTTACCCAATCTAAACAATATTATAAAGCTCCTTTTTAGACGACGACTGTCAAACAAATTTTCCTAATGAATTGAAAATGATAAATAATTAAATACAGTTATTCCGTGTCTAAGACATGCAACGCAGGCGTTCTTCATTCGAAATGATTGCGGGGAAAGTCGATAAGTCGTTGACACTCGAGTAATGATTTATCATCGTTTGCGCGTCGATTCTTTCTTTAGTATTCCTAAAAGTGTCTGGGTATAAATGATCGCTCCCAGTACAGAGTGAAGCTCTGAGGAAGTGTTTTTCAATGGAGGAGAATTTCTTGAATTGTTTGATTTATACCACCAGTAAATCACGTTGGAAGGTTTATAGCTGTTATCCGATATTTACGGTGCTTTCATTATGCATAATGGGATAATGGCTATTAGATTTCAATGCCGTCGATATTGGACCTCCGGTATTCGTTTAAATAACGGGATTTGTTTCAATCTATCAGCTATTTGAAGCTCATGAAGAGGAGGTGGACATTGAAACTTAATCGGGAGTATAATCTTATCATCTTGCTGCATCGCAATGCAATAAGAATTAAGATCAGCTCGAATCTGCATTGGAAGATCTAGGGATGGATTGATTAATCGTTTGCGATGGCGAACGATGGCAAAAAGGAGGAACACAGGGGATGATGAGAATTCCAGGGATTGTAGGAAGGAATTAGAGCAATCAGCTGAGTTTTAGTGGTTTTGCAATTTTTGCAATTGATTTTGGTCAATAGCGCCTTTCACAGATATTCGAAAAGGACAAGAAATAATATGAACTTTATATTGATAGAAGAATTTGATTAATTTTAAAGAAGTCTCGCCTGATTAGAATAGACGATTCAACTGAATCGATCCAATAATTTATTTTTTTTTTATCGGAAATAAGGGAAATAATTCGTCTCCTCCAATAACATTTCTAATCCCCACACGATAATTATTCCCTCCCATCACTTAACCCCTGCTTTCATCCTGCCACCAGAATATAATGACAGGGCAAACTGCTGTTAAAAAATTACTGACAAGCTCAACTGATTTCTCCCATTGTTGCATCCGGTGATAGTCTCCTAAAAGCGTGTGACCTTCATCGAATAATAAAGAGCGCGTGAATATATGGCAGGTATAAAATTTGGAAATACTATCTGTCGAACGATCAATCCCCAGAATCCCCCGAAAAGTCAATTACGAAAATAGATGGAGCTCTCCCATATTCCACCGATGCACCCGCACAGGCCTCTATATGGGTCACGATGGCTCTCAACATGACTTCTTGAATTCACTCTGAAATTACACTCCCCCAGTATCATCCATACTGGATCGATATACATAGTCCACCCATATACTGAGTCAACGATACTTGGACGCACATACACAACTGCTAGTGATCCAGCAGGTAAGTATATGTGGTCTCTGTCCCCGGAGGTAGGCTCAGTATCTCCAACAGCGTCACGTTCCAATAGCAAATTCGAAACACGAACTCTCGTTATCCTGGTGAATGTGATCACGGTAGAATGAACCAGGGGTATTTTAGTTGGCTAGTGGCTACTGCAGGATGAGCTCCTTTCTGGCCATTCATCCAGCTTTGTCGTTTGCCAGCCAGGCCCCCTCCCACCCCCCCCCAAATGAATTGCTTCTTGACACAGCCGCTGGGGCTCTTTATCATTTTGAATTTTCACCATTCGACAAAGGATGGCTGAATGGCGGAAAAGCGCACTCTACTTTTTATTGGAGGAGCGACACCCTCTGGCGTTCGGCGAATGGCTTTCAAATGGGGAAGAGTTGATATCAAGCTCCCAGGGGGTGAGAGAGAGAGAGAATGCCCGGGTTTAATATTCATATTTCTGTTGTACATACAGCGGGGAAGAGAAAACTATTTTTTCCTGCAATATATAATTGTTTATATATTGATGGTATTGATTTAGAATTTTTTTAACGTCTCGCAACGTTGTGTTTCAGTCCACGTGTACAATAGACTCGGTGTTCGTCTATTCATTTTCAATCTCAGAATGTGGGTACACATAACCTTGAGTCGCAAACCTTCACCGAAATCTACTTGAAATTCAACGGATTTACGATAATCGCCCGCTTATTTTTCGTTTCCCAGAATTGATTAAGTCTCGAGTAAATACACATTAGAATGTTATGTGGTGTATTTACCTGTTCAAATAATTCACTGATAATCCCCAAGGCCTGGAGTTGGGAGTGAAGTAGATATAGCCCTGCGAAAAAAAAAAAAGAAAAAAAAATGTGGGGGCGATTCACAATAATAACACCCAGACAGGAGTATATTTTGTCATTCCACATCCCCTCCCCGAAATCTCCCCAATATTTGTCCAAGTATTTTCTCGTGTAATGCTCGACTTTCGGGCCGTGAGCTTTAAGCGCTCAATTCTGTCCGGACGAGTCCCACGAGGGGGGGGGGGGGTGGAAAACTTTATCGTACCAGGGAGCCAGTGAAATTAATAATTAATCTCGAGGACTAACTCTATCCGGTATAAATGGAGAATGTGTCTTTGAAGTAACCACTTTTTCCAACTTTATACCAAAGTTTTATTGGATCACTCCCTCGCAGAATGATGAATGTTATCTTTCATTAAGACGTATGACAGTACCATAACTGTGGAAAAATTGAGGGGAAGAAAGAGACGAAGATTAAGACAATATTTTGAATTGGTGAGTTCGTAATTTAGGGAATTGTTATTCATCAAGGTGGCATAGACATTTGTTTAATTATATTTTACCGAGGGGAGTAAAAAATTGAATAATCATTACAATGAATTACCATGATTCGGATCAATGCCCATCAGCCTCTCAATTGATTTAGTAGACATTCAAAAAGTTGAAAATTTCAATAAATCAATTCGGTGGAACTTGAACAATTTTGAGTGGAAAATGAAAGCGTTGGTGTTAGTTTCAAAGTTGGGAGGGGTTCGTGCAATACACCTGCGGCACACGGTTTCTCGTGCGTCAGTCGCCCGATGATCAATAACTAGGAGCCCGCACGTTGCTATCACGAGGTCCTAACCGTGTGTACCCTCTCAGGTTCGTCCTTCATTTTGCGCGTGAAGGAGTGAGGGAGATAAAGGGATGGATGGGTTAGGGGTAGGTGGGGGTGAGTTTGGTGAGAGAAAAGCGAGATGGTGAGTGATAGGTGTGCCACACCACCTAGTGTACCAATGAACACACCACTGTACCACCCTTCCTCTCACTTTGAGTTTACCGAGTGCACGAGGACGCGCAAACAAATGGAACCTCAACACCACTGGGTGTTTCCAGCAGAAAAATCGGGTTGGCGGGGGGGGGGTTGTAAGTAGACGGACATTTGCCAGGGGCAGGGGAGGTTCGGCCAGGGAGGAAAACCTTCATTTTTCAGAGAAAATATTTTTTTTATTAATCTTTCATTTTAATCCCTAATCTCTCATTTTTTTTCCTGAATGAAAAAAATGTAATTTCTGTCTTTTAAAAATTTTTTTATTTAAAAATTAAAGCTCGTTTTATTTTATATAAGCTTATCAAACATCAGAAATCTCTTTTGGGTTGACGTCATGAGTAAAAATTCAAATCTCTGAAACTCCAGTTGAATTTCAACCCCCTGGCAATACTCCTTTTCTGACCAAAATCCGCTTCTCTCCCCCAACTTTCCCATCTGAATTCAACCCATCAGAAACTCTGAAATCCCTCCATTTCTTTGGTAAAACGATTCAAAAAGTTTAAACTGTAAAATTTCCATGTGCCCTCCCTCCCTTCCCTCCCCCCCAATCGCATTAATTCTCGAATCATGAATACATAATTACACTGTTACACCCCCTAGAAAGTTCACCAACAATTGAATAGACCAGTAATTCGCAGTACCTCAGTGTAGGTCACATTCATGAAACAGAATATTATAATTTGAAATAACTCCACCACAATTTGCAATAGTTCAGTTTATGGGTTAGCATGGTCGTAACAATAATATTCACTCGGTTAATACGCTGTCTCAAGGGCGGTTGCGCATTAGCGCATTGCATCTGCATGGGAGTTAATGCAATTTCATGGCAGTACAACAGAGATGACCACTTCACAGCTTGTCTATAGAGGCAAACTATTCAGCCGTCTAATGATCGGGTGAATGGTTGTATGGACATGGATTGTGTACATACGTGTGGTTGGGATCATTCATGTGAATATCGACATCTACAGGTACAGGTACTGATCTCTTGATCTCTGGTTAGGCACCGGTATGCAGCTCGAGGGTGATAATGCCTTTGTCTGATGTTAATAAATTGATGACGAATCACCCGTCATGGGAGTATTCGGTGATGGATTGGTAACAATCGATCGATTGGAACAATATTGTGACTTCGATGGGAAGGAGATGTCTGTGATAAGTTCATTTCAATGTTCCAAAGCTGAATATTTTGGTGAATCGAACTCGAACTGGGTCTTAATGAGTTCATGAATCTGAGGGCAGTGATAGGGGACTTTGGTCGGTGTTTATGACTCTCTAATTGGAAAAGTAATTCTGTAATTTTTGTTCCTGTAGATAATTAAAAAATATAAAGGTTGGAAAGATGGGGTTCACTGGGAGTTCTCCATAATCGAAATTGATGTGAGCTCGGCTGAAAATATTGCGAAACTAATGAATGTTCTGACATTATTGGAAACATTATTCTTGAAAAGGTTAATGAGAGGCTCTGATGATCCCATTGAAATAACATCGTTGGGATGTCCATAATGTTCTTTGTTTCACGGCTCATTCATACACTCAAAATGGATCATGAATGGGAGGTTCATGTTGGAAACAATGGTGGGTTATATCTCCCCCAATTCAATGTGAAATTTATCCTCAGTGTTTATCTTCATGGGTTTTGCGTGTGTCACTATATCCCCAGAACTCACCTCGACAAAAATCATTGTTTATTGATGAACATTGAGGCACGTCCACGGTATCCCCTGTCCCATTAGTACGTGCGGTAAATTAAAAATGCGTCAATCGAAGGCAGGATGTGCCGGACAGGTATTTTGCACATTCGTTTAAACCATTCGGGGATGGAAATCTACAATCACCAACATTTTCCACTAAATTACTTATAAATTTATCGACTTATGACTCATTGCGAATTATGCAAATGAATTTTTTTTTTAATTGTAGATTCTTATTGCAGTGATGACCTTTTCTCAAATTTCTCGGGATCTGTAAAGTGATAAGAATTTTTCCCGAGTTCATTGAAAATTTCAATCTGAATTTTTCACCAGTGAGATGGTGAGAAAAAAAAAAGTCCTAGGGGTGATCATAAAAAATTACTCACCACTTTTCTTTGTCGTTATGTTCAAATTACGCTGTATACGTTGAATTTTATATTTCCGCGTTTCCATCTGAAAATTCAATTTTCGTGTGAGAGCATGTGTGTTGAGCGACGGGTATACATTTTGCATAATAGCTGGAGATGATATCCTGGTAGTGGGTCCTCTGGTGCATGCAGGGGGAACAACCCTGCGGCGGACTGTATAATGATGCTTGTGCTGGAAACAGACATCCCCGGGAAACTACCCGAGTATGATGCCCCCAACCTTTTTACCAACCTCGGACATACGTATCATATACTGTTCATGAATTCCCATTGGATTAGATTGTTTCTGCTGAATGTATTTTCCTGATGTTTATTTTAAATAATACATATAAATTCTGAATAATTCCCCACGAGGAGAGGCACCTTTGTAGAATAATCCTCGAAACAACGGAAATTTTTTTTGCAAAATTAATGAACTCGGACGATACGTAAGTCTGACAAAACTAGGGGAATAACCACTGGAAAATTTAAGGGATTTTTGTAGCCTTCAACTGAAAATTCCTTTGACAGAAGCAATAAGATAGTCCCCGGGCGAGTATATTTCCTGGGAGAGATCCTCTTGTCTTTATAACGTAAAGACCTTTTCGTTCACTTTTCCCAGGAGAAGCCCTTCGTCCCTAAATTGGTGTTCATCGATAAGACTTTGCTTCCAACGTCTTCTCATCATTTTCCCCCCCAGCATTTACGCAATTTTATTGAATATTTCTCTTCGTCGATAGCTTCCAGTACCTCAGCCACGTGTGTCATTGCTATTGTATGTTTCACGATTATATTGCCCAATGAATCTCCCCCTCGATGAAGAAAAAACGAAAAGTCACATTTTCCCATCAATTATTTCCTCCTGATCATTGCTCTCATCGCTTTTTCCATTTCTATTTCCTCAACTGCCTAACAAACAGTGGATAAAGAAACGAGTACGAGTGTCACGCTTGCAGAAACGTTAATGAAAGAACGATAATTGGAATTCGCTGGCTTTGAGGGCCAACGAGAAATGTACGTCGATTGAAATCTACTTTTTTTCTGGTACCGTCACACATAGTTATTCCGGAAATAGAACGAAATTTCAATATAACGAGTGGCCTTCAGGCATCCACAGGTACCTGGAGAGAAAAAATTCCGAGAATTTTTTTGGCAAAATGGGTTTTCTTTCTTAATTATTGACAGATAATTATGTTACGAACAGCAATGGCCATATTGATTTGATCCACATTCACGAGGAGAAATATTTACCGCATTTCCTTCGCAATTCCTTCGCATTATCATAATTTCTTTCACTCCAACCATAATAATAATTCCTACATTTTCTATGAATTAAAATTTAATCGTTGTTCTGGAAAATTCAGCTGAACGATCCATAAAATTTAAATCTCTTTAATACCGTCCATTGTCATGATCAATGACATGTTTACGTTATCATATGATTTTTCACAGTGGATAATCCTCTATAGAAAATCCACCCAAGGATTACAGTGAGGTTTTACCCAACCACTAAGTCCCATGATAGATTTCTCCACAACGTGTATTGCAATATGATCCGGAATATTCCATTGTTACAATTTCATTGGCTTTTTTTTTTTTTATTTTCTTTCATCGAACCCGTATCACATATATCCAACCACTCGGTAAAGGGACAAATATTATCTCCATTTGTTGTAGCGTCTGGGGTCTCGGTAACCGTCTGCGGCTAGAATCGGATCTGTCAGCTTAAGGCTACAGTGAACACTCCCCAGTACTGGCGCCGGACTGAGTTACGCAATTTTTATATCGGCTCCCAGCGATTGCCCAGGCCATCATGTATTCACATTGCATTTGTATGACTGCTGTTGTGGGTGACTGAGTGTGTTGGATGATTTTGTGACAGATTGCCCGGGAGATACGATGAATATCGTAGATGGATTTTAATGGGACATCATCTGGGTAGAGTGAAAATAATTAAGAGTGATTGGAATATTCGGGTGATTTTATTTGTTCAGATGAAGAAAAATTTCAAGCTGAAAGTTTGATGATCCTCTTCGGGGATGTCACATTAATATTAATTCTTTTTACAAACCCTGGGTGATGGGGCACACCTACCCTCGATAGCTGGATGAAAAAAAATGACACCTACGTCAGTATTAAGTGCAACAGTTACATTATTACGTCTCAATCAATTCACCATTAAATCTACCCCTCAAACAAAGCTGTTGAGGTATAGGATCACTGGCTGTCCCTTCAGAAAGGATGTTTGTCCAACATTAGCGGCCTTAATCCACAGTAAACTCCAACCGAAAAGTAATATCAGCCCACGTCCATGTGAGTTCATATGGGGTGGTTTGGACATATACAGGGTGTCGAGCAGGTAGGGGCGAACTCTAAACAGGCATGTTTTGGGGGTGATTCTGAGCAGAAAAGTCCTTTTCTACTTTTCGATCGGACTCACCCCTGCAGAGATATGGGGGTGAAAAGAACGGCCAATGGGGCGCGAGCATTGCGCGGCTCTCCGTCCGTGTGCCGCGGGTAAGCAGTGTGCGTGCTTCCCCTTCTCCTCGGGCGGACGTTCCATTCCGCTAGTGAGTAAGAGAGAGACAGGGGGAAAGATATTTCATGACAATCCTTTCAGGGGGGGGGGCGCTAGGATGATTAAAAACCGATTATTATTTACCTTAGTATTATTTATTAAAAGACAACATTCTGAAAACCGCGGGCATCCCCCTTGGCGTTCCAAAGCTAATTATTTAAATGTTAATTATCTCATTATGCAATAGCCTTACAGTGTTTTGTCAAGAGATCTTTTTTATTGTAAATTTAATTTACAACAAGAAAGGTCTCTTGACAAAATGCTGTAAAAGAGCCTATTATCGAGATAATTAATGATAAACAATCGCGGGGAAATTTCAGAGGGGATAGCTCGCGATTTTCGCGGAATCTGGAGCAATAACCGCGTTATCTTGATTATCACGTAAACAAATGGATTTACGGCCTTTTGTCACAAGACATTTTTTGCAGAGAATAAAATTATCTACAATAAATGTCTCCTGGTGGAATCCCGTAAATCCATTTGTTTATTGAATAATTGGATTTGAATTTTAAACAATAATCCGCGATTAATTATCAAATTAAGACATCTACGCGATTTTTCGATAAGATCATTAATGTTTAAAATTGCATTTCTGGCAAAAAAGCCGTCTTGACAAAATGTTGTAAACCCATTTGTTTACAAGATAATTGGCAAAACGGGTTTTTTGTTGGAAAAATTCGGAAAATCGTGGGCATCCCCCTTGGCGTTCCAAAGCTAATTATTTAAATGTTAATTATCTCATTATGCAATAGCCTTACAGTGTTTTGTCAAGAGATCTTTTTTATTGTAAATTTAATTTACAACAAGAAAGGTCTCTTGACAAAATGCTGTAAAAGAGCCTATTATCGAGATAATTAATGATAAACAATCGCGGGGAAATTTCAGAGGGGATAGCTCGCGATTTTCGCGGAATCTGGAGCAATAACCGCGTTATCTTGATTATCACGTAAACAAATGGATTTACGGCCTTTTGTCACAAGACATTTTTTGCAGAGAATAAAATTATCTACAATAAATGTCTCCTGGTGGAATCCCGTAAATCCATTTGTTTATTGAATAATTGGATTTGAATTTTAAACAATAATCCGCGATTAATTATCAAATTAAGACATCTACGCGATTTTTCGATAAGATCATTAATGTTTAAAATTGCATTTCTGGCAAAAAAGCCGTCTTGACAAAATGTTGTAAACCCATTTGTTTACAAGATAATTGGCAAAACGGGTTTTTTGTTGGAAAAATTCGGAAAATCGTGGGCATCCCCCTTGGCGTTCCAAAGCTAATTATTTAAATGTTAATTATCTCATTATGCAATAGCCTTACAGTGTTTTGTCAAGAGATCTTTTTTATTGTAAATTTAATTGCCCACGATTTTCCGAATTTTTCCAACAAAAAACCCGTTTTGCCAATTATCTTGTAAACAAATGGGTTTACAACATTTTGTCAAGACGGCTTTTTTGCCAGAAATGCAATTTTAAACATTAATGATCTTATCGAAAAATCGCGTAGATGTCTTAATTTGATAATTAATCGCGGATTATTGTTTAAAATTCAAATCCAATTATTCAATAAACAAATGGATTTACGGGATTCCACCAGGAGACATTTATTGTAGATAATTTTATTCTCTGCAAAAAATGTCTTGTGACAAAAGGCCGTAAATCCATTTGTTTACGTGATAATCAAGATAACGCGGTTATTGCTCCAGATTCCGCGAAAATCGCGAGCTATCCCCTCTGAAATTTCCCCGCGATTGTTTATCATTAATTATCTCGATAATAGGCTCTTTTACAGCATTTTGTCAAGAGACCTTTCTTGTTGTAAATTAAATTTACAATAAAAAAGATCTCTTGACAAAACACTGTAAGGCTATTGCATAATGAGATAATTAACATTTAAATAATTAGCTTTGGAACGCCAAGGGGGATGCCCGCGGTTTTCAGAATGTTGTCTTTTAATAAATAATACTAAGGTAAATAATAATCGGTTTTTAATCATCCTAGCGCCCACCCCCCCCCCCTGAAAGGATTATCATGAAATATCTTTCCCCCTGTCTCTCTCTTACTCACTAGCGGAATGGAACGTCCGCCCGAGGAGAAGGGGAAGCACGCACACTGCTTACCCGCGGCACACGGACGGAGAGCCGCGCAATGCTCGCGCCCCATTGGCCGTTGTTTTCACCCCCATATCTCTGCAGGGGTGAGTCCGATCGAAAAGTAGAAAAGGACTTTTCTGCTCAGAATCACCCCCAAAACATGCCTGTTTAGAGTTCGCCCCTACCTGCTCGACACCCTGTATACCCTCGTCACCCAGAAGAAGAAAAAATTAGCTTTCGCCTTCAAGTTTTGTCCATTCGTCTGAGATATATTTTTTCCAATATTATTTCGTCCCTCAGCTATCCTGAAAGACTAACGGAACTGAATCAACAGAGGGTAACATCCTTCGGGAACTAATTTAGCTAGCAAACTTGAACGAATCTTCAGGAAGTGGACCAGAATGAGAGTTATTCGTCTAAATTATCTTTCCTTGGGGACTCATATGACTGGTTGGACATTTTTGAAGGTGATTGACTTCGCAAATAGTCGAATATTGTCTTCTTTCGTCCAGGAATTCCGGTATTTTACAAATCGTCCAAACAATGGAGATGGTTTTCCTGGATTTTGATGTAAGTTTTACCGAAAATCTCTTGTCCTGTGTTGTATCGTGGCATATGGCAATGAGGGTATTCATTCATGTTGCCTTGATCCAGGTGAGAACGGTGGTACTCGTGATACTGCATCGCAAAATCTATTTTATCTCCGGTGTCCTCCGATTGCCTCGAGGTGATATTGGGTTGTCTGGAATAATACTGTACAAAGCCTCCTGGCGCACGCAATTTCACTTAATTGGACTAGCGGGGTAGTGTCCGGTATTGTCCACACTCTGATTGATTTTCAAATAACCGGTTTGTCTACCAATGGCAGGGTTTGGTCTTGGTTTCAATATTGCAACCGGTGAGATTGTTTACAATGCATTGATTTTGTGAATTGAGAAAGGGAATGGGTGATATTAATGGGCTTGAAAAATTGTCACTGATTAATATCCAGTGACAAAGTGTTACTTTGCGCACGCCGGAATGGAGAATTCCAGAAAACATATGCCCAGGAAAAATCTTAATTTTTCATTTTTTTATTTATTTATTTATTAAATTATTCACCACATTCCACGTTTTTAAACATATCAATTAATAATTTTTGTTTTATGTGTAGGGGGGGGGGGGGTGCCTGGACCCCCGTTGTTGTTTTCCGGAGATATTTTTTCGAAGGATAGTTTTTCGCCACCCGGGATGGAAGTTGTATTAGTTATCCTTCTATTAAGTTGTTTAAACATCAGAAATTTTTTTATCGTTTAACAAGTCAGCGTTGACTGAATATTCCTGCGGTATACATATGTATATGTATGTATACCAACAACCAGTCACTCATGTGTACTACCTCGATACCGGTAGTACAAATCACGTGGAAAATCGGCTGATTTCAAACATGAAAACTGTGAAATTGATGTTGATACATATTGAGCGACACCACGAGTACGAAATATATCGTATATATCAGAGGGTGACGCCATTGACAGGGTTTTCATATAACTTTCTTACCGGCTAGTGTTGTATTCGTATGTCAAAACACCTGTGTTATTGACATTTTTCAGTTATAAAAATGTCCTTCACCAATGTTGAAGCGATAGTGTTGGACAATTTGAAGTTATATGAAAATTCGCATTACTCTTTCAAACGTTATTACGTTGAAATTTTCTTGTAGGTGGGAAATGGGGGAAAGTAATTTCCTGGAGCCAATACCTATATACAGAATAATCTCGAGCAGAGAGAAAGTATGCGTTTTGGTCTGAGGGCAAATAGACCTAAAGCCGTAGAAAATCCTCTCCGCAATCATCCTTTCCTGATGCTCGAGAATCCTCTTATAGAACCGAAGATAGGGTGCATTAGGGGTAACTAGACCACATTACATTATTTTCATGTTTCTCGTTTACACTAAGAAATTCGTCTGATGCAAAGGGGCGTTATTTTCAATTTGAAAAAGTCAATCCGGAAGATTTTCTAAAAGATGAAGATTGTTATTAAAAAAACCCTATCTTCAGATATTGATCTTGTTTTGGAGGTAATGTCACCTTGAAAAAAAAATTTCAATTCTGTAAAATTTTTAAGGTTGCATCAACCTCTATAATGACGTTGTCATTAGAGTTAATCTCTCAATGATCCTCTCCTGATGCTCGGCAATCCTCTTACGGAGCCGAAAATGGTGACGTGCATGAGGTGCAATTAGACTACATCAGATTATCTTCATGTTTCTCACCCGTACGAAGGGAAATTTGTCTGATGATGGGGGTGAATTATTTTGATTTGGAAATCTTTCGAAACTCCAGTAATTACTTAACAAATGCTGTGGCAATTAAATACGTCAGACATTTGTTTACAGTTAGAGGCAGTTGAAATCTGAAAAATTAGGATTTTATTATTTCTGCATAATTTTCCAAGTTGTGTCAACCTTTAGAACGAGATGGTAATTATTAGTGTGACCTTATGGTCATCCTCTTGATCATCAACAATCCTCTTATCCCATTAGGCAATGATCCTCTTATCTCATTAGATTATCTTTATGCTTCTTGGTTGAATTGAAGCAGATTTCCTTGACGATTGCTAAATGATGATAAAATCTTGGACGATATCCTTTTTAATTCTATTTCGTTCAAATCACAATGCAATATCGTTATAGAATCGGGTCAATGATTTGCCGGGAGAACAATCGCGTGAGGCTGTTCGACCATACCAATGAATATTTATTTTTCCCCTGACAGCCAACTTCGTTCGCCGGACTGTGATCACAATTTACGACCGAAAATTTGGGCATAAATTCCCACCGTGAGGTGATACACCTATTTTTTTATTATTCCCTACGAAGTATTGTCGGTAAATAATATCTATGAAAAATGTTCTGAATGAATATTATTGGCCCAAACATTTTCAATGTACCTCAATCAATAAAGCAACTGAATATGACAAACCAGACATTTCATGGACAAATTTAGTGGAGTCGGATTTAGAAATTCTTTTGTTTAAATAGTTTTTAATGGCGCAGGGGGAATAGTTAACACGAAATTTAATTGAATTTTATATTTGATTAAATAAAAAAATTTAACGGTTCCACTTTTTATGTTTCAGAAGTCTCAGTGAAGGATGAGTGTTTCAGACTCGATGTTGGGTTTTCCCAAGTGTAAAATTTTCACGGAAGAATAATCAGTGAAACTCACCTTAGCCTGGATTCTCATTAACAGTAAAAATAGGAAGTGCGAGATAAACGCTGGACTGAGAGAATCCCGACTATATCGTCAGTGTGCTCCATATTAAGGTGAGTAATTCATTTTTTTTTCTCTCATCATGTCTTAATTTCTTGTGAATAAAATTTTTCCACATTCTCCAGTGAAAATTCGAGATTTTCACGGGGGGGGGGGAAATATCAAACTAATAATATAATGCAACGTGCGACTGCGAGTGACATGGCATGACGTCAATGGGTAAAAACGAAGTTTCCATAATAAAACACAAACGAATTTAATGAATTGGAAAATGGTGGTGGAATATTACACGATGTGGATGTTTCAACATTAAATCTTGTTGCTGTATCGTATTTTCCACTGGTTGCTTTCCAGTTTGTGTTATAATGCGAAGCGTATAATGACACTCGTGAATTATTCTTTCTCTCTGGATCTGTACTCGGGTCAAAATGACAGGTCGTTTGTAAGTCTCGTTATTTCATGCTGATACAGCTTTGCGAGAGAGAAAGAGAAATCGATGACTCGTTTAACGATGCTTCAGACAATGGGTATGATGGTACATGGGCGGTGCGTTCAGTTATGGCTTGGGATATCGAACTGGCTCGTTGAATCCAGTGGATTTTATAAACGACGTCTTATCGACCTGGCTCACGTATCATATTCTTCCCGTGATATTACCGATTTTTCATTTTTTTTATTCAGCAGACTGATACTTCAGATGCCATTTTTTGGGGTAAAATTGAATTATCAGTCAGACTGATGAGGATTCTGTTATCATCTGCAATCGAACTTCGCTCTTCTGCTCTCCTTTGAGTCGCTCACGATTCAAAATTATTGCCCCGAACGCTTAATGTAATTTTCAGACTCGCCTCCTTGTTATGGAAGTCTCGTACTTCGAAGTTTCGAAGCGAGTTGATTCATTGTGAGTCACCTCATTCATGTACTATCTCGAGCAGATTGAACCGGCACTCGAGGGGTTTTTTTTTCCTAAGACTGGGACCCGTTGTATCGGACTTTGGGCTTTTCGAACTAATTTTCAAGTTGGTCGTCGACCTGTAACTACCAACGTGGAGGGTTGTTCGTGACTCTATACAATCCACGTACAATTACATAAGTGTAGGTTATACATTAACTTCGATCTATAAATATACGTGTTGGAGGTAGTCCAAACCCTTTTGCACAACTATCGGAGATCTTCTGGCTGTTGACAGCCACCGACTTACCCGGGATTTTATCTGGAGTGAGACGCTGGAGAGTGGAATGTATAGGGGATGCATCTGAAGAGAACGTTTGATGCTCAGTCTTCCTTTGTTCATGTCACTTGATGTATTGGAGATTTAAGTTCAGTGGGTGCTCATCACTGTCTGTCATACGGGAAATATTGTTGAGAATATTTTCATCTTTCAACGATTATTATCCCGACGGTAGCTCATCAGAAATCATTAGGGATAACTAGGAATTATCCGGGCCCTTATTCTAATCCTGTTGACAGCAGAAGTCGGTAAATGACTGACATTTAATTGGATGCAGTCAGTCATCTGATCAGTGGAGAAGATACCATGACGTTATTGAAAGTTTCTTGACGAAAATCGATGAGAGAAGTTTGATAATATCGTTTTCTTGGCATCTACAAAGTTTGACACAAATATCATCTCGGATGGACAAAAGACCCATCTCCAGCTCCACCAGAGAAATTTTCATCAATGCCTGCCATACACGGTACCCAGAAACACGGTTTATTTCAACTGAATATACTTTGTTTGAATCAGATAAATTATTTATTGGATTATTATCGAGGATTTACTTGATTCAAATGAAGTTTATCGCCTCTAATTCAAATAGACCCTTTTTGTCAGCATAAATACAACTGAGGATTGCTGTCAGTGGTTATTTACTTGGCGTAGCAGTAAGATTTGTCGAAATTAGTCAGAATAATTGATATTAGGAATGGCATAGTTGTAATGATTCAAACGTGTAAATGTTATTTTATTCTCTTTTACTTTATACGCTAAAGACTAAAGGGCCACAACACCCTGAACCTGACGATTCACATTAACAATTGTCTCACTCATACACCTCTGTTTAGACCCAGGAAAATAGACCATACACATCATACCCCAAACTTCTCAAAATTTTCATCCATAAAAATGTTTTCCAATCACAAGTGAAAACACGAGATAAAAATAAATACAAATCGTACAAAGACCTATTCAATCAAACTATAAATTAATCTTTAACAAACCCTTTGAAATGTCAACTTCAACAATTGATATATCGTCCAAATTTTATTCCGCAATAATGAAAAACCATCAGATCATGCAATTTACTCAGAAAATGTTCCTCCCATTTTCCCGGAATCATCTCGAGGCTCAACCATCGACCTTCTGCCATCTGAATTCTGTTCTCAATTCGCAAGTTTCTTCGGCGTTCACACAGCTGAATGCTCTCCACTTGCTCGCTCTTCGGGGTATGAATATGCAATCCCTATCATCTGATACAACCAACGACCCGTACAAGCCAGCGATAACGAGGGCCCAGCTATCTACTAGATACATCTACAATTATTTTTTTTTTACCAGTTTTCAGGGCTGTTAACTATTCCGAGTCACTTATCCAATTAATTCACCTGTTCGCCTATGACAACACCGTTTGATGAATACAGATATAACTTTGGGCGTAATTGCATAACAACCATAGAACGACTGTTCTCGCGCTTCTGCTGCGTTAATTACGCCGAAGGCTCGGACTCCTCCATTGGAATTGGAAGTGTGCTGCAATAGACAATTCGCCTACGTTAATTTTGTTGGAATAATCAATGGGAGGATGGATTTGTTGGTAAAAATGCAGAATAGCGAGATTTATCGATTGTTGAATTCAACAAGTTGGGAATGCGATAAGTGGGTGGATGTCCAAAATAATTGGCTTGTTATGAGCTCATAGATGTCGGCCAGCGGTTTTCCCATGTACATTATAGAGATTGTTATCTCTCTCATAAATAGTTATGAATGGAATTGACAAGTCGATAGTGCATAAAATTAAAAATTCAATCGACAAATCAGGTAAATGAATTCGACCCGATCGCTGATTTTATGTGAATCTCGACTTCGGTTCGACGAAATTTTGGATTTATTAAGTCCTTCCGACTCATTCTAGTCGAATCAGCAATTTTAATTGGACAAACATAGTTTCCGGTTTTTATAAAGCGCCTCGAAAAATTCTATTGACACGTTGTATTGTTGTCATCTCATGATTCTCCTTGTAATTCAGACTTTTTCAGTCGTCATGATCGAGTCATATATCTAAATATTATTGACGTGCCGTATTTTATGCTTCCTCCCTATATTTACCATCTTTCCTTTCCCACATGACGATGGATTAGAGGTCGGACGTAAAATGATTGAATCAATAGTGCTTTGAAAAGTAACTGCCGCTAATCACAGTTATTACATTATCACACGGTTTTATAGCCCATCCGGATGTCACGATAATGACCCGAGTGGGGCCTCAATACTGCATATTGATTTGGCATGTATATCCTGCAATTTTCATTATTGAGATCAGTAACATTATGTAATCATATTCGATGATAAATATGAATAGCGTTTCATGATCAGCTTGAATATTATGGATCATGTTCCATTCTATCCGTAAATCATGGGTGATTTGTAGTCCCTCTTATCTCGAGTATCACAAATAATGCACCAAGATTTGATGTCTCCTCGCCGACACTTTTATTGTTTACCTTGATATTTTACATTGGGAAAAACGACAGATGCGCCCATCAATGAGAGATACTTTTACAAACATAAGGATTGGAAAATTTCTCAGTGTTTTATCGCTTGGTATTGACATATTCACTATGCTCACACATTTCTTCTATTGTAGAGTACAATATTCATCTACACACAGATAAAGATAAACTTAAATTACGTCATCTATGCTGGAGCGTATTTTACGCTCGATGTGGAAGGAAAAATTACGCACAAAGTCGTCGTAAATTATGATCACATAAACGTAGTTTACGATTTCACTTTTTTCTTTTTTGTGATTTATATTTACCCCTTAATTCCGGGGAAACGTAATTTACGTTTTTATTTTAACTGCCAAGTTGTATTTTATAAATCTAAATTTCAATTTTCATGACGGAAAAAACACGGCGTCATGGTGATGTTACGCGTAAATTACGGGTATCGAAACATAATTTCCCTTCAGGTTTTCTGCGTGTGACTGATGTATTATTGGTAGCAGTTTTTCACAAGACCGGAAATTCTCGAACGTTCGGTAACATTTGCCGAACCGGTAAAATTTCTTTCTAAGTTCACAAAAATTTTTCTACCAATGAAGATTTTTCTTTAAAATACCAGTGCTATTAGCAAATAACCACGTAAGATCCTTGAACACACCCAACTAAATTAGCATCCTCCACTGCCCTCTACGAGGCCCCTCCTCGTCCAATAATTTACCCGCGAAAATTCAATTGTTTGTTTAATTTATTTCAACCGAGTTTATTTGCCTGTGCTTGCTGGCGCATGTAATTTTCTCATGCTCTTGCTGTAAAAACATTCCGCAAGTGTCTACGTCAGAGGAAAATCACGTTTAGTTTCTTTGATCCTCCCAGCGGGGAAACGATATACGAGTTGGAAAAGAAGCTCATTCGGCCCTCGTCTCACCACTTCCTTCACCTCCAACCCTCACCGTCAGATTTTGTTTCCTCTTCCACTTTGTCTCGTTTCTTGTTCTCGCATGGCCAAGGTGCCACTTGATGTTTATTTTTTACTTCACTCCCTCTCTATTCCTCTTTTTTTATATTTTTTTTTATTTTGCACCTCTATTTTACTTCTGGAATTGTTGAAGTCAGAAGCGCGCGCATTGTTAAAGCGTACAGTGCACTTTTGTCTCTCTCACTGCGAGCAAATTCCTCTCGCTCATTCTCTCGCCGGCAGTCAGTTTTATTATTTTTTTTTCTTTTGTATTTTTTTTTTCGCCCTCTACTTCCCTTTTCCACCACGTTTCTCATTCCACGTACCCCGAGGCTCCAATTAGACCCGTACACTCAGAGCAGACGCTGCTTCTTTTCCAAGCAGAAGATCTGAGAGCGCTCGGCAAAACGAGTGCGAGTCACGAAAAATTTTTTTTTTTCTTCCTCACGTTGGCGATCAATTGTAACATTTTGCTGTGAGTGGAAAAATAATTCACAGGGGGAAATGGACTGAGGGGTCAGTGGTTGTATGGAGGGGGGGGGAGGGACGGGGGGAGGCTATACCGGAAGTGACACATGAACCCTGGGCTTTTGGGGTGATGCTGGGTGAGACACGAGGCTGTATCACGAAATAGTCACTTCCGCCTTCATTTCGGCGACATCAATCATCTTGGCATCGGGTTATTTGGTATCTTCTTTCTGAAACCCAGTGAGAATTGCGGAAATCGGGTCGGGAATGAGGCGAGGCTCGGGTATTAAATGCGGGAATGGAATGGAATCACGATGATGGGGGGGTGGCACTGGAATTTCCACGAGATGAATAGCATTTCGGGAAATGCGATGAAAAAATTAATGTGAGAATTTTCAATGTTAACAAGGAATCAATTACTTTCTGAATTGCATGAAACAACAATCGATTCTCGTATTCTCGAATTTTGGTTGCTAATTTGTAATAGTTATGACGACGAATGGCGACTAAATTCCGAAAATTATTTATGACGTGAAAGTTATTCGTAAGGATTTAAGTATGAAGCTGTAAACTGTATATCCCCGATGAAAAGCGATGAAGTTCTCGGTCAACTTTTCTCATATGCAGAAAAGCTCTGGCTTAACTCGCTGTAACTCATTAAAATTTATGATCAAATTTTATGACATTAATGGGAACGAATTGAGTCATTAATTTTTATTTCATCCGAGTTTAATAGGAATATCAGTTGATGACGTAGAATATCCGTTGATGCTAGTCTACATGGTTTTCCTTCAATAATAATTAGTCGTGCTTGCGGCGTACTGCACCGATCGGCCTCCGCTTAAAATCGTGTATCGATATCACTCGAAGAATATAAAAATTGAATTTAATCACGCAGTCAGGACTTTATCAAAATTTTTTTCGAATTAATGCTATAATTCCCGGCCTCGTATTGGTTAATAACGGATCCGATCGTTGTCTCTACTAATGAGAAATGGCCGAACTAGTACTGCAACAGGCGCTATTAATCCGCATGGGGCTAACGAGGATTTGTTGTCGGATTCTCGGGACCACCGTCGTCGATATGTGCCCCGGAGTCCTTTATAACCACCAGTCCTTCTCCACCCACCCACCCAGTATCATTCTACACTCTCACCTGTGAATAAAACTCTAATCGACGATTCTTCGGGCGATTGGCACGATTATAACCACATGCTCACTATACATGGATATCATCGCGTGCCTCACCGGTCACCGGCGCACTCTCGTCGTCCTTCAGCCGGGAGACTTGATTCTCCAGATGTAGCAAAACACTCATCGATCCTCATCTATCCATCTGTCTCCTAGGCGCATTCCGATCGGTCGAAATTTCGAAAAATCTTCGATCATTTGATTGTGGAATACAGAGTATTAAGGGGAGGGCTGGATAAAATGAACATTTGAAGGGAAAATCCAGTGGATTAAAAAAAAAATTGTTTATGTGTATATATATATATTTTATATATAATATTGTAGTATATATAAAGGTTCTAAAATTAAATTATGATTATATTGTTATGTTGTAATAATTTAAATTTCAATATTATGAGAATGCAACTGATGCGTGTAGTCAGATCGGTTGAGAAAACTTGTCTTGCTAGCACGGGAATTTCTACTGATTTTTTTTTCTCTCCACGTTACATTGTACATTATCGACATTTCTGCCGTGAATAAATTCAATGATCGAGTCGAATAGCGAGACGATCCAAGGCCAGACGAAATGTTTCGATAAATGATTGATTATTAGTTTGGCGCGTGAACAATGAGCCACCGTGCGTTAATAGGTACATTTATAGGCGAGTAGCAGGACGATCAAGTGCGCTGACCGGGTGAATATTAAACGATGATGTAAATGATTCACGTCAACACGCGATATGTATTATAGTGTTCGGGTTTAGTTTTTGTTGTCGTCGTTTGTTTGCATTCTTTGTTAGCGATGAGGAAGAAAATTGATTTGTCGATATCGCGGGGTCTAAAATGTCGGTATGAAAATATCGTTCATTGGAATATTGTATTTTTTTATCCAGCAAATTATTGTAGATATTTTTTTTTGTGCTCTCAATTACGGAGCTTAAGGGGCGCGCTGAGGAAAGGCGACATGAAATTTAAGGAGACAACATAAATGGGATTCTCCATAGAGACACAGAAATGGGGAATAAACAACACTAGTGGGGTTTATGAGCCGCTTTACCGTAACGGGCCACGCGTCGTTTGTGGAAAATGGGATAATTTCGAGTTGGTCAAATGACTCATCAGGAATCCATCGCGACCACCAACCCCGTAACCTCACTGTTGGTGGATAAACCTCGCTAACTCGTTTCCAAATGGCGTGTTTTTTTTCGATAATCCCGGGGAAGATTGTCAGTTTCAGCCCTCATTTTGCCACCGTCGAGGCTCCTGAAAAATATATTGAACGTAACTCCCCGTACTCGCTATTCCGCCAGCAGATAACGTATTTAATTCTGCAAAAGGTTTTGCAGCTCTTGAATTAAATATGTGTCAAAATTCTGCGTTGTCCGCCTACCGTATCATTTTAAAAATTAATCTTCTGGAAAGCTGCACTTGAACAGAAAGAAATTATTATATATTGCTATTATTGGAGTTAACATATCAAACTTTTTATCGGAAATTAATTTACAGTCGAATTGAATAGGTCTTTGTACGATTTATATTTCTTTTATTCTCGTGTTTCCACTTGAGATTGGAAAATATTTTTGTGGGTGAAAATTCGCAGAGGTGGATGAGTGGGACAATTGTTAATGTGAGTCATCAGGTCCAGGGTGTTGTAGCCCTTCAGTCCTTTTAGTTAGTTCCTTTAAGGAAACGACCCAGAGCGGCCTTTCGAGCGTATAAAATAAAAGAGAATAAAATAACATTCACACGCTTCAATCATTAACTCTGAATAATTCTTGAAAAAAGGATTATTGACGACGTTATTTCTCTCAAAATGAAATATCGAGGGAAATGCGCAAATACCTTCTCAACATTAAAAATTCTTCCAACATAAATCTCCACAATTTTCTTGAAAATGCAATAAAAACCCGTGGCAAATCATAATCGAATGTGTACAACGCAGTTGAAGCGCAGGTGATCAATACTCCCCCGAGATCAGACGCGAGGTAGAGGCGGGGATGAGGTTAGCGTAAAGCTTCCAGGATAAAGCAGCTCTCCATCTACCTATTCGCAAACACCTCGGGGCCTGGGATGATAAATCCAAGTTTTCCACGGCCCTGGAGGATGCGACAAACGCGTTATCCCTGAACAGACTGGCCTAGCTTCCTTTCCCATCCTTTCCTTCAACATTTCTTCTTCCTTTTATACTCTAATGCTTTACGTCTCCTGCCGTTTCCTTCTCTCTAGGCTCTACATCGAGCGCTAACTTCATGCGCACATAAATCCTCACCTTTGCTTCGTGACTTGGTGGTGGAATTGCAGTCCGAGGGCCGGAACAGAAGGGGAGGTAGGGCGGAATAAAAGAGTGACTCAGGTGAAGAGTTTTACGGTAGAATTTCGCGATTAAAGGGCTGATGGTTGGGCAAGTGGGCGGTGAGGTGGATAAGGGGAGGAGGGAGTCTATAAGACAGCTCATTTGTGCAAATGCACTCCGGTCATTTGGGAAAAAAATCCCAAGTTTCGTGGAGTCGTAAATGATAGATAAAGTTCAGAAAGACGTTTACGATAATTTTAAAAGCAGAGAACGTTTTTCGGTGGGTGGATTCGTAAAAAATGATTTTTGAATGGACTGAAGAAATGGATAAGCTTATAAGAGTTGTATCGAATCAGCTCATCTGAGTGGATTCTAATCTGAAAGTTGTAGAGGTATTTTTGACGAAGATTTCAGATTCATTGGCTCGAAGGGGACTATTGATTACAGACATTTAATAGAATACCTATTAAAGTTTGGATATTGTGCAGATTCTAAATCATAATTTAATATCCCGACATAACTCAGAATAGATGGAGGTCATATCGAGCACTCAGTGCAACAGATCGCTCATAAATTTAACGTAGTCAAAGCACATTTATGGATAGTTGTTATGTGCCACGTCATTCAAACAATTTTACTAACCCGAGTGGCATTTGGCTTTCCCATCGTTTGATTTAGCAATTTTTGTGATTTCCAAAGCAGAAAGTCATGTTGATTACCTTTCTTGATGGTTGATAATGCATGACCCCCTGTGACCTGATCTCGTAGTTTGAGAATTTCAACAACTTCTGGCAATTCGATATTTCTCGTAGAGAGACGAAAGTCATTACCATATTCATCTTCACAAATTCGTAACCGAATATTCTGTTCGCTGCCATTGATCGTCACCCACTCCTTCCTTTGACGAATCATCGTGTTGCCAATAACAGAATAATCTAATTATCCTGGAAATCATAAACAATGCTCCATTTCAAGGACGAGCCTGGGTGGGTGCAAGCTAAATGATGGTAGATGGGCCACGTATGTTATTCCAAGAGACGCTGACGGAATTCTGTTTATGAAGGAGAAGCCACTGGGGTACAACAAGCCCAACCTCGTTTCACAAATGAACATGATCTCCATACTACTTCTGAATCTCGACCATACTCGAGCATTATTATAGACCACCCACCAACATCTCATCTCCCCAAGGCTTCAAAACCAAAGTAGCTCTTTCATGTATAAACATTCCATGGATTCGCAAGCCCAGGGATGGGGTAAATGTGAGAGTGTTGATTCGTTATTCAGCATGGTTGATGCATGGTTGGTGGATAATGAGGGTTCTAATTCCTCTGATATGGCTGCATCACTAAGCACTCCGATGGGGATGAATGAGCCTTTGGCGGAGGGATCAAACCCTTTCATCGCCCACCTTTATGGAATTATTCTTAGCATTCAGAAGAGATTACGGGGGTGGATGGAGTTTTCGTGAGTGTATTGAAAAACATCGCGATCTGACTGTAATTGCTCATTGAAGTTGATGGGGATGTTGATATCTATAGGATTTTGACGAATTGTTTGAATAGAATTTATGGGGATTCGAATGAATTAGGTACGGTTATCATTTAGGGAACGAATTAATGAGGCAGTCATTGCTATTTGATAGCACTGCTGTTGTGTCGATAAGTTGGTGAGCTGTATTACCCGCGGAACGATTGATGACGCTAGTGGCCAAAATTGATGGAGATTATTGATGAGTTGATTAAAAAAAAATCTTGAAAAACAAAAATTGTTTTAAAAAGTTCAATTTTTGTTGTTGTGATGTTGATATTGATATTTATTTTAGTAAAAAAAAATCTCTCCGGCGGGGAATTGAACCCCGGTCGTCCGCGTGACAGGCGGAAATACTACCACTGTACTACCGAAGATTACATTGATGGAAAAAATATAATCGCTACTGAAGTCACTATAGGATGAATTAAAAATTGGGCATCATTACATTGAGTTAAAAAAATAAAATTATATAATATTTCTGTACGACAATTTTCCATCAATTTTGTTCTTCGTGTAGTCGACCATCCATTAAATGACCGTGTATTCTAGAAATGCACCCCTTAGTGGACTTGCATTTTTGATTTTTCCGGCTAGGAGCCATTTCCCTAATTTTCGATCGACGGTAGATTGAAGATGAGGATCTTCCGGGTGACTTTTCAACCCCGGCCTTATTGGCATTTCCACTCGAATTGCCACCCATCAATGTCTCGCTCCAACAACTGAACTCGAGATTTATCGGAATACGTTGAAGAAGATGAGTCAAAATGAAAGGCACCATCGTATCCAGGAAAGAGCGTTTCCATCCACCATTGGAATTGACGCGTATTGAGCGGAAAATACGAGGCTAGCATGTGAAATAAAAAATTCAAAAGAATACTCCAGGATATACTCCCTCGGGAATTTTCCAGTGATGCGTAGCACTAGCGTCTGTCGCACTGACAATAATTTAACATTCGCTTCATGTACTTTTATTTTTACTCTCTCATCGCTTATATTCACGGTATCGCTACCAATTCACAAGAGAAAAAAACCCGTCGTTCGCATATTTTTCAACCACTCTATTCTATTTATCTTTGCAGAGTGCAATTTTACCGTATAGTGTGGTAAATTGTATTAAAAATACTGAAAAAAACTGTCGGCCAGATTTACACGGAAAAGTAAAAAAAAATAATATGATGATTCACCCTAAATTCCTTTGCTTATCTTGAGTCGAAACCGATATCAGTAAAAATTATCGGAATATTTATAAAATTCTAGCATCTACCGGTCGATTATCATAACGACCCGAATGCATATAAATTCCCTTTATCCAATCGAAATAAATTATCTCCCTTCGCACAATTCTGTCAGCACGTATTCAAGCGCTCATTACCCACTGGATTAAGGCGCTTTTTTAATCGATTATATGAGCCCATTACCTAGTAATGCTAAGAAGAGTACACGCTCGTTTATCATCATTGGAGTAGAGATGATCCGGTTGAGTGGGCATAATGAGACTGGCTTGGCTTCTTGTTTACGACTGTGATGGCCCATTGGAATTATTATAACGCAGATGCAGAGCACGAGGTTGGATTAGCATGTGCAGCCTCTCGTTGTTCGTGATTTCACAGATTTTTCCACCACCAATTGCAGAAAATTTCTCAGGATTTCTGATAGATTTCACAAGAAATCGATTCCTCTCATTTTTTTTATGACGATCCTAATACATTAATGAGTTTTAGTGCGGAGGCTTGTGTCAATCATGATTAGGATTGTGTAATTAGATCGATAGCCAGAGGTTTCGAGAAAATTTTCTAATTAAGATGTATTATCTTAACGTAATTGCGGAATGAGGGCATTGAAAAAAATTTATAAAAATAATTGGCTCAATGATAACCAATTAATAATTATTTTTTTTCCTAGCACTTAGTCATCGCTCCATAAATTAATTTTCAATGTAGGATTCGCCATTTAGACACGAAAATTTTCCACAGAAACAATAATTTTGTAGTGCTACTAAAAAAAAATTATAATCTCTCGGTTTTCAGTCAATTTCATTTCGACTGCCCGCACCCCTCGCACATTCCTCGGTTTATCAATTCTACCCATGTACCCTCGCTATTACCCGTCTACCCTCATCCCAAATAACAATACATAACCAACAAAATTTCACCGGACATCGTCCAGGATGATGTTCGTCCCAGGTAATTGGCCCTGACGCACAGCTTCGGGTTTTACGCGCAATAAAATTCTGATGGGTTCGCTGTGGACTCGTGTTGGTTCACCGCAGAAATACAGTCTGGACTTTCTACTTCGTTGATACGATTGACAAATTTTTTTTAATGATAATAAATAGGGTTGAGTGACTCAGGAGGCCATCGTTGATGGGATCCCATTGTTTGACAAAATTCATTGGTCCCCCTAGCAGGTTCAGCATGAAAAATCAGTCCTAAACGTTTTAATTGAATACAGCGGAGTCGAGAGGAAACTATGTGAAGTTTAAATCAAGAAAGTTACTGGTTTAATCTTGTTTGTTTGACTTTCTCGCGAAGACAAGTGAATTTACTCGAGGTAAACTCAACTTTTCCCGTTGTTTCCGGTTTTTTTTATGTGGTGTGGTAAATCGAATCATTCGACGCTCACTTGGTGTTTGTCATGTCCACAAATTTTCATTTATCTATCATGATAAAGTGGGTCTACCATTAATGACCGTTTTAATTGTTAATATTTATTGGTGTTTACATTTCGAATGTTTATCAATAATTAATTTTCAGATGGAATTAATAGGTCTTTGTGCGATTAGTATTTTTTTTATTCTGGTGTTTCCACTTGAGAGTAGAAAACATTTTTATGAGAGAAAATTCTGAGAAGTTTGGGGTATGATGTCTATAGTCTATTTTCCGTATAAAATAAAATAATTAAAACGGGATTCACACGTCTGATCACTTAACCATTATCCCATTTGCAATAATCGTGTCGTTATTCGGTTAATCAATGAATTCAATCATGATATACCAATATTTTTAAAACACTGGAGCCAAAAGAACTGAGTTAGGGATAATTTATCGTGAATGATTTTCACGATTTAATCAACAATCACAAGACAATCTGCAAACCAATGAGATAGGAATGGTTCATTGTGATTGCCATTAAATCCAACAAGAGAAGCACTCACGAGGCAATCGACACTTCCGGTGTTCGTCTGCATCAGTAGCCGCTCCCGCGATAGCATTGTCCGACCTCTCACGGGCATTTTCTACTGAATTCAACAGAAAGCCCGTCACTTGCTGGCCACATCGATCCCATCCATCGTGATATATTCCACTCGTTTACATATGTTTACTGGATAAATCCCATGATTCATGGGTCAATGATCGTTTCCCTGTCCATAAACCCAATAATTCTCGCCTCTGGTCCCAGTTGGTGTGCCATTCGAAGCTGCTGAGTGAGAAAGAAAGAGGCGAGAAACGCTCACAGTCAAGTGATAAGGAAGTAACAAATTGTCTAGCTAGACTAGCTTCACTAACTGCCGCCGCGCGACACTAAATTCCCTCTCCCCTAAGTTTTCACTTCTTATTTTTTGTTTTTCCATCACTTGTTAGGATTGACTTTTAGGTGAGGGAGTCGAGAAAATTCGTAAATTCATAATTGGCCGGTCCTGAGAAAAATTCCCGTCGAGTTTTCATTGAAAATTCAGATAAATATTCTTAATATGACAATCTGCGCTCCCTCCGTCTGCCCTTTTTTCCTCAGAATTCATATCACGACCCCAGAATTGGCTACAGGTCCATAGACCCGGGGACTCTACGGGGATGATGTGATTGGTACACTTGAGAGATGCCAGAAATTCCAGAGCGGGAAAAACGAGTGGAATTTTTCCACCCGACTTTTTGTTTTTATCGTTTCGGGTCGGATTTCTTTCACGAGTTAGTCGATACCGTTCGCTTCAAAAGGAAAGTTTTGCCGAGGTTTAACAAAAATTGAATTTTCGAGAGTGGCATTTTTCGATTTAAGATGTGATAGGAAATTTAGAACATGATTGAAAAAATAGTTTCTGTTATACTGAATAATCAATTTATTCAATATCATAATTATTGGGATGTGGGTAAAAGTATATAAATGAATGTAGCAATACAATCAATTACTTTGACTTGAACTCGTTATTACTGGCACGAGGAAGGCACGACAGACCTAGACGACTGGTGTCCAGAGACTAACTTCTTATTATATGAAAAACCTTTACTAAGGGAAAACCAAGAAAACGTTTATGACTCGTCAGGACAGAGCTTCCTTTGAATACCACATCTGGTAAGGATTACAATGCTCTCAAGTTCGGAGCACAGCAGATCATAAATTAGTCCTTTTCTGGAGACTCCTTCAACCATATCATAAACCTGGTCAAGTGATTTTTGAAGATAAACAAAAGAACTGTGTTCTAATTATCCAACAATAATCAATGACGTCCAACCAGAAAGATTGTCACATCAATTGTCAATTAAAATGACAATCTCCAACGTTCTTTAAATAATCGCAATTGCTCAAGTATATTATCTTTGAAAGTGTAAGATCTCGCGTTAAACAAGAGTCTGAATGAGAATTACTCAAACGGCCACCGTTTTAGGGGCACTTACAAAATGATATTATCATAAATTTCAAACTCCTCTCCAATTCCCTCATAATCACCGAAATATATCAAAGGATAAATTAATTGCGTACGAACAGCCAAATATATCACTGGGATCCACTAACGCACACTGAAGTGGTCCTCAAACTGCTCCAGTGCAACTTGATCCTCGAAAACATGAGGACACTATCACCAGAACTCTCGAGATGTACACGAGCCAGAAACACGAGTCATGGCCTGTCCCTCTCCCCCCGGCCCCTTCATCATCATGATTTTGGGGGAAGTGGCCATTGGTATCAGTTCTCGTCCAAGAATTCATCTCCACCTGGGCACTTACCTTTTCTTGACTGACCTCTACTCGCCAGGTGCATTGGGGGGGTTAGAATTTTCGCTGGGGTAGTTGGAGGAATGGTGCGCATATGCCGCTGCCAGACAGCTTATTCCTGGGGAGCCACTTGGACACGAGCGAATTCCCTGTACACTAACCTTCCACTCGAGTGTTCCGCAAATACCGTTACCGTATCAAGCAGGACAATACGTCGGTCACTGGGGAATGCTAGGGGATATTCTTGAGATAATTTCAATTTTATGTTTGTTTTTAGTTTTGCTGTCCAATGGGAGAATTTTATTTAATGTACTATTCAATTTAATCATTGCGAGGTCGGGATTATTAGTTAATAAATTATGAGATATATTTTTGCAACGTTCCCTCGCGTGTAAACACTAAATTAAATGCGTGGGATTAGTCAAGAATGAAATGTCGAATGTCAAATGGAAAGGGTTAAGTGTGTGCGGAGAGTTAAAGGTGAAGTGTAAAATAAAACATTAAAATCTAATGGACCTGGTGTATCGTTCAGTCGACGCCTTTCATTTATGACAAACTCCTGACGAAAGTTTGAAATATATAAGTTTTTTTTGTCATTTCGATTTATTTTTTTGAGGAACAAAAATTGACTGAAAACAAAGCGGTTTCAGATTTTTTTTCCTCATTATTTTAGCATCAGCAGTAATTAACAATGTCATAGAATCATAATTCATGATTATTTATTAACATCTTGGGAAAATAAAAGTAAATGAATGAAATCTAAATATTTTGGTGGAAAACACCTCCCTTCACTCAACGCTGATCGCCCTTTAGAAAGTAGTTCTCTGCGGGCGTTATCGATGCACCACGGACAGTGTATTCGATAAAATCGAGTGGATAATTGAACTATACCCCATTGTTTTCGCGAGTTCGTCCGAGACGTATCGAGTAGCCTTACCCTATTCATCCCTCCGTCAATTCAGTGTGAAAATACATGGGGCGAGTATAAATGAACGCTTTCATTCCACCCAAGGGTGTAAATTGGAGTGTGAGACACTGTCGCAGATGTTTCCGTCATATCTAATCCCAAAACTTTCACAAATTCTCACTAATCGATATCTTGACTTATGATTGATTGATTTATCATGAAAATAACTTCCACTCGAAATACCTCAGTATTTTATTTCGTAGCGATAAACTTAGTGGGAAAATTACGTGAAATGTTGGGTGAATTTTTCGATAAAATGACTAATTATTGCGGTTTTAAAATATTTTTCAATTGAAATTATTTTATTGTCCTCCAGGGGTGGAAATATTACCCTAAACTCTATGAATTTTCTGGGAATTCCCCCGGCAGAAGTTTCTAAAATTATCCAGAAGTGAATATCCCGGAAGTGTCGTGGGATACACACGGTGTTATCTCCGTTCCAGTTAAACGGAAACACTACTTAGTATCGAAGTCCCACGAGTGACTGGTGTAGCAGTATGGGGGTGGGGGGGATATCAAAGTGAGAAGATTTCAGGCATTAGGGAAGTAAGAGAGGCACATAGTGCACCGTAAACTCGTGCGACACGGAAAACTCCTCGAAGCCCGAAGTTTCAGATCGTTTGAAATCTCCGAGGCGCCCTTTTACCGTAGTCATTAGAATTGCAATGAGTTGCTTGAGAGACTCCTGCTTTTTAATTGAAGGGCTAATTACTCGAATTTTAAGGACAATTCTCGTTAACTTAGAATAACTGAGGGGTGATTTTTTTCATTTAAAACTTCCGCTGGAAATATTATTTGTTATTTCTTTGTGCTGATGAAACACTAGAATGCAGGTCGTAGGGTATTCACCCCAATTTCAGTTTCAACAGCAGCTATCAGTTGTCGTGATTTCGGAAGCGTTTACATACCACTGGGACGTGATAAATTCCATCGGGAATCCCGTGGTCTATTCTCACCAAATCAGCCCCGAGTCTTAACATTGGTGAAGCAACAAGAGGCATTTGGTAGGAGGTAAAATGGCTGATGGAGTCTGAAGTAGCCGAGTCTTGATGGAATCGATAATTCGATTCGGGTGAAATCCTCAACTCACATCTCGACCTCGATCTCTACGCCCTCGTCTCTCTTTGAATAGTCACCCTCTGTTCTCCTCACTCACGTACATAAAAATAGAATTCACCCGACTGTGTGTCTATTATTCCTATCCTGACGCATCTCCAATCTATTCGATGGATTCGATGATATTGCAGCGTTATGCGTCACTGTACAGATCTTTAATTGAACATTGAGGGAGAAATAATTTAATTAGAAGTATTCCTTGTGCTTGAGAAATCGTTTATCACGTCAGGATGAGAGAGCATCGTGATTTGTCGACTGGAATTGTATCACGAAAGGGGTAGTTTCTCAATTTTCCAGTAATTTCTTCTTCACTATTATATGCTTTTATTTTCGTATAAATGTCAATAATTTAATGCTTGGTCGTCATCGTCAGGGAATTCACCTTCACGTAATTCACAAAGTAATGATCTGCCCTTCCATTCGCACAGAAACTGAAAGACTTTTTTTTATTTTACTTTGCGGAGATCTTTCGGACTTTCAGAAATATTCCACCATCCGATGCTGTTATGAAGGCTTTGGGGTTGAGTCGCATGGGAATGAGGGTCTCCGCACACGGGGAAAATTCAAATTTCTGGAGCAATTCGATAAGACCCAACTTCACTTGCAGAAGACCAAGTCTCAGGCCTAGAATATGATTCAATTATGCAATTTGTAAAATTTATAAAATTATGAATTTGTAAATTCACAACTTAATTGACTCGTAGTGTCATATCACTAGAGCATTCCGAGGAATAATTGATAAATTTACCAATACAAGCATGAGGGCCATCACCGAAGGGCAGATAAACTCCGGATGTTCTCGCCTTCTTATTCTCCGCGCTGAATCGCTCGGGGTCGTACTTCAGAGGGCTGGGGAAATACTGGGGGTCGTAGTGGGATCCAAATACTGAGATGTAAATGGGAGTTCCTTTTTTAAGAACTAACTTAGAGTTCGGAACTTTGTAATCCTGCGCTGCTACTCTATCTAGGACTGGTAATGGTGGGTATTTGCGAAGGGTCTCGGAGACGATCATGTCCAAATATGCCAGTTCCGATACCTTTGAAGCAATTCGAGAATCGATAAATAATTTTACTGCCTTATTGCATACGATATTCTATACCTCGAAGCCTAAAAACCTCCATTTAACTGAGTGAAACAAGGTACCTTGATTTTTTTTTATCAACTCCTAACTCACCATATCGTAAGTTATTACTCCGTTGGTGGCCTTAAGAGCGTTCAGAATTTCAGCTCTCGCTTTTATCTGCACGTCTTTATTAACCGCTAATTCATAAAGTGTAAAGCTCAGAGTTGTGCCTGATGTCTCGTAGCCAGCGGTGAAGAATACCGCCGCTTGGGCAACCACATTATCTCCATCAAAATCTGAAAATTAATAATTAACAAAATTAAACTGCAGAGAGAGACCAAAACTTTTCATTATCAAACCGAAGAAAAAAAATCTGTAGAATCGCAGGTATTGAAATTAATGCCTAGAGATTTTTAATCAGAACGAACTGGAAATTCAGTAGAAGAATGAAAATAGTGTTTTTTCCTGTACAATAGTTATGTAAAAACCACGTGGAAAGAAAATTGTAAGAAAAATCTCAAGCAATTTTGTGAACAAGTATTTCTGTCGTTGTTTTTTTAGCAACATGACTCGCATTTTATGTGAGTGATTGCATAATGAAAACTGGTGAGGAGTATTTGAAAAATTCAAATATTACTACCGAACAATTCTTTCTCAGGCCCAGGTGTCTGTGTTTTCCTCAACTCGAGGAGTAGATCAATGAGATCACCCCTCTTGATCCCCGAGCGTTCCCTCTCGTTGAGTGTATCCCACACCGCAGTTCTCAGGAAATTTGAATTATCCGGTGAGAAGAACTTGAACTTGAGGGGTTTAGCAAGGTGTGGAGCGAAAAACATACTCGACACTTCGATATTTCTGAAAAAAGTGAAGTTGAATATGTCACGTCCACGTCGTCGGAATTCAGCATCGGGATTGTTGAGGGAGTTGACTTTGAGGCCAAAGGCAGTGGTTGCGATAAGATCTGTCGTGTACTTGGCACAGAGTTCTTTGAGTTCAATGGTAATACTGTCTCCTGAAAAATTAATCAACACAGAAGGCCAAATGGGCAATTGTAATACTGGGAGAATGTTCAGCCAACGTTGGGTCAACTAATTTTTTTGCTCAATTTGTCTTCACGATTAACTTAAGGATTTAGTAATTGAATTTAGTTGAATAATGAATCTGCCAAAAAATCCCATGACTCTGGACTAGTCATCAAATAAATATTACCTACAAGTATCCACTAACCTTCCCAGGGAAGTGAAGCCATATGAGTGTCCAGGTCATCAGCAACTTCGATCATCAGTTCAAACATTTTCTTGAGCCTTCCTGAAGTGTAGATTGGCGTGATCTTGGATCTCAGATACTTCCACGCTGGATTCTTAATAAGAAACAGATTGGCATCCCCTAGACGATCCTCGGGGCTGGTCTGAACGAACCTGTCCTGGAAGTAGTTGAAGTCCTTGACAAGAATAGTCTTCACCAAGTCAGGATCACGAACGAGCAAGAAGGGCTGATCGAACACATAGAATCCGATGTAAGGGAGTCCAGCTCCCCAGTTGTACAGGTCCTGCAGCCACTCACCCCCGCTTTTCTTCATCCTCAAACAATCCCCATAATTTCCGATGAAGGGAGTCGGATCTGGCTGCATCACTCCCAATTTTTTCCAGTACTTGTACCTCCGGTTCATGTACAAATATGCCAGCAGCACCAGACCCCCAAATCCCAGGAGCAAATCAATGCTCCAGTATTTAGTTAACAACATTTTTACACTCGCTTCATTTGAAATTTGACGGAAAATAAATTTTTGGTCCTCTGATACGGAATGATGTGGATGAACTGATCGGATATTGAAGGCTCACAGAAGAACATACTTCAACTTTCCAACTATTTATCATTTCTGCTTCTCCTGCGTGACTTGCTGTCGCTACGCGACATGCAACTTTACATCAGCATGACTGACATGAAAAACATAAATCATGTATTTCTGGAAAATTTCCTACAATTTGCGATGATACAAACATTGGTAATTACCCGAGAGTGATTATACGTTTGAAGCAGATCGGAATGAATATTTTTGGTACTGATGAGACGTAGAAGTTGGAAAAATTCCAACTTTGTAATAACAATGTCACGGGTTCATGAAGACTTTCTATTACGTCATGAAATTTTATAGAATATTATGCAGATCCTCTGCACATATGAAATTTTGATTTTTTTCCATTCTCAGTTATGAAAACATCGAGGGAACGTAATTAATTATACGAAACTGAAATTCATCCGGTAGAGCATATTGTATACGTAAGAGCATACCCCCAAGATCCCTCAGAATGAACATTTTCATCCCGCAGGGTTGGGGGAGTTGAAAGGGGAAACATGAAAGCTCAGAGACCGGTTGGTATGAGAGTAGATGGCTCCGGTCCCTCCACCTTAATTTTCGGAACTAAATCGCGCTAGTGTCTCGTTACAGACCAACTTCGCCATCAGGTACTGCGGGGGGTCTAATTAAAAAGTGCTTCGGCAAGAAGAGGAAATCGAATGAGACTCGTTACTCATTCAAGGCTATCCCCGGAGATGTTAAAACATTTTCTCGGAATTTTTTACGACGAAAGTCTGGAAATTTTTATCGTTCACTATTCGCTGTGGAATATTTCCAGAGCGCGGTCTGTACTTTTTACTGGACCCTTCGTCATTTTTGTCAGCCCTTCACTCCCGCCAAGGGAATATTTCTTACCGAAAAACACATAATGCAGATTCACCAAACGAAAGAATAATTTTGACAAAAAATATCTCTTCTCGTACTGTCCTGAAAATTATTCATCAAATTTTAAATTAATATTAAATAAATAGGAGCGTAAAATCACAACAGTTTCCCTTCAAACTGCTAAATTAGTATCCTTAATTGCGCCTTGATTGCTCATCGGATGAATGTCATGATTTATGGTTCAGTTAGTCTCTCGCAGATGAGAAAATCTGATCCGCAAATAGGGAATGAGACGGGGAAAAATTGTGATGTGTCATGAGAAATTACTATTTCCATTATGGAGCTTGAAATTCTGATATCCTACTCTCTCCCTCTCTCTCTCTCTCCCTTCTCTCGCTATCGGATGTATCTCTCGTTCCGTGCTTGGAGGCACTGGACGGAAGAAAACAAACACTCGTTAACGAGACGCATGAGGGCAGATTGGAGAGATTTCCTGCCGCGGTTTAACCCGGCCGCTCTTTTGCCTCATGGTGCCCAAGCTCAACCGGGGCCAGAGGTTAATTTATCGAATTAAGTGTTCTACAATTGCGTTACAACGTCCGAGTCATGGTGAGCTTTTCGCTGAACTCCAGTCGGTGCGAATGTGAGTATCTTAACGCGATGGGATTACAAAAAAAAACGAGTACTCGAATTCGCGGATTTTTTCCACTCTACGGGAATTACCTGAATTCTCTAGAATATTATTGGATTATGGATAGGGATTTACTAAAAAATATTAAACCATTTGGCTATAAACTTTGATTCTTTATTATCGCACGCAGAAGGTACATCTGTCTCCGATGATGTCTCCAGAGGAACTAATCCTTAGTGACCAAAGTTTTCCGACTCTGGACCCATTCAACAAAAGGCCCTTATCCTCTCATTTCTTTCTTTTCCTTCTTTGTTTCTGTTTATTAAAATTATTCTAAACACTCCGGCACTGGTCGGAGAAAAACTATAAAATACTGACATGGACTAAACAGAGCTATAACAGACGTTTAATTTTTGTCCACACATACCATGCACTCTCAATAAATAAATATCTAAGACCTTCTACGATGATATATCAATAATTTCTGAAAATGTACTATTGGGATATGGGTAAAAATATATAAATAAATGTAGCAACACAATCAAATACTTTAATTAGAACTCTGTATTACTGACACGAGGAAGGCACGACTGACCTAGAGGATTGGAGTCCAGAGACTTTTTTACCATATGAAAAACTTTACTAAGGTAAAAACAAGAGAACGTTTATGACTCCAAAGGACAGAGTTTCCTTTGAATACCACATCTGGTAAGGATTACAATGCTCTCAAGTTCGGAGCACAACAGATCATAAATCAGTCTCTTTCTGGAGACTTTCAACCACATCATAAACCTCGGCGAGTGATTTTTGAAGTAAAACAAAAGAGCTGTGTTCTAATTTCCCAACATGTACATTTACCACACGATAAAGTATAATTTTTGCAAATTATTCATCTTCGTGTAGCTCTCTCTAGCTGTGGTCTGTGCACACTCCCCTGAGCATCTGACTCAAGGCGTTGGTGCAAAACAATCATCAAGACCCTGTGCACTAATTACCGAAATATGATCTTCAATTACCCAGGGACTTTGACCCGTTTGTATTTCACTCGCCCACGTGAAATGTCGACCATCTCGAACGAGTAACGAGGAAGTACCGGGCGCAACCGATGCCCAGGGGATTGTGCAAATTTATGAAGCTCGATGGGGAAAAGCTTTTTGCACTAGAGCTGCGGAAAGGGGGATGACTCTGGGGACACATGTGTGGCTCCTACGGTTGAGCTATCGTGGGCGATGTTGTCTGACGACAGTCTGGTATCACACGTGTAGTTATGAACCCTCTGGCGCTAAGGGGAGAGCAGAAAGGATGAGTCTTTCGAGGCTAAATTGCGGAAATGCTCGGTCTCGTGGGGAACGTAAAAGCCAGGAATCAGATTCGTCGTTTATGACTGACGGTTGAGAGGTTTCTATTGCCTTGGAAGGACGTGAGGGTCAGTCACTCGAGAATTCAAAGATATTGAGAGTTCATAATACATATATTGTCTTCAGGGGTTACAGAGGAACTTCCCTAGTAAGTTTAGGGGTGGGGCAGATGAGGAAAAGATCGAAATTTCCACGAACCACTTCATCTATTCAAAAATTAATTAACGATTAGATAATATTGAATTTTTTGGAGTCAGTGGATTTTATGGAATTCCAGGAAATGTCTTTCTCTCTGAAGATGTTTCAATTTTTCTTTTCATCCCCACAAAATAAAAATAGCACAGAATAAACACATCTCGAATAATTAATAGCACTCGTATTATACGTAATGAAAACAAAAGGGTATTTAATGTCTAGGTTAATGGCACTCGAGATAATGCAATTATACTAATTCCATGTCACCGATTATCGTACACGGTACGATTGTGTTCAATGGTACGGCGATTGTTGAACGAACTTCAATTAACACGAATGGCGGCTAGTTTTGGCACACCAACAAAATCCAGGCCAATGTTTCCCCAGAATTGTCATTTATCGATGCCAACATTGTTGAGTCCCATTATGTATTCCCATCGTGTCTTCATTACATGGTGCAATTACCGGAAAGTTTTCGAGAGAAGGAGTTGATAAAGTTTGATGCGGAAATTACTATACTTGAAGGTGTCAAATCATTTGCGCCAGGCGTTCATCGGATAAACGGTGACTATGTAGATGTTGGTGAAGCGTTGTGTAATTAACGCATAGCACTGCTATTCAGATGTGTGTCACCGTGAAATTGGGTTGAAGTGGAATCCGGAAGGGTAGAGAGGGGTGATGAGTGATTCCAATAGTCTCGGTCAGGATGGATGATTTTTGATCGGGGTAATTCAATTTGCGGATGTATTTCAATTTTGGAAAATGCTGGCCATCTACCGGCGAATTGTGGTATGACAGGAATGAAGCATAAACATGTGGACAATCAACATGCCAGTCAGCTGAGACAGGCTTCACCAATCAGCAGCCAGGAACCGTCAGGAGCATGATCAAGCGAAAATAATTAAGCGAAACGTCAAGCTGTAACAGATCAATCAACGTCGTAACTATTTCTCGAATATTCTCTCACCGATTCTTAAGAAAATACAAAATGTTCTTCTTTCCTAATTACCAATGGATTGCTATCGCGCCTCATCGATGAAACCAGCGTTTTGTTCAAGACTTTTTGCTACCTCTCCACCGATTTATTACTCCATCGAGTAGATCTTCAACCTTTGGTCTCAAGAAGGGTGGGTGTATCTAAAATCTCACTCGTTCAGCCACTGGCAGATTTCACCCGAGATAAATCAACCAAATGTTTCACGATGAGTTCGGTTAACTACTCAAGAGATACCGAAAACATTTTTTTTGCTCCCATTTCCATCAAGATTGCGAATCAGCGGAAAAAAACCCTAATATACACCTCCCGAATTCACTCCCCTTCTATTGCGTGGGAAGGTCGAGCCACATGCTCTCTTCAAGGGGTTAATAAAAACCTGACCTTGCTACACCAAGGTTAACCGAAGCGGTAGGTACTACGTGTGCTCTCAAATCATTTCGATTTTTCCGTCAATATTTACGGTGTGCGTTTGCGTTAACCTTTTACGATCAACAGGAATATTTTACGAGCGGTCACCATATAAAAGACGCGAAAAGGTAGTGACCGCCATCAAATATTCACCATCATCCGCGAACACGAAATAAAACATTGGAACTTTCCAAAGAAAGGACGCGTCGCAGGTGTTGATCCACTTTTTCCTAGTGAAACCATCTCGTAAAGACTCAAGACTCGGCGGAAATGTTTGACATCCCCTTGGAGCCATTAGTTTGCTGTCTAGTTGTCATGCAAAGGAGTAGATACATCACGTCTATGAGTTGAAATTCACCTATCCTTTCATGATTCAACCCCTGACGCCTTCTCTGGTCACGAAATTTCATATTCCACGTACTCTAGAAACCCCTCGAATCCTAGATGCAATTCCAATTTGTCGAGGACCAGTATTGCCGGCTACCGGGTGCCCTCAATGCCACTGAATAACCCATTACATAGTGGACTTTGCAACAGTACTATGTGGGGGCCACAAACTTCAGGTTTAGGGTGGTTTATCTAGCCACTTCTGTTCTATGAACTCTGCGGTCGTGTGAGTAGTTCTGGCCGAGTCTTCAAGAGCTTTTTGTTATCCCAAAGTGAGAATAACCGGAAATTACTACTCCCAAATCATCTGATCTAATCACACGAGTGCAAAAATCTTTTCAAACGAGTACGAAACGGTATTTTAATTACAACATGTGGAATAAGGACTTTTTGAGATGGTCACCTAATACTTTCGTTCTTTCCATTGTCCCTCCATCTCTTCCGTCTTCCTGAGGACTTTTGATGGACATCTATATTAGTTGTACTACGACAAATTAGGGAATGAATTTTCCCACATTCATGCACTCCAATAAATCGCCTCACGTGGTTCAATCTTGCGGTAGCTGCCAAACTCGGTCTACCGTCGTCATAAACCACAAATCGATATAACGCGTCCGACTCAAAGGAGACGCCCATCGAAGGCCATTACAGCCGAGTTTGACGTGTAATATAACAGCAAGTTACTATTGGAGCTTGTGTCGACTAGTGGAACACAGTGGAATACTGGAAACGAGCCGCTGAATCGTAAAATAAAGGGTCATACTTGGTTCTGAATAGTAGTCGTACCACCACCCGAATAATCGTGAAGGATTTGCCAGGTTTGCAGTATCTCGTGGTGCGTTTGATGACGCTGATCAACCATTTCAGTGATAATGCGTCGAGAGGTGAAAGCCGTTGACATAAGGATAACATGAACATGACTGGATTAACGACATCCGTTTGTTTACGGGAGGAGAAAGGCTGAAAAATAATTTCAAAGATCGACATTAGAAAATCTGGTCTTATTCCAAATTCCCCAGTTCACCTCAGATTATTACTGAGGTGGTTTAGCTTTACGAGTTTGTTACGGGAAAAATGTTCAATAAAGTCGCTCTCGTAAAATCGAATTTATACGAGTGTTACGAGGTGCGAAGTCGTCCTTTTTCGTGAGCTAGCTGACACAATATAAATTCCACTGCTATGAGTCATCCTACTTTAGAAGTAGGTGTTCAGAGAGACTCACGGAAAGGTTCTTAATGCTCTGCGTCTCCTTTACGAGACATGGATTCTTCAAGAATTCAAATTAAATGGT
The DNA here is from genome assembly GCF_034640455.1 of Diachasmimorpha longicaudata. Classification (NCBI taxonomy): domain Eukaryota; kingdom Metazoa; phylum Arthropoda; class Insecta; order Hymenoptera; family Braconidae; genus Diachasmimorpha; species Diachasmimorpha longicaudata. The sequence continues at coordinate 3,271,591 of NC_087237.1, forward strand.
TTAACTCCGAATTTACGTAGTTTTTAATGGAGTAGTTGAGTAGTTAACGGACTTCAGATTCTTGTGTAACGACAACGACTGCCCGCTCCGCCCTATTGTATTTGAATTTCCCGCCGCAAATATGTGCACATGGTGTTTGTATTGACCAATCAGGGGTCAGTCGCATGAGAGGAAAAAATTAATTGCGTTACAGCAATTTTTTTGGGCTTCAGTGCGTAAATGAAAGCCTCCGAACGAGATTAAAAATACTTTTCCCTCGCGTAAAATAATACCGTAAATAAATAAACAATAAACAAAAAATATGTTCATCCAGTCCTTGTATTTGTTGAAGTCACTATTGTCCAGGAAAATTGGAAAACTGAAATGCACTTCACAGAGGATAATAGAATTTTTTTCCTATCGCGAAATATCGAGTACAGGCAAAATGGTCGATAAGTCGAGTGCAATGGCACGAAAAATCATTTCCAATTCTGTGTGACGAGATTATAACAGTGCATTGTTGGAATGAGATGACGAGTGCCAGTGAAGGGAGGGTAAATTTGGTTATTGTCGTACTGTTACACTCTACTGATCAACTGTTTCTGGGTACAATGTTGTCGGCTATTCATTTATATCCATCGCATTCTCGCGGTGATCATCAAATTATGAACGGGAGAACAGCACATGTGTATTAATGAATATCCGAATGTACGCCTGTACCAATTAGATCGATAATTAATCGTTGTCGATTTGCTACAACCGTTGATTCCATTCTGTATGCGATTAGTGAAATATCATGGGTGTTTCGGGATTTTGAGGGGAGCGAGTGCAGTGGATGTTATTATGGACAAAATTTCGGGTGCTTGAAATGTTGGTAATCAGATGAAGAAAACAATTTGGTAGAAATTGCGCAATGAGTGTTATGTCTGATTAGTTTTTCAGGGACGGAAGGGAATAATTTTGAGGTATTTTGAGGTATTCAATTTGATCATGAAATAAAATTTGGAAATTTATTGTAATGGGGGATTTTTGTGAATATGAATAGTCAATAGAATTTCAGTTCAATGACAATATCCGCCGATGTTGAATCGGTTCTGAATATCGCCTTTTACAACCGTTGTGGACCGATTTTTATCCCAGCAATATAAAAAAAAATCTCTGGATATGTTGATAAACGAACTTTTTCACTTCGCCCGCAGGTTTTCCATTATAATTTTATACTGCTCCACATCATACGCATCCATTCGCTGTACACAATAAACCGTCGGGCTTTACCATTGGTGATAACCAAAAAAAAAATGCAATTCAAAATTTTTTCAATTTTCCGTTGAATATTGAAAATCTTTCTTTGCGTCGACAATGAGGTGAATTTCGCCCCTGATTTCCTGACAGCTAATGCTAAATATATAAGATTGAATATGCATCGGGTTGGGGTGTTAAAGGGTTTCGCGTTGCAGATGAAGTCGTAGTGGAGACGTAAAAAGGATGAAAGAGAGTTGGGAAAAATGTCAAAGATGAATATAACGAATATGAGTTCCATCTGTTTGAAATGTAACTCCCCACATGTGTAATATTAAAATCCACGAGGTGTATATTTACGATGAAATATAAATACTCCCTCGTGCCAGCAACGATTTTAATTAACATCAGACAAGTTAATCATTGAATTATATTAATATTATAGGAGAAAAATTTTTTCGTTCATGACTAACGCCCCCTCTTTTAATATGCTAATGCATGAAATTATTTAGTGTTTGTGTATGTTTGTGGGAGGACTGCATCGCACGTTTGTTCACGTAAACCGCAGAGTGGATTACGCAATATCCCAGCGGTACCTGAATCCGGAGTAATGGGGAGATATCGGAAAATTTGCTCTGCTCAAACGAAAATTTAACCCCTGGTGAGGTGGAAAGAAATCTAATGTGGCCTTCCATAAATTCAATCGTTGAATGAAAAAAAAAAAAAAACTCTCACCTTCCATCTAATCTTTAAATTGTATGTGAAGTTCTTCGTGATAAAAATTGTTTTTTTAAAAAAACAATGACATAAAAAAATTTCTCAACCGATGGGATTTTTTCTGAAGATGTAACTCACGTCAATAGACCACGTGGTATTTAAGTTTTTTGACATTTACTGCATTTTTTCGGTCACGATTAATTAAAAAATTCGGTTTTTCTACAAATCCCGAATGTTTATCCGACCCCTTCGTCCGCGTACGCGTTTGAAAACGTTTTTCTCGACATTCTTCTACTAAAAATAAACATCCGAGATAATCCGCAAATCTTTTTGTTCTGTTGAAAACTCACCACCTGTTCCGTTCTCACCCCTCCACACAACTTTTTCATTAATTCACCCCCTTACACTTCTTATTCCCATCCATCCGCTGAAAAACTTTGTTTCCAAGGTGATAATTACCCTCGCACCACTACCTCTTTACCATCACTGAATGAGATAAAGTTGAAAAGCAAAAAGGCTTTACAGGGAAAATCGACGTAGTCATGAAAGGTATTATTCGCTGGTCGGAGGTTTCTTGTCGGGTTAAGAGTCCTCTCTCCTCTCTCCTCTCCCTTCTCCATCCCCCATCACTCATCGTCTTCTTCCTCCGCGTTTTGCAGCGCATTTCCTCCGCAATTATCTCCTACGTTTGTGGAAGAAATGGGGGAAGGGGGGGGGGGAGGGAGAGAACGGGAAAAAGAATGTGAGGGGCGAAGGGAGAGATGCTAGACGTGTAGTGCAGGTGCCACTTCGTGAGGGAAAACAAGCGAGTGGAATGATGTTTACGAGTTCACTACCTTTTCAGGATGAGGTAGAGGGTTGAGGGGAGGTGGGATGTGGCGCCTGAAAGCCTTCGAGATATCAGCGATGGGAGAAAGGTCAAGAAATGTGTCAGCCGTCGTTCCTCCTCGACAATTTCATCGGAAAATGCACTTAATAAAGCTGAGGGGTTCGCCGCCCTTTGGCGGTGATGACGATTGATTTGTTCGGCGAATGGGGGGGGGGGAATATTTGAATAAGGGTGCAGGTGAGGAGTTCAATTTGACTTATGAATTAACCGAAAATATGGGAAAATTTATGAACCTATTTTGTTAAGTGATAGCTCATTACATAAACGAGTCGACTGATTAGATGTTCCATGAGCAATTTATTATACCGCAAACATGACTGATAATGGCTTCTCCTTGACGATCCTGGGGTTTTCAGTGTCAGGAGATTTGGCAAAGTCGTATGTTAATTAATTCCTATATTCAATTCACACATAGCCCGCATATCTCACTATTGAAGTGTCGAGTTACGCGGGTTTGACGCGCTTTGAATTTGGCTTTCCTGCTGTGACGCACAGCACCGTGTATATACTACTTGCTTGTATACAACAGTGCACCGTACCGCGAGGAAATGAATTTAACCGGGTTCCAGAGTGAACGAGAGTGAATTATGAGAGCGGAGGAAAAGAGTGATGCGATGAGCGTCGGCACTATGTCTATAGGAGCGGAAAATTCTTGAAATTTCACCGGGCAAATTGATGAAGATTTTAATGTAATAGAGGTGTCAGGAGTGATGCATCATTTGATGCATCTTAGGCAGCGTCAAATGACTAGGTACCCTAAAAAGTATATACACAGGCCGATGAGAATTTTTTTAACAATGTCAATGAACAATTTTTAACGATTTAAAATTTCTCAGCGAACAGACCGGCAGTTCCCTAGCAAAATACATTAAAAATCAATTGACAATGTCTATTTCCTTCTCGATTAGCCTAGTAAATTCTCCAATCAATAATTCCCCACGCAAAATATCGAAGAATATCTACATAAAACAGTAAGTCCGCCTCTCCACCCCTAACAATCCGCTAATGTGAGACCCCGGCAATCGTATGTCTCATTATTAAATAATAGATTAGTCACCGGTGATCGGCCCTCGAATCCACAATAACAGCGATGACCATACATTAGCTCCCTCTAAACAAAACAAGAAATAGGAAGTCCCTTGAATTTTGAATATCTTCGTGACTTTATGAGACACTTTACCACTCAAATTTATGACGAAACTTATTCTCGTATTAGTGTGACAATGAGATGGCGGTGTGGGAGGGGCCGAGGGGGGTGGGGGGAGGAGGAGGGGTAGGGAAAGGGCTTTTGTAGTCGGTGTTCTGTGTACAAGAGGCGTAGGCGTTGAGGCCGTCTTGGCAGCTTCCTTCGTTTCAGGGGCCCCGGGGCTGTCACACCAACGGAAGTTGCCCCCCCTCCCCCGTCCTTCACCACCAGAGTGCCGTCATGAGGATGTTACAATTATTAGTGACCGGGACTCGTTAGTACGTTTCCTTTCTTTCCTGAGTCATTCCGGTGTCAAAACTGAGAGTCGTAAAACGTGAGTACAAAAAAAAAAATTTGGATTGTTAACGACTGTATTTTAAAGGGCGGGAAATATTCTAGAATAATTAGTAGGGGTGAAAAAAATTAATCCGGTGGGTGTGACAAATTGGAGGGTATGGGGCTATTTGTATTGGAAAATTTTGAAATTAGATACTCTTGGAATTTGTGCGATAATGCTAATTGAACTGAATGTCTAAATGCACTTCCGTAAATTCTGGCCTCTAAAATTCCCAGTGAAATTAATTAGCTTTGCCCTCAAATTTCCGACTGTGCCCGAACAAACAGAGGAATTCATAAAGAGGAAATGACAGTGAACAACCTTTGACGTTACACAAAGGGGGAAAAACCCCCTCCACTGCTTGCTCTTGTGCTTTGACTTTTCACCTGATTTACCTCATCTTTATTTCATCTGAGAGTAAACAAAGGGAGTTTAGTAATCCGGAAAATTAAACAGCATCCGTACAACGATATTTCAGGACTACATGGAGATTCTAGAGAATTAATAAACAAACAATATCTTTTTGGAGTTCTGGTTTAATTTATGAAGTATAAATATTTTTTCTCATCTCAATTGTCATTATTTGGAGCATTTGGTTTTGTGATTGGATTTAGAATAATTCAATGATCACTTCTCTTTGTGCAACAAATCCATAAAATGATTGATCAATTCGATTATCCCCATGAACCAATGACGCACCTCGATTCAAAAATATCCACCCCCTCCTCCCTCTGGTGATCTCTAATTCACTTGACCCATATTCGTGAATTTGAATCCGTTTAACAGTGTCGTCGTTAACCACCTGCAGCTGGGGTAGGGGGTTGTATATGTGTCGCTGCGGTTGAACGCGCAGTGCGACGTTTTCCTGTAATTAAGTTATTCAAATTTATTTCTCCCTCCTCTCGATTTTGAAAAATAAAATCCAACGACGAGCAATACCGTTGATCACATCACCGACAAGTTGAGATTTTTTTTTTTTTCGGAATATTGATGGCCGAGGATATGAACGAGGTAGAAATTCAATCGTTATGTCAATCTCGTCCTTTGGCAGAAGAAATTCGTCAATTGATTTTGACGCGTCCTGTTGCGATTGCTCTCATTCTTTCGTAGAAAAAAGACAGAGGAAAATCACAGAACAAGTCAAGTAATTGCGAAAGGAAATCGGATTTTCCGTTTCTGATTTTCGACGAAGTCAATGACTAAAACAGTTTATATATTTTACTTTTTCGAGTTTATTTATCGCTGATTTCGTTCCTCCAATAATTTTATGTGACATTGTTTTCCGTATTATTATGACTTGTATTGTCATTTTTACTTAGTTCTCGGTTTTTTTTCACCCACTTTTCCTCCCTGGATATAATTAAAACTTAAAAACTGTTTTTAAAAGGGAAAACACACAGTGTAGACCCCCTGCTGCAACACGAGTATCCGTATAAATAAATAAAGTGGCTCCTAGGCTTTAATTTAATTTGTATCAAAGAGTTGCCGACCTAAATTAAAAAATTAATTAAATTCCCTCAAAACACCGCAAGGTTTATACAGAAAAAGGTAATGTTTACCTGCCAGTAATTTCATTAACCCGAACGTGAATTTTCCCCGAACTTGTGAGAATTTTCCAGAAAATTTTGAAATTTACACTCAATTTTTTTTCAGTGTTTGTACTAGAATTTTCATAGGAAATTTCTCGCCGCGTACAATTACCTTTCGCGTAGTAAGCTTTTCCGCAATTTTCTCGCCGGTTTTAACCCAACTTCTCTCCGTGCGCTGGAAAAAAGGGGAGATCGATGGGATGTAGGCGAGATAATTAATATATTGAGATGAAATACGAGGAATTAGAGTGTTCGATGAAGCGTTCACACGGGAGTAGAGAGTAAATGAGTGAGCATCGACGTGTTGCGACCCAGTTTCAGGGTTGTCTAATTAACAGGCACATCCACCCTGTCACACGCTTGAGTTTGTTTTATTCCTAGTCAACCGTGGAATCTACTCGCCTTCGGTGTATCCACGAGATGTTTTTTTTTCACCACCATACATCATATTTTTTATTTCGATTTAAAGAGGCGTAAGCGAATTTTTCAAGCTGTCTAAGTACAATGAAAAATAGTGATTTAACTCTCGAGTCGTCGCGTCTCCCCGCGAAAATAGATAGAAAAAAATGAACAAAAATCCGCACAATAAAAAATGAGAGGTGAAGTAAATGAGAATTTACTTGTTTTCTCGCCCTCGTCGAAGAAATCAATTAATCTTTAGATATTAACAGCAATAAATAACGCTTTTTTTCTTTACGATTTAAAGCTCCAAGGAATAATAGGAAAATTGAAAATACCGCGGAATTTTATTTAGCTAATGGATTTATTGATGATACTGATCAGTTTATAGGGCACTCCACGTAAATGCACGTCCCAGGGGGTATTTCGTTGCTCTTATTCTTCAGCCGGGCTCTCATTCAATTACACTACTCCCCGCCGTCGACGTTCCTGTTCATTCATCGTTTATACCTACGCTAAACGGATTTTCAAGTAGCTTTTTTCCTCACAACATAAATTTTCGATCAATCTCCTCATAAACACTTTTTGTATAAACTCTTAAAAAAATAATTCCCTCCCCGCACAGAGAAAAAAATCCCTTTTTATTCGGCTGAATAAAATTTACATTTTTGCATTACGCAAGAAATAACCCTCGAGTAAGTGTAATTTTTCCCGCAATAATCCTGAGGAAATATTTTTTTCATTGCAGAATGGACTATGCAGATATCAGCGATGAATCATTGACAGGCCCTTCAGGACCGGGACTGACAATCGCCCGTCCGTACAGCTACTTGTTGAAATCAACGAGACAAGTGTGGAAGGGCAAAAAATCACCAGCAGTTGATAATCTCGGTGGCCGGTGTGCCGCCAGTACGGCGATGCGACGATGAGCCCGGTGTGCAACAAGGCTCAGCTGGTAAAGCGCATCACCCGACACCAGCGTCGTCGTGTTGCCGTTGTCATTAACATTAGTCTTGACTGTTTGTCATTAATTAAATCGCCATTACCGCTTTCATTTGTCGGTGATAAGAGGGTTGAGTACGAGCGTCTACTGGTACGGCCAACAAACGGCTGGCCATGGACCTCGAAGATACGAGAAACGGCACCGGTGATACCGATGAGGAATACATCAACATCTACTTCGTGGTTGGGGATAGAAGGGAGACGGCGAGCTTCCGACCCGATCACGTCACCAATAAAGAACTCAAGGGTGAGTTTTTCATTTTTTTAATCTCGTTGTCAATCCGGATAATGTGATTGATTGCTGTTGAAGTAGACATTCACTTCAAACTCCATTTCTCAGAATTATAAAATTGAAGATAAAGGGAAGTGCGAGGGGTTTTATAAAAAAATGTTGATAATTATTATATGGTAGAGGAACTGTTGGGAAATAATTGTAAGGGACCCAGGGTACACCTGGGTACACCTGGGTCCCTTACAATTATTGGGTTGCTGGTCTGGTCAAGTAAGCGTGAGAGTAAAGGGGGTTGTTCCTCGGTAAAGAGGGGGTGAAGAAAACTTGTGGTTGGCAAGAAAAGTTATTAATTTATAAGATTGGAAATTATGAAGGGGCCACTTTTGGGACCTAAGAGACAAAAAAATAAGGGTCGAAACGGACTCTGGGATGGGGTTTCACTGCTCTCATATGCTCAATGACAATGTTCTGAGACAGGATGTTAGGGAAACCCCACTTTTGCTAGATAAAATGGACGAACAGCTTCTGGGAAGAAGTTTGGTAAATTATGGCTTTTCCGTGCTTCAAATGAGCTTACAGGGATGTGAAAGTATCGGACTTTTCTCAGCGTCGATATAAAATAGTTATGTAGGGACGAACAAGAATATAAAAATCGTCTTATATTATAGTCAGTGCTATTTTACAAATGTCACCGGACCGACATTATGAGCCATGGAAGGATGGTATTTACCCCAGACCAACAATTTGGATGTGATGGTTTTTGCTCCCAAATTTGGATAAAGATGACTGCATGATCAGATGCATGAATATCCTCATCTAGCTTTGACTCTCATTTTTCTCCGCCTAAGCGCACACTGTCCTCGGAAGAACTGCCATGTCATGCTCGAATCCATTAGTAGTACTCGAAAAAAATGAAAGAGAAATTTCGCAGTCACCGTTGACACATACCCTCACGACGTCCGCACACAATCCATCAAAATCAAGCACTCTTGATGTAGGCGTTGAGGAATCATGATTCACTACTTGAATGTTTACGCGTAGTTTCTCAAATCGTTTGATAATCACTCAGTTCAATGGAGAGAAAGGAATAAATGAGGCCTTCGGATAATTGAGAAGGGGAGTCGATGGATCAGATGTTTATTTTATCGGAACAATCTGCTGATTTTCGAAATCTGCTGATTTTGTTTTGCAGACGATATTATACTTTAGTTTCCCCAGAATTTAATTATAAATTTCTCATTTCAATTTATTTTTTAAACTGAAAGGCTAATTAATTAATTAGCTCCCAAAATTTCTGAAAAATATTAATTAACCTGGGGGGAGGCGAGGGGATGGTACGGGATGTAATCACGAATTTGCGACATTTTCACGAGATTTATTGAAAAAAAACAATAGTATTCAAATGCCCGATTTAAATGAGGGATTTTAATTAAATCAGATATCTTCCTCTACTTTAAAATTCAATGTTTCTCTTCAATCGCAGATCGACTGAAATAATCGCCCAGAAAAATCTCCATTTTTCAATATGCAATAATTTTCCCCACCCCTAACTCATCCTCTACCCGATAAAAAATGCTTCCAGACCTCAACGCGATTTTCTTTCATCCGCCTCTTTCATTTCCATCGGTCAACTGCTGACTCGAGTATACATTCGGCCCCAGCTTGTACCTCAACTTAAGTGAAAAGCCTTTCAACAAGGGTCACTTTCCTCTGGAAAAAAAAATTTACTGAGTCCACGAGGGTACAAACTCCACTCGCCCCCCTCTTCTCATTTTCTGTTTTTCCCCGCAACTTATTCAGCTTCTGCTTTCATCCACTTACTTTCGTCTCCGACATGCTGGCCAATGTGGGGTTGTCCTCTCCCTCTTCATGGTCCTCTGATGTGCGATAATCGGGTCACGAGGGTCCCGGAGATGAAAGCAGATTTTCTTGATTTTTTTTATCGCCCTTTTTTTCTGCTATTTTGTTGAACGTCGTGGACAGGAAAACCATTGATTTCTTTTTTTCTTGCTGAGGAAATTTATCACAGACTGATCTTCGATCTTCAGCCACCGCAAACAACCCCCTCTAGGCTATCCATAGACCTATTCATGTTAATAATAATGATATTAAATTAAATTTCTTTTGTATCTGAAGACAGAGATAATTCTCCACTCGTTTACTCTCCGAGATCAACAACCCTTGAGCCTTAAAATTTCGGGAGGAAAAATATTCTGCCGGAAAACTCAAGTCTCATTATATGTGCTCCGATATTTTACAAGCACCCCTCACTATTTACTTTAATTTTCTCCGCAGTGTATTCTGTAATAACCCAATAACCTCACCTCAAGTGGTCACCTGGTTAAGTGCGTTATTGCATCCCTTGTAGAAACACCGGGGCTCGTTCCATAATGGCCAATGTCAAGTGTTTTCTTTTTAATAAGACTATCAGGTGGTAAACATGGGTCACCTCGGCGAGAGGTCGAGCAGTATTACAACGATATTTCATTAAAGCTACCCTCTGTTATTGGCGGAAACATAAAAAACCACTGTACCCGTGGCTTTTCTCGTTTCTCCCATCCGGTGATGTTTCCAGTTAAAATTAATATCCCTGAAAGCATTAGAGGTATTAAATACAACTTGTTGGGACTTCACAAGTGGATCGATCGGATGTTCGTATTAATTTGATTATGCGTTTCGGAACAGTTCGATCGGGCATTTTGATGGACTTGTGAATAAATGGGGAAACAACAATCGAGACAGGACCGCTGGGAGCGAGAGTAGCGGGTGATGCCTTCACTCGGGGTTGAGGGAATAGGGGTAGGGGTAAAAAAAACGGGAAATTGAGGGCCAAAAGCCACTCTCTGTGGCACTGACGATTCCCATCGTATAGAGCCCGCGAAAATTCGAAAATACCGGAGGGAGTTTTCGTACATACAGCCGGGGAATTACAGGATATGCATATTCATGGCGACCATCGCTTGAAAAAGGGGGAAAAATGGAGGGAGTACGGGAATTTTGTGATACAATGGGGTCGATACTAGAACACCATCACTCGGTCTTCTCTCATGCGCAGAAAAAAAAAATTATATTCAGAAAAGTACGGAATACATTTCATTTTTGCGGTAAAATTGCGTCTTCCGTCAGTGGGGAAGTGGGTGTCACTGCCCCTAAGCATCGGTGGGAACAAATCCGTTGGAATCGATGGACATGGCGGGGAGTGGAATATCCTCAACTACCCCGAAAGATTCCATTAGAGCCACTCTCACGGGTTGTTCACCCTCCGCACACATTTCCACTCGGTGGGAAAGTTACATGAACGGCGCGATAGAGATTTTTATATTGTGGAACTTTCTCCGTAATTTTTGGAGAAGTTAACGGGGGCGGTAGATCAGGAAGTACGATGAGTTGCTAGAAAAATTATGATGTCTTTAGTTGGAGGCTAGTCATAGAAACCACCCCTCAGGAGACTGTCAAACATTCATGAATCCTTGGTGAGGGACGAGGATGAGTTGAGTGAAGTCCAACTGATGAAAATATGAAACATTTAGGCTCTTTTGTTATTTAGCACAGCCATGAATCAGCGGAATTAATTCAGGGAATTAATCACACTGTAATGGAGATTCCTCTTTTAAATAAATACGTCGGAATCTTATGAGTTAATTCATATTTCATCCCCCATGCGTGAGATTTTATTATGAGAACATTTTATTGCAATCTAGAGTCATTCATTGTTGTACGAATTGATCGATAACCAAAAAATTTATTTTTAATTTTAAAGTAATCCCCTGTATGTCTGATAATGACTCAATAACCTCAGAAATCAAATCACTCTGAAGTTCAATAGCCCTCGGGAACAAAAAATAAACAGGCAAACTACATCGGTGAACGTTTATTTTTACTCGAGAAAAGCTTGGAAACAATGAGTCGATGTGGGCGACCAATAATTGGTCATCAGCAGTGCCGGGATCGAGTTATTATTGGTACGAAATTGCAGATGTCGTCGGGTAAACAAGAGCAAAAATAAACCTCCATTGTACCGAGTTGAGACTCCCACCCCTTGGGGATTACAGCCCTCCACTATTTTCCCTTAAAAAGTTGCAATAAAAAAATTTGAAAAAAAGTGTACAGGAAAAAAAAAAATCTGGATGACACTTCTATTCTGTCCCTCCGCCTCTTTGTGCTCGCAGTATAATTCCCATTGGAGAAGCGTTTTTTTTCCATTGCGGTTGTACACAAACTAAAAATAAAGGTAAAAAAAACTACCGGCAAGACTGCATCGCGGCGGAAAAAATTTTCATTATTTCCACGGTGAAGTGAGCTTATTCATCCCACCATTTGTTTTTCCCGTGTTGTTAGACAAAACTGACGTAAAATGTCTTCAATTTTTTTTCTCACCCGATCGTACACCGACTCCATTAATCACATTAGCTTAATCATTAATAAAGAACATAACGTGATTAGGGAGCTACGCCTTTTCCACGGAGGGAAAATTTTCTGATAAAATTACAAGAGTCACGTTTTTCATTAAATTCATGATTTTCCTCTAATGTTTTTTGATTAAATAATTCTGTGCCGGGAATACTTCAAATAATGTCTCAATTTTCCATTCAATGTATTCCTTTTAATGACAATTCAAACATTTTTCGTGGTACTCTATTTTGAAACAAATGCGAGGATGACTATCAGCCCATGATACAAGGGAAAAAATCAGAATAAAATTATTCATCATTCACAACTAGATAAATCATATTTCTGGGTATGATGGACATATCCCATGTAGTTCATGATGATATACACACAGTTGGCCACCGCAGAGCAATGATATTGGCCTCAACAAAATAATGAATAAATTGAGCTGGTCCAGCAATAAAAAACTGTAATTGTACATCGTACACCCATGATTCACGTACCATTATTCCATTAGAGCCAATGAAAGCACCGGACAAGATATAACATGACGAGGAGTTAGCTGGGACTCTAGGGAGTCTGCGGATATTTTTTCTACTGCGCTCTTTCTCATCATCAATTATCCGAGAAAATAGATCAGTCCTCTCAATTCCCGTAAAATTACCGACTTGTTTTATATCGAAACAATTAGTCTGAAGTCACATGTCGCTGCAGTTGATGAAAAATGAAATCCTCAGGTCACGCCCTCGTCCAAGATCCTAATGACTTACTAAAAATTAAGAAAAATTTAATTAGTAAATTATTAGCCAGGAAACTCAGAGTTTTCTTGGTAACATAATCGTGGGTGGTCCTTCAGGCTGCCTAGGCATTCGCCGAACTACGTAGTTCAGCTTCAAGGTCAACTGAACTACTGTAGCACAAGTGTCTCTCCGACGCCAGTGACGGCTAAGCCCTGAAGGACAATACCCTATCACATCCCTCTCAGCCTAGATGTTACTTACCGTTAATTACTGCTATTCTCCTCGATGTCGCAATCGATGGAAACCTTCTCCAGGTACAACTGTATGTTTGTTTCTCGCTCGTTTGTTGTCACTGACACGAGAGCCTCGTAAATATGCCCACTGGAGCCAGAACGCCGCTCCTAGTCTCCAGTATTGAATCGATTCCGAGTAGAATTCACTTGGTAAACTCGAAGTTAAATGAACATTTCCAGTTTACGACGTGCATTGGAGGGATTTAAAGGATTATTCAATTTCTTGGAGACAAATTTCATCATGCATCATCGATAAAATGTATTTATCGATTTTATGACCGAAGGGAACTTCTACGGACAATAAAAATTGATAAAATGAATTGAAAAATTTCTGATCAAGTCATATGTTAATTTGATTAATCAATAGATTTTTTCCCTTTCGTTCGCAATTTTCGTAAATTTTGAATGCCCTCTTCATTCAATGCCCCGAATTTTGATGAAGGGCTCCTCAAACTTCCCTCAGAAACCCCGAATATCCTGAGCAGTCCAAAACGTGGACAAAGTTTTTCAATCAAACATACGTAAACACCGGCGCTTACCCGCACACTTTAGAAAATAATTCACATCCCCCCAGTGTGAGTATTAACTCGCATATAAATTGCTGTTTAAGGACTTATGCGGAGTTTCAGTTGCGCGGTCTAGTGTGAGGGCTAAAGTGGAAACAAAAGGGAAGACATCAAAAGAACAGTTTTTTTCCTAAAATGTTCGTTTAACATTCGATTGTTATTGGGATTGAAAAGCACTAAAAGATCAGTCACGTTTGGTTATTTATCCGGGGACGGGTAATTCCGCACTTATTCGAGAATAATTACCAATAATTCTGCAGCATAAACTAGGACAAACACCCGGGGCAACTATCATTTGCACGTTTGGACGCTTTCTTTCGTGCGATCAAACGCGACTGCAATTATTTGGAAACAAAAATCAACAACCGGATGGTCAATACGAGTACGATTTCACCCAACCGATTTCATCCATATTTGACTTGTCATTTATATTTGAATTCATAGAGAACGAACGTTCGAACGTTTAATATTAAAATTTTTCACTTCATGATCACGAAGGCTTAATAATACGATGTGATGAGCGGGAAAATTTCACTCTATTTACCAATTTAAATGCACCGGCAGAAAAAGCTAAACGTAAATTACGTTTTGCTGAATGTAAATTACGGTTTCTTTGATGTGATTTATGCTTGTGATGTTTGATATTTTTTTTTTACTGAATCTACAGAATTGTCAATTATTTCGACTTATTTTTATTGAACATTTTTGCGCGCGCGGGGAAAACGCAATTTATGACGTGATAAAAATACTTATAAATTCAAAATTTTAATTAAAACAATTAAAAAATGAGAACAGTTGATTTCATTGATTTCGTCTCGTGTCTTCCGAGTTTCTCTCAAATCAATATTTTCTTAATCTTATAATTCATCCCCCGAGGATATAACGCGAATGTGAGCACCGGGTAAAAGCCATTACCCATAATTTGCATTTGTTACGATTTTCCATGGTATATATTATTGCGGATCGGTGGGTCTCACCTCCTCCAGTGAATTTGCGCATCAACATTGAATGTTGAGAAACCCGCGAATGCTTTCGTAAAAAAATACAAATGAGACTCATCAAATTTATCCGCGGGCTCCGGTATAAATAATGATTGCGGATAAATAAATACATAAAGGTAAATAGAAATAACATTCGCTCGACGTGATAGGACGAGGAGAACCGATAAGTGCTGGCCAATGGTCTTGGGGTAATGAGTTTTCTGATGAGAATCATAACACCAGGATTTCTTATCGATTTTCCCGGCTAGATGAATAGCAACTTGAGTTTACTTAGCAAACATATTGATCCTCTCTAGCGCGTCACCCAGTCATTTCTCCTCTGACTCCCCTTTTTCTCCGGTTTTGTCCTCGGTGGAGTCCTCGACTTTTGCAAACAGGTCGGGAGAAACCACGAGCAATCGATTTTTCTCGTTGCGTTAATTCGAGTCGTGTTGGGGGATGAAGGAAAAATATTTCTTCTGAAAATAGTTACACTCGTGGCGACTTTTTGATTGCCCTGGCGCCACTTGTCAATGGAATTAATTCAACTGTATTTTTAATTAAACGAGGAACTGAAAAAATAGTTGAAACAATTTACTTGACAGAATAAATTATAAAAATAGTGGGACTTTCTGCGGATCTCGATTGGGTTCCATGGACTACACCGTCAGCAGGTGTCGTTCCCAATCAGAATCTCTGATTGAGACATTGAAAGGTATTTTCACACACAGTGGCTAGATTTTATTTGTTTATTCACCGAATAAAAGCGATGAAAGTGACAGAGGAAAGCATCTGGATTACAGGGACTTGTATGTTCATCGTCAACACTGAGTGAAAGGTTTTCAAGTGACTTCCTCAATACAAAGAAACTTTTTTTTTTCATAGAACTCGAGAAATCCCGGTGCAATTCAATGCTGGGATACTTTGAAAAGGGACCAGTTGATGCACTCGATCCTCGACAAAGAACGAAGGTGTCCATTATTTTTTTTTGTTATCCACGATGCTCCTTTTACTTTGAGCTTCATCCGCTTTTATTTGGAAAACAATGGAACAGCTGTGAGAAAATTGTTCAAACAGCAATTATTTCTGAGAAGACGTTCACCTCATTTTTTTTACTTTTCGAAAGATTAATTTACTGTCTTTTGCACATCAAACAATATCAAAGCACGAAGTAATTATGGATTTACTTTCCCCCAAACAGCGTTTCCCTGGTGGTACCTGCAGCGAAACCTGAGTTATTCTCCCGTCTGACCAAACCCGGAATTTTCTACTGATCCCCTACTACCACATGACATCACGCTAAATCCCCGGACAGAAATACAATAGAATCGACGACCAAATACCGCTATTTTCCGCTTCATTGCCTGTATGTCATCCTCTCAAATCCCCACCCACCACCCCTTCATTCATCCCTCCAGTATTATTCATATCTTTTCATACCGGTTGGCAAAAATGTATTGTCCGAACGCGGCTCATATACGGCTGATATTACGGAGGCTTTTTACGTCCAATTAAATGAAAATTGAATGAATCTCGTTTGCAAGTCCACGAGAACAACAAAAATAGGGGAAATGGACCCTGTGACGGTATTGAAAAAAATGAAATTACGTGGACAGTCGACTCGTTATTTTCAGGAGAGCGGCATTTAATGCGATTTACCGAGAACCAAAGTTATTAAATTCCATCTTTGACTGAACATTTAATGAAATTTCGATTTTTCCATCGGTAAAAACTATCGATCTCTTACTTCCGTATTTTTCCCAATGGATAAAATTTATGGAATACATTTCCCTCAATCTGCAATTTTCTATCAATGTTTATGCGATCGTAAAACCACAATTTATGTCTCTTATAGATCTGCCCATGAAATTCTCAATTTCCAACGACAGTTAAATAATAATTTTAAATTTAATAATTAATATAACATATCATTGAGTCGTGTTCCGGAAATTGCTACAGGAAAATATAATTTTATTAGCAATAATGTCGATTTGCAAATGTTCCCATTTCTGATCCATATTGAGTTGCCTGTCGAATGAGATCCCAAAAAAAGACTCGAGTCCCATAAAAAGTGAGCAAAAAAAATCCATAAAAACTCCCATAAAAACGAAAAATAAAAATTGCCGAGTGTGTCCTCTTTTCATGAAGTCACGGTCCTAATAATCGACTTCTCACTCGCTCTCGTTGATCAATCATCCCGGTCGCACCGCACTTAAATCAGCAAGAAGCTCCCCTTTCCCATAAACCATAAAAAGTCGAATTTTCATCGTGAGACGACGAGCTTCGATATTCCATCGAAAAAAAAATGTTGAGTGGCTTTCACAATATTTTGGCAATCGCGAAGCGAGAGGAAACACTAAACCGCGCAGATCAAGGTCACCCGGGTGTACTCCCCCCACCCTTTCCATCCTTCCCTCACCATCTTCGTAATTTTCCTCTCGCATTTCTCTCCGATGGAAAATTCTCCGCTCGCGAAACGACGGCTCGAGTGAATCTGGAACATTTCCATTCACTTAGTCGGTGTTTTCTCATCTGGAGGCGATGGAGATGATCCTGGAGTGGGCGTACACGGAAATAATTTTTCGGTAAAAGTGTATTTTCAGAAATTTTTAGATAATTTTTACGAAAGGGCAATTCTTACAAAAATTTTACTGCGTCGAAATAATAGTAATTGTTCACCAGGTCGCCGCGACGACCCGTGGTGAGGAAGGGGTTCCAGTGAGGTGTGTTCGAGGTGCAAATAATCAACAATTGTTGATAATTAGCGAGTCACGTTCGAGTGAAACGCACGAGGGCATTGAATTTCCGTCGAGCTTATTGTGCACTTCGGGTGATCGTTGTTGTGCTGGTGAAGGGGTAAAAACAGGGATCGCTGGGCGCGAGGGGTTGGGGCCTTTGAGACTCGAGTGTCTCGTGACGCTGAATGATTGATGTTCATTCCCTATCAAAGGTATTGTATATAAAGCGTGCATATGGGGGCACTCGTGACAGATAAAAAATTGGAGATGAAATTGTAGGTGGAATTCATGAGGGAGTTTCGGGAATGAATATTTCTGGGGGGATGGTGTGCAATGTGGAATTTTTCAGGGAGGCGATGGTTGATTGAATAGCCAGGGAAGGAAACCAGACATTCCACGAGGGGTTGCACTTATAAAAATTTTCTTCCCTCGAATTCCGGGGGAAGTACAATTACAATCATCAAATAAATTATTTCCGATCCCCAAAAGTTATTGAAATTCTCCCATCGAAGATATTCAAACGATTTTTTGAATGGTAAAGTGGGGGGGGGGGGTATCCCCATGAAGGTAAAAAGTCGTTTCGAAGTTCTCCTCATTACTGAATTCATTAATTTTTAATTGCAATGAGAAATGGCCTTCGCATTTTCATCACGAAAATTCCTTCCACTGTTTCATGACTAAAGAGACCTCTGAGAGACCGTAGTTGTAAAAAATTCAGGGAAAGAGGAGCTTTGTCTCTGGCTTCAACCCTGGGTTGCATTCTTATCTGGAAAAATGGCGAGGAAATCCTAGGGTTATTATCGTTTGGGCTCTTTATATATTTCCCCCTTTTTGTCTCACTCTCCGGGTATTCCTTTACTGTTGAGATGTGGTTGTCTGCTTCTCAGGAGCATGGCAAGTGCCACAGAAGCTTCAGCAATGCTTTCTGTCTCCGGACTTTTTTTTTTAACGTAACTCCGTGGAAACGACGCTCCAGTTACTGCTCTTCTGCAGTCGTTGTGATTCTCTCCTTCTTGAGGCTTGAGGATTTTCAAAGAATTCGAAGTGGGGAACTGCGACTGAATTGGAACTGGTGTGCGAAAAGTTCCAAAAAATAGCGTATATTCGCTTATTTATTTTTATTATTACAAAGAGTATTTCTCTGTTCTACCACTATCACAATTTTATAGACATCTCTCCTCGTTAGACTTTCTCCCCTCGCACCCATTTGAGTTCTACTGCGGAAAGTCGTGAAAAGCTCGGTCAGACAGGCGGTCGATAATGCAGGAATCCCACTGTGTCAATCACACCGACTCAGTGAATACAGTAGAGTGCGGGGTACACTTGCATATAATAAAAGTTGACAGATTTGTTATTTAATAAATACTAAAAGCATTGTCATAAATTTTATTTGTTTTTAATATTTATATTTTTCGTTATGGTATTAATATTTATGAAAAAAAAAATCTCTCCGGCGGGGAATTGAACCCCGGTCGTCCGCGTGACAGGCGGAAATACTACCACTGTACTACCGAAGATTATATGCATATGGGATATTCTAATCACTCTCATGTCTTCCACTCTAAGACGCGAAAAAAAAAAACATTTTCTCCTCTGGATTATTTTTAATTTTCAGGGAAGTTTGCCCTGCGCGCACGTATCATTCAAATAGCGGATGTAAAAAATATTTTCTCAATTCCCCACTCAATATTTTTTATATCCTCTTCCAGATCTTTTTCGAAACGCAGCTGAGGCGGGACCCCTGGATATCGTGAAGCTCCGCAAGGACGACAAACTGCTCAATATTTCGCCTCATCTACCAGCGAATACACCAGACGAGCCGTACATACTGCAGGTGAGCGGTGATTTTTAACAGCGAACATATAAAAAAAATCATGCGAAAAGAGGAAAAAATCCAGAATTTCTACCCCATCTTGGAAGGTCTTGCTGATCAGGTATTCCTGTCATAAGCTGTACAGTAGTCATCCAGCTGGCAGATAACTCTGCACTAGAAACTATTAAATATATCGGGGAGGAGGTGGGTGTCTCTGTCGGTGGACCAGATGCCGATATTCTAGGCACGTCGCAGTGTGCTTTCAAGCATTGAAACGTGGTCGAGCGCATGGAGCAGTCAAGGAGAATGAACGTACCGGGTCTCATGGGATTTGGCGAATCCCCCGATACTACTGGTTATTTTCACGTTCAACAATGCTCTTTCACATTCCGCTGTTATTGACTCCCGTGAAATCGTTGCAATTACTGAAAAATGATTCCTCTGTCATGGGGAATCTATCTTTCCAGAAGTTCAGAAAAAAAATCATCTCATTTGCTTTAAATAAATCATCACGAGGAAGAACCACAGACAAGTCAAGTCATTTGTGATAATCAATGTTTCAGATTGTTGGAGCACATCCAGGATCATCAGGCATGATTGACACAGACCTCCTCAGAGAGCTTGAGGGTCGCATCTCAGCGATGGAACGGGAACTCCGGGTTCATCAGTCGACGGAACTATCGGAGCCATCAGTCGCAGCCCTGAGGGAACTCAAACATCAAATGGATGCGTTTCGTACCAAACTCGAAACAACTGAACATCTCAGTTGGCTCGGTAAGTTGGTCTGTCTTGACATTCGTGTAGGAAGATCTCCGATAACGCCGCCAGGAAGACCTCCCCAGCCCTTTTTTTTGGTCTATTGAGATAATAGACTGAGAGATATTGAAAAATTTCGAATTTACGATACGATATCGATAGAAAGGAAATAGAGATATCCCTGTGTGAGTAATGCTCGGGGTTTTAGGTTTTATCCAATATATTATTCAGTGGTTTCAATATCGCGTTGACATTTTTCATGGAATATTCAGGATACTGGAGTGTTTGATATTTCGAAATTTCTGGTGATGAATGTTTCAATATAGATTTTCCCACACGATATGTTAGGTTTTTTATAGTTTAACCAGGTGTTCGGCCCGTCATCCGGGTGGAACATGAGAAAATTAAATATCAGAATTTTTTTGGAATTTCTTTAATTAAAAACGAGCTGACAGATGAAATATTTCTGCTCCTCTTCGCCTATTTTTTGGGGGATTTTATTGATAGTCGGCCTCATGCACTCAATCTACATAAAGGGGTTTCACGCACAAAAGTGATTAATGAATCAATTCAAATTTCTTCTCTGAAGTTTTCAATGGAACAATTGTTTGTGAATTCGAAAGAGTTCAACGCAGAAACCCGAGAACTTTCGACCAAATATGTGCAGAAGTGATTATTCTCCGAGTCTTTGTCTTATCAGTTAACGAAAATTAAAGGAATGGAGAATACTTTGCAATTGAATTGAACTGGTTCAACTGCATTCAAGACGAATGACAGATATACGATCACACAAATATCACCGACTGCCAGAAATCCGCGTGGCCACTGAACAAATATTTACACTCCTGTGCTCGAGCGCTATTCCTATGCCAATGGAACTAGCCAAGAGTTTAAGCCAATTCGTTTTTGATTATTTTTTTTGTATTCATATTTTTTTTCCCCCACTGCCATTACGGTTTTATAGTCACACTAAAATCCCTCATTTTTTATTCTCAGGATTTTATAAAAAACTCCCTGGACCAGTGTCCTCAGAGGCATGCAGAAGATTGCAGTACCGACGGAAGAGTGACACCGTAAAACGACAAGTGCGCGATGAGTTTCTCAAGATCTGGTGAGTTTTTTCCATTTCCATGTACATCAAAGAAGACGAGAAATATACTCAACATCATTTCCGGGGATAAAATTAACTCCTGGAGTATTTCTTGGGTACGAGGATCGTAACTCGAGATATATTAAATTGACACGAGTAGAAAAATTTCCATCTTATTTACAAAATTAGATTTTGTTATTTCCTCAGTGTCGCTCCATGTTTACCGTCAGCACTGAAAAATTCGGTCTAATCTTTCGAAAAAAGTGAACATTGACAGATAATATTGTCTGCATTCACAATTCCATCTCCTTAATGAATTCGAATTACTCCGAATTCTAAATTCGTAAAATAAAATTTTTTCAACTCGTGAAGGCTATTAATTAGCTAAAATATGGTACGATCCATTCTCGAATGCAATTACGAACCCAAAAATTTATTTTTCCATGTGCATAACTGCAATCAATTGTTACGTCCGTTACCCTCCACTCCTCATACATCATTTTCTCACCTCTTCGCCCTTCCCTCATTAATCTTGCAGTTTATAAGAAAATAAATCAACGTCAACAGCTGTTCAGCTTTCATCAGTTCTCCGGGTTTATCAAAAAAAGGAGATCCAAACTACTACTATTATCATTTCTTGATTGTACCTTTTATGTTACACATTGGTACAGCAAGGCTGCGTGGATGATAATACTAATACCATAATAGTTATTGAAAACTGTCGTGACCTACCCCTCTGGAGACTTTTCGGAATTATCTCCCGTCACGTTATCTTCATTCACATTTGTATGCGAAGCCAACTCGTACCCCAAATGGCCCATTGGGTGCAGCAAATCATAGAGATCTTTTCGAAATTCAGCGAAACCCGTCTGCAATAATTGAATAGCCGACTGACACGCTTATTATCTCTCCAAATTCACTCAATTTAATTTGGATGATTTAATTTACCTCTGAACTAAAAAGAGGTTCGGACAGGGCTGGAGGAGACAGGGCGTTCATTGGATGATTCATCGGGTCAGGTGGGGTATTACAGTGCAGCTGAATGATCGAGGAGTTTCAACTGTATACGACAAAACAGATATAGCCTTCGATATCCGTAAGACGAATTGATCGTAAAGTTTGATTGATCCCTCCACTACTAGTCCTTCAAGACAAAATGAAGTGTCGATGAATCGTGGGTTGGTTGCAGTAATGGGAGCAATCTTTCACAATTTATTGAACTGTCTTAGTGAGGGGTTTGTTTTTGTGTTTCCAGTAGTGAGGCACCTTCGCAATATTAATTGTCGTTTTGGATGGAGTCATTGTAACGGCTCCATGAAAAATGCAAAAATATCCCTGTTGGCCAGTAAAAATGAAAAATCATCGTATCTCCTCGGGCGTAAATAATTCCACTAATTACCGTTACAGTAAATAAAATCCATCTGCCCGTCATTCATCGCTTCATTCCATTAAAACTAAATTCCCCAATGACAATAAAAGCTGAATGCAGTACGTTAATCTCATATGAGCGCATCCCCCGAACAAATTCCAATAATACCCACCCCGAAAAATCCATTAAATTATTCATTCCCTCAAAATCATCCCATTGGCTGTGCCTCCATTATGGAAATCAACATCTCCATTAGCGGTCAATTCTTTTCCACCTCCATTTCCCACACGTACAAACTTTTACCCCCACAATGAAGACCTTTGTTCCCAACTGGAAAATCCACCAGAGACATGTTCTAAAGCATAACAAATGGAGAGGAAGAAGTAGCAGTGGAGAATGAGTGGAAAAAAAAAATTTATACATCTTGGAAGTGAAAAAACGCGTCAGTATCCTCAGAAGAGTCTGGGACTGCTGGTTAAAGTCCTTCCGGATGGTTGACGCGCCAAATGAATTATTCACGAAGATGGATGATGGCACAACAGAAAGACGATGACGGACCACCGTAGACACAGCGGAACAACAACAATGAGTTGGCTGTAAATTTGGAGCTAGTGTTTCCTGTTGTGGGAAATGTCCTTGACCTCGTGCTCCTCATTTTCTCTCTTCATTCGTTTTACGATGATCATCTATTCTGGAAGACCGGCCAAAATTCACCAGTCTCACAAACTTTTCTCTCTCTGTTCTGGTTTTTCAATGGGAGTTACTGGTGAATTCAAATGACCATTTGGTATTCTCTGGGGGCTGAGATTACGCAAAGTTTTGATTCATTTATGCATCAACTTCTACTGTGTGTGAGTAAAGTATGCGCATGTTTATATCGTGAATGGATACATTAGTGATCAGGTGGTGGTAACATCCGCGGATTAGTCCAGGAATACTGAACAGAGGAATTTATTTGATTTGGAAATGTTGTGTTGGTTTTCTGATGAGTTATATTGATCATAACTATGGATTGTGTGAGTATTTGGCGAATATAATGAGATATTATAATAGTTATGACTTCGTCCGTCTCATGTTAAGTAGAGACTATTAAGCAAATTCTTCATTGCAAACAATAAGGAACGTCTTCTGTCTCAGCTGCGCCATTTGAATTAATGCACCTTATTTTCGTTCCAACTTCTCTCGCCGAGAAGTTCAAAAGGCTCGTGCTATGTTATTCCATGAATTATTCCAATGTTGACTTCATTCGGTGGAACTCGTTGAAGGCGTATCGCTGGTTGTAATTTTCAAAGCCTTTCTGATATTCTAATAGAGTATGTCTGAGTGGGTGTATTGCACTAACAAGAACCATTTGTGACATGTCGAATGGGTGTAGTTTATTCGTCTAGAGAAGGTAGAACTTCGAATATTAGCGCAGACGATCGATAACCTTTCAAAGTACCTCATTCCTCTCAGTCCAGAACGGAAACGAACGAGCTATCACTGCCAATGAAGTTCAACTTCAGGCAAAGTAGTGAAGAAAGTGGCTACATAAATATTCTTCATATGTATCTACATTATAATGATCATCATGATGATTAACACGAATAATCGAATTACATTGACTGTTCAACTTCAAATTTCCAAAGCTGATAGTGTTGCTTTGCCCAGAAATCCTTGAAACTTGTGTACTACAGACTGAAAGGAAGATTTTCCTCTAAAATTAACGTTAACCATTAACAACTCCTCAAAGTAACCCATTACTTGTTGCCCATACAAAGAAGGAACAAGAGATTATTATCAAAGGGGTTCATTCCCAAATAAACTGACGAGGACATGAACAACACAACAAAGCCAACAGTCATGAAAAGAATCCCTCCGTAAAGTTACTAATTAACAACATTTCATGTTCAAGGCTTTATATCTTAATACACATAACACTAAAAAACTTTAGCAGCAGATGTTGTCAGGGTCTGATTAGCGGCGAGGGAGAGTACACAGGTAAATTTTTAAAGCTCTCCCGCTAGCGTCAGCATCCCATTTTCATCTCCGAAGGAGTTTCATGGTTAATCTTCATGGTTAACCGTCTGGAATGGTTCTCGCTCGTTTGAAACGTATAAAGAGCGTGAGGGTGGAAAAGTTTATGCTATCGAGTCGGTACTTTGGAAGTACAGCGAGCATTCGTAAACCGAGTGGTGGGTGCTCAACTGGTCCTTGACTTCCAATGAAAAGGTATTCAAAGTATTGAAAGACATTGCGCTTTCTATTTTCAACATTGGAATTGAAAAGCTAATTAGATTCATTCATCTGCTGAGCGTGACTTCTGTGCTTTGGAACGAGTTCTTTGAATTTAATGGATTTTATTTGTGGTGAATAAATTTGCTGCTTGCAAGTTGCTTAAAGTCTTGGATTCCATTGTTGTCAAAGGATCATCTGGTTGAATAGTAAATCCTTTCTAAATCAGGCTTTATGAGTGTGAAAATCATAGTTGGAACTGAAGGGAAACCATTGCCCTTGATTTTATTGTGATTTCCCGAAGATTCAAACTTAAATAAAATGAAAAAATGGCGACCACTTGTCTCGTAGAAGACGTGGAATAATGAAGTAAGGATCTAAAAATAATTGAGACTGGGTTTTTGCTGTCCAGGAGATGATCTACACAACATTGTTGGTCCACCAAGAAACATTCATCATCCGTTCGGTTCATTTAACATGCGTTGATGTGTTCAGTAACCTAAAGAGCTAATTCCACAAGGGGAATATTCTTCAATAATTAGTATCCCCTGTGTTGTCAGTTATCAGTCAAGATCAGGGGGGTTGATGGGGCTTGAATAATTAGCACGCAACAGGATAATCTGATCATGGCCAATTACCCGATGACTCCAGAGGAGGGTGATGGCTATTCTGATGACATTCATAATAGGTTCAATGTATAGGGAACACGTGGACATACACAGACGGGTATTTAGTGTCAAAATAGATGTCTGGAGACTTTGAACGGGGAAATTTCAGGGAACCATTCTATCTCTTCGGAGAATGATTTTGGGAATTATTGCGCAAATTAATGGAGACATGTATTTTTGAAATTCTGTCCTTCCCCTGGTCACCGCTCATTTCAATCAGCTTTTCTTTTCAAACCCCATGACAATCGTTTATACCCCCGTAGATACGCATCGCGAATGTGACTGACATTCGTTGCGAATGATACGAGTAACAAATACATGCACTGTCACCCGCATCATCAGTAATGGAAAAAATTGATGAAGAGGATATGAGAATAAAACATTGACGGCTGAATGTGTACAGAGCTATCAGCACAGGGAGTTGATACTGAATAAAAAGGACTCACTGACACAGAACTAAATAATGCAGACGTTTATCGCCCTAAATATGTACATATATATATTGTGTCTTAAAATTAAAATCAGAATTTTTTCATCAATGGTAATACATGATGTTGAAGGTGGTGTTTTCAGTTGTTTTGAATTGTCGAGATGTTTTGAATTGACGAGATGTTTTGAATTGACGAAAAAGCTCTCCGGGATTATCCTGGGAAAATTCTTCTAAAGATCCCGGGAAAATCCAGCAAATCAGACATTCTTCCACGCGGATTCCCTCTCGGGTTGAAAATAATTGCCCTTGACGTTTGCTTAATATCGATGCTGTGAAAGCACCAGGAGGAAAATTTTCTCAGACTCATACCTTCATTCTGATAATTATCCCTTCGATATAAGCCACTAACACGGCATCTAATTGGCTGCACTCCGTAATTAATCATCAGCTTCACAAACTTCAATAATTAGCAATGTCTCCACCATCCGATGTTTATCGAGCCAACTTGGAAACTTGAAATTATCAGCACATCTGCGATGAATTCATCCACACGTGAATTGCCCATTAATGTTAAGCTGTATTGAAAGCATTGAACCACTCGCCAGCGGAAATTCCGCTTCAAGTATTATACAAATTCACTTCTGCATGTACTCGACAAAAGCGCCAGATACATGTTGAATACCAGTTACTACGGATTTTCGCTGAACGGTATTTAACTGAGCAACACTCGCCTTCTCCTTATTCACAATAAAATTAAGTTGAGTTCAGTTGTCTGGAAAATTGACATTTAAATTCAGCGTCGAAGGGCTCGAAACACGATAAACTACTTTTAACCGTTGGCTGTGATGAATATCTTGAAATCTGTGGAAATTAACTAAATCTTTATCTTAATCGGTTTGGTAGAGTGACCTGAGTGCTACAACACATCTATTGATTAGATCATTTGTCTCAGCTGACGTGGAAACGAGGAAGAAGACAATAATGAACATTCACTTTGTAGAAGTGCCTCTTTCAATTCAATTGACAAATTTGTTTGTGAAGAATACAATCGCGACCTTTTTGGGGTCATTTATCACCCGTCACTGTTGTTATCGTTTTTACACAAATTGTTCGCTATATCTACCCCTCCGATCGCACTGCCTCGCGCAAAACGTCAGTTTTCAACCCTCCACGTGCTGAGAAAATTCGCCATTAATAACAACTAGAGAATAAATTTTTCAGCGCAAAACTCCATTATTCTGATCAAATCTCGCGGAGAGCTTTATAATTGATGAGAATCGATAGCTATTGTCAAGTGCTGCTGATCGGGAGATAGAACAGTTGGGAATAATTTCATCCCGATTATCTCGCGAATATCGATGGAAAAATATATCTTCACACTGATAGAAGACTCGATTAATGTTACATCGAGAAAGTTGCGGTAAAAATTCTGGTCTGAGAACTGGAAAAAATAACAATCCCTCGATTTTCATCACGTGCTTTTTTCCTCCCGCCGACAATTAATCCCCGATATCACCTCATTAATTTGAATTTGATCAATTGAATGGAGGGCAATCGAGGTATTTTCGTACCAGATGAATACAATTTATTCCAGCTGAGTAATTAGCATCGTGGATGGCACTTGAGTCGCCCACGCAAGCTCTTCCGCAAACGCTCAATGGATATCATCCGATTGCGATAATTAACCACTAATCAGCGCGGCCCTCCGATATTTCGAATTTCCCCGGCTATAATTACGCGTTACTGTGTAATCAATCACAACAGTCGATGTTTATCAACCGCTCTTCCTGGATTTTTTTTTTCCAATCAAAATCACATCCTGATATAGGCAAATCACAATTCAATCTCAAACATTTACCGATCGTCAAAAATTTACCCAGAAATGGGCAAAAAAATTGATTTGTAGATTTTTCAATGCGCATTGCAAACAACTAAGTGGGGTGATCATGTCAAATATAATATCTAACCAATTTGTCAGGGATGTTGATTATCGTGGGTTGACAATTGTCATGGACATACCACACCATCTCTTGTCGTATATCCATCTGCGTATCCATTAGGTTAACGCGAAATTACGGACAAACGCAGTGCCCATTGATATTTGATTCCCCTTCATTAGCTTGATGTTTCCTCTGGCAAATCACAGAGGTATTCAACTGCATGTTGAACAAAGCCCCACTTTCATTAACTAAAAGTTAAACCTGTTATTCTATTTGAGTGCGGTCAGCTGGAAAAAAAAAGATTGATTCGGGGATTCAGGAGAGGGGGAGGATTTAACAAATTATTGAATGCAGGAACTGGAAAAATTTCACTTTATTTTTTCTACCGATGTAAACTATCTATTACTGAACGGCAGGGTAATTCTCAGGAAAATGTCTATTTCTGTTGAGTTTCGCTATTTTTACTGAATGTTTTTCTCCGCACACGAGAAAATTCGTACGTCTGTGGTGAGCAACAAATTGATGAGCCTTTCCTGCTTCATCAGACTTGTTTCATCCTTCATTCCCGCATTTTTAATTTACGAATGAGATGAAAAATGCGCTGTTCACTACGTGCAATTGTCACTCGAATAAATGAACTTGTAGCTCACATTTACTGGTCTTTTTTTCATCCGCTCGTTGATGGCTTCTGCACGAGATTTCCATCGCTGGAAATTCCATCCCTCGGACACCATTGCCAACGAGGGAATTATTAACCAATCCCATCGTTGTTCATAACCCCATAAAATTTTTCGAGTACCGTCATTTCCCTGTCGTATTATTTAAAATAAAATGTAATCAATTTGTGAGTTATCTTATTTTTTAAGCGTTTAAAGAATTAAAATTCGTACCTATTATCATTTATTATTAAAAAATTATGAATTTTACATAATAAACCATTAGTAAAATGGACTAGCTCACTGAAGTAGCGCAATTTCTACTCAACAGGAAACGTGACTTTATTTATTCTCGAATCAGTGTATGTGTACTTACCACCAACATTCCGCGGATCGTTCGGCGTAATTGCACTGGCGCTTCTTTCTCTCCCTTTCTCTCTCTCTCTCTCTTACTCCTGCATTCTCTTCCTCACTGTCAGTGGGTGCTCCTATTGAGGTGTGCACGGCGCCAGTGGCGGTAGAGATAAAAATACGCGGATGATCTCGAAAATAATAAAGAAAATGGAGTAACTCCTAGGGCGATAGTAACGGGCAAGCCGACACTTTAGAAATGAAAATAATACAGGAAAAGCGAAACGGATGTTTTGTATATTCATTATAGCTTCTCTACCACTCGTCGGGCCACGGGAGAGTCCACACTGACCACCAATTACGTGATTACTAACGCGCACCGGTAATTGCGGGGATCGTCGGCCGCACGACCTTGAATACATTCCATAAGGATAATTGCATTTGTCCACAAATAACGCTGATGCATTGAGTGTTCAGTATTCATAAATTTCTAGACTTGTCAATAATTATATGCTGGCCGAGGGCAATTTTTTATCTCTCAAGCTGATTGATTTTTCTGGAAAACTATAACCATCGATTGATGAAAATTGGAACGCGTTCAATACTGGACGGAGAGAAATTATTTATAAAAAATATGTATCATGAGTTTGTTTTATCTGATTTCAGTGACGTATCTCTATCGCAAAGTGTTAGCCAATGGCTACGATCTCCTGCCTTTGATGTTGGCCAATGGAAGGACGAGGAGTTGCTCCTGATGCTGCAGACAATGTTCGTTGAACTTGAATTACTGGAGAAGTTCGACATTCCAATGTCAACACTTCGCAACTTTCTGTACGAGGTCTATAATAATTACAATGCTGTGCCGTTTCACAACTTTCGACACTGCTTCTGCGTCGCTCAGATGGTAACGTTGCAACAACAATATAATATGACTTTAATGAAGTAAAAAACCCTCGAGAAAATGGCGCATTACCTGAGTAGCTATCAAGTAAATAATGTTTTTACAACGCAGGAATAATAAGATGAAAGCCATCGGGAGTTTGTTATCTGATTTCAAAGTTGTTATCTAATCACTCTCTTATGTTCTATTCACTTCAGATGTACGCCATAATCTGGGCAGCAGATCTACTCTCGAAGATTGGCCACCTCGAGGTTCTAGTGTTAATAATATCGTCCATATGTCATGATCTCGACCATCCTGGTTACAACAATATTTATCAGATAAATGCACGCACTGAGTTGGCACTCCGGTACAATGACATCTCACCCCTCGAGAATCATCACTGTTCAGTGGCATTCAGGGTATTGGAGTATCTCGAATGCAATATACTAGCTGCCCTAGATCCTGCTACATTTCGTACTGTTAGAGAGGGAATTATCAGGTGTATCCTGGCCACCGATATGGCAAGGCATAATGAGATACTGGGACAATTCACTGAGTCCATTCCGGAGTTTGATTATACGAATAAGTCTCAGATTAATCTGGTAAGTGGAACTGAAGTGCTTGTCGAATGCAAGTTGCTCCTGTAAACAGTCTGTTAGTATTTCGGTAAACAGCATTTCGCGAGATTTGGTAAATTTAATCATTGGGAGTTTTTGAAGAGAGAATCATTCACTGGAAACGGTGGAAAATAAAGTCTAGCATAAGCCAACTTGGCATAAGGAGCCCTTCAACCTATTTCATTGTAAAATCCACATGTGGGGCTAATAAAGTGTCTTTTTAGCTGTCGATGGTGTTGATAAAAGTCGCTGACATAAGTAACGAGGCACGTCCAATGGAGGTAGCGGAGCCCTGGCTGGACCAGCTCCTACAAGAATTCTTCAAACAAAGCGACGCGGAAAAGCTCGAGGGATTACCAGTGACGCCTTTTATGGACCGTGATAAAGTTACGAAGCCCTCGTCACAGTGTAGCTTCATTGGCCTCGTACTTTTACCACTCTTCGAAGCACTCGGTGAACTGTTGCCCGAATTGGAGGTAAAATTCCAATATTTTTGCACGTTTACTTTGGTTATCATGTTTTTACCTTTAGTAATAAAATTGTGGAGTTGTTAACTTATTGAGATATCACAGTTTGTGTAAAATTTCATGTGAACAGTTTTTGCAGTCGTAACTTAAGGTCTAAAAACTCTCTTTATGTTGAGAAAAACATATATTTTGGATTTGGTAGTTGTTGATGGTTTTACTTATGCGCAACCCATGATTTAACGTATTCAGAAGACTGGAGTTCAATAAATAAATTAAGAAATGAATAAATAAATTCAGTAGATAGTAAAAAATATTTTGTAGTGGCTCTCTTCGTTTTTATTGATTAAACGCAGAGAAGAATTTTATGCCTATAAACTCTCAATTTCTCAAACGCATATCGTCCAT
Organism: Diachasmimorpha longicaudata; assembly: GCF_034640455.1. Lineage (NCBI taxonomy): Eukaryota > Metazoa > Arthropoda > Insecta > Hymenoptera > Braconidae > Diachasmimorpha > Diachasmimorpha longicaudata. Next base: position 3,302,525 of record NC_087237.1, read on the forward strand.
TTTTTTTATTGTTTTGTTAAAATTTTACTGTTCCTCAAACGTCCATTCCCGGGTATTACTCTGTAATTGAATCAAATTCTCAACATGACTTTCGCATTTTATTCCATTTTTTATCTCGATAAAAAAGTTATAGAGATTTGAAATGATTGTTATGTCGTAATCGAGACATTACATTTTTTAATAACTAACAGCGCCCATAAACTCCCGATGCAGCTTGCGAACATCATCTAAGAGTAACCAGTCAACTTTTTTACTACCTCTCCCCGTTGCAGGGCATTTACAATCCTTTTCGCACCGACGGTGCCTCTTTGTGTCTGGATTTTACGTTGAAAGGCTTTCCATAAAGTCAAACTTCATGTTTCGGAAGCTCAAGATTATCCCAAACAAAAATAAACTTCAAATTTATTGCACTGTAGTTGTAAAAGATACCGAATTTAATGAAAAATAGGCGTATCATAATTGATATAATCAAACGTCGTAACGAATTTTACTCACTCAGTTAATAACCAATAAATTAATTAATTTCCTATGCAAATAAATATCTTAACGTTCACATACAAAATCATAAAATGAACTCCGCTTATTTTAGGACATGATAGTCCAGCCAGCCCGTGACGCCCTCGAGTACTACCGTCGGTTAAACGAGGCCGCAAAGGACGAACGTCATCATCGAAAGAGTGTGATCGACCTTGGCGAATCGACTCCCTCATCGGCGCCCTCCAGCACTCCCGCGTCATCTGTCATTAAGTCCGCATCCTCCCACAGCATGCGTTCCAAGCGATCAGCCAGCACAATTCGCTCCCGCTCGCGTTCCATCGAGGACGAAACAGAGAACAATCTCCTCGAGGAAGACGCCGAGAATCCGGAGAGCTCGGATCCGGAAACAGCGACGGAAGTGGAAGTGAGCGAGAAGACTTTAAAATTCAAAATCTCCACAGAGGGTAATGTTCCACCTCAATCTGGTCGGAAAAGTTATCCGGGAAGTAGAAAGGGTAGTCGTGAGAAGTCCTCCTTTGACTATCACCACCACGACCTGGCGAAGGCTGTCAGAGATCACGAGAGAGAGCGAAAAAAGAGTCGGGGTGAAAATTTCTCTAGTGACGTGTCCTCACCAGTGAGCGCTCGATCTGGCGAAGACACGAGAATCCTCGAAGAATTTGAGAGGGACGAGGTCATGTACATCGATGGGAGAATCGAGGAGGAGAGAACCGAGGGCAATGGAGTGGTTATCGAGGACATACCAGAGCGAGTAAGCGCCAAGAAGCGGTCAAGCTACGACGACAACAGAAGCCGAAAGGACATGGTTGTCATGACTGAAGGAGGTTTGCGTTGCTGTTGCGATGACAAGACCACCTCCAACAATCACAAGTCCCTTCTTACGAGACTTCGAAATTTCACCGATCGCCTCAGCATCAGTTTCGACTCTAAAGAGCCACCTGTTTCCAAATCGACGAAGCACCTACCAAAACCATTCCTGAAAAGTAACTCAATTGTATCTGGTTCAACATCTCGTCAGACACCTGTTCACCTCTGCAAGCGTTGCAATCTCATGAAGACAGTCAAAGAGACTAAAGATCCTAATCAGACAGTTGTAGAGCTGTTGGAGAAGCGGGCAATGACTCTGCCAAAGGTGAGGAAGCACGATGGTAAAAATAAAAGTTGGAAGATGGTATTTGCCAAGGAGAAGCGACCATCGGCTTCTCTTGAAGTACTGCCAGCCCACGACACCGAGACTGCTGTTATCAAGCACAAACGGAACCTGTCAAATCCGGAAAGTAAATTGTCCGTCACAAAGACGCAAAGTATGAAGGAAGTCAAGGAGCAGAAGAGATTGAATTTCCGGGAGATTGAAGTTAGAAGTACACCCCGGCCAGAGATTGTCGTGCATCCTGGAAGTTCGAACGTAGTGGACGAGGATATCGAGAGGGTGGAGATCCGGAGGAGTTCGGCTAGTATGGAGGACATTTCCAAGATCACAAAGCAGAATGAGGGAATCCTCATGGGTAACTTGGAGGATAAGAAGTGCGAGGAGATGCATACGGGTAGCCTTGACTCCATGTTGTATAAGGAGTCGGCTAAGGACGTGAAGAAGGGCTTCGCTTTTGCCAGTCCTTGCAGCACAAAGAAGGCCTCACCAGGTCTGTTCTCGAGATTCAGATCGGGCATGAGTATTGATGGGACTAGATCAAATAGTAATAGTGGATCTCTGCACGATCAGCCAACGCAGAGTGGATGGATCTCGTCGTTGACTGCTAGTTTTAGACCCAAAAGGCAGGTTGGGGAGATGCCGGCAACCCCAGGGCATGAGGAGGTTAAGTGATACGTTATGATTGTGAAAAGCAAAGGTGAGAGGAGAAGTCACTGGAGCGATTGGTGGGCACAACGGTTACCTTGCTGCAGTGAGTGAATGAAATTCTTTATTTATTATTCTGAAGGAGGACATCTTTGCGATTCATAGGGGAGCTGTGGGTTTGAGCTTCCAATTTTTGATTGATTGATTGATTTATGACGGGATAAAAGGGTTGCGAATCAGGTGTCTTCGAGGGAATGTTAAGTATGACGATTATGGCGAAGGAAAGGAGAAGGCTAGACTGTTATTCTCAGCAGAATTATAATGCCTCGAATTGTGCACGGGTGGTACGGGCCTAATTATCAAGATCAATGATGAGTACATTGCTGGTGAAATGTGGGGGGTTTCTTTGAAGATTATTGCTACCATGATAGCAATAATAGTAGTGGAATTGAGGAGATGAATGAATACTTATAGATTTATCGTTACTTTAAAACAAAATGAATCAATCAATCAATCGATGAAGTAAGAGATTTTCTTGTGAATCTCCTTCAGGGAATGACACATATTCATTGATGAATAATGAAATGTGGATGACTATGGGAGAATTATTTCCATTGAAAATGTTGAAATAAAAAATTCTCAATTGATATCAATTAATCTCGAAGCCGCGTCTGGCATACGGTTGACCACGTTGAATGATTTTATTTATTGTCCACATTATGAGTAACGTAACGAGTAATTATTAATGTTGTTCGTTATGCATCTTTAAAGAATATATATAAATATATATGAATAAAAATATTAAAGGTTTAGTATATATTTATATATATGTGAATTGAATTGAGAAATTACCGTTAAAAAAACGTATAAACATGCATATACACGTATACATCTATATCTACGGTAAGTGTAACGATAGGTCAATGAAGGATTTAATAGATATATTGATTGTAATTACAACTGTGACAAACAAAAAAAAAACAAATCAAGAAATGTGCTTCTTTGGATCAAAGTATTGTTATCATATTCTCCGTTCTAATAAATTTCGTGTAGTGTAAGCAGAAATATGAAAGAAAAAGTATTCAAAAAAATTATTCATTCAATCGACTCCAATGAATATTTATTTTTTTGAATGACGCGGAACGTTTTTTCCTGTCAACAATACATTGAATCTCTGTCAGGTTTGATTTAAGGGAGTAGATGCTTTCCGGGACAACTGTCCTCACTACTCACTCTTTTTATTAACTGGAAACCTCTCTTGAGATTATTGTTGATGATTGAATGAATGATTTTTCTGGATAAGTCATCGAAACTACGAATCAACCTCATCGTATCGTTGAAAAAGCTGAGTAATCAGATATTCAATGATAATAGGGAATTTGTGTGGAGACCGGTTTTCAAATATTTTTAAATGTATAGAATCTTTTTCGGGGTCATAATATCACCTCACCGAAATAAAAGCTCTCCTTGCCAGTATGAGATGTGCGCTAATGATTGCAAATGAAGTTTGCGCCAAAAGATGATTGTCGCAAATTTCTTCTGAGCAAGGAAAATATAAAAATATTTCCGTGGGTGTTTTCCCTGTGGTATTTCATGAACATTTTGGACTCCGGTGAGTTGACGTCACAGGGGTTTTTAGCACATTTCCAAAATTCAATTTTTAGACAAGTAAAAAATTATTAGACGATCTTCAGAGAGAAATTGACAAATCCTGCAAGTTCCCTATTGCGCACATTCTTCACCGAAAGGGGAAAATCAAATAAGTCTGTCTCATGCGCAAAATACTATTCAATCATAATTTCTGTATAATTACTGTAATAATTAAAAATCAAAACCACGAGTGTAATTGTTTTGAATGTTACGATAAAACGAAAAAAAAATTGAGAGAAAAAAAAATCGTGTAGTTTACCTATAATATCTAATAGTGTCTGTTTCGATGAATTTGTGTAGGGATATCGCTATTTAATTAATTAGCAGGAGGAACATATTGCAAAGAAATCATTAGGGAGAATTTTAGTTTATAAAAGGAGGGAGGGAGGGAGGCTTATTCTGTATGAATAACTTTCAACGATCCATCAGAACAAACTGTCACTGATTTACATTCTCAAACGATTATCACGCATATGATTTTTAGATGTTTATATTTTTATACTTCACCACTGTTTTCTATACGGCGATTAAACCGCATGTATTGTTGAACTCTAGTCTTACGTTTATTGTGTTTTATTCCCAATATATCGATTGGGCATTTTATGTCGTTTTTTTCCGCTGACAAATTCTGTTTTTAATTTTAATTACTGCGATTGTAATTCTCACTGCATTCAGTGAATAAGCAGAAGATCATTTGCATCGATTAACAACAAATCGAGTCCCAAAGCAATCGATTTTGTGGATCATCGAGTGCCTGGAAATGCCATTCGTTCATTTGATCTTCTCATCTTGATCACTTTGCTACTGAGTTAATCAATCATTTTTCCATTATTTTAAAATTATGTCACGATTCGTTACCATATGTTATTCACAAATTTTTCCGCCTCGATTCCACAATTAGTAAATTGTTACTATCGCGTGATACTCAATCGTAACAAATCTTGAATCTTGCGACCAATTTTTCCAAATGTTAAAGTGTACTTCTCTTTTAAATACGAAAGAATTCGAACGAATCATTATAACTGAACTGTTAATGAGTGGAATATTTTTATGGCGTTTTAGTAAACGCAGATATCGTTTGAATTATATCCTGGAAAAAAAAATTAACCAAAAACTTCGGGTCTAGAGTTAAATCAAATGATGTCAATGTTACAAATGAGGCAAAACTGGAAAAATAACAAAAAATCCATGAAGAAACAAAATGAACAAGATAATTATAAAAAAAAACACTACCTGTGCCTGATGTTTGTCATTTATTTATTTTAATCTCTTCCTATTTACTAACTCTACTTGAATATGGCCTAAGGTGTTAACGGTGTTCTCGCTGGCGTTAATTCAACCTGAGTATTCATTATTCCAGTGAGTGAAACAATTCCAAATACACAGATGGCAAAATTTGTGGAAAATATGTATTAAATTGACACATATATCAAAAATTTCTGACGATACACATTTACCAAATGGTGGGGTAATTTTTACTGAAAAATTTCTCTCCGTCTAGCTGCACTTACCCATTGACAGATGAGTGTCGAGGGAGTGAAGTTTGCGAGGGGCGGACGGGGGGGGAAATTGGATCGGCCTCTGACAAGTTGGCAGTTTGAATTGAAGTGAATTGAATTTAACGAGATGACTATCCGAAAAATATTCGAAATACGTTAGTCGTAGAGAGTAAAAAAAAACGATATCGATAAAATTTAACGGCCGAAATGAAATGTGTGTATGAATTGGACGAACTAAATTGGTTGAATACATAAAAAACACACAGAGATCCATTAAACATGGGTCATAAAATATCATTTATTGGATAATACATGAAAATCTCCGTAATTATACATATGTTTACTATACATATATACTAAATGATATACACGAATATATAATGATTAAGTGGATAAATGATGGCTGGAGGAGTCAAAAAATTCTACCTAATTATTGAAGTAATTATTAAACGTAATTAATCGGTATAATTGTTCCGCTTGCTGGCGAGCTGACGATTATTTGATTGTATAATAACTTCTTGTGGTCCATGGATATATTATTAACGTCAGGGGGAAAAATGATGAATCATTCAGTCGAATGACGTTTAGATTTATTGAGACTAATTGTTAGGAGGGGAGATAGAATTTTTTTTTCGATGGAATACAACAATCATAAATTGTAGATTAATTGTTTAACGACGATTTCAAAATTTTTTTGAATGAATTAATGGATTTTTTTCCGATTCACTATCTCATCCGGAGATGAAATATCAATAAATTTTATGAATGTTAATGTGACAGCACACAATTATAATTTTACGTGACATTGGTATTATTGTATTTAATCACTGATTTATGTAATGATTGGAGTTTCTGGGAATCAACGCCAAAGAGTTGAAGAATATTATAATGAGATTCATAAATTACGACATTTGTAGTTCATAGCAGCTCCCGTTATCTCATTATTTTATTTCATTCGTTTTATTCGACGGAGCTGAATGAACAAATCCACGAGAAATAAAAGTACCATATTTAATTATAAGTATAATAACGTAATAAAAGTGTATCACTGTGAGAAGAAAAAAAATCATCTACAACCTGACTAATAGTTTCTTTTTGTAAATAAAATTGAGTGCATACAATAAACGTATAACAACTGATTACATTTCCCGGATCGATTTATTTATTTTTTATATTTTTATCCATCAATCCTATCCGGGATAGTGATCCTTTGACGTTCACCTTCGACACGCAAAAATTTTTGAGTTTCATTTATTTACAAAACTTTTCATTTTTCCTAGACTTTTAGATGTTTTTACTTTCAATTGGAATTAAATTCGAACTTCTGAGATCGAAAATGCGAAAGAGTTTGCAACTAAATTTCCAAGAGATCTCTAACAATATTCTCACTAGTAGAGAACTTCGCAAGCGAACTTCAGCGTATTAGTAAATGCAGTATCATTACCATTAGTAGTTATGACATTTCCAGAAGTTTCCAATGCCTCGATTGGAATTCTGCCTGAGTTACTCAACTAATTGTCGCACTTTTATGAATATTCCGCCGTCTGAAGCGGTAAACACACCTCTCGGATTGAGTCTCATCGGAATGAGAGTTTCCTTGCAGGGGGATAACTCGTACTTCGAGAGAATAGTTATTATTGCGAGTTTGGTCTGCATCAATGCGAGCGATGAGGCTGCAAAATCCTGACAGATTAGTTGACTTCTTCTCCATGACGACGAATAACAATAAATAATTTTCAATTGTGTAAATAAAATTAGAGGTCTTACCTATGCAAGCGTGTGGGCCATCGCCGAAGGGTATGTAGACACCCGATTTCCGTGTGCTCTTATTCTCCGCAGAAAAATTGTCCGGGTTGAAGTTGTAAGGATCGGGAAAGTAATTCGCGTCGAAGTGGAGGCCCATCATCGGAATCAATACTGGAGTTCCCTTCTCGATAATCAAATCACTGTCCGGGATTTTGTAATCGTAAGAAGCCACTCTATCGAGGAAGGGCAGGGGTGGGTAACAGCGCAGCCCTTCTGAGACTACGGTGTCCAAGTATGGCAAGTCATATTTCTAGAAATATTAAGAATATCGAAGGCTCAAGAAAACACCGAGAACTTTTCCTGAACTTCTGAAGGAATTCAGTCGGTTTCTGAGAAATTAAAATTCCGTCAAAGGTTTTATATGTCTTTGAAGTGATCTTAAGTCCAGAAATTTGTTGATGTTATTTACCGCCAGATCGTAGGTTATTTTCCCGTCATTTTTCTTCAGAACACTTTTTATTTCTTCCCGCAACTTTGTTTGAACCTCGGGATGAGTGGCGATTTCGTAGAGACAGAAGCTGATGACAGTGGAGGTGGTTTCAAAGCCCCCAGTGAAGAAAATCGCTGCTTGGGCGACCAGATTATCGCCGTCAAACTCTGGTGGTGGATTTTTTATGAAATAAATAAATAGAAAGCAAAAATCAATCTCATTCTCTTCTGAGTGTTTATACTTTAAATTGAAAAAAACATTTTTATGAACTGGAATTGTGAGGTATGATATTTAGGTTGGATTTTAAGTATGTAGACAAAGTGGAATGACTAGGACTCTTTGAGAGCATGTGACTAAAGGGTCCAGGGTGTTGTTTCCCTTTGTAAATCTAGTTAGTTCCTCTAAGGAATCGGTACAGAGCGGATGTGTCTTCCAACCCCAATTATTTAAGTTAAATAATAAAGTATAGAAATAGTTTAAATTATTTCCAGAATTATTATTTCAAATAACCCATTTCCAATATCTGGAAATATAAATTCATTCAGGGATTTCGTTTCAACCAGGGAAATAATTCTCGTGAGACTTTAAAAATATTTGTCTTGTGAAATCTCGAGATAGCGCTAGGATGGGGCATTCACATACCGAATATTTTTTTCTCCTCCTCCGGTTGATCCTTCCGCAATTTAATGAGAAGGTCAATGAGATCGGGGCGTTTGATGCCCGATTGCTGGCGCCCTATGAGTGTACTCCACAGTGCATCCCTCAGGAATTGCGTGCTTTCTTTATGGAAAAAGTGAATATTCAAAAGCTTCACAAACTGAGGTGCGAAGAACATGGATAAGAACTCATAGGCGCGATAGGTGGAGCACTGGAAAATTCTCGCTCCATTCTTTCGGAATTCTGCGTCGGGGTCATTGAGGCAATTGGCTTTGATTCCGTAAGCAGTTGTGGAAATAATATCAGTGGTAAATTTAGCCGCTAGATCCTTCATCTCTAAAACACATCCCATACCTGAAAAAGCGTACGATAATTACCTGTTCAAATTTCATTTCAGAGATTTTGTTTTCTCTCTATAATTTCTCATCGATGCATCGAATTTTGTATGAACTTGCCTCGCAGTGTTTGACCTTCCAGAAATGTTCCTAAATCCCTGCAAACATCCACCATCAGCTCAAACATCTTCTTCAGCTTTCCCGCCGTATACACAGGTGTCAATTTAGCCCTGAGATATTTCCAGGCTGGATTTTTAATGAGAAAGAGATTAGCCGCACTCAGCGTGTCATTAGAATTAGCCGTGAAATGTTTGTCCTGAAAGTACTTCGAATCTTTCACGAGAATATTTTTAACAAGATTCGGATCGCGAATGAGTAGAAACGGTTTATCCAGAATGTAGAACCCGACGTAAGGTAGGGGTGAGCACTTCAAGTACAAATCCCTGAAGAAAGTACCGGGCGATTTCTGCTGCAGCAGAACTTCCCTGAAATTTCCGAAAAACGCAACCGGCGGAATTTGTGGAACTCCGCGTTCTGTCCAGTAATTGAAATTTCTCGTCATGTAGAGGTAGAAAACTGTGATCAGTCCAAAAATCATTACGAGTAGATCCAGTCCCCAAAAATTCGTGAGCACCGCCATTTGATGAACTAACACACCCTCAATTTTTTTCAGAACGAAAAATGATTTAGTGCCCGATTTATTGGCTGATTGATACCGATTGATTGATTTTACAACTCACGAGGGACCTTACGTGGGCGGTTTCGATCACACTGACGAAGCGTGGTGTGAGGAACCCTTTATAATAGTTGAGATGTGTCTTCAAAATTTTCCCCTTCCACTTGATTTATCAAAGTGTCTGATTAAGCGAGACCGAAAAATCAGCTGCGATGATAGCTCTGCAATCATAAAAATATCAGCAGTCGACTGGATTAATAATTACATCATTACTCGCATTGATGTTTTTTCCCGGCACTTTGACCTGAACTCAGTGGAATTCTGGTGGGGGCTAGGAAAGTCTGAAAAAAAAATCCAGTTTGAGTTAGAGTTCAATGACCTCTGCCCTACGCAGTTACGCACAAATGCAATCTGAAAAACCATTGCATCGGATTTTTCTACTTCAACTAAAAAAACTGCACGCGCATATCTCTAGTAATGAGGCGTAAATGAATAATCAATTCGATAAAACAATTGTTTACTATGAAATACATATACATTATATATTATGTATTATATGTTATCTAGTTATCTACACATGTTAATAAACAACGAGGGTTAATTAACTAACTGACTGATTGGATTTTCAATTTATTCTAATTTTTTATGTTGTAATATAATCCCAGATATAAGCGATGGGTGAAAGAAATCGATAACAAAAAATTTGGACTGATTGGAGTGATAACGGGGGTTCCAGACAGTAAGAAAACTAGAAACCGATAATGTAGTTATCTGTTGTTACCCCCAGTCAGTAAATCGGTTCACTGTTATTGTGTGTGAAGGTTATATAACTAAAAATTCAACTTCGAACGCTGTCACGTGATCGACAAAGTAATTATCATCAGTCATTTTCTAGGCCAGTAATTTTCAACCCCCACGATCTCCCTATCCTCATATATCATATGTTAAACATTAAAATGAGTTAAAAAATTAAACCTTGTAGTAAACATTTTTTATTCAATAAATTTACAAAGACTCCCTGAATCGCTGATTAGCCTTTGTACTATTGACCCGTCATTAGTCTTAATAATCGGGCATTAAATTGCAGTTTATATTTTTTTCTTACCATCCATGTAGAAGTCCTCACGTATAGAATAGTCCAAGTGACCACAGGGTGTGATTACGACACTGTACTTGAGGGATTTAAATAACTGACGAATTAATAATTTTCAGATTACACCGGATATTTGATATTGTTTAAAAAAAATCCATTATTCCGATTATCCCCAGAAATAATCTAGTGAACTAATTTCCGAACTGTGAGGTAGATACCACCGTCTGGAGTAGATATTACCGCTTTCGGATTCAATCTCATGGGAATGAGGGTTTCCTTACACGGGGAAATTTCGTACTTTGCGAGCATAGTTATTATTCCCAGTTTAGCTTGGAGCAATCCAAGCCGTAGACCTGGAAAATGTCACAGAATTAGAACCAGAGGAAAAAATATTAATTGAAAAATTGCTGTGCAAACATAATTAATTAGTTAATTCGAATGATGAGAAATGTCTTACCTATGCAAGTGTGTGGGCCATCTCCAAAGGGCATGTATACACCCCCCTTACGGGCTTTTTTATTTTCCTCGGAGAAGTTGTCAGGATTGAAGCGGAAGGGGTCGGGAAAGTAATCCTCGTCGAAGTGGAAACCTAACATTGGAATCAACACCGGAGTTCCTTTCTTGAGGACCAGGTCACTACCAGGAATTTTATAATCGGCGGAAGCTTCTCGGTCCAGGTATGGCAGAGGTGGGTAAAAACGCAAAACTTCAGCGAGTACAGCGTCGAGGTAGGGCATACCTGATGTCTACAAATATTGTAAATACTGAGGATCAATCAGGATCTCGTATTAAAAAAATCTCAAGTCAATCCATTACGCGAGTGGTGCAGAAAAATTTTCAGACAAGTGCGGAAATTGGAAAATAAGTCGCAAGCGAAAATTTTATAGTCACACTCGTCAGGAAATGGCGCCGAGAACGTGCGTAATTCGTCGTTTATCACACGATGTGATGTAAACATATTTACCGTCGTCTCATATGTTATTTTTCCATTATTCGCTTCCAGAGTCGCTTTTATTTCCTCCCTCACTTTGTCCTGAACTTCTGGATGTGTTGCAAGCTCATACAGACAAAAACTGATCACAGTGGAGGAAGTTTCAAAGCCACCAGTGAAGAAGACTGCAGCTTGAGCCACCAAATTGTCACCGTCGAACTCTGCAAAATTAACTGGTGAGTAATAGTTTCCTCAGGGTCACGTTTATTAGAAAAAAAACGACGCACCGAAAATTTTTTTCTCCTCCTCCGGTTGATTCTTCCGCAGTTCGATGAGGATATCGATGAGATCGGGACGTTTAATTCCCGAATTCTGTCGCTCTACGAGAGTATTCCAGAGGGCTGCCCTGAGAAATTTCGTGCTTTCCTTGTGGAAAAATTGAATATTCAGGGGCTTGACGAACTGAGGCGCGAAAAACATTGCCAGGAACTCATATCCGCGGTAAGTTGTGAATTCGAAGATCTTCTTGCCGTGTTTTCGGAATTCCGCGTCGGGATCATTCAGGGAATTCGCTTTGATGCCATAAGCAGTGGTGGCAATGAGGTCAGTCGTGAATTTTGCCGATACGTCCTTCATCTCCAAAACACCCCCCGCACCTGATATGATATAATGTATTGATTCACTTCTATTACAAAAATCAGTGGATATTTCCCACAAGAAACATCGAAGGATCTTCTGATCTTCTGAAGATCCTTCAACGATTATAATACTTGCCGTCCAATTTCTGTGACTCCAAGAACGTTTCCAAATCCTTGCACACATCCACCATCAACTCAAACATCTTCTTCAACCTCCCAGCAGTGTACACCGACGTCAACTTCGACCTGACATACTTCCACGCTGGATTTTTAATGAGAAAAAGATTAGCCGCACTCAGGGTATCATTAGAATTAGCTGTGAGATGTTTATCCTGGAAGTAGTTGGCATCTTTCACGAGAATATTCTTAACAATTTCCGGATCGCGAATCAGGAGAAACGGTTTATCAAGAACGTAGAATCCGACGTAAGGCAGGGGTGAGTATTTCTCGTACCAATCCCTGAAGAAATGTCCAGGAAATTTTTGCTGGAGAATTATCTCCTTGAAACTTCCGAAGAAGGGAACCGGCTCGATCTGCTTGACTCCCCGTTTCTTCCAGTAGTTAAAATTCCGCGCCATGTAGAGGTACAACAGAACTATCAGCACAAACACCCCGACGAGGGCATCGACACCCCAAAATTTCGTGAGAAACGCCATTTTTTTTATTTAAAAAACTACGTCGATATTTTTCGCACCAGAAATTTTTGTCATTGAATATTAATCATTCTCGTTGAAACTTGTCTTTTGTTGAAGGAGGGTGAGCCTAGGGAAGACGTCTCCTCCAGAAGCCAGCGACACAATATCGGAACACTGCACAACCTGCAATCCTTCTGATTGTTCAAATGACATATCCGTGTACCTCAATCATTCCGTACTCCAGCTTATATCTTGTTTAACGTTTGATAATTTCAGGTAAATACAGGTACGTCATGAAATAATTAGAGCTTTTCTTTATTAATGAATACTAATTTATTCTAATATCAGGTAATGTCATCCGCAATGCATAACAGGCGCTTGTTAGGCGCTCGACATAGGTAAAAAAAATAATACGAAGACGTAAGGACACAGAGGCGACTGTAAAAAAGTGTCGTTCTAACATTATTAAGTGGAGTGAATGTGTGGGTGGATTTTTTTCACGTGAAGGTACAATCCTCCCCTGGGGCGCATGGTCAGGCCCTTTTTGCTCAATACCATTGGGATAGGAGTCCTTTCACAGGGGGTGAACTGGTAGTTGCGCAACATCTCGATGATTCCCAATTTCGATTGCAATAATCCCAGTCTTCGACCTATTGGCAAAATCAAATTTCTCGATATGAAAAACTTGAGAAGAAAATAATTGGGAAATTCGTCTGTTACCGATGCAACTGTGCGGGCCCTCTCCGAAGGGGTTCCACCCCCTTTTGGTCGAGTGCTTGTTGACGTCTGAGAATCTTTCAGGATCGAACTCCTCCGGATTATTATGGTATTTAGGATCACTGTGGAGACCTGTTAGGGAGATATAAACGGGAGTTCCTTTTTCGATTATGAGATCAGTTCCAGGAACTCGATAGTCCGTACGCGTGAGCCGATCCAGGAGCGGTAGGGGTGGGTATTTACGAAGAGTTTCTGATACCACCATGTCTAGATAAGGCAGCTGCATAATCTGGTAATTTACAAGAGAAAGATTAGGGTGAACTGGTCCATATCATCGTGCGATTTAAGTTTAAGACGGGATTTCAAGCGGGATATTTTTCGTTGCTGGCATAATTAATTAAAATAATATCATTAATGTGGCTATGGCAGCTTAAATAGGCTGTTATATTAAATCGTAAAAATTACCAGATCATAGGTGATTCTACCCCCATTTCGTTCTATCGCATCAGTTATTTCCCTTCGCAGACGATTTTGAATCTCCGGTTTTACAGCCAATTCGTAGAGGGCAAAGCTCATGGTAGAGGAGGAAGTTTCGAATCCTGCCACGAAGAACAGGGCTGCCTGAGCTACGACAGTGTCACCCTGGAATTCTGTAAAAAAGAATTCCATGAATTCAATGGTTTGTGGAATTAATAAATAAGTCAGTTCACCAAAAATTGTTTCTTCTGCTTCATCTGGCTTTTGGTTCTTCAACTCAATCAGAAGATCAATGAGATCGTGTCTCTGAATGCCGGATTTCTCACGTTCACTGATAGCATCCCAAATGACTTTGCGCATGAATTCACCCAAGTTTTTCGGAAACAGGTGGAAGCGCAGGGGCGTCATTAGGGCGGGGGCAAAGAACAGAGAAATCTGCTCAATACTACGGTATAAAGTTTCCCTGAACATCTCTTTTGAGTTCCTCCCAAAATCAGCAGTGGGATTGTTCAACGAGTTGGCTCGCACCCCGAATGCCGTTGTTGCAATCATATCAATAGTGAATAATAAACAAATTTCTTTCACTTCAAGTACTTGTCCGGATTCTAAACAGATTGAGAAATTTATGAGAAACGAATTTTCGAAGGTCATTCAGAATATTTTACTTCGTTACCTTCTAAATGTTGATGTTCCATGTGGGTAATGAGATCTTCACCCACTTCTTTAATGAGTTTCACCATCTCCTTCAACTTTCCGGATGTGAAAATCGGCGTGAGATTTTTCCTCAGAATTTTCCAAGCGGGATTTTTCAATACAAACAAATTGGAATTCCCTAGAATGTCATGGGCCCCAGCGTTGACAAATCGATCATCAAAATAATTGAAATCCTTGACAAGTATTTGGTTAATCAGCCCCACATCACGAATCATCAGCATTGGCTTATCGAACCCGAAGAATCCAACATACGGTTCATTAGGCGCATAATTATAAACTGCTTTTGTAAAATTCGCGACTGATTTTTTTCCCAATAAAAATTCACCAAAGTTTCCTAAAAATGGAGACGGAGGAACAAATATAACACCTCGATTTTTCCAGTAGTTAAAATTCCTCGTCATGTAACGATATATCAAGTAGATGATGAAGAGCACTAAGAGAGATGCCCCCAGTACCATACGGCTCCACGAAATCGTCATGGTAGCGGTTGGCGATTATTTCCTGTCTCTTAGTTGACTTAAAAAATGCACTTGCGAATACCGAGAAGTGCATTCGATCGTCGCCGAGCAATCACTAAATTTATAAACATACAATGAACCATTAACCGCTTATATATCTCTCCAACCCCTTCAAGCCAATTGCACTTTGTTGATAGAACGAATTCTTGATAAAATTATGCCAACTCGTCTTTGAAAATAATCATGTAATTCATAAATATCAAATAATAAGACGCACACCACAATTAAGTGGATAAAAAGACACACATTATCAATGTTATTACAATGGAAAGTTTGGTCTAATTTTCTGGTAATTATTACAATGTTAATTTCTTTATATTGAGGTATAGACCTCCCTCGGCAGCTGTGTTTATCGCTTTTTTATAAAATTTCATGGGAACTGCCGTCCTCTTGCACGGGGAGAATTCATACTTCCGTAGCATTTCTATGAGTCCCATTTTGACTTCGAGAAGTCCCAGCCTCTGACCTGCGGATCAAACCGGATGTCATTAATTAAAAATAATTTTTTCCAAATTTTCTGATTCTATCGTTTTTTATAATTACCAATGCAAACATGTGGCCCATCTCCAAACGCATACCACGCCTTTTTGGTGGACTCCTTGTTGGCTTCTGAGAATCTCTCAGGATCGAATGCCTCTGGATTCTCATGATACTTCGGGTCATAATGCAGGCCCATTAAAGAAATGTAAACCGGCGTTCCCTTTTCAATTACAAAGTCGGTACCAGGAACTCGATAGTCCGATGTCGGCACACGATCCAGCAGTGGCAATGGGGGGTATTTGCGAAGGGCCTCTAGTATCACCATCTCCAAGTAAGGAAGCTGCGTAATCTACGGACCAATCGATAATCAGTAGGATAATCAGCGGAAGTGACTGCGAGACTGGAAATTTTGGAAAATTTCTCTTCGATTGTGTCGTACCATCTCGTAAGTTATTTCTCCATTATTTTTGTCTATCGCGGCTATGATTTCCTTTCTAAGACGAATCTGCATTTCCGGGTGGAGGGCCAGTTCGTAGAGCGAAAAGCTGAGGGCAGTTGATGTAGTTTCGAAGCCGGCGACGAAGAAGACGCTTGCTTGGGCCACCAGGTTATCGCCCTTGAATTCTGTAATTGGAGTTTACATAATGTTGGAGAGCATAAGGATATTTCGGGTTGCGAGGATGATATCGTAGATTTTGGAGCTTATTGGGAGTGCATGATATGTGTGGACAACAATTAACCGTCTGTCCATTGCTGTTTAATCCATGTCAGTATTTTATAATTTTCTCAGACCAGTGCCGGAGTGTTTAGAATATTTTTAATAAACAGAAACAGAGAAGGAAAAGAAAGAAATGAGAGGATAAGGGCCTTTTGTTGAATGGGTCCAGGGTGTGAAAACTTTGGTCACTAAGGGTTAGTTCCCCTGGAGACATCATCAAAGACAGATATACCTTCTGTGTGCGACAATAAAGAATTAAAGTTTATAGCTAAATCGTTTAATATTATTTAGTAAATCCCTGTCTATAATCTAATAATCCATAATCCATAATCCAACATTCTAGGAGAATCTTAAAATAGAAGTTACGAAGCTTTTTACGTTCAATATCATCAACATAAGACGATGGAACTCACCGAAGTCGACGGTAGCAGGCGAAGCTTTATCAGAATCATCACCCTCCTGATTTTTCAGCTCGATCAGAAGATCGATGAGATCATGTCTTCTGGTCCCGGAGGCCTCACGATCAGTGATGGCATCCCAGACAGCGACTCGTATGAATTCACTGAATTTTTTCGGGAAATTGTAGAGTCTCAGTGGAGTCATTAAGAAGGGAGCAAAGAAAAATGCGATCTGTTCAATGCTACGGTACCAGGTGTCCCGAAAGAAGTCCCGGCCCCTCTCCCGGAATTCAGCTTTCGGATTATTTAGGGAATTGGCCCGCAAGCCAAAGGCCGTTGTTGCTATCATATCGGTTGTGAAGCTGGCACAGAGCTCTTTCATCTCGATTTCCTGCCCAGATTCTGGATAGATTGATGACAATTATGATAGTTCTTTATATTGTCACTCGTCCATTCATTGAATTATTCAAATGATTCAATTAACGAACAATTAGCGAATTTATTTGGAAAGTCTTGTTTAACTTGACTTTCACTGTTTAACTGTTAATTAATAGCTAACGATTTTTATTTAAATTCAAGGAATTTAAATCATAATCATAATCATAATCAGGTGGTATATCCTATTTTTAAGCTGCTACAGCTGATTCTGATACGTAAAATAATACAAAAGGAACAATAATCTCTTCCCGTTCAGCAACGATTGAAAGTCGATACCTTTTAGCCCTAGGGAATCCAAGTGAGTCACGAGATCTTTGCCAACATCCGCCATCAGTTGGACCATCTTCTTCAACCTCCCGGACGTCGCTATCGGTGACATTTTCGTTCTGAGATGTTTCCAGGCGGGATTCTTTATCACAAATAAATTGGCGCCTCCTAAAATATCGTGAGCACTGGTTTCAACGTATCGATCCTTGAAATTATCGAAGTCCTTGATTAGAATGTGCTTGATGAGATTAGTATCCCGGATCATCAGCATTGGCTTATCAAATCCGAAGAATCCAATGTAAGGTTCATTGGGTGCGTAATTATAAATCTCTTGCAAAAAAGTTCCAGCGGACTTTCGGCCCATCAAAAAGTCTCTGAAATTTCCAAAAAAGGGAACTGGGGGAACGTAAACCACATCTCGCTTCTGCCAATAATCAAACTTCCGGATCATATAGCGGTAGATCAAGTAGATAAAGACGAGGACAATAATAACTGTATTTATGATCGACTGATTTGTAATATGAACCATTTTCGCTATCACTAGGGAACCATTCACCAGCGATTCTAAATGCAAACTAGGACCGTTTAAAATAGGGAGACTCGCAAATAGAATTTTTCCTTACGTGATGTTTTCTCATGATTTGATATCTGAATTTTTTTGATAAAATAATACCACACTTCATAAACATTAGTAAAAAAATCTCCCGCCAGTCATGTCCAACGTTAGTAATTATCGATATCGCTAGTGAGATGACTTGCTTTTCGTATGTTTATACATCAATTACGTCTTCTCTTATCACTTCATTTGCTGCATTTGAAGGAGGGTTGAGTTTGAATGATCGAGACTTGTTGAGAGATTAAGAAAGTTCTCTATACTATTGAAAATCCCATACATTTCTGGTAACAAAAATGACAAATTCATTCGAATGTGAGAAGATTTTAATTCTCTTTTACTGTATGTGTGATATTATTTTGAGACGTTATACTTCTAAGCTACATATCAAGAAGAATTACAATTTTTATATCGTAATTATAAACATACGTAACCGTGATTGTTACTTCGTTCCTGATTAAAAGAAATCACTGTTTTATTTTTTTTATGTTGAGGTACAAGCCTCCTTCTGCCCCTGTCATCAGCCCCTGCGTTCGTAGTTTCATCGGAATTGCAGTTTTTTCGCAAGGGTAGACTTCGTATTTTTGCAATATACTGACTAGTCCCACTTTCGACTCGAGTAATCCAAGTCTCATCCCTGTGGTGAAAGATGATTTAATTAGAGTTTAAAAAATTGATATCAGACAGTCGACCGACATTCCTTAGGTAATTAATAAATTAATTAATAACATTTTTTTATGCTTACCAATACAAACATGTGGACCGTCACCAAAGGCATACCACGTCTTTTTGTTTGATTCTCTGTTGGCATCTGAGAATCTCTCAGGATCGAATTTCTCAGGATTATCATAGTACTTAGGGTCATAATGCAGGCCAAATAAGGACATGTACACGGGGGTGCCCTTTTCAATGACAAGATCACTTCCAGGGACGCGATAATCTAAATTCGCAACGCGATCCAGAACTGGAAGGGGTGGGTATTTACGGAGAGACTCTGATGTCACCATATCCAAGTAGGGAAGCTTCATTATCTGAGAAATAAATCGTCGAGGGGATGAAAAATTTAATTGGGACTTTCGCAGACTTTAAATGAAATTTAGACAGTCATTATTGCTGTAACGTACCGTATCATAAGTGATCTCTCCACCGTTCTCTTCCATAGCATCAGTGATCTCTTTTCTGAGACGATCTTGCATTTTAGGGTGCAAGGCTAACTCGTAGAGGGTGAAGCTGAGGGGGGTGGAGGCGGTTTCAAAACCTGCGATGAAAAATACAGCAGCTTGGGCAACAATATTGTCACCTTCGAATGCTGCGAACAAACCACAAATTGCCTTGAAAACCAAATTAATTAATTACTGTCCTTCTGGATAATGATATAAGTAAATGACATGTGCAGTGAAATTAATGTACCCACCAAATATACCCTTATCTGGATTATCTACGTCCTGATTCTTCAACTCAATCAAGAGGTCGATGAGATCATGTCTTTTGACTCCACTTTTCTTGCGATCAGCGATAGCTTCCCATACAGCAGAGCGAAGAAATTGCGTAACTCTCTTTGAAAATATGTTGAACTTCAGCGGTGTCATTAAAAATGGTGCGAAGAACGTCGATGTTTGCTCGACGCTTCGATAGAACGTACGTCGAAAAACTTCCTTTCCATATTTTCTGAAATCCGCGTTGGGATCATTCAGACAATTTGCCCGCAGTCCAAACGCTGTTGTCGCTATCATATCAGTTGCAAATCTTGCGCAGAGTTCCTTCATTTCAATTATTCTTCCGCAATCTAAAAGCGTCAGAAAAAATTATTGTTGAGGGGAGAACACAATTTTTCATCAGTTTATCAGAAACTACCTTTTAAATTCAGCGAGTCAATGTGAGCGATGAGATCCTGACCAACTTCCAACATGAGCTTTGCGACATATCTCAATTTCCCGGAGGTGTAAATCGGTGATATTTTTGTCCTGAGATACTTCCACTCTGGATTTTTAATAATAAACAAATTGGACGACCCCAGTACATCGTGAGCGCCTGCATTAGCGTAACGATTTTGGAAATAATCGAAATCTTTGATGAGAATTTGCTTGATAAGGTCTGGATCGCGAATCAGGAGCATCGGTTTGTCAAAACCAAAAAATCCCACGTAACGCTCGTCGGGTGAGTAATCGTACACGTGCTTTAGGAAGCCACCCACTGATTGTCTCCCCATCAGGAAATCACCGAAATTACCGAAAAAGGGAGAGGGAGGAACACACACTACACCGCGCGTCCTCCAGTAGTCGAAATTCCTTGTCATGTAACGATATCCCAAGTATATGATGAGGAGCAGGAGAATCCCTGTCTCCATCATCCCGTGAGTCCCTGTGAGCACCATTTTGAACTAATCCAGGGACATTTTAATTCAGTTTTACAGATTTATTGGGGTGTCATTGCCGAAGAACTGATGCTGATTGCTGCTGAATGCGAACTGCGGTTGCCGGTGCAGAGAAGAGGATTATCACTGCGACTTATTCAAGTGTAAATATAATTTAGGTCTCTTGATGATAGCCAGTTACTCGCTTAATTCGTTGATAAGCCGCGAGAATTGACCGGCCTGGAGAGTGGGTCGGGAGGTGTAATGTAATTCTGTACATGTAATCATGTACATCATGTAATCATCATTAGATTAGATGTACAGCGAATTTTGTAGTCACATTAGTGTTAAATGTTGCATTTCAATGCTGTGCTCAGAAAAAAATTGTTTCCACACAAAATTTAGCTGAAAGAAATACTTTGAAAAACAATTGCTTCATTAGATTTTCGTTTGATTTGTATCGTGCATTATAGTATCTTCATAAATGGATTTATTTGATTTGTCGGCAACATAAATACTATAAAAATATCGCACATTACAGAGTATTTAAACAACAGAAAAAAAGCCTCAATTCTTCGATTATTAAAAAATTAAATATAGTTAAGTGAAAAATCCGCGGCATCTCCGATAAAGTTTCAGGACATTCCCTAAAAATTTTCACAGAAGTTGGGGAAAAAGGGAACGTTGAATAATATTTTCGTGGTGCTATGACAATTTTCCTCAGAAATTTCTCTCCGTGTTATGTCCTCTCAATGCGGAAACAAGTACCAGTGCCATTTTCGCTCCCCGTAATATCTGTAATCAAGGAAAATTGACGTTATGAAAGTCCACATAATAATTTCTTCAATTGTCAGATGAATTATAAAATTCTGCTCAACTTACAATTGCAAATTTTGTTCCTTATAGATTTTCTTCAACTTTTTGTCTATATTTCGAGTCCAATGAGATCCATGTGATCTGGAAGATCGGGCGAGACCATGATTTTTATCTGAAAATATCTGAGTGAATGATTTCCGTCAAGTGTTCCCCACATCGCTGCGTAAATTCTACAATTTGTTGCGTAAAAATTACTCATGCGTCTGATGACTCACGTCCGTGAGGACAACAAGTCGCTTCGCAATTATTCTTCGACGATTAGAATACTCATCAATTTTCTGAAAATTGTTCATCTATCAAGTTTTTTTATTTTCGAATCATAATAAGTCAGGAAGTGTCTATCAGATTTGTCTTCCTCGAGAAAAATAACCAGAAATTTTTGTCCTTTTTTGACGACCCGTAGAACTCTCGTCATGACCCGTACAATTGAACGATGCAATTATAATTGTCTTAGTTACGTGATGATCAATAAAATGTAGTATCACCTATGAACTGGGCAGTTGATCGTCTGCATTAAAATTAAATTCATCTCATTACACGGAGAGAAAAATTGTTTAAAAATTACACGCCTGTTCCGTAATCTGCCCGTCAAAGTAGTATTCAATAAAAATTACGGAACAGTTAGACATTTTTTCACTGAACATTCGATACTTTTTGTGGAACGTTTTAGATTTTTTCCTGAAAGTTCACCAAAAAAATGCGTAACTGTTCCAGAATTTCTACTGAACATTGTTTTAACTAGCAAATTACGGAACAGGCACATAATTTTTTTGAATTTGTTATTTACGAGGCCCACAAAAGCGGAAAAAACTCCCCCTCTTGAGATTCGATTTTGGCGAAAGTCGATTTCCCTCAAAAAAAATCAAAGGAGTCAGTCTTGAATTTTAAAAAAGGAAATATAAAAGTGCGCACAAAGAATTAGTGAACGAAGTCCTAGCGAAAAAATTTAAAAAGTTGGAGAGGAAATGAAAAAATTTGTTTTTCCTCGCATTGTTTCCGCATGTGAAGATAGTGTTGGCATTGGTCTGAATATATAGCGTATAACAAATGCACTGTTTATATATATCGCATAATACCGCACCAAAATAGCCCGCGAATAATCGCACTCGTTCCTGATTGGCCAGCGCCTAAAGAGCGCCAAGGCAACCGTAAATCGCATTCAAAAGCATCTGCTAAAACCCGTTAGCTCGCGAAATTACGTCGTGGGGTCACAAATACATCATCTTGAACCAATCGTCATCGTGTTTTTAATTGACATATTTTTTAATGACACAAAAGAACACGGAAAAAGCTAGAAGAGTCATACGAGTGGATTTATTTAACTAACTTACCTAGATACAAGTTCCTGAAGGGCACCACATTCCCTTTAAACATTTTGGTCATTCCGAGGCTTCGGTTGTTCAACAACTGGTGGTTGAGGCTGCGGTGGTGTCGTATTAGGGGGATTTTCATTTGTTGAACAGATGCAACAAATATCGACGCATGATGTTATCAGATGTGTGCACACAAGACAATCTACACAACCATCGTCACAGTCGTCGCACATTTTCGACTAAATAGAAGAGTCAAAATATTACTGTCTGTTGTACTCTGTGGACTGACCTTCCTCGTAATGAGAGAAATAAATTTCAGCTCATATGCGCTTTTTTCAGCTCTGACTCAGACGACAAAGAGATCTATGCCATCTGTCTAGCGATCCTAGAATCACCAGCGGAATTAAATCTTGATCGTCGTTCAATGTTAACTAACTTGATGGACGAACAAGAAGCCCAGTACGAAAGATTTTTTTTCCAGTACGAAAGGTATTGTGATGAAAGAAATTATTGGAGACTCGTGGAGAAAGTACTTGACCCTTGTAATCATATCACTTCCCTTCGGCTGCTGAGATACATCAACCGAGACTCCCAACAAACTTTTTTCGTACTCGTAAAAAAATGTGCCACTATCTCCAGTGAACTTGATAGTAATTTTTTTAAACTTTCTCTTACCGGTAAGTTAGCCATCTTCATTACCACCGACTGCTCAACGGTTTCGATAATATATCGTCAGTCGGTATGTAGCCAACGAGTTCTCACGGTTGTCCAAATATTGTAGGTTATGTCTAAAGCCCGATCCACGTGTTGTTCAGTCCAGTGAAGGTGTGATACAAAGTGACAACACGTTGATGCCTCCAAACAAATCCCGAAAAACTGTTCGTTTATCAATAACTCTCATCTCCTCAAGATAATGTAAACCCCCAAAAATGGGTAAAAAAGGCTACAATTGGCGGGCGCGAAGTGCTCCAGAAGTCGACATCGAGACAAAAACTACGAAGCAAATTCCCATCGACATCGACCACGGGAAGGAAACCTACGATGAGTGCAATACTCTAGTGCTCCCCAGCCAAAAACGTAAGACTGTAAAAAAACGAGATAAAAAATCCCAGTCGGTGAAGCTCCTCTCGAAGAAGCATCGCAAGCACCTGGAGAAGATCGTAGAGCGAAAGGAGAAGAAAATTCATAGAGCATCTCTGCTGGAAGATCTAGCCAAGGTACAGGCGACCCCGGAGGAGCTGAAACAATACGTCTCCATCACATCTGTCCAGACAAAGGGGTTGAAGCGTCAACGAGAGGAGGACGAATCTTCCCAGAAGCCGAGGCATCAGGAGCCCACCACCAACGATGAAGAAGCAGAGGAGACGATCAATGCAATCAGAGGGAGCAAGAAGCAGAGGTTAGCAGCTCTGAGTGAAAAATCATCGTCAGTGAGTGCTTCAGACCCTAATGTGATAGGTTATGACGAATCATCGAGTGAAGATGAACTGTCAAGTGAGGAAAATGGTGAAGAGGACCATAAAGAGACGTCTCCAGTACCTGAGATTGTGGAAACCCCCAGGGAATCGTCTTCAAGGGGTTCAAAAGACACTCCACCAAAGAAACCCCAGCCAAAGCCCCTGGAAAAGTCAGTGAAACTTGCTGAGAAAGATCGTAAGCCAGCAGTGTTCGTCAGTCTGAACCGAACCCCCGAGATCCAGAAATCCAGATTGAAGCTGCCAGTTCTAGCTGAAGAGCAGATGATAGTCGAGGCTATAAACGACAATCCAGTGGTGATAATCACAGGTGAGACTGGCAGTGGGAAGACAACCCAAGTGCCCCAGTTTCTGTACGAGGCTGGCTACGCCAGAAACAAAATTATTGGTGTCACTGAGCCCAGAAGGGTTGCTGCCATCTCCATGTCCAAGCGAGTTGCTGAGGAGATGAATCTGCCGAGCTCGGAGGTTTCGTACCTCATTCGTTTCGAGGGAAATACCACTGATGCTACGAAGATCAAGTTCATGACTGATGGAGTACTCCTGAAGGAAGTGCAGTCAGACTTCTTGTTGAGTAAGTACTCAGTGATTATTCTTGATGAGGCTCACGAGAGGAGTGTCTACACGGACATCCTGATAGGTTTGCTCTCAAGGATTGTCCCCATGAGGGCCAAGCGAAATGATCCACTTAAGCTGATTGTCATGTCCGCTACTCTGAGAGTGGAGGACTTCTTGGAGAACTCGAGGCTGTTCAAAGTGAAGCCACCGCTGGTCAAAGTCGACTCCAGACAGTTTCCTGTTACGATTCATTTTAATAGAAGAACTAGTCATAATTATGTGGTGGATTCCATCAAGAAGGCTGTGAAGATTCATACGAAACTGCCGGAGGGGGGCATTCTGATTTTTCTTACCGGACAGCATGAGGTTAATACTGTTGTTAGGAAGCTGAGGAAAACCTTTCCGTATAGGAAGAAGACTTGGGAGAAGTGTGAAAATAAACTATCTAGGAATGAAGCGGAAGGGAAGACGAAACCTAAAAAGTCGTGCAAGCCTTCGGAGGATAACGAAGGCGAGGAAGAAAATCAGGATTCAGATGAGGCACCAGACTCCGACGAAGACTTCCACCCTAAATCTGCCTTGAACCGTCTCAAACACAAGTTAAAATCCCTCCCAAACGACCTGCCCACCATAAACCTGGACAACTACTCGTCCATCCCCACGGACGACACCCAGGAGGATCTCTTCTCCGAAGAGGACGATGACCCTGACGTTCAGCTGGACGAGGACGAAGAAGACGACGATTTTGTTCTAGACCTGCACGATGTCAGTACCTCGCAGCCCCTCTGGGTTCTGCCTCTGTACTCCCTCCTGCCGGCTCATAAGCAGGCCAGAGTCTTCCAGAAAGTTCCCGAGGGCTGCAGACTGTGCGTTGTATCGACTAATGTTGCTGAGACCTCGCTGACCATTCCCAATATTAAATACGTGGTGGACAGCGGTCGCTGCAAGACTAGAATGTATGACAAAGTCACTGGTGTCAGCACATTTAAGGTAACTTACACCAGCCAAGCTGGAGCCAATCAGAGAGCTGGCAGGGCTGGAAGGATGGGCCCTGGCCACTGCTATCGACTCTACTCTTCAGCAGTTTTTAATGATCAGTTCGAGAAATTTTCGGTGCCGGAGATCCAAAGGAAACCCGTCGATGATCTCTTGCTCCAGATGAAGGTTATGAACATTGTGAAGGTGGTAAATTTCCCGTTTCCGTCTCCTCCTGACGCGACTCAGCTGATAACAGCAGAGAAACGACTGAGGATTCTGGGGGCTCTAGAGGATCATCCGACGAATGTCAAAGATTATTCAGCTAAAGTTACGAAACTTGGAAAGAGCATCTCTGCATTCCCGGTGGCTCCGCGCTTTGGGAAAATGCTGGCTATTTCCCAACAAGAGAATCTCCTCAAGTTCACCATTTGCATGGTGTCAGCCCTATCCGTGCAGGAGCTTCTGATTGAGGGCAGAGTAGGAAAGACGTCAGAAGACTCCACGGAGAAGACCCAGGGTAAGAGCTGGCTGCAGATGCGAAGATTCTGGGCCGGTCGTGGTAACAGTCTCCTCCTGGGTGACCCCATGGTCCTACTGCGAGCAGTGGGTGCAGCCGAGTACTCGGAGGCCAATGGAAAGCTTCAAAAATTCTGCGAAGATAATGGGCTGCGCCCGAAGGCCATTGCAGAAGTGAAAAAACTTCGGCATCAATTGACAAACGAAATCTCCTTGAATATCCCCTCGTTGCGAGTGGTCCTAGACCCGCACATGTCACCCCCAACTGACACCGAGGCGAAGCAGTTGAGGCAGATTGTTCTCGCGGGGATGGCAGACCAAGTCGCGAGGAAGATGTCTCCAGATGAGATTAAGGAAGGGGAAGACAAGTCCAAATTTAGATTCGCCTACAAGACGATGGAAATGGAGGAGCCGGTGTTCATGCACTCGAGCTGCGTCCTGAGGAAGACAGCCCCTGAGTGGGTAGTGTACCAGGAGATCTACGAGACGAATAAGATCTACATGAGGGGAGTGACTGCCATCGAACCGGAGTGGCTCCCCAAGTTCGCTTCTGGATTGTGCAGGATGGGAGAGCCGCTGGTGGAGCCTGCCCCCAGGTGGGACGATGAGACTGGCAAAGTCATGTGTCATCTGACAGGGAGCTTTGGAAGGGCCGGGTGGGAATTGCCTGCTATGGAGGTGGAGTTTCCAGCTGGCGTGGAGGGCGTCAGGTGGTTTGCTAGGTTTCTGCTCGAGGGGCACGTCTGTGGGAAACTCAAGAGGTTCGTCAAGGTACTCCTGGCGAATCCCAACAGTGTTAATAAATCCTGGGCGAAGCTGCTGCCGAGGACTGAGGCGATCACCAAGACCTTGTTGGGGAGGGGGGTCATGAGCAGAGAGAAGCTCCTGGAGGTCTGGCGAGAGGACAGGGGATTTTTGTTGGAGAGCTACAAGAAGTGGGTGCCTGAGGCTACTCATGCGGAGGTCACCGCCATGTGGCCGCCTGTGTGATTGGCCTCTGGGTCTGAATAGCGGAGACGGTTATTGGGGGGTTTAAAATACTTTATTGAGGATCAAGGGAATGATATGGGAAATTCTCTCGAAAGCAACTAATAAATTCTATTTTTTATTATTTGATTGACATAAATCAAATGTACAATTGCTTTATCATATTGTATTTATCAACGAATTGAAAAATTCATTTTAGAGAAATGTGTGCGGTACTGAAGACTAGACTTAAACGTTACTTAATGGATCGCAATTCAACATTTTGTTTTTAACTTTGAGCGAATGATTCATTAGCTGAATTAATGACGAATCTGTTAGTGTGAAAGTGTTGAAAATTATGTCACCATTCACATTGTGAATATAAATAAATGCCTATAATGTATAGCATTACTCTCCTAATATTTGTTTCTCCTTATGGACACATTTGGTAGTCTGTTGGCTCATCCAACATTTCAAACTTTAATTTCACATTTTTATATTATCCGAAATTATTGATAATCTCAATCTGCTTTCACTGTTTTCTTATCTTTTTTCTCTTTTCTCTTGATTGGATTTGCCTTGCAGGTCTTGTAGATGTTGTTGAGATCGAAAGCAGCCTTTATATTATCCTGGAATAAATAAATTACGTATCAATCGGGATCAATAATTGAGGATTAATAATTGGAGGTTATTAATTAAGTTGGAACGAACCAATGAAAATAGGAACTTCACTAGTTTCCCTTTGCTGTCGGCGTAGGGCCTCCGTTCTATCTCCTTCCCATCCTTGAAGAGGAGTATCGAGGGCAATTGTTTACTGGTGCTGGCATCGCTGACGTGGTACTTGGCTGCTGCGTCTGGGTATCTTCCAATGTCGACTTTTCCAAATTTGAAGTTCTCCAGGGCATATCTGATCAACATAGAAGAAGGTTTGGGGTTTTCATGAGTCAAAAATTAGTAGGAAGGTGAATACAAATTCTCCTCTGGCTCTTCTGCGGAATTTTCGCACACGTGAGAACTTACTCAGCTGATAGTTGGGAGAACGTTGGAGCAAAGTTGACACAGGCTGGATTCCAGGCTGTGTAGAAGGCAACAATCCAAATAACTCGTGTGTCTCTATTCAGCTCCTCCTGGAGACCAGTTGCTCCTCTCAGGTAAGTAATATTTTCGGGGCCCTGGTATGTTGGCTCTGGCAGCACGAGACCACAAACTAAAAATGCAGCAATGAGGAAATATTTGCAAATATGTACCTCGGAAAAATTACATGTTTTTTTTTTATGAAAATCCATTTTTCATGGAAATAAACATTTTTAGCTTTCATATTTTGTATTAAATAAAAATGGCGCAGAGAACAGATCCTCTATAGGTACTCACGAGTAATAATGATAGCGAACAAAATCCCACACCTTATATCAGCATAGAACCATAAAATGAGATTAGCAACCTTGGTGTAGACAAAGCTGGAGGACAAGTAATTGATCATGGTGACACTGCCAGCCTTCCTCGTCCTGAACGATATGACTATCACCAGGAAGAAGAGGATCTCCATCTCCCTCTGTGACAGAACAAATAATAATTCAACTCGTGTCCACCAACCAATAATCCCTGTTGATGATTGATACATACCCCTTCCAGCTCACAGTCAGTTTCATTGAACATGAATTCACAGATAAATGCAACTTTTTTAACAATCATGTAGGAGAGACTGAGGAGAATGTTGATCAAATAATAGGGCTTCAGCAGCAGCTTCAAGTCATTTTTGAAAGCCATTGTCCAAGATTGTCTTTTGATGAGGAAAAAAACAAAGGTTTGTAGAAAAAATTGTCTTCAACACAATAATTCAGGATGGGAATAATTACTCCTCTGAATCACTTCTACAAAATTCAAGAATTGAGTTTCTTGTCCGGAAATTCACTCCAGGAGCTCCAGTTTATTCCATAGACAGATTTTGTGGGTCAAATACTCCAATAAATTCCTTGAACTTATTTGATGTTCGAAGAATTCACTTGAATTAATCAGCCAAACACTGGTAATCCAGAATAATTCTATAATCGGTGGGATAAACCCCTCACATACGACTCCAAAAGCTCGACAAAGTTTTTCCAACTCTTTTCATCACTCAGAATTCACGCCAATCGACCCAAAAAAATATTAAAATACTCTTCATTCACGGATTTTAGCTTTGAACAATTAAATCCCATTCATTTCGTCACTTAAATTCCCTCTTTTATGGATTAATTGGAGTATAAACGTCTTCACATCCCCTCACCCACATCTGTCAACAGAAATAGAGCTCAGAGGGTTAAAATATGGCTCTCATTAGTTTCGTGCACTTCCGGTATTTGTCGGTAACTTTCGGAGGTGGACGCCCTCTTGAGTCGCTTCTGTCGACTTAATTGTGGGGGAGAATGGCGGTGTTGTCTGGCGGTCTGGCGTTCTCCTGAAATAACCACGAAATTATGGCAAATACGGGATAAAACATTATTTCAACGACTTTTTGTGAATACGTGAGGGAAAATAGTCGAGTGTTACGTATTGTCGGTTATATTTGAGTTCATATAGACTAGTGAGAAAGGATTTGTTTGTGATAATGGATCAGGCACCTTCAGGTAACGAGAGGAATGTGTGGCCGGTGGATTTTCACGTTGTGGGAATTATTCATTATTTGTTTCGCGAATTCTCGGGAGAGAGCTTCAAAGGGGGGTCGAAAAGTCCACTCTGAGATGAATCGTTGAAGAAAAACATCGAAAAATTGTGTAAAAACATATCTTGCGAAAGTTTATTCGCTGCCCTGGGGATTGAGGTTAGACCGACGGTTTTTTTCATTTTTCCAGATTTATTTTCATTATTTCTTGAAATTGAATTTCATAAAGAGATCTGTTCTCTAGTTTTATAGGGGATAGGGCTGTTTTTGGCGAATATATTAAAATCTCGAGAAGTAGACAATATTATTGGAAAAATATTTTCTGTAGAGAAAATTGAGACCTGAAAAAATAGTTTGAGGGAAGGTTTTACTCTCTCCAGCTAGGGAAGCTGATGTTCAGTTCTCGTTATTTTTTCCGATGTGCAATTTTTTGATGGTGGGGTGCTGATTATGTTTTAGACAACGAGTTAAGAAAAATCATCGACAAACTAGCTCAGTTTGTTGCTCGGAATGGACCAGAGTTTGAGCAAATGACAAAGAACAAGCAGAAAGACAATCCAAAATTCAGTTTCTTGTTCGGTGGAGAGTACTTCAACTATTACCAATACAAAGTGACGACAGAACAAGCGAGTAAGTCCACAAAAATATCCACTTTTTTCTAGGATTTCGCAGAAATATACCAAGCAAATTAGGATTTTGCAAAGTTGACAAATTTATGGTTTATTTTTTTTCTCAATACAATCGTGGTGCCATTAAAATCTGGGGTGGGTGCCCCTCTCCCTCCCCAGTCGCCCATCATCATCGTCAGCAACATAAACCCCTAACTACCCCCCGAATAATTCACCAATAATTCGTTTCCAGTTTTAAAGCAAAAGGAAATAAATCCAATGCAAAATGCAGATCCACGTTTAAACGTTTCGCAGCAGCAGCAGCAAGTAACAGGCCAACCAGTTGCCCAGCTCAATAATGTCACCCTAAACAGCCAGAACAACGGTTTGAGCCAAGTTGGTGCTGTTGGTGTGATACAAACGATACAGAATGCAGTGCCACCTGCTGGTATTGGAGCTGTTGGGGGTGTGATAAGTGGTAATCCACCAATGGGTGGACCCTGTCCTGGTGTTGGTATCAATGGGCCACCAGCCTGGTTGCAAAACGAATTGCAAAATCTACAGACACAGCAGGCTGCACTACAGGAACAGGTGAAGCAGTCTGGAGTTAATTTGGGGGCACAGCATGCTTCACTTATGGCGCAGCAGCAGGGAAGAGTTGAGGAGGCTGTGAGGCAGGCACAGGAAACAGCACTCCAGAGCTCGGCGCAGACAACAGATACTAATCTCATCGCTTTTGATGCCGTTCTTCAGCCTATTATTGACAGTTGTACTAAGGACAGTATCAGTACGGGAAAGGCATGGATTTTACAGTACAGCATCACACCTGCGAGCAATCAGGTCATTGCCGAGCATTTATTGAAAAGGTATTTCGCAAACATGTAAACATGCAAAGGAACTCCTTAATCCATGGAGAAGCAAATTGATAATTTATTAGCAACAAAGACTTACACGTATTCATGAAAATAAATAATTATCCACTTGTTTCTCCTACTTCTAAAAAGCTTTGAAATTTTGCAGACATGCAATTATTAAAAAAGCCATTCCCTTCGTTATTCTATTCCAAAAAAAATGATCACGTTGATTTAAATATGTATTTATTATTTATAATTATTAGGGTGATTCAGAGTACAACTTTCAATCAGAAACTTCACATTATTTATTTGGTTAACGACGTCTTGCATCATTGGTGAGTTAAATTGTGTTTCAATTGAAGAAATCCCATTTTTATTATCAGTAAAAAAATAACAATGGTTATTACGATATTATCAATCGGATTTCAGTGCTAGAAAAAAGACAGGTGACCTCCGCAAAGCAATGGAAAATGTTGTTGTTCCCATGTTCTGCAACACATCATTAGCAGCGACTGATGACCAAGTAGCAAAATTAAACAAATTGTTGAGCCTCTGGGAGTCAAAGAACAATTACTTCGACGAGGGAATTATTGAGAAACTTAAGCAGCCCAGTACCTCGTGGTCTGATTATCAAGCAGGTCTTGTGTCACAGTTTGCTAGTGCCATCACTCCCATCACAACGACCACCAAACAGACTTATGATAATTATCAGGCACAGCATCAGGCGTTCGTCGAGCATGCGAAGAATCAAATTGCTAATATTGAACAACGAAAAAGAGCAATTGAACAGCAGCTTATGGCACCTGCACCTCCGCCAATGCCACCAATGGTGAGAACTGCATTCCCTCAATGTTAAATATTTCTAGAGTTCTCGTCATTTATTTATTGTTTTTTTAGTTCTTCTATTTTTTTGCTTTAGAAAAGAAGTAATTATTTTTATTTTTGTTTTCATATTGTTACCAAAGAATAAATATTGTAATGCATTGTTAAGAATGCAATTTTTTATGAATAAAAGTTCTGTTTAACTTAATATTAGTTTTTCATCCCATGGGCATTCAAAAATGAATGAGATGTGGAATTATTGTCTGTTGTTGAAATCATCTCGTGAACAGGTCTGTTTGAGAGAAAACGTCAAGAGATATTCCTTTTAGCTGATGAAATTCTCTTCAAAAAATGTTTTGTGATTATTTTGGTGTGGTGATATTTTATGTTTAGGTGCCGAATCAGCAGAATATGAGTATGCCACCGAGTCACACAGGCCCACCACCTCCAATAGCCGGTGATCTGAATTTTACTCAACCACCACCAGGATGGGGTGTGCCACAGCCACCGGGACCACCTCCATTTGCAACAGTACCACTGCCAGATCTATCAAAGCCACCACCCGGCTTTGGACCACCTCCAGTGATACATGAGCCCTCGGTTGAGGATCTCATGCCCAGTATGCCTTATTTTGAGCTGCCAGCTGGCCTCATGGTTCCACTCATCAAGCTTGAGGATGGGGATTACAAGCCACTGGATCCTGATGCCATCAGGCTACCCCCACCAGCGCCACCTAGTGATCGACTCGTGGCTGCGGTCGAGGCATTCTATGCACCACCAAATCATGATTCTCCCCGGGATAGGTGAGTGAAAGTTCATGGAATCTTTTCATTTTTTTCTCCGAAACATTTAGTGAACAATGACAAATTTCGGCGGTTCTATCACCGGACAGCATTTAAAGAAAATTCCTCAAAAAAATATCATTATTTCAGTGACGGATGGGAAAAACTCGGTCTCTACGAGTACTATAAAGCGAAGAACGTAGCTCGTAAGCGAAAAGAGGAGGACATACTGTCGGGTGCTCGTGAAAAATCGCGATCGCCCTCACCAATACTTCGGGCTCGCTCGAAAAGCCCGAGTCCACCAAAGAAACGTTACAGAAGTAAATCGCGTTCACGATCACGATCGAGATCACGAGGTCGCAGTAAATCGCGCTCACCCACTGCTAATCATCGTCGAAATAGTCGCACCGGTGCGCACAGTGCACACAATAGCAGAAGTCGAAGGAGACGAAACAGTAACAAGGAGAGAAGCCCGGATAGAAGGAGTGACAGGGAACGAAGTCCAACGCCTCCTAGTTTTCTGGGATCAACATACAGCAAAGGACCTGTCGAGTCTTCCCTCGATGAGAGCAACAAGGGCCATCAGTTGCTGAAGAAGATGGGCTGGGGTGGGGCGGGTCTGGGGGCCAATGAGCAGGGAATTGAGGCGCCGATTTCTGGGGGAGAAATCAGGGACCGGAATGATCAGTACAAAGGGGTTGGCATCAATCTCAACGATCCTTATGAGAACTTCAGGAAGAGCAAGGGACAGGCCTTCATCACGAGAATGAAGGCTAGGGCTGAGGAGAGGGCTGAAGAAAGAGGGGACAGGGAATAAGGGGTAGAGGAAGTGGTGGTGCCAAGTGAAAGACAGATTCGCTAATTTTGGAAATTGATTTTGGCAGAGTTTCGAGGTGCAAAAAAAATTTGGAGGAACCATCTGTTTGAAGTGGTAAAAGGTCAGTGAACTTAAGACTCATGAGGAAACCGTCCAGTCAAATATGTTACGTGTGTCGAAGTAGGTGAGAGACAGTTGGGACGATTTCCTCTTCAGATAAACTTTGAAGGAAGATTTGCGAATTAAATCTTGATGATTTTTTTGTGAACACGTTCTTTGATGCATCAACAAATTCTGTCATAAATGTCAGAGAGCCCGAAGAGCCGCAACAATTATGATAATTTCTAAAATAAAATAGATCATTCGACCCTTGCATCTACATTACCAACGCATCGGCAATATAGGAAATGAAAATTTCGTAATATTTTCATTGTTACAATTCTTCAAGGCTATCGCAAATTTTTTAAGACATTAAAAAAGTTTTCGGGGATGTTTTTATAAAAAAATCATTGATTTTTAGAGCTTTTATTTTCTTCCTGACCAAGCCGTAAACCTCTTAAAAGACGTAGTCAAATTTATCTCAGGAAGTCCTCCACAAAAACTTTTATTTCTCAAATTTGGTGTTTCTTCCTTAGAATTCAGAGAGATTTCGTAAAATATCAGTTAAGAGCCAAG
The DNA here is from genome assembly GCF_034640455.1 of Diachasmimorpha longicaudata. NCBI lineage: Eukaryota > Metazoa > Arthropoda > Insecta > Hymenoptera > Braconidae > Diachasmimorpha > Diachasmimorpha longicaudata. Next base: position 3,336,742 of record NC_087237.1, read on the forward strand.
TCGATTCACTTTCTTCATCATTTTCGTGCGGAAATCGTTAATGAGCTTCACGGAAATATGATGGAGGCATTTTTTGTAGAGAGAATGGAATACGAGGGAAAAGTTTTCCATGAGAATTTTTTCATTTTCCTCCATTTTGTCGGAAATTCCCTGAAAACTTTCACTGTTCTTCCTGGTTTATCGTACAGCATGGATTAATGAGCGTTGCATTCCGGTTATCATTAACACGATTGAAGATTTATTGGTGAGCTCAGAGAGTAACCAACACGTGGGGGAAAATTTGTAATTATAAACTTTGAGGATATTAGAAGTACTGTTTTTACGATTAGATTAATCAATCGGGAGTTTGATGATCGGGATTTTTTGGAGCTGAGTATGATTGTAAATACTCGAATGAGATGAGATGGACGTAATGTACAAAGAATTAATTATTGTTCAATAAGAAAGAAGGAACTTAATTTTACTAGATGATTTTTTATCTGTTCATGCACCACCTCCCTTAGGTATAGAATGCATAGGAGATACATATCAAGACGTTCCGCTATTGATACCCAACATACCATTTGGGGCAGAGTTATGAAAATTTCGTCTCCTAAATGAGACACCAACTAAAATCATCCAGCAATGTTCACGACGTCCCATAATACGGAGACATAAATAATGATAAAAATATGTTTAAAACCGAATTGCAATCATCGTCTTGAACCCCCGTGAACTCCTCCCCCGAGTAGATACAGCAAACCGACTCCAACCAGATCTGAACCGGATTCACTCTCGATAATCGTTCGACTCTCTAAGTTGTAAACAAAGCAGTATCGAAGGCCATTTGTAATTAATGCAAAGGGTGGATTAAAGGGATGAGCCCCTCTCCCGTTGGCTCATTGTCGTCCTGTTTCTAAATCCATTTGCGTCTCGGAGAATTGCCCGGGGCAGTTTCCGTGATTCCACTGGGATTTAAAATTTGGTTTTGAGGTCAAACTTTCGATTTCAATGAGGAAAAACATGGGGAGTTTATCTAACGCTCGTGTTATCGCTCGGTTATGCCACGTTCGGCTTAAAACGTGACTCCTTGGAGTCTTCTGTACGTGTCAAACGTGATTATGTGATAGAACTCACGTTTCATCATCCAGCGAGGCTATTGATGGATGATGTAAGGGCTTTGATTTTGTGGTCATTTTTTTTCTACCGCTTATTTAATGGAGTTCGGGGGGGTTCGGAGAAATAATTTGATATGCGAGACGGTTTGATTGAGTGATTCTGTTACGAGTTTTAAGAGGCACTGGATGAAAAAAAAATCCCACACTGATAGACTGAAGGGTTTGGGAAAAATCGTGACTTCTTGTTGTGAAAATTTCAGAGATCAATCATTTTTATTGGTGCAATTTTGGAAATTTTCTTTACGAAACAATCGGTGAATTTCGATCGGGAATATTGATGTGACCCTTCCAGTCACGTCTAAATCGTCACATAACTTGTACGTCTCTTCGTGGAAACTCAATACCTTCGGATGGAATTACGACATCTCTAAAGAAAACCATCGTGAAATTGCGCTGATTCCAATGTGCGATTACGCAGTTTTCTGATGACGATGGAGAATTTTTATTTTACATTTCTTACTCACTAGACTTGGGAAACGTTTCGCGACACGTGGACTCTTCTTGGGGAAGGAGATCTCATAATATATTTTATTTAATTGCTCTGGTGATAAATTGTTATTGATAATGGATGGAGATTACGAGTGGTGAATGGGAAGTGGTCAATATATCTTCAATATTTAAGGGGATAAATAATGTGGTTCATTTAGATTTGACAGAAAATATTTATAATCAGAAACCGATAATCTGTGAGTTCTCCTAGATGTTAATTTTATTTATTTATTCACGTTTAATTTTTTTTTCTATTTTTTTCAGACGAAACAATTTTTGGAAATTCTTGTTTGTATGTAGAGAGCACTTTGATTCATCGTGCATCGTGATTAGTCACCCTGAACGCCAAATGACGCACCGTCTAAGGCGATGAATTTTAATCGTTTCCATAGAGGCTCATAATTTTTTTTTCTCACATTCCCGCGTGTATTAATATGCATACACGTATAAATAGTATTGCTATGTCGACAGAGTGAGAGTGACCGCGTTGTGTTCAACGTGATCTCGAGAGAAGGGCACGCCTCGGTTCTCCAAGTCACGCGCTCAACCACGCTTTACCCTTCTCAGCACGTGCGCGCAATGTGCGCTCAACCGGTGCGCGGGAAAAAATTTTTATATTTTCGTGATACTTAGTCATAGAGATATTGGAAAACTCCATTCACTTCAGTTTATAAAAGATTCAAAATCTCGAGGAGAATGAATTACATTTTTTTTTTCAGCTCAGCAGTTGGTTTTGCATGTAAACTGTCTTTAATTATATAATCGTCGTTTAATTATACAAAACAGGTTGATACACTAGGAACACGAATTACAGCTATGAAGAATTGGTAGCTCCTGGATATAGAAGAGCTCTTGGTAGATGAGACGATCGGAGTGTCTTTATCAATCAAATCCTCTCGGGTGAACGACCACCGCCGTCTTCTTCTCGCTGAGTCCTCGGTCGCTCTGGAGTGCAGGGGCCCGTTTACTCTCCCAATAAAAAACGTGACAATTGCCCCAATAATCCAAGGGAATAAATAAAATAGGGGCGTGAAAAGAATGCACTGGGTCTCTCAGCAATTCCAGCGCATAATCACGAGTGAATGTTCGAATTCGTCCAAGGCCACCTCATCCTAGTTAGGAGTTGCAAAGTGGAATATTTCATTACAGCCATAACGAGGATCACGTCCTCGGTTGTTACGGAACGAGCTAGCAAAACACTCTACCTCTCATCTGTTGTAAGAGTCACGTTTGTCTACGCATTGTCGATACCAGTGACGGGATTGAAAAATAGGAGGGACCAGAAAGAAATTAACTCCGACGTGAAATAGACGACATAATAAACACCTGAAACAAAAGCAGATAATTTATTGCTTCCTCTATCCGTTGCATTCGTCAAGTTCAAATAAACGGATAATTACGTAAATTTGAAATGGCGTTTTCCTTTGTTTGGAGGAGAAATGCAAATTTTCAATTTACATTTGTTGGTATTCGTGGTGAGACGTCTCAGCGGAAGTTGCGGAATTTTTTAAAGGATTTTTTTTTTCAGAACTTTTTGTGGGAAGAATAAGAGTCTGAATACTGCGAGTGAGTCTATCAGAACATTTTAGTATTTTAACATTATTGATTTAACTGATTTTCATTGTTGCTCTAATATTCATTGAACCCCCCGACAATTTTCGTAAATTGCAACAATGCATCGAAATAAAGCAGCCACGTGTGGCCGATAAATCAAAAAATGAAAATAGAATGGAGTATCATTGCTAGAGACCGAGTTTATTTTCTCCCGGGTCGATCAGAAAATACACAATGTTATTTAAAGCCCCTCGGTCTTCAATCCCATGCACGTGTAACTCCGTCGATATTCAACGCATCCTCCACTCATTCTCATCCCATAAAAAATTCGCGGAGGGGCAAATAACGCTGAAGAAGCAACTCATAGCTTCGCCTGACTCAGATCGAGCTTTTCCTCTTCGCGATTATTTTTTCAATTTTTTTTATTCCTCTCGTCCCTGGCATATATCATTCGACATGATATCCTCGTACGGTTATGTATATGTCGTTTTGACGTGTATCTGACGTACGTGGCTGGAGAACCAAAGCCGGTGGGAATTAATTTGTGAGTAGATGTGATAAGAAAATTGATAAGAACTGAACAATATCTGCGGGACTTATTTTTATGTTAGAGGAACTGGTCTTGGGCCTCTATCACATGAAATAATTGCGCATTATTTTTATTATCGATCGAACGAATTGTTTTTTCGATTCTTTCGCGTTGAAGAAAAAATTTAATGACCTGGTTACATTTAAATGTGTCGTCTGGGCTCGCCAAAAAATAACGAAAAAACAGTGGAATGTAAATTTTGCATTTATTATTAAAATTAAAGCAAAAAGTTATTGCATTTTCCATTCACATCAGTATTTTGCATTTCACGACTGGTTCCGTTTGGTTTAACACAGCTAATTAATCCCACACCTCCTCATGATACTCTAGACAGTGCTAATTTCACATAATGATACAAAAATTTCATTATCACTCGCAATTATTAGGGCAAATTAATTGAAATTCGATGTCTGCCGTTACGTATCGTCACACAGCGAGTGAAAAACAATCCCGCGGTTACGAATATTATCAGGAGAAAATGCCAGTGTGTCGATTGGAAGTTATATATAATTCGCAGTATGCGTTTAGCGTATGCATGTGTGTGAACTGCACTCGGGAATTGAGCGAGAGGAGAAATTGAGGAACAGACGGAGAGGAGGTATGAGAGCGCGTGACAGGACACGTGACCTGCAAAAGCACACGGTGATCGCGTGACCGGGACTGTGACGTCACGCGCACGTGTCACACAGTGTGGTTGTCGAGGTGAGGTGCTACGATACCGCCCACCCCGTGCAGCTCCAGTTCAGGTGCGGCTCAATTTCAGGTGATTTTCGGTCTGTTGAGGCTTTTAAAGATGTTTTTTATTAGTTTGCGGACCAATTTCGATAAATTTTACACGGAGAAAATGCAATTCCATTTAATTTTGTGGTCTCAATTAATTATGATCCAAAAATATCTCAACCTTCGACGTAACTCCAGTCTGTGAAAGTTTTGCGGATTCATTTTATTTCTTCTCATTGGTGTACATATTCCCGGACTTTCCCATTAATTTTTGTTCCAACTTTTTGGGTTCCGGAATGTGAAATCGATCTATTTCTCCATGCGTTCCAATTTTACACGTCAGAATACGAATCTCTGATTTATTTACTTCCGGAGGGATAATAATTTGCGTTTCATCTCTTGGTTTGAAAAGAAAAATAAGAAAGGGGAGAAATTAAGGCATCTTTAATCTTTTAGGAAGTCTCGGATATGCGGTGATTACGCGAAAATTATAGTCAAACTCCATTAAAATACAAAATTGTGAATTTAAAAACGTCATGGTGTGTCTTTTTTCTCACATTTTAAAATAATTAATAATTCTATAAAAAATTAAATTTAGTCTTCATATTCTTTGGAGCGAAGTTAATTTCAATAGCTCGAAAAGTACATGTGATTAAACGAATATAATAATAATCGCGTGTACAATTTGACTCCAAAAATAAAATGTATAATCATAATCATGAATAATAATCAACTTATCTCGGGAAATGCTCATTTCCACCGATTAAGTAACAGCGAAAATTCCAGGTAATTGTTTTCTTTTTATCTTTCACATTTGTTTGGAACATTCAAGACAGGTTATTTTGGGAAATTGAATAATACTCGTGTGTGGAAGCGATAAGAAATTTTTCTAGAAATTCCCCCGCCAACAATTGACAATTGTTGATTAGACGTGGACAGATTTTACGATAAATCGATGACACATCGAGACTGCGGCTTGACTGATATCGAGTTTTATCAGGATACTTCCGCGTGGGGACCACACACGAGCCTTCTATGACTTCGACATTAATTTTTTTTTTACTTCGCGCATTCTCTCCTTCGGAGAAGAATTTTATTGACTCGGCCGTTGAACGGATTATCGGTGAGACTCTTATCACATTGTATGAACAGCTCGTGATGCACATTCTCTCATGAGTATATCATTATTATAATGAATCCAAATGAAACGATCGTGATAAAAAAATGGTGATGACGATAAAATTATGTAACAGTGCAAATGGAAAATTAAAACATTATCACATTGAAACAATGTTTTGGAGACTGCAATAATAGAGAATGCGTTTTGTTAACATTTTTTTGGTGAACCGAAATGATCTTCGGATGATGATCTGCAGATCTTCGGGGTGTCCTGGAGATTTTGGGGAAAAATTGTCTTCCGGGGATCTCCAAACAGATCATCTGAAGATTTTCCGAAATCGTCTTCTGGGTATTTTTCAGTTATCCCAGGAATTATTGGTCTTCTGCCGATCTTCTCGACAGCTCTCTTCCTAGCACCGTGGAAGCTCTGGAAGCTTCTTCCAATGACTTCTGGAAGATATCTCAGAGGCTTTTGTTTTTTCTCCGCGGGCAATTATCTCTTAAATTTCGTTATCACTGGTTCCAGCGATTACAGCTCCGCGCCTGACAGCCGCGACTATCCGCCTCCCTCCCACCACGTATCCACCGCGTGCCAGAGCAGGCGGCCCATCGGGAGGATCGAACCAGGGCCGCGTTCTCTATATGCGCACCGCAACCTGCCGGACAACGACACAGAGTACCATCGACACTGAAAATCAGCTCAACCCCAACTCACAAGAAGACTCCGCAAATACATCTGCCTCTATTAATAACCATCAACCCCTCCCCCAGTGCAAGTGGTTACGCCGTTCTGCCCCGCTGCTTAACCCCCCCAGTGATAAGAGTTCGACAATCTGTTGAATCCGTCGAGAGGTGAAATTGGAAATTGATATTTTTTCCTTCAAATTTGAGTTTAAAATTTTAATTTTGATTTTTTTTTGCCACGCGAGGGAGTCAACGGCCTCATTAAAGCCTCTCGTCACGTGGAGGGACGAACAGTGCGCGTGTTAATACAGAAGTTCACGATAAAGTGGCGGAAATAATTTTTTAAAGTCCATTAAAATCCTCCAATTTTTCGTCAATTAGTTAATTGAGGGGAATTGCGATAAAAAACGAATGTAAAAGGAAGTAAAAAACAGTGATTTGTTTTTTCGTTTGGCTCAGTGTTTCGTCGAGCAATTATCGCGGCAAATAACATTGAAAAAATAATTGAAAAGTTCCAATTAACATTCAGTTGATACATTGAAAGGAATTGCAATAAAAAATAGTGCTGTAACAATCAGTGATATCAAATATTTGTCAAGTTTTGTTCAGTGTCTAGTCGAATAATTTTCACTGAAAACTCTCGCATTGATAAATCGCCAGCGCAGACTAGCTGAAACCATCGGCAAATTATTTCTGGATAAATCTGCGAAAGGAGTATGAAAAAAATAAACTCGCGAGTCTGGGGTTTATTTTCATCGTGAGGAGACGGTGTTGCAGGCTCACTCTCTCGTGGCCTTCCATAGTAACACGAGTGTGTGACACGCAAACGCACTGGACTCTCATTGCGTGACTGGTAAATTCTTGCGTGTCATTTTTTACGAGTTCAAAGTGTTTGAAGAGGAATAGTACCGAGTTTTAGATTCGCGAGACAAGCAGTCATTAAAAAGCAGTTAAACTTGAGCAACAATTACATTAGAAACCAATTTTTTCCAAATCGTTAGAAAATCGTTAAACCTGAATAAGTGTTAAAACAATTTTTTTTGTTTAATTGAAGTTGACGTGAATTGAAATTTTTTTAATTCATCAGTTGTAGTTCGCCAGTGTCTGGACTATTTGCGAAGATCGACTGATAATAGCGTTGTTTGATGATTATCGGCTCCCACTGCTCAGGTGCTTCGGTTTGGATTTTTTAGAAATTTAAAAAATTAAAAATAATTTCAGTCGATTGCTATTGAATGCTCCAAGATGATGGAGACACAGAACTACTGGGACGAAAGCTCCGCGCACTCGATGCAGGTCAAGTACGAGAGGTGAGTTGCAATTTTTACTATAATTTTTTTTTTCATTTTCTCTTCTGGATAATTTTTTGTGAATTTCGGGTTCAAAGGATCCGCTCGAGGACACGATATGCTGTGCCGCGAGGCGCAGACATGCTCGATACGGTCGGTGGGGGGGAATTCCTCGAGGTCACCGGACTCGAGAGTCTTCGCTTTCGGATGAAATCGTCCTTCGATGGACTGACGCGAAACGTATTATTTATTTAGTCGGTTATTTAGTCGTTCGCGGCAATCCGGTATTTTATCAGAATTATTCTCCTGGTGGTGTAAAAAAGACGGGAAAATGGAAAGATACTTTCTATATGAAATTTTTAAATGTGCAGAAAGTCTTCTGATTTTTTTCGCCTCAACTAACTCTAGATCTAAATCCCTAATGATCGAGTTCAACAGAAAAAAAATCCGATATTTCTTCGTAGAATTACTCATCCTTGACATATTTATAAAAAAATGCTTCTGCGAAATAAAAAAAATCGTAAAAGGTTCATTTACAAACGAGAGTTTTACGATTTTCCTTAATTTGCTCATGATGAAGAATACGTTCATCATGATCTAATTATGTGTAATTAACAGAAGTAAAGAAAATTAGTTCTACAAATATTGCAAAATAATATTTTTGAAATCTGAGAGCGTGAGAAGGAAATAAAATTTTCACCAAGGATTATTGGCTGAAATGTTTGATATCTCAAGGATTATGTACGAATAAGTGAGTATTCATTAGAGACTGCTGAATTATCACTGGCTGGACAGGCAGATCGACGAGGCGATAATGAATTTACAGGCAATTAGAAAATCTGTTAGCAGTGTCGTCCAAATAGTCTCTAGACTCTAAACCATCAAAAGGAGTTTAAATGGGTGATTAAAAAAAGTTTATTGTATTCTGGAAACTGACGGCGAAAGAATTCATGGCCACAAGTGGTCCGATAAGATATTGTATTGGCCGAAGGACGAAAAAAAAACATACGGGAAAGTAGATAAAATCCGTACGTGATCAGACTCGCCCGCGGGGCGTAAAAATACGTGATTTTGGAGTAAAATGATGTCGTGGGGCCCTGAAAATGATTTTCTTTCATTGACATGCGAAAGAATGACAATAGTTATTTATTACGTTATGTTATTTTTTATTAAAATATTTTCAAAGAGAATTTCTGGTATAAATAACAAAATTTGACGAGTGGAATTTGGATGGAGCGATTCCGCGAACTCCTCAGGTAAAAAAAATACATAAATCATCCATAATTGTTACACGTGATTAGTTAATTCCACGCTATTCAAGTTTCACTCATTTACCTTCAATAATTTATGAGCTGGGAAAATGCTAATCGATGCTCCATTTATCTGGCATTTATCGCTCAATCAAGCGATCGCTGGAGTTCATGTTACACGTGATATTTGTCTCAAGTGTCTCATCAGTTGTCGATGGCCATCACATGACAGTCACACCACTAGTGTCAAGTGGTTACCTAGGAAAAATTGAGTGTCGATGATAATGCACTACTTATTTTTAAGTTCATCGACTGATACATGATGCGGAAAATAAAATGATCGCGGAGGACTGTCCATTTGGGGTCCACTGGGAGACCGAAAAAAAAAGATATTCCGTCAATTTCTTGGTGTGTAAATTGCAATTTTACGTACCCAACATATGCGTGAAATTCTGCACGACTGTAGTATGAAATAAAACTGGATAAAGTGGAAATTAACGAAAAAATTCTCCTCTCATCGAAAAATAAATTGCTCTCGTTTCTTTACCCTCAATTCTCTGGTGAGATGCAATAGCATCGCACATATATTTAGGCTCGAGGTCGCTGTACCTGCGAAAAACTCCGTTAAATCGTTTCTCGCCAACAGATAAAAAAATGTATACAAGGAAACTTTGTATTCTTCTCTTCAGCTCGCCACACGGTCACGGACCATTGACACCAGATTCGATTCAGTTGAATTTATTCCCGTTGGTACGTAAATACAAATGTATACCACATATCCGTCTATACACCGCTATATTTACCGCGCGTATTTCAGTCTCTTCAGCACGTTTTTACATGGAAATCGATATCCTCGAACCTTGCGATTATGGAGTCCCTGAGTGAATTTTCCCCGAAGACTTTGGCTGGTATTTTTCTTTATTTTTGAATCAATCAATCATCATCGTTTATTGAACAAGAACGAGGAAGGAGATTAGAGAATTGGAGGTCTCACTGCAGTAGATTACCTCAAGCCGGTCTGAGTGGCCCCGCAGGTGATTTATTCCGATCGATGAACGTCCATTTATGGACTACGAATTCAATCTCTATTTTATGAAATGAGTGATTCGACAGAATTTAAAAATAACGATCAGTGAATTCAGTCTTCGTGATAGCCCCCTCAGCGGTCCCCTCTTCAAATTCTTCCGAAGACTTCCGGAGGATTATCGGTATAAAAAAAATTCTAGACGAGTATTCCCAGAAAAATCACCGGAAAATGATTTTTACGGCGGATTACGGCAGTGGTTCCGTAATTTTCTACTGAATATTGCTCCGTGTACTCCATTCACATAATTCTCTAACCAGAAAATATAAAGAACCTCATGAATAATAATATTCCGTTCCGCTATTAACGATTCCTGTTTAAGAAGTTGAGTGATACACCAACTTTATTACAACATTCGTTAAATGATCTCATAAAAATATTTCGGTGAGAAATACGTGACCTTGCGAGCAAAACCCGTCTCCCGGGTTGATTGGAATTCCGCATTCCTCGATAGCCCGGAGCGATTCCACTCTCACATTTCTCATTTTTCTTGGTGCATGCGACAACGCCCTCAGTACATACAACTCTTTGGTTGTTTCCATGTCGCTTCGATCTGCGAGAGCATCGTCGCGATTCTCCCAGTGACGCAAGTGGAAAAAGACCTCGTGCGTCATGGAGAGCCATGAATTTTGCAGTGGAGTTGTAAGATGTCACAAGTCGGGTACAATATTTTTCGAATTATCCACGAAATGTCATGAGGCTCTCGTGCAAACAGACAAAATAATCAGGAACAGGCAAACGGTGAAAATCATTCGACAGAAGTCATTTAATTATTAATAATTGAATCCATCATTCAATTTTTTAATTATTAATGATATTGTCGAGAAGGGGCGTGTCCCGGGGCGGAATCGTAATGAATCTTTCGTTAGTTCAATTTTTTGGAAAAGGAGAGGGAAATTATATTTTTTTATATTCAAATTTGAACGGCTGTTCTGGCCTGACTATTGGACCAGATTAAACGCCGAAACTTTCCATCGTTATCTCACAGTCAGTGGAAATAAACCCAGTGCGATACCCTCCCCCTCACCCCCTTCAATTTTACGACACATATCGTGGTATCTACATATCGCAGGTCTAGTCTTCAGTCTGTTTGAATTTTTAACGCATTTTTCTTTCGCTAGTGAATCGTAGATTTGCTCGGCGCAGTTCGGATGAATCCGATCTAGGGACACACCTCCACGTGACGTCAGACAGGTGGTGAGTGTACCGATGGGCGAATTGATGAGGACAATGACCCTCGGACTTTCGTCGAGTTTATTTTTGGATAATTACGGAGGGTTTAATTGAGCTGGTGGGAAATTAGGCGGTTTTTACGAGTTAAAGGACGAGATGTTGTTAAGGGTTTTTCGCGGTTATCGGATGGTCATTTTTATGGCTCACTCAGGGACTCCGACCGTGTCAGGTAATTAATTGGTCGTGATAATTTTGTCGTCAGAGAAGTGGAAAAGAGATCGGTTCTGTGATAATTTTTCGAGGTCTATTTTTGATGATGTGGGCAAAATATATTGAAAATGGAAATATATTCATATAGAATATTTTAGTGTATAGTTAATAAACCGATAACATAGATCGCTGACAAAAAAAATTATGTATATTTTTTTTAAGAGGTTTTATCTACTTTTTATCGTTCTATAAAGCTGTGATATTCTTTGAGCATTCGTCTACGTGTTGTCTTATCCTCTACACCTATCTCAATGACACTTAACTAGACTGAAAAATGACGAATAAAAAATAATCATCGACAGAAATTTCCTCGTGACTAATCCTCCGCTCAACGAACACCAAAAAAATGTCGACAATTAATAACAATGTTTTCCCTACCCAAACGACCTAGAATCCGGTGCCTCGGGGTGCGACGGCTCGCCTATTTGCGCAATTTTTTAAACAAAGTAAACAAAAAACAAGAGAAAAAATGTGGCGAACATGCCAGAGGCGGCTGTTGGCCTTGAAGCGGCTCCTCCAACTCAATGACTCTCATTTTCGTCGAGGAAATTTTCCCTCCTCGCGGTGATACGATGTCTCGAGGTGATCCAACATTTTTTGTTTACAGTTTTAATAAATGGATGAGACTATATTGAGAAAAAAAATTCCATATGTAGTTGGGAGAGGGTAATTAGTTAATCATGACCGCTGTCTTAGTGATTTTCATTATTGACTGACGTGAGGATAATCAATAAATCAATTAGGAAACGTCATAGACGTATTCAGAATTGTTTTAATACCTAGATTACATGGAAAAATGCAACAAATGAAATATGTATTGGGTGAATTCTTTATGAATCGTCAATCAATTATACGCACGAGCATTCGTTCGATTAATCACGCGACATGAATGGATCACCCGACAAATTTAGATCGGGTACATTTCCAATGATTAAATTTTCAACGTCATCCACTCATCATCGACTCTGCCTTCCACTTAATCGATGAAAAATATACGACAACGAGGGAAACGGGGGTTCACGAGTCTCCACACCTGTGTACGGGACGTTTATCTTTCGACAAAAGTTTCCACCAAACGCGAGCAATCGCATTATCGCCGAGCCGGAAGGACTGTCTGAAATGATTTTTAATTAAATCGGGGATTTTTTCCCGAACTGAGACCTGAGCTTCTGAAGACCTGGTCGACTCAGCGGAACCATCAACAGAAGGATTTTTGGAAATTTCTTCTCGAAATTTCCCGAAGATTCCAAGGACATTTTTTTCTCAACATGTGTCGGTATCACGAAGTACTTAAATTCAGATACTTGTTCTCCACGAAAAATCACATGAGCCCGAAGTACAAGACAAACCCAACGTTCGCTCGAGTCACGTTGCCAGCCACGCGCTCACTCGTAATGTAGGTTAACATTTTTTTCCCTCTTCCATTTCATTTCCCCTCACATACCCTCATCGTAACAGCTGATATCCCCCTCGCCCCCCCCCTTCAAAAAACTCTCGATCAATCTCCCCTGGAATTAATTACCAATAAAAATCAAAAACACGAAGAAAGAATTATCAAATGTTTTTTTTTGTTAATTAATTTTTTCATATCGATCTTCAGACGGACTCACTATTGATTTTATGTGTTAATGATTTCCTCACAATTTTTTTTTGTGGAAAAAAAAAACATAATGGAGGCCGATCTGGACGCTCGGAGTGACGGACAAGGTCGCATCAATCATTCAATATGAAAATTAGTTGAAGGATGAGAGGAGTCGGGTAAAATTGATAACTTTCCTTGTACTACTGATTCGTCCTTGTTTCTACTGCGACGTATGTCCGGTAAAAATAAACATTGGGATTCTCACACGCGACCGACCGAGAGCCGGGGGTTCTGCGATGGACTCGTGATCACACGTGATGCCAAAAGTAGTTTGACCTTATATATTTATAAAAAAGAGATTATGAGATATGAAATTGTGCCTCACAACGTCGAGATTAAAAATTCATCGACCCCTCAGTGACCCCAGGATGGGGTACGGCGTCTGATCTAAACCGCTCTCACCACTGGAACCGTCGGCACTTCCATACGATCGCTGCTGCGACGGTAAAATTCTATCGATAGCGTACGCGAGATTGCTCTCATTCAGAAATACCCAACGACACCGAAATACCGCACACATCGTAAATAAATACGATAGAAATAGGGCAATATGGGCGTTGAAAGGAGTGTCACATTGGCATCCGTAGATTGCCCACAGGGAGAGAAGAATCACCGAGCCGCGACCGAAAGGAGATTAACCGCGTCCTTCAACGACCTTACTGGTCCCCAGGAACGCCTTCGTCGTGAAATACCTTCACTTTCGCGTCCCCCAGTCCATGATTAACCGCATATCAATAATGTCCCCTCTCCACCCTCCGTCCGCCCATCGATTGATCTTTTTTTTTCAGTTTCCTCTCGGTGTGGTCATTTTTCATTAAAAGAACAATTTATTTCTCATGAATGGGCAGATTGCGCGGGTCATGGTACAAGAGCGTTGGGCGTGTTCCGACAATTCTGTATTAACGTGGATAACTTTTCCACGCACGTGTTTCGTGCTCCCCTTCGCATGAGAATATTACAAGGCGACAGCTTCAATGCTCAGACACACATTCACGTGGAGGTGAACGTGGTGACATCCGAGTTTTGCAAAAATTGTCTTCTCCCCTCGGGGGGGCGAGGGAAATTGTTATTTTTGTGATGGAAAATTCATGAAGTTTGAAGTTTGTTGTTGTGGACTTCAGGTGAATTCGGTTGGGAAGGGGAATTGATTGATTTGGGGGAAGCAACTCAGTTCGTCTAAGCAAATCAGTTCCTCTAAACAAATTAGTTCTTCTAAGCAAATCAGTTCTAAGCAAATCAATTCCAATTTAGTTCATAAATCGTATTGACCCGTCGGCCATTGTCACGATTATCGTCGCAGGTGTGCTGCTACGAGGCCTCACAATTGATCTTGAGGTGGGTGGTCCCCTGACATTTGGTTCCATAAGGGACAATCAGCCAAGGAATGAAGGAAAGAGCCACAAGGGGAATCCGTGAAAAGGGAAACTTGGAGCGAAAATTAACTGGGTTTCTTGCGATATTGAGGAACTTTTCTTTAATTGAATTCTCGCTTTATTCCGACTCTTTCCCGGGCTCTCGAAAGGACGGGGATGGTGGTGCGGGGGTGGGAGCACCTTGGGGGGAGCCTTCGGGTAGTTAAATGTCAGGCACGTGGGGGATGTACATGGGGGATGTACATCTGTTCGGAATAATTGCATGAATCCAATTATTATCGCCAACTCTTCGAGGGGTAATACTTCTCCGGGGGAGGTTTAAAGTGCATCATGGGTAGTTTTTATCGGTGGAGAAATATGTATGGAGGGGGAATAGAATACGAACATGTTTGGATGTGTATCTCCAGCAAAGCGACCCACGCATCTCTGCTCTATCGATTTTCATCGATAACGTGGAGAAGGTGGTGGTGGGTAAAGGACGTCGCTGCCCACTCGTTGATGCTTCTGTCCTCATTCGCAAAAATCGTTGGAATTTATTGATAATGAAGCGGCAAATAATCCTAATGAAAATTTCCTAAAATAGGAAATTTAATGAATTTATTTAATTCTTCATAAATTTTTCATTCCCAAAATTATCAGCCATTTTGTGATCCAATAAAATGTCAGTAAATCTAAAAATACTTTTCCCTCGAGATCTAGAGCGTCCGTACTTTTCGCCGTTGATAAGAATATTTTGTCGGCAATAAAAAAATTATGTCCGTGATTTTTATTATCAGAGTGACGGAAACCCCCTTAATCTTCAGGAAAACTACGAGGTCTACGAGGACAAAAATATACGACGCGAGGTGAAAATTTCATGACGACCGCTTTTAGGTTACCCTCGTTTCCAATAGCTCACCGGGTATTTCTTTATTATTACCCTCTTTCTTCTATTAATGTGAGAAAATCTATAATGGGACGACACTCGCACGGGTTATTGACTGGTGTATACCTCCACTGACGTAAAATGACGAACATCAATTTTTGCCCTTAAAATATCTGGTGTATTTTAAAGTCGATCGATTCGCGATAAATCGCATATCGTCATTTTAGATCTTGAATTATATTGTATGATATTATTATATATTAAATTATTCAAAGTTTCTGCTTCTTTGTGTTTCCACTTCAATGTACTGTCTCGCGGTAATTGGACTGATTTCACTCGATTTTTCCCGGTGAATATTTTTTATTGAATCCAGGAACAATTACAGTGACGTCACTGCACCCCAGGATTCTGAATCACTCTCTCCATTTGTTAAGATGTTGTCTCATGATGGAGTGATTAGATAAGCATATTTATTCGCCCAATACGAGGCATCTCATCGATTTCGCGTGATTCCGAGTGTCACGTGAAGTCACGCTCTCGTTTCTCGAATCAAATACAAGTCACATGAATAAATGTAATCGACCTTGGGATGAAATTATTCATTTTTTTTCCAGTTTGGACGGGAGATCTTGCAAAGACGAGATCTACCGAATGGGCCTCGGTAATGGATACTGCGAGGGAAATCTCAACTTTGCAACTGCCTCCGAGGACGATGAGGTTTACACGAAGAAGAAGGTGTCGAGGGTGAGTTCACTCGTAACTTAATGACTTAGTGAGTAATGAGTTTAGTAGAAGAATTTTTCCCCTTTTTGAAAGTACAATTCCATTTTGATTCTTAATTTATCGCGCCTCGAGGTGATTATTAAGAGAGCATTGAAATAAATCAATATACACGAGCGACATTCGTCGCCCCTCAAAATCGTCACAAACAAGTGTATGATAAGCTTCCGATGCGTCAACAAAAATCAAAAAAAGTTATCGTCATGCAGCGGTCATACCGTTGGCATTTCCTGTGTCATAAGTACAAGTGACACCTCAGGCTGTTGTATCACGAAGTCGGTGAATGCATGGCCCATCTGAAAACACGTGGGTTGTCATTAATAGATTATTACCAGCTCCCAATTAGACCGACGTAAGACGTCATCCCAAATTAAACCTGAATATCCACTGAATAAACGTCAATGCGATTGTATTTCTGGTTTATTTACGTTATCCCCTGCCAATGCTCATTCAACAAAATTTTGTTACGTCATGGCTGACCAAGGAGTCATGATAAGTCCATAGTCACTGGGATATATTTTTTTTGTAAAGCACAGGTATTTCTAATCCTTGAAAAACTTCGTATTTTCGGAATAGTCGAACAGTTGGTACTTTACCCAATTGGTTTTTATTATTTTCTTTTTTAATTATTTTTAACCCGGTTTTTTAAATATTATTCTGTTGCATCTGCAATATTCATCTTTCTCGCCCTCTCTCGCACGTTATTTTTTTTTATTATTAGTGTTATGAGGCTTTTCCTTTAGCCGTTATGCACTCTGTAAACGGCACGTGTAACGACACGGGTAACTCATGGACGTCCGACCAACTTTTCCATCGGACTGAATTCGCGCTAACCATTGCGCAATTTTTCATGCTTATTCCAGGGAGTTTTATTATTTTTAAGGCGAAGAGAAATTATGGTGATGGGGGAGAAATTTCAGTGACGTAGGTAGCAGTGAGAACGGACGAATGCACGAAGAGAATTCAAAAGTAAAAATTACTTGTGAACGTAGTAATCAGTGTTCGGTCTGTAATTTTACTTTTTCGAATGACAACTACTAGTTTTCTGTTGAAATTTTTGTTATATATTGAGGATTCTAGCTGAATTTATCTGCTAAAATATTATCTCGATTGTCAACTGACTTATTCGACTGAAGAAAGTCCATAATTTGTGGTAACGTGAACAGATAAATATATTTGCATGGAGACAAAAATTCAGCGGAAATTACCTAAGTGTTTGGTAATCCTATTGTCTTCTGGAAGTTCGAAGAAAATTACCGTACCGCTCAGTAAAATTTGTCGGTTCGGTAAAAGTTATCTAAGCGTTCGGAAAAATTATTCTGACAGTTGGGTAATTTTTCTGGAGCAGTTGGATAACTTTGATTAAGCAGTCGACAAATTTTACCGAGCCGTACGATAATTTTCAACGACCTAAACCCAACACGATGACTAGATGATTAGGTAATTTTTATTGAACTGCAATCTCCATTTGCAGTCCCAAAAGTTTATTCCAAAACTTATCTTCGATTTTTTAAAATGTGGACAATAAATAAAATCAATAAGTTATTTTCGTGCCAGTTCGAATCTGCTATCGAAATAGTAATCTACTCCCTTCAGCCCACGGGTTAATTAACCCAGTGAACTGAACAATTTTTGCCCGACTGTTGTCACCGTCGGCACTGTTCACCGCCCGGGGAAGCCCCGATACGCCCAAGTCGCGACCCTTCTCATAACTCAATCGATTAATCTCCGCCGCGATTCATCCACTTCTCTCGCTCCAATAGAAGGAATGAGTAAAACAACGGATGAGAAAAAAAAATGTTTACATTTTCTAAGCGACATTGGAGGGACCTCGCACGTACTGTCATTGAGCCATCGAGTACAATTAACATCTCCGCATAAATAAAACGTGCATCGCATCTCGTTGGAACACGTGCGACTGCCAGACGCCGACTTAGACGATGAGTTTAGCTATTCAAACACAGTAGAATGTGTTTTTCCATTACATGCTTGGGAATTTCCCGGAATCGGGTGGGGCTGAACCGAGTCGGGGTCCAGTTGGGGCCGGGAAAATTGCGGAATTTTAGTCAGACGATTTCTAGTGTTCACTAGTGGTTCATTAGTTAATTGCGAGAGGAAGAAATTTTTTTCACTTCAAATTCTGTCGATGTAAATATTTAATTGTGATTTTCTTGGGAATTAATGGCACCTCAACTTTGCATGAGTTTTTCCTGCAATAATTCTGGGATAATGGACAAATGGTAAAACATCCCTTAGAATTTCCGTAAAAATTTTTCTTTCCAAAAATCTTCAACTCTCTCATTGCAATATCAGTCCAATGTTTCCCCCCCCCTAAGTGTGCAAATTGCAATAAAAAAAAAATTAAAAAGGTGAATGAATCCTGACGCTGACTTTCTGGTGTGGAAATTTTCCCAAACATTTGATCACGTGATCAATTTACTTTGTCTGGCGAGGAAAATGAGCATTGTATAATCCGAAGATGACGCCGTTGTGATTATAAATCCTTGTTTGTGTCATAGAGCGCACGCTACTGGCTGGTGGTACGTCTATTAATACACGGCGCTCATAATTAGCGCATTCAAACAAGGAAAACTACGTCATTGACAGCCGAGACGATCATGTGACGTTTAATTTCTCCTCCCGTTCGTGTAGTATATTCACACCCTGAATCAAAAACTGTTGTTTGCAATGACTATCTCTCGAGGAAAGACATTTGCTCAATTGTTATCAAGTCGTTTATCATTTGAGGTGGAATTTCCCGTTGGACTGGATGAAATGAACGATTTCTAAGAAGTACCCGTATTTTTTCAGGTGACGCAAAAATTATTCATCTATTTTTATTGCAGTACAAATTTATTAACGTCCAACTAAGTTGAAAGATGGAGATGGTCACGTTATTTTCTGAAAATCCACTGCACTAAAAATATTTTCATTATTTTATGAAATTCATTATCGTCCCGGAGTTCGTTAATTTATTATCGGAGATGAAGAACCGCTAATTTCTCCTGATCGTTCATCTATTCGCGAGTTTACCCTACCATCCGTAATAAAAAATCGTTCAACCGTTGAAAAACGTGACGAAGTCACGTTTTTGGGATAAATTCAATTCATATTCATTAATGGAATCGTTTCTTATTAATCCTTATTATTTCCTGTTGCACTTATCCTAAGAATCTTCAAGCGTCAGAAGTCGTTGGAAATCGTGTCAGCGATTTGCAAAACAACCGATCCCCCTGAAAATCTATCAAGTACGTAAACTCGTGTGACCCGAGGTAATCCGGAGAAATGTAAATTGCGCACGAGACGACGAAGTCGTCGAGTCGCAACGGGGGACAAGGGCAGGGGGGAGAGTGAAGCTCGCCGAAGATGTAGTTGAGGGATCCGGTGAATCCCGGTTATCGTATGAAAAACACAAGGGGGACCAGTGCGGGTCATCCGTAGTGATAAACTGGACTATAATAACCATCCATTCGTACTTGGGCACAGAGTTCAGCTCGACTGGTTTATACCGGATTTATTCTTATCACAATCCAGCCCCATTTGACGTTAGCTTCTGTTTAACACTTTTTTTCCCCCCTTTTTCACTCGCTTATCGCCACTCGTGTTGGCATCACGCGCTACGCGTGGGCCTAATGAGAACTTAATTGAGGAAAACAACGAGATTTCGCGATTATTGGGATGAAATCTTGACAACAGTGAATTGCAAACTGGATTTTTTTTTTATTTTTTAAACGAAGCATAATTAATTACTTTAGTCGAGGATAATATAGTTTAGATGTTTATATGAGGCAAGAAGAGTTTACGCGAGACCGTGCGATTTTTTCAGGGCATTTTTTAAGTGGTTCAAACTGTTTTTAGTCGTCCAGAGAGAATTAATTTTTAAAAATATTGTATTTACCGTGCAGTGGACACGCCATGATTTCGCGCCTTGGTGCCTTCCGTCACATGACATTGAAACGTTTTTGCATCTTGTAACAGGCCCATCACTTGGCGGCCAATTCATATTGACATGAACTGAGGCGACAACATTGAGCTACGAATTTTACGCGTCTGCTCGCGTAATGGACACGACAACGCGCTTCGAAGTCCGACGTGAATTCTAAATTTTACATTCCAAAGCAGAGATCATGTTTAGGGAAATCGTTCCCACAGACTCAGTCTTGAGATTTGTAATTCCGATGTCAATTTTTTAAGAAAATTTCTGAGGCGATTGGGCGATTTTATATAATTTTTCGATCATGCTACGTCGACATAACACAAAAAATCAAATCTCAAGTCAGACCGATTACAAAGCTTCTACTTACAACAGTAAAACATTCATAAACATGTGAAACAGTTGGGGATTAAGATTTCGATTTGTAGAATCCGCGTAAGTGCCGAGAAATCCTCTTCGAGAAGATTTTATCCTTATCGTGAGTCACCTGTTGCTTGGGATGACTTCTCATCCTCAAGAGCCCATCAGTGCGACTTAATTCTGGAGTCATCACACTGTTGTCACGACTGGAGGAAAAAATTTGTCAAAATTAAATAATCGACGAGGAAAATGTCAAGTCATACGGAGGTCAATCGAGTTCCTGATTTTATCCCACTGCTCGCGAGTCCATCGCCACAAACGCCAAGTTTATCAAATTTGACCTCGACAATTTTGTTCTTTTCGACGCATCAGTTCATGCAAATATCCTCTGATTGTCGATAAATGCGAAAGACATTCCATCTACGAAGCTTATATACGTACAATTTTGGTGGGAGATAGCCACGAAGAATCGAGACATAAAAAAGTGAAATAACACCTCACGTGTTGTCCATAACAGCCCATATAACAAACACGTGATGATACATAACATAAAATGTTTTTTTTTTCTTTTGGATGGGCCGGGGAAGGGGAAGAAGGGCATATCGCATTGTTCCACAAAAGAGGCACGCATAAGTAGTAGTGGAGATGGTTGAGCACCGTCCACAGTCGTCCAATCGTACGGGACTGTGTAACATCGGGAGGCGTCCGACTCAATAGCACTCGATCTACTTCGATTCAGTCTCGCTCGTTGTCTTGCTCGAGACGTGTCAACGGAAATAATAGTCAACAGTTCCGACTGATGATAAATTCCAATTAAACATCACCAATATTGTCATAATAATAAAATTGACTTTAAGAATAATTACGCGACTCAGTAATAAAATAAGACATAGGATAATACTTGATGAATCAATTTTCGCATAAATAAAGGACAATTAATACCGCAGCTTTAATCGGTTATCAAGACTGAGAGCAAATTAACGCGATTGGTGGCCTGAATAATTAAGTGACTTTTAATTAATTGAATGACTGATTTATTGAATAATTGATTGGCGGATTGTTTACGTCAAGTGGACAGGTGGACTTTGCGACACTAATTGATGAAAAATCGGCTGTGATTTTTTAATTAATTCAATTTTGAGGGTTTGGGATTTTCCTGGGAGATTTGAAGTTGAAAGTGAGCACAATGGTAACACACAGTATGGAGAATATTTTGAATATGCAGTATTATGCGGTGGCCAATCACGACGAGGCTCCACACTCGCCTCCGCGAAAACGAAGGTGTTTGAATAAAGAGGTGATTTTTTAGAAATTAATCCTCATTAGTTGTTGGGGAGTCGCGAGAGATTTCTTGGTAGTGGATACCCTAGGAAAAACAATACTTAATCTTCTGTAAATATTTTTCATAAATCGATAACTCAGGCGTTGACCTGACTCGGCTCTGTACATATGACATTTCCAACAAAGTAAATAAATACTTTACTATCAACCGATTAATTTTTGTTCATTGTTTCATGTTCTAGCAAGACCCGATGTCCCATAGGATAATCGAAAAAAGGAGGAGAGACCGTATGAACAATTGTCTAGCCGATTTGAGTCGACTGATCCCCGCCGAGTACTTGAAAAAGGGTCGTGGACGTGTGGAGAAGACGGAGATTATTGAAATGGCTATTCGTCACATGAAATATCTCCAGGGGTCTCGCCCAGGTAACTCGCCATAAAATTAAATGAGCCTTAGACATTTTTAGAGGTTCGAAAAAATTAATTGTAAATTTTATCGTCAGTGTGAACGATTAATTTTTGAATTGCAGACACTAAACAGCCATCAGTAGCTCCAGTTCACCATCCGGAGGACAGTGTGGATAGTGTTTCACACTCTCCGAGTGCTTCACCAGCTGCTGAGCACTACAGACTGGGATTCCAGGAGTGTCTCAGTGAAACAATGCATTTTCTTGTTGAGGTCGAGGGATTCTTCGCCAGGGATTCACTTTGTGTACAGCTAATCAGTCATCTTCAGCAACATTGCGAGAAAATTTTAGCAACTAGTGAGTTGTCGCTGTAATTAAAACAATGTATAGATTATTCATTATCACGGTATCATTTTTCTCAGAAAAATACTAATGTAAAAATTAAATAATATTCAAATATAATATGGAATTGACGCGACCCATACGTCACGTGATGTTTAGAGCGGTAATTCAAATGTATGAGAAACTAGTGGTCTGTGGTGGCGCTCTGGTCATGCTCTTGTACAAAATAAAAATATGAAACACATAAAATCTAAATTAATCTGATTGTTAAGATGAAAATGACGAGAAATTAAATAGAAAAAAATTTTGTTCCAGGTGACAGACTGGGATTCCCCCATCCCGACTTGCCCCCTCAAAACGGCTCATCAGTTCCCACCTTCGGCCACACTAGTATCTCCAATATCTGTCCACCTGCCACCCACTCGGATCAAGGCTCAAGCTCAGGGGTGAGTTCGTTCGAGGACCCGGAGCGGCCCAGGGCGATAATTCCACCACCAACGGTGGTCTCCGACGACAGCAATCACAGTCACACCGACAGCACCCAGTCCCACAGTCCACCGTCCATGGCTCCCCACCAGAGGCCCACCAACTACAAATTCAAGAGCTCCATCAAGCAGAGGTTTTCGGCGGAGAGAGTCAAGTCCAGTCCACCACCGTCGGAGAAGCCCCACGGAGTTCCAGTTTTCGCCCTTCACGATGGGGGAAATTTCTATGTTCCTCTGACGGTTGAATCGTCACTTCTCAGGCCACAGCTGACCTTCATACCCGATGCTGGACCTGAGACTGTTCTCCATCCTATCACCATTTCCGTTAATTTCAATCAGACGCCGATGACGCCTTGGCCCCAGGAACAAAGTCCCCATCACGAGCAAACGTAGATGTCAGGGTGACCGAAGGGGTCGGGGGATAATGTCTAGATAATTTTTCTGGAGATTCTTTTTTATGGGGAGACAGTTGTCTGATGCTTTCTCCTGGACGGAACGTTTCTGTTGAAAGATCCAGTGAATTTAACGGGAAATTTATGGTGTTCAGTTTTTCTTGTCAACATATTCAAATGTTCGATTTGTTCTGGGCGATTCATTCTGTTGAACTATGTTTCATGGAAATAGTTAAGCTCAAATCATGTTTTCATGTTCGATTTTCATGGTTTTCATGTTCAAGAAGTGAATTTTCTGAAAAAAATAGTTGGACAGGTGAAATCACCCTGATTTACTACCAAAATTATTTCTATAGGTTTTTGGACGAATCTATGGGAATTTTTAAAACATATCTGAACATCCCTTTGGAAAAAATATTGATTGGAAAAATTTCCAAATTTCTCCGTGAAATGTTTTTCAGTGTATAAGATTGAACTGTATCTGAACTTGTCAACGTCTCTAGAAACTTGAAGATGAATTTAAGTACTAGAATATCGCATTTACAGTTGATTACAGGTGATCGTACCAAATGTTGTGCCATTTCTGAGCGGTTATTGTTTAATCCTGATTCAACCCCCATTTCCAATTATTTTCTTTCGGTTTCATAATTTTAATTGCGAGTGGGTGAGTGGCTACTGATCGGCATTTTGCACTAATGAGTATTAAATCTCTCTCACATATGACATTATGAGATTTTTTTGATACACTGTCCACCGACAATGAACCGCTGCTTGTGATTCACAAAATATCAATTTTTTATAACTAAAAAAGTTTCTGAAGGTCAATGAATACTCATTGAAATGGTTGTTCAATCCATTTACTCTCTTGAATGATTTTTAAAATATTTATGCTGTTCACTGTAGCAGAAATGATGCTATATTTTTATACCCGCTCAAATTATGTGCAAACATGAGTATCAATTATTATTTAGAGGCAATAACGTGACAAATGCCAAATGCCTCGATTAACAGATGATTCGGAGGTCTACTCGATGCCCATTAGAGATGTAATATGTTAGTGGGAGGCCCTCAGCGACTAAAGACTGACCGAGACCTGCATTACATTAAATCACGATGATAAATACGAATAAACTACCCTTAAGGTTTTGTTTCGAATCGAATATATTTGTACATAAACAAAATGTTTAGCTTTAAGGTGATCATGAATTTACGACGAATAAATTATATTTACCATAATTGACTTTTTCAATCAAACAAATCTACCTCCAATCATAGTTCAAATTTTGATGAGTAATTTTTTTGTCATTAAATATGTCGTAAACAACACGACTAACGACTAGAGGTGACTGGCCTCTGTTCCCACTGCATTATCTGTTAATTTATTCTGGGGAGATGATGTGACGAAACTTGCCGATCGTATAATGGAGACGCGTCTCAAATTAGTCGAAATCAATTGTCACGTGAAATAATTAAAGTCAATATTGCCTTTTAAAATAATTTAAGTCAGTTAATAACCCCGCAATATGATACCAACGTCATCGGTCGTACCGTCAGCCTCTAGGAATTTTCTGATGCACTGCCTGAATCACGTCCACTAGGAATAACTAGCTTTTGTAAACAGTCCGCCAGCCCCCTCCCTCAAAATAGACCCAAACATCAGAATTTAGAATTCTCCCCAAATAGACGGAAACAATTTTCGCCGGCTTTCTACACAATAAACCTTGACGAATGATCCGTAAACATCTGATAATCACCTTGGTGACTCCCACAGCAATAGTTTGACGCACCTCGTGTACTACGAAACGTCCTAGAGGTGGAAATTCTTCAGATGCTTCAATTTTTCATGCTTTTCACGCATTCCAGGGGTCTAACTGCCTCTGCTCTATTAGGGATAGGTCAGGAGGACAACCGAAGTCATTTTTTAAAGTTAAAGAATTTCAAATGCATGAAATATGATGATTTTCCGAATTACTTTCCATCAGATTTTTTATTTTATAAAATTTCACCAGACTGTTAAATAAACAGACCATTCACCCATAGCAGATAAATATCTAGGTATAATAAAAAATTACTTATTTAATATACATAAAAAAAACTTTTTGATTCAAATTTTTAGTTGATTTGAAAATTCATTTTATCTGTCTTAAATGAATATTTACATGAATTCAATGTTTTTCGGAAGGCACAAGATAAGTTTTTCCAGGAAATTATTCTAAAATCATTAAAACATACTTAAACATCACTTTTATACTACTTAAAAATCAATTTCAATATCACTTGGAGAAAACTTTGAGATTACGCGTAATCAGTAATCATTACCTCATAGTAAGTAGTGAAAATACGGACTATAATAGGCCGGACATCACGATGACACTGGGTGCAACGGTCTTAGAGTCTCAGTAACATCAATCGAATCAATCTCTAACGGAGACAAGAACTGTTGCCCATATTCTCGTCGGGGTATTCCTCCTCAACTGTCACTGTAAGTCACTGAATATTTATTTTATAATTATGAATTATGTTCGAACTCTTACTTTATTTATTTCTTCTGCTATCTTTATTTCTAAAACAATTGTCATAATTTTCACATTTTCATCGGTTTCAGATGTCCCAAATTTCGTGTTGGAGTTCTCTGCTGGTATTGCTGGTATTGGCCTGTGGAATCCACAATGCTGAGAGCTGCTCTTGCAAAACTGAGCACATACATACCCAATATTGTAAAGCTGAATGGGGTAATTATCGAATTAATGTTGTATACGTATGCTGTGGTCAACATTGTGAACAATAAATAATAAATCGAGTAGAAAAATCGATTTAATTATAATTATTATAAAACGATTTAATTATGAATCATATTTTTTCGATCTATTGCAGTTGCTATTATGACCATCCAAGACATCATAAACGAGGGTAAATACGTCAATTATCCAGTTACAGTTCGCGCAGTTTCGAAGGTAAATGCACTTTCTAAATTTATAATATACCCTCACGTCAACTAAAAATTTATTTATTTAATTTTTTGAACAGTTATCTAGTTATTCTTTTAAAGGCGATTATTTTTCTATTTTTCTCGCTTCCGGATCGTCCTATGATCCTCTCATGAACCAAAGCGACTGCACACGTAGAAAAAATTAGTGTGATAAAATCATAAAATCTCAACCAAATAACTCTAGGAATTTTTTTATGCACTAACGCAATAGGATCCTGCTGGTGTGCTCACAAAAGGAACCGCAGTCTTGATGAGTCTACCAGCTTGTACAGTGCCCATGATGGTAAACGAAACATGGCTTCTTGGTGGTAAGTCACACCAAGGAAAGTTATTCATCAACAGTTGCACCCTGGCAGTATCCTCGAAGGAGATGGAAGATAAGGAGTTCCGAATGTTCGATCAGTTCAAGAAGGGAGACTGCGATTGTAGGGTGAGTTCATCAGGTCAACTAATTAAAGAAAAAGTTGAACAACAAATGCATTTCCATTTCACTGTTGTGAATTACATTGATTGTGTCAATATTGTCCGTTCGTCTCTGCTTATCTAGATCGCGGAAGAGCCTGAAAATGGTAGTGGAATATGTACCTTGGCGAGTGATGCAGCAGTCTCCAGCTGCCAAGCTGAACATGCCATATGCGCGAAATTGAATGACGGTTGCGGATGGGTGTTCCCCTTGCGATATATGCAGTGTCTCGGGCAAAAACGGGCTGAAGTCACGAGTGTCAAGGCCCCAGTTGAACCAAAGGTAAATCTGCCAGAGGCGATATATGAGGAGATAGATGAGTCAATGGTGATAGATGAGCTTGAAGAGGCACAAGCTCAATGGGTACAGGTGGTGCCTGTGAGGAGGCTTGTAAGGTACGAGGTACAAGAGCAGGGATTGTATCCTATTCAATCGACTAGAATACATCGTCTTCAAACGCATCAAATGTATCCCGTGCACTTGATGGAGAAGATTTCATTTTACCCTGCACATCAGTATGAAATGTATCAACGACAAAACTTTCAACGTCATTCAGGATGGAACTTTAGAATTCCCTATGCTCGGCAATATGTCCCAATGTGGTAGCAACCATTTAGGAGATATAATTGATTGATTATTGTTGCTGTGGAACGTTCACAGAATTTATTGAATAAATATATCATTGATGAAGCTTCCAGTTTTTTTAATACACCTGAAAACTGTACTTGATCATAATAATTTCGTGGTAAAGTGGATAACTGATTTTTCGTTATTAACTATTAATCTGCGGTGGACTATTTAAATAATATAAATTTTACAATATGTTAGTTTTCGTCTCTGTTGGGTTTTCTACCCTATCGACTGCTGAACTGCAACAATAGCAGTAAAAATATTCTATGTTGCACTTTAACGCATCGCATTGACGATTTCGAATCGAAGGTCAATAATATCGAATTTTAATGATTGAACAATTCTTAAGAAATCGTTAATCTCTCCCTGAAATAATCACCAGTAAATTGAATTCTGATGTCCGTCACTGCTTTAGGAATTTCTTCTGAAAGATCCACCTAAATATTTTAATGCATTCAAAATAAATTTTCCAATTCCAACAAATGAAAATGTGAGGAAATAATTTTCTGCCATTAATGACATTCTTCAGAATGAGTTGAGCGATTTATCCTGGGCTTTTTCGCGAGCTTTTGGCATCCGAGTCACCCCAATATTAGTCACCACGAATACCTTACCAGCAAGTAGATTGTCCTCTGTAAATGATGACCAGTCTTACCCTGGATACCTGCCACTGTTTGTTGTCGGAAGTGAAGAAATTTCAACCACTCCTATCACTATATTATTACCATAATTATTGAAATGAAGTAAGAAATAAAGCGCGATTGGTCACTGCGTCATTTGGTAACACGTGCCACTCGATGACTTTTTATTTCACGTTTCACCCAGTACTAAATAGTTATTTGCGATTACATAATGACTTTGGTGGGTGTAGGACACGTGCCAGACACTCGTACATATTGAAAATGTCATAATTATCATCTCTTGACTCTTTAGCACAATAGAACAGAAGACAGAAATCATAACTTTGAATTTCAAATCATATTTAACGCGAAAAAATCATTTTTCGTTGCAGTGAATATTTCTTTGAAGATTGAATATTTCGATAGATTTCCGGATATCATGGGCGGTGGTTTTCCCGTCATAAAAGTATCATAATGAGACAGATTTAATACTAATTGGGGCGTTCACCGTTCTGCAAGCTTCGAACGAAAATTTAAAAAATACGAGAAGAAAGAAAATTCGAAAAAACTCGACTGGGAACGAATTTGATGTTTATTCTCTTTGTTTTTTATACTAATGTTCCAATGATTTATGACAGTGGAAAAATTTCTGGTCCATCATCGCTCGAAAGTCATGTGAATCAACATGTCCCGGCCTTCGCAGATGTCCTCCAATTCTTTATTTCCTTTCAACAATTTGAAATACCCAAAATGTTAGGTCAACGCTTTTGCACAAGGTTTTTTTGCCGAGGAACACAAAAGCAGAGAAAAAAGTATGACATTCGTGCTTTCAACATCACAAAGATCGCAATGAAATTAAACAGCCGGACAGCACCTCGACTGGACTCCTCAAAATATGAATTGAGGGTAATATTCAGTTTCAGAAATTGTGAAATATCGGATTTTCACACAGATACGCCTAATTACCTCGCGATTTAATAATTCGTGCCAAATTTACAGTGGATGGTGCGCACTTTATTACGAAGCTTTCTTCACACCAGCGAAATTATTCTCGCTATTATTTCCGCTTCATTGTCTGGTTGGTAATGGGTTTTTCCACTTGTGTGATGGGTTAAAAAGTATCCGAGAAACGATAAAAATATTAATGGCCTCGGGGGACTCATCTCCGAGCTTTTTTGGTTATTTCAGGGATTGATTTATCTGTCATTCGATCAAGTTCTCTGGCAGATGAGTCGATCAAGTTCTCTGGCAGATGGCAAGTCTTGATGCGTTCTAAATTGAGACTGATATTGGTGAATTGACGCATGTGTTATTGTTTGTCAATGAGCGTGAGGAAATGCCGCGCAAACGTGGATGACCGTCTTCGTTGATTTGTTCTACCACTCGACGCGTGAGTATTCCCTGAAGAATTTGGATTACTACAGTGTACCGGTATACACCAATGACGTAGCGTTCATTCAGCCTGAGACGACGCACAGCCGAGCTAATTTTGTACTTCCGGCTAAACATAGTAGCGTAAACCAGGCGTTTATGTCGGGCCTTTTTAGGAAATCCGAGGGATAAATGGTTCAACTTTTTGATCACTAGTGTGGAAAGTTAAATTTTCCTCACCGTAGAATAATACTCAGTTAAAAAATTATTTTACTCTTGGGGAAAGTTGCAGAGCTCCCAAGGGTTGAAATGGACTGTCCTGTGAGTGCGTAAAATATACTTTTCCGCACGAGATATCGAATCAATTACGTTATGTCAATTAGGCATTTATTTCTCTGCGATTGATTATAATTCTGTTTAACGTATGATAATTGCCAGTGAATACTTGGGACGATTTTAACTGACAATTGGAGATGAAATGTTCCATCAGACTCCCCTAATGATTCAGCAAATTGTTGAACATTCCTCGACCAAGATAAACTACCACTCAAGTAATCCCCCACACAGACTCCCCTTGGAATGTCGGCGAAAAAACATTCTAATCCCATGGCGCCGCTAACAAACCGTTTATTTTATGTGAATAACAATACAAATAAAAATTAAATTTGATTTTGAATAAGTTTCATCACAATCTATTTACAGAAACCTATTCTTTCGACTCCTATAAAGCTCGATAACTATATTTAAATAAAATGTCTGGATACAGCGAATTGAGGAAATTAAATGATTCAACCTTGGGTTTCCTAATTTGTGATTCACTCGCATAAACAAATGAATATATAAAAAATTGAGTGGTCAGGGTTGAGCTATTTACTTATTTATTTATTCAGAGATTTTCTTTGAAGAGGTGACAACTATTCGTTCAATTTCGTAACAAATAGGAAGTGACGATCTTAGGAGGGTCCATTTTTCACTAAAAATTTTCAAGTGAGATTCTCTCCTAGTGTGAAAGTCTTTAAATGATTTAGCAAACTGTTTAATAGTCCTCGACAATGATAGATTGGGACACGGGTAGATCTCGATACAGACTCCCTCTGGAATGTCGACAAAAAAAAATTTCTAACTTCATGGCGCCGTTAAAAAATCATTCGCGAATTCTTGCACACTTGCCAATTCACCCCAACGGCAAATTGTGGAATTAAAGATAGTTCAACGTAATCTAAGTCATAGATCACAGATGACGGGTAATGACTGCTTCTATACATCGGGGAAATATGTCGGACAGAGATTTGTTGGTTCTTGGACGGGACGCGCGTCGAAAAATGCCCGGTGACTTCAAACTTTTCCCTCCATTTTTCTGGTTGAAAGGTTTTATCGATAGATTAAAGCCTTCCTCAATAATATTCACAGAGCGGAAGTTGAGGGGCTGTGGAAGGAGACTATTTGCGTTCTCCTATGAGCGACCGGTCCAATATGATTTTCCAAAAATAATCGACATCCTAAATCGAGATGATGGGACTGTCGAATAATTTATTGGGGTTTAATTTTAGAGGAATGAGCGATTTGTGATTAAGAGGCTAGATCAAATTGCAGAGTTAGGGATTAATTACTTGCGGTACTCAGAGGAGACTGATTTGACGACTTGTTTAAAAGGTGTATTAAATGTTAAATTGCATTTATAATTTTTTGTACATCGGCGATTTTCTAGGAGACAGATATTCTACGGAACCAATCACCGCAGAATTTCGTGGATTTATTTTTTCTCGAAATTCCAATCCCTTTGGAATTCTTTTTTCAACCGACCTTCTAAATTCCTTCGCCACTAATTTCTGCGCCTTTTCCCCCTGCGACTGATGTCAAGCTTCATTAAATTTTCACGCCGCAAAATATTTTCATCCATCATGAAATTCCTGACGACCCGGATGAGACCGTCACCTCGCGTCTTCATTCTTCCTCATCTTCTGTCCACACTCGCATTATTCGGTTTATAACCGGATCCACCGAGGCACTCGCCCGGCACTTGAAACTGGCAATGAACCAAATAAGCCTGCGGGGGAGAGGAGTCGGCAATATACGAAATTGGCATGGAAAAGACACTGAGCCGAGGAAAATATTTTTGCCGGTCTGTGAAAGACGGGAAATCCACGGTTTCTGCGTACTACACGCCCGGATTTATATAAAGACCACCGACCAGTGGTGAGACGCTTTATTCACGAGACGCGCGTCTCTTCGGTGCCATCAGTACACTCGATAGTAAATCCGAAATTGAGATTTTAACGCTGATTTTGTGGATCAATTCCAGATCAATCATTCAGTATTTTATTTTCATTAAAATTTAATTTTTTATTTATTCTGAGAATAGTTTGAAAATTGAAGAACAATTGTACGAGTGAATCTACTAAATACAGAATGTCCACTGCGATGTTTGTGAGTATTAATCTCTTTTCTCTTAATTTTTGGTGATTTCATTTTGAAAATACGTTTGCCGCGTAAACTTGAATCGATCTTCACTTGTGGATGAGGGGAAGAAAGCGATAGAGCAATTAAATAATTTATATGATGAAAAATAAATGCCATGCATTCATCCCCCGATATTGGGGTCCATATGAATACTGGGGTAACGACGGTATTTGAATATATTGTATTCAGTTTTTGAATGAACCAATGATTCAACAATGGATACAGCACGTTATGCGCGATGTTCACGTGTCAATAGAATGTACTCACTCGTCGCAGACGCTATTAACTTGACAAAATGCCACGGTTGTCTTATATGATCAGGGCCACACCATGAGGAATCTCTGGATGAGGTCCAAATATCTCGCATTTCCTTGTTCCACCGATCGTCTTAGATCCACCCGATTTATCCGGGTAAATCAATTCACAAGACGGCTGTCAGTCGAGCTGTCGTGTTGTGGGATAAATCAAGAGGTCCTCGAGTGTTTTATTTGCGAGTCAGTGGAGTTTGTACTTTGATTTATCATCATTGTCGGGTTTCAGTTATTGAATACATTACATTAGATCGTTGTGAAGTCGTTAAGGGGGTGTCACTGCACGAGGGATTTCTGAAAGTGAGGCATGAGTCTAGGAATTATTTTAGAAACATAACAATTATTGATAGCAAAAGGTTCATTGGGGAATTCGTTTAACAAAAGATGTTCAATATAATCAAATTCGCTTTAATAAAATTTTTTTCCGGAGTATTTCTAACAATTAATCGTTAATTTATGTGATAACGCGGGAAAAATGGCTCTGAAACATCGAGGCTTTTTGTGAAGGTCAACGGGTCACTACCGGGGATTAGAAGCTCCACAAATACTCTGTTCTCTCATTTGACACATGAACAAATTGCGACAGTTTACTTTCCTCAAGACGGGTTCTACACCTGTCCCTGTATCCGAACTCATTTGATGTGAATCAACAGAAAATATCGGATTTGAAATTTTTTTCCCTCAAAAATCAATTTTTTATTTACGAGAAAACGTGTGAAATGCAGATAAGTGTTTTCATAAGGGAATTTGTCTTCTCGAGTACTGCAATCAAGATAAAATTCATCTGGTTTTCCGTTTTCTGCATTTCAGGAGTCATTAAGTGATAAAGTTGCGATGTTCAACCAGCAAGCGAACAGCCACATGGCCAGCCAAAGTAGAAATCCCTTCACAAGGGGATTAAATCTTGACAGACCGAAATTTTCAAAGGAAGAGTATGGAAGACCAGCGGCTGGTTCATTGTCAGATATACGTGGCCGCAAAGCAACTGCACATATCCTCCGTGAAATGCTTGAGCTTTGTGAAATAATTCATCAGAATGGTACTCCCTGCAAAGACCATCCGGAAATAATGGGGATTACGTTTGGGGATTTGTTCAATATTTACGTTGCCATTAGTGATAAGTGTGTGGGACTACTCTTGAGGGCGAGGAAGCAGGGGATGGTGGAGTTCGAGGGGGAGGTCTTGTTCCAGGTATTTATTTATTTTTTTCTACAATCAAATTGATTTTAGAGGAGTGAATGAATGAAATTTTGGCGTATAATGAGGCGCTCATTGTGTTTTGGTGATTTTATTTGTTCTCAGAGACGGGATGACGACGTTCCAGTATTCCTTGTGAAACCCATCGCGGAAATCCGAGCCTATTTCAAACAGAAGATCGAAGACGCCAAGAAAGACGTTCATTGACGAAAAATCACCTCTAAACCCACAAAGATGTGCAAATGAGGTGTGTGCGAGGGTGAGAATGGATCTGCTGTAAATATTATGAAGTGTCATGCAATAATTGTGATATGTAATATAGAGCCTGCTCCCATAAATTTTTATATAAAATATTAAACAGTTTTTTCATTCACTTTTGGTCCTGTTAGGAATTTCATTTGTTGAAGGAGTCTAGGAATTCAAAAGTGAATGGCTTTTCCCCTGATATAAATTCAGAGGGTAATTTTTAGCAGATTTTTCACGTAGATGTTCAGTCATTAAAGCCCCAGGTAATTGCATAATTTATATATTTATATACAGTTCACATTACAATGCGCATTATTACATAATGTATAGCTCCAGTAGAATTTAAATTCTTTCAAACGTTACAGTCACAGTATGACGGTATCAAAGTAAAAAACTAATGAGGTGTAAAACCTTCGCGCAGAGGTAACAATTACACAAACGAACTTTATAAAAGTTCCAACGCCGTGTAATCATGATTTTTAAACGAGGCATAGACTCGGCTCTCATTCCTCTCCATTTGTCTCTTTTAATTAGTTCTCAAGGATGTAGTCACGTAATCGGGACTAACTAAGTTGGCAGTTTAAATTCGAAGGAATTTCTTGGAATCGACGCGCGAAGATGTAAAGGGTTCTTCGAAGTTTCAGTTCACCAGGATTTTTTTCAATTTATTTTTCGTTAGATCAGACTGTCCCGGCCGCTGGGACGAAGCTCGAAACAGATTCGACGAATTTTATTGGAGATATATTTTATTAAATACACTGAGACAAAAATTAAATCTGTCAATCAAATTTAAGAGACATTCCTGGTATTTGTTTCTATGAAATAAGTGGGATTGACGAAATTAATTTTTGTTTTCAGTCTTCAGGTTCGAGGTTTTTTTTGAGGGGTAACTCACTCCTGTCAGTGAATGGGACGATTTGACTTTCATCATTAAACCTTAATTAACGGCATCAGCCGAAATCGTTTCAAAAATTCAAAAAATCAGAAAATATAGTGCAGTAAAATATAAATCTTTAGTCAATCTTTTTATTTATTCACCAAATTTTTTTTGTCCCAAATTTAAAAAATATACATATAATAGTTAATTAAAAAAAATCGAGAACATCAAGGGGGTAAAAGATTTCTATCAATGAAAAGTAATTAATGGCATTAATGTCTGTAATTACTCGATCCACCATTTAGTACATTTTTTATTATTATTTTGTAAAATTTAATGTCAACGGATATTGTTCTAATAAATAATTATAAAACAGCTCGGAACCGAGGCTTACATGGAAGCACTAATTGTTAATAACAATAATTGAAAGTAATGCTGGAGTGAATAATCCCTCAATTCATTATCTCGAACATTTAAAAAGTCCTGACATTTTCATTGGTTAATCTCTCCGCCTCGAGGACGATTTCCACATTAAAAACTAAAATCAACCGATAAAAATTCCTCCATTTGTCACTAACATTACTTGTGCATTTTCAGCCGAATTAGTGGCATTTATTGATTTGTCCATCGTAGACTGATATTACTGGCCGTACGATATGTAGGTAATTCAATTAGATATGTTCGATGTTGTAAAAAATCCAGGCGTAAAAGTGCCGATAAAAAAAACCATTTTACAATTTTGTAGCTTCTGTTTCATATTTGTCTCATAGTAGATATGTTGGATTCACTTCGATTGGAATTTGAACTCCTCCTTCAAACGATTGCTTCGGTTATCGAAAATGCAACTAAAGTAAAATAAAGTCCAAAAATAATTTCTAACCAGGGAATTCGCATGAAGTTTAATTTTCGATTATTTGTGCTGCCTCGAAGCGTCATCTAATTTGAATTTTTCATTCATAAAAAACACAATTTCTGATTTTCACTTGGAATCGTTTCACCTCGCACTCTTGTAACGTCCTCACCCGGTCGCATTATTTCAACAACGTATACAATTGTCAATGACTTCCTACCGAATCGTTCGAGCATTTCATTGACGAAAACAATGAAGAAAATGAACTTCAGGTTTAAATCTCTTTTTAGACAGTTCTTCAAACATTTGTGACGTGTTACATTCATAAGGTAATGCCATTAGATGTTTTGGAATTATCTCATTCTCTTCATCTTGTGATTCGTCGCTGATGCCTCTAGAAAATGGTAGTGAGACGCTCATCCTCTGAACAAAATTTTCCCTTTTATCATTTTCTGGGACGTGAAATTGTGGTGGAAAATTTAGTCTGGAAAATTTTGTTCACATGGAACATCCCCGAATCCCTACAAATACATAAAACAAGAAGATATATAGCAAAATATAGAAAAAAGGAAGAGCTAGACTCATCGGAGAATTATACAAAAATTGGATGACATTAAAAGGCCCAATTGTGAGTTACGTTTAGGTCGTTAACAACATTAGCACAATTTAAATTCACGCAGTTGTGAGGAAATTCACGAGTGGTAGAAGAAATTACGATTATGTACATACTCTGTGAGATATGATTATTCTTTCCTTAATCTTGCATTCATTCTCTCATTCATTAATCGAGTGAACAATCGTCGATGATAATTTTGAAAATAAAATATTTATCAGAAGGGAAGAGGCGAAGAATATAATTCCGATTGTTCCCCTCAATTATTAAATTATCAGACACCTGACTGAATTCGTTATACAATTTTTCATTAACGGTTAATAAGTTTTATACTCAATTTTCTTATCGCCGTGCGTATTCTTAACTCCTAGTTAATCGATTTCATTAATTTATTTATCTTGATATTCATAATCTCGAGGTGTCCAATAAATGGAATGTTACATATCGATAATTGTTCGATGGAATTCAGAAGTGAAGCGATGAGAAAAAGAACATAAATAGGAAAAATCAGTGATCTTTGTTTTTATACGATTTCACTGCTGAATTCATCGCATTTCACGCACGAAATAAATTCACAGGCAAATCCTGAGGATTTGCGAGAAAATTCTATCATTTATTTAAAGAAAATTTTATTGGTTTTCAATGGCCAGAGGAGAAAAAATTTCATCTTTCCATTCACCTCCTTCTAATGAGATATTTTCTAGACATTTTTCCGCGGAAAAAATCTCGATAGAATAATCTATAGAGAAAAATTTAATTCCGTGGCGTTGATTTCACAATGAAAATAGCATACGCCAGCCAATCCCCTAAATTTATCTGTAAAACTATTTCGTGACTGACATCTCTATATGTCCTGCGCATTTATAAAAAGCTTCAGCTACCTCAAACAATGTTCATCATCTACTGGCATAACTCAACAGTCCATTAAAATACATATTTTCTATCTATCAATTATCATAATATTAAATCTCTCTACCTTACACTCAAACATAACACCAAATTACTCATATAATTACTTCATGATAATCATCTCCGTACAATCAAAGTATCTCCGCAATAATCAGTCTTGATATACCTTAAAGTGCCTGACGGTCACGTGCGAAGAATCAAGCAGATCATTAATTCAAATGTAATCCCATCCTTCAAGATAATCTATCAATAATTAATTTATCATTAATTACTCTTCGTTTCTTTATGCATGTCTTAAAAATATATTATTGTCCTTCGATGAAAATGTAGCACTTAGTTCATTAATTCCCCCACATAAACACTTCACAATTAATTTAACCACATGATTGTTCGTTGCAACAATCGATTTTTACGTTTAATTAATCATCAACTAATTAATTTTCGGCGGAGATTCCCCCAGTGGTCTAATGGATACGGTGCAGAGTTAGTAATGACAGGTTCCAGATTCGAACCCAATAATTTCAATTTTCTTTTCTTTTCTTTTCACCAAAATTAATTAATTATTCATTAATTAATCAAGCATCTTGTTTCTCATTTGTCTTCCCTGCTAGTGAGTATTCATCATCATTGTTAATTGTACTTGAGTGAGAATACTATTGGACGTCTCATTATCTAGAAATGAGTTGAGTGGTTGTTGACTATCATACATCGTTGTCGTGACAGAAGTCAATCTTTCGTCGTGCCAGGGGTAGTCTTCGTTTGTCGACGATGAAGTCTGTCACGCATCCGCGGACACCCTGATGCCCCGGCTTTCCCCCCACAAAGAGTTTTCCATTCGTCGTCAGAAGCGTCACCTCCGTGGCAACTTTGACCGGTGGTTGCTCATCAATTTGAATAATCGTCATTCTCTTCTTGCGAGCTGCCTTTATGTGGTGAAATACCCCGTTATCTATCCGTTCACGAGATTTGAGGGTCACGTGATCGTGTTTACCCTTGTAGGTGAGGAGAACGTAGCCGTCCTCGAGGGAGAGGATCAGGTGTTCGAGCTTTCCCCGGCCGATCCAAGCGATTAGACCGTTAGGGTGAATTGTGCGAAGCCGAAGCTCAAATTTGTTGGACTGTTGACCTTTGCGTCTGTGGGGAGTAATTAAAATTGATTAGAAATTGCGAGTGATATTTCCACGCCAAATGACACAGGTTTTTCCTCCAACTCTTTGTTGTTATTATTAGGGAAAATTGACTATTCCGGGAATATCTTCGAAATGGGTGAATTTAGAGGAGAATGTGAAGGGGCTTAAGGTCCGCTGTTCCTAAATATTCACGGAATAGTGCACGAGTTTCCGATGCACTCAACGTAAATATAGGCTTGAGCCAGACTCACTTACTCTGAGTAGTCGTAATTATCGTATTCCAGATCGAGGTCCTCTTCAAATTCATAGTCAGAGTAAGATTCCTCGTAGTATTCGGAAGTTGTAGATGTTATGGTACTGGTAGTTGTGTTAGTACTGCGTCACCGAATGAAGGAATAGTTTTGTTAGGTGGGTCAATGGTTAATTGAAGCATGCGAAAGTTTTCAAAAATGAAATCCCCTAGAATATTGACACTGACCTTCTATTGTAACGATGTTTGAACTGGAGAAAATTATCGCCATCGAATCGTACCGGTCTGTCTGATATTTCCCCACCGGAGACATCGAATCCCATGACTGGAATACACGAGACAAAGGATATAACCACTATAATATTTAACATCTGTTGGCTTGTCAGACCGCCAACAACGGAATACTCTAGTTAATACAAAACTTACAAAATTCGCAGTGTAGCCCACCGTAACCACTTGCGCATTTGCAAAGGTAGCTATTCAGCAACGGTAAACACACACCCCCATTGTGACAGGGATTTTCGTTACTGGGACATGGTAAACCGTCGTACACTTCTGTATTGTGTTGTGTGAAGTTTACAGCCAAATTCTGGAAGGTTTTGCCATTCACCATTAATCTCTGAACAGCACCGACTAAACCAGTCCAAGCACCAGCAAGCCGATGAACCTCTCTCCAGTGTCTGTAACATTTGAAAAATCAATTAATTTCCAAGTTTATCATAGCAAGGGGCCCTACAGGGAACATAAAAATTGAGCAAATGAGTTTGACGACATCGAATCGGATGCATCAAACAATACTCACTTGACCCCTCCTATATAAAGCGGCATCTCCAGATTGAGTTCCGTCAGCGGATTACCGGAGAAGCCTCTAGCAACAGTTCCCTCATCCAGCTGCAGCAATCCCTCCCTCCCAAGTCTGCTGATCCTCACACAATGCCAAGTATCAAGGCTAACGACATCTGGCGAGGTGATATTAGCGATTCCACTCCCAAGATTAAACCTGAACTCCAACTTCCCTTGGACCATATTCAGACTGATAAAATCACCTCTTCCATTATTCATCTGTCCATTGTACAGCAGTAGTCCATCATTAGCCCTGGTCAGGAACCAGAGCTCGATAGAAAATGCTTTGGAAACACCTTCAAGAGAAGCCAACTCCACGAAACCATCGCCAGTGAACTCAGGCACAAGGAATTCCGTCAGGTCAGCATCGAGGACATCGCAGTGTTCTCCAGTTCTACCTGGTGGACACTTGCAGACGTAGCCACCCTGGGGTAGAATGTCGCAAACACCGTTGTTCTTGCAGGGCTCTCCGATGCACGGATCCAATGACTCCTCACAGTTGACTCCTGTATACTGTGGAGGACACATGCACTTGTACTCTGGCGGTGCATACTGCGTCACTGCATAATTGTCGTGCTCAAAGCTCGGCTCATAATCCAACTCATAATCGTAATCACACTCAGCGCCTATGCACTTCTTCCTCGGATGTTTCTTCGATCTCTTCTGCTTCGGGCTTCCGTCCACAGTAGTGCAGTGAGATCCTTTACACTTGACGACATTGAATCCTGCTGTTGTATGTCCTCCCTTCCGTTTGTTTTTCCCTCTTTTGGAGCTGGAACACTCGCGGCCGTTGCACAGGTCCTCCTCGAAGATCGGCTGACAGGTGGCACCGTTCTGACACGGAAGGGACGCGCAGGCATTATCCGTACATTCTTTCACGCGATACGTCTCGAGTACTTCCTTGTCGTGATTGATGTGCAGGTCGACTGATAATCGATTGATCTTCAATTTTCGTATGCAACCCAAGAGGCCCTGATTAGTCCCAATGTTGTCAAAGACTCGGCTGTAGTTCGTGGGAACGTTGCCCACGAAGGTATCTTGATTGAGATCGAGGGATTTCAGGATCCCCTGGGATTTTCCATCTATGTCCTCTCCGTTATTGAAGATCAAGACGCCGTCTTTGTGGTAACGTTTGGCCGTCACATGGTGAAAGTTTTTCGGGGTAACGCGTTCGGGGGACGTCAAAATCACAGGGCCGTTTCCCAGATTGTAGCGAAATTGGAGAAAACCGTCGATGATGGCGAGGGACACGAAGTCCCCGGTTCCATCGTTCTTCTGCTGATTGTAGAGGATTATTCCATTGTCGGCGTATGTCTTGAATTCAACTTCGATGCTGAACTTGTGGTAGGCTTTTAGGCGGCTCATACGAACGTAGGACTTGCCGTCGAAGGAGGGAATTTGGTACTCTCGCTTGTTGATCTCTTCGTCGCAAAGGAGGCCGGTGTAGTTTGGACGACAGATACAGACGAACGTCGAGGAGGGGAGGTCAATGCAGGTGGAGGATGAGTGACAGGGGTAGGAAAGACAGGCACGCAGTTCTTTGGATGGCGTCACTGGCAGGTAGTTGGCTGGAAGATGAAGAGATATCTCTGAGATGTGTTGAAGGATTAAAGATCAAGTTAGTCACAAGATTAAGTCGGTTAAGACTATTTGAAGCATGATGGCTTGGGTAATAGTAAGTGTAAAGTGCAAAAATGTCTCGTTATTTCACTCCCATTACCACGCAAGAATTTTATTTACCAAAGCACTCCTGCCGATCGCTCGTCTCGGAGAATCCACTAGAGCAAATGCATCCCCCATTAACACATTCGCTATTCGGTATTGTGCAGTCCTTATCGTCAGCACAAAGATCCCCGAGAAGCGCAGTAACCACGCGAATTGTTGCTGGGGTCGGTCTTGATGCCGCTGCGACACCTGGAAACCCATGATCATTATCCACCACTGTAACAATCCCTGGAAAGTACGAAAATGAAACGAGGGCGGAAGAATGCAGGGAATGGTGAAGACAGTGATAAAAAGCTACGGGTACTCGTGTATTACCGTGTTTGAGATTGTCTCGGTCGATAGTGATGGTCTCTTGCTGTGCCCGATGGGTGTAGTAATATCTGGAAT
Source organism: Diachasmimorpha longicaudata (assembly GCF_034640455.1). Lineage (NCBI taxonomy): Eukaryota > Metazoa > Arthropoda > Insecta > Hymenoptera > Braconidae > Diachasmimorpha > Diachasmimorpha longicaudata. The sequence goes on from NC_087237.1 coordinate 3,377,852, forward strand.
CTGGCTCGGGACCAAGAAGATGCCTGGTTGACTTGGACAATGGAGAAATTGCTGCTGCGGGCTGCGTGTACTGGACAGCTGTAAATCTCTTCACAGGAAAGTCTGTATTCACCTTCGGATCGTCTAGAAAATTTTTGAAGAAGAAGAGTTTTGATTTTTTTTCATTTTTATGCTTCGATCAGAATTGATACTAATCCATTAATTCGATAGGGTAAGTGATCAATTGTGTCTCAATTATTCCCTAAATTTACAACAGCCTTTTGTCATAGAGGGACAAGTACTTGAAGTAATTCTTTATTTAATTAGACTCCACCAATGGAGACAAATGAGCATTTTGAGGCACTTGAGAATTTGAAGCTCGAGTCTCTTGGAAATAAATAGCGGACCATAATGTTCATTTATCCTCGAAAACTCATCATTGAAAAGAAAATGGAGGAATGGGAGAAGCGTTCCTCTGGAAAATAAGAGGGTAGAGTACCCTTTGGTATTCGCGTTGTAATTCATAAGTAAAAATGGAATATAAATGGGAAAGCATTCAGGGGCTAATTTGAGGAGGACAAAACCCAGCAAATGAAAAACCGTATCGTTGCACTTTGGAACATCTTACGAGTGGTTTGATGAAAATGAAGGAAGGGAGTTTAATTAATTTCCGTAACGGCCTGTGCATCCTATTATTTCACTTCAAAGGCTGACTTTCATTGGTTTTTCCACTTGGCCTCAGATTCGAGGGTATTATTTTGATACGCGGAGCTTTTGAACTGTTCGTTTGATTATAGAATGGTTTTTGCCAGGCAAAATAGAGTAATAAATGGGACTTTTGGTGGTACAATAGCATTTTTATTGCTGGAGGAGGGAGAGTACTAATCTGGGGATTTTTGAAGTTCGGTTACTGACGCGTGAGGAATGGCCTTTTCATGACCAGAATTTCAATGGTTATTTTTTTGGTATCGTTTTAGGCTGATGCAGTGCTTTTAGGGAAGTACTGGTTATCGATTTTTAGAATTTATTTTGTCGCTTGAAATTCGATCTGTGAAATTGTCAAAAAATCGCGTCAATTGTCCTTCACATATATTAGCATTGGTAAGCAGTACCCATCGACTTCGAAAACAAGAAACTACCAAAGAAAATGGAGAAGCGTGGTAGCCATTCAGCCATCGATTTATTCGTGACTTTTTCCCCCAATGATCGTCATTAGTCACCCCTGAGGCTATTTCCGAACACGTTAAATGCATCAAACTCTCTCATTTTTCGATACTTGGTTCTCCGGCCCTACCACCCAGCCAAAACGACGTCATCCATTATTTACAAGATTCAAACCACCAGCTAAAGGATCACAAAGTACCTTAGAATTTTCTCCCTGCAAATCTCCCTCTGTCTCTTCCGTTTTCATTTCCCCCCCAAACTTGTCGACAGTTGACAGAGACGAAGAGACCCGAAATAATCCTACAAAAGCTATTTATTCCGTTATTACTTATGCCTGAGATCCTATTATTTATTCACTAGGCGAAACTGATCTGTTATGTTTAAAATACAGAGCTGTCCAGAATATTTTCACGCGGCCAAACTCTGAAAAATGGGTTTGGAGGGCTGACTACAAAAGGAAATCATTAAAATATTCAATCAGAAATTAATTATTCACTATCTTCACTGGGGCTTTATTTAATTTATGAAAAGACTAAATATACTGTGAGAAAGATTATTGATCTTGGTGAATTTTTAATAAATTTCAGGCAGTTATAAATTTTTTAATTAAAACCTGAAAATTTTAGATTACAATCTGAAAACTATTTGAATCTGAGAACATCTGGTGGATTTTTAACGATAAGATCACTTGATGTACGGACGGTTGGTTTGCAATTTAATAGATTCAAGTACAGAAGAGAGGAGTTAAGAGGGAACTCCGGAGTTCCTGGAAAGAGTGCACTCCATCTTAAGACTTTCCATTTTCCTCGATACAAATTAGCGAGAATTGTAAAAGCCATTTCCCCTCGACAGTCCTAATTGTTATTCAATTCATCCCCTTTTAATGATGTTTCTTTATTTCTCAAGGGCCATAAATTACTCCGAAATTGTGCTGGAATTAATAGTTACATTTGTAGCCAATGGGAATGAACTTTTGAGAGAAACAAGAAATTTTACTCTCAGCTGACGGAATATTTAACAAAAAAATTATTTCCCCAGCCTGACCTGAAAACTTTTACCTGATTCTGCATCATGAATGGTATCTTTTCTTTTTCATTCACTTTTCGTTCGCTTTTTTTTCTTTTTCATTCGTCTTTTTATCACTGGAATGAAAAAATGATAAAAAAAATAACGATCTCGCGGAGATGAGCAAGAAGATGGGAGATACTGCAGTGCATGAGGGCGTAAATGATTCAGTAGTATATTGAGAGGGTGAGAAGGGGAAGCATATGTGCTCTTTTTGAGGTATGATGTGAGCGCGTGTGTGGAGAACGTTATAGTTGGTTGACTGACCGCATGAGATGCACACAGTGATTTACTTAAGGTCACCTTTGAGGGGCCAGTTTCACGAGTCAACTTTGCTCAATTACCTGTTTCGGGGGGTACGTAGGAGCGCAGAGGGCTTTATCGATGAGTCCATGCGACGAAAATGGACGGTTTATTGGCGGATTTTTTGAGAGTTGGGTTTTTTGTGTCAGTTAGACGTTTGCCTATCTGACCAGGGGGTTTGTAAAGCGAGGGGCATTCAATATTTTTGTCTAATTGTACAACGATATGATTTTTTGACGATTAGAATCCTTAAAGAGAATATTTTCTCGGGAGCATATACTTGAAGAAACAAAAAATATGCAAGTTTCCTGTTAAAGAAGAGCATTTTGTCAGAAAGATCTGGAAAAATCTTCGTTACAGACGAGAAAATTTTGTACGACACAAAGGGGAATAATCATCAGGTCATGAAGATTATTAATCTGCGAAAAATCAAGTTTTATTATGCCTTATTACAGCTGCCTGTAGTACCTCTCAAGAACTTCTAATTGCAACAGTTAATAATCAACATTTTCTCTACAAATATCCCAAGAAACAATTAACACACGTAAATAGCTCATCAACAATTAAATCATTAGTCTCACTATTAGTATCATCATGAAATCATGTTATTATCGATTGATCGTGCGTCGAGCAGTGTTACCAGCTCAGATTATGTCAATATTTCAACAAATAAAGCGGCACATAAGGCGAACGCTCTGTGAACCCACCTCGGCAACGTCCAAACGCCTGTGTTACAACGTCCGCTTGATGACGACAGGCATACAAACGTAATTCACACTCGTTTGCGTATGTCTGTCCATCACTACCACAAACTGGCACTGATGGTACATCAGTTGGACAGGAGGATGGACACTCGCAATGAGGACCACCGCCAATTTCAGTGCAATGACCGCCAGAATAGCATTCCAACTCGTTACAGCTTGTTGGCATTGGTACACTAGTGTCCGCTGAAATTGAGAGAACATTCTTCAAGGCTCTGCTACAATATTGATAATATTCGTCCAACTGTCGTGGCCTCATTAATTAAAAATGGGGTATTACTAATAAGTGAGTCGCTGGGTCGTTACAGAATATTTTCGCCAGTAATGACTCGACGACTTCTAACGAGTTAGGACATTAGGGCATTGGAATAATGCAAACCTGAGAAACAACCGGTGGGTGTGAGGATCTTATTATGATCCGTACAAATAGTACACTTTTGTCCCTGGATGTGGTGCTTGCAGACGCATCGTCCTGTCATTTGTTCGCAATCCTCCCGGACAGAACCGAAGAGTGAGCAGCCGCAGGCTGAAATTTCACGAAATATTTATCCCAATTTTTTAAACAGTAGTAGTAACAATTCGCAGAGAGAGTAGTTGACTGAATACAACGATAAATTAAAATTAAATATTCTCTCTCCGTAGTATTCACAAAATTATCTCTTACGAATGCATCCCTGATGTCCCTCGCTGATTTTCGGTAATCCCCAGTATCCTGGCATACACCTGTCACACTTAAGACCCCCAACACCCGGCCGACACTCGCACTGTCCAGTCTCTGGATTACATGTGTCGGAGATACTTCCCAACCTGTTGCAATTGCAGAGACTGGGACAACCGGCGCCGTCGGGTCCCAATGCAGCAGTTTTTCCGTCTGGACAGCAGCCATGCCAAGAGTCCAGGCACTTGACGACTTGAATCCCCTGGACTACTTGTGATATAAAATGGTGAAAGGGAAAAAACGATAAGCATTTCGTGTACTCGAGCAATTGGTTGGAAATTTTAAACGGGTGTACCTTTCTTGCAGCAACGTGCAAATCGAGTAGTTTGGTGGCAATAACTGTTACTGGGACAGTCACGTCTGTCTGGACCACTTCCGCAGTCGTATTCCTTGCCCTCGTCGTCGGTTAATGGGGGATCTCCACTGCAGGGTTTCACTTCCATACCTGGGGGATATTTATTTGATAAGAAAAGGAGAAAGTTGGAGAAAGCGACGAGAGAAGGAAATTTTCTAGAATTTTTTTCTGTTTTTTTTTATTATGAATTCAGGCCGACACTTCGATTCGATTAACATCGATTTGTCCCTAAATTTTTGGTGTATATAGTCGATGGGCATTTGGTGTAGAGCATCGATAAAAGCAGAAAAGCGTTAATGAGGCAAGGAGAAGCTTGGGAAGCCACAAACCTTGACACAGGTCCAGGGGCCTGAGTCTGAGTTCCTGCTGCCTCTGACAGGCTTCAATTTTCATGAAGCAGGCTGACGGATAAATCTTAAGGTCACTTCCGCAAACTGGCATGGCACTTTCCTCATTCTCAGCATTACAATCAAACTTGCAGCTACACCTCGGAAATCTATCTGGTCCGAGCTCACAGGTGGCCTCAAAATCACAGTGTATGTCCTTACAAGCTTCTCGCTCCTGAGTGCTCGTTACCTCGGCAACGGTTGTTGGTAGCCGTGTCACAGACGGTGTTGACATTGTAGCTGGGGTTTATACGAGTTTTGGTTAATGGTTAGTAGGACACGCAAGCACTGGGCTGTTAGTGAATTAAAAATTCTGGAGGAAGTAGTAAAAACCTATTCGAGTCAGCCACTACCTTTCTTCCAAGATTTCCCAACTCTGGTTAATAATATCTTCCATAAAAAGTATTGAAACGTATTTTTTCTGAACTCAGCAACTATTTGGAGGATTCCAACGCTAATAAGTAAAAAAAATGATTGTAAGTTCGTTTTTTTGAGATTTTTGAATTGAACAGAACAGAATTGCCTCGTTATCAAGACGATTCCCAGACAACGTGAATAGAATGGACCAGAGCCGAATCGTTTTAACCCATTTCCCCTGATTCACTCCTTCCTCGAGCCCCGAACTCAGTATCAGTGCTCGTACTGAATCCAAATTGATAACAACTAATTTGAGAGAGTGTAGGGAGTATTGAAAACTTACTCAGTGCAGCAACAGCAAATTTCTCACCGCACTCTCCATGAAATGCTACGTGCAGACTTGAAAGTTTACTTCTGAGTTTGTCGCAGGCAGTTCGTTGTAAGTCGCACTCGGATGGGTATGTCTTTGCGTCAGTACCACATACCGGCTCGCCAGTTGGTTCTGGACAGCTTTCGGGACAGACGCACTCACCCGCCGAGCAGTGGGCGCCGTTTTTACACTCGATGTTGGAACATTGCGCTGTGAAAGTTGTTTTTTTATTTTTAGTCAGGACTTTTTGTCTAGTTCTTGGGAAATTCAAGTGAAAAGGGTACGAGTGAATCAGACGATCGGTTTTAAATTGAGTTTGCAAAGTCCAGGAGTTTTTGTACGATGTGTTTGGAAACAATTTTCAAAGTGGATTTTAGAATCGAGATTATTTTTTTTTTTGCTCAATGTACAGCTCCAGCGAACTTCCACTATATTAGTCATTAACCCCACTCCACTCCCAGCAATTATCTCCCTCTCATTGGATCGATAGGACCCCACTCTTAATCACTTCTTCCTCCAACATTTTCATTAACCCATAAAAAACATATACTCACAGCACTCGCCCTCAAAAGCCACCGTAATGCTGGTCTGCATCGTGCACGATGCATTTTGCATCGCGCACTCATTAGCATAAGTAACCCCATCACTTCCGCACACCTTTCTCTCTCCCTCTTTATCCTGAAACAACCGGTGAAAAATAAAATCTCACATAATTCAGAGCCTCACAAATATATGAAAAACATCGATCAAGAAATCGACTATCGAGCCACGACGCAGGGATATTCCAGAAATAACAATGTCATATCGAACATTTCTACGTTCATTGAATCTCAAATAGAGGAAACACTCGTTACATTTCGTTCACTTGTTGCGCATGCAACCCTGCATACACCTCCATCCCTCTCCCCCCTCCCATCCCCTTTATGAAATTTTATACTTAATTAGTCGTGCTTATATTCATTTCAGTCAGTCGTTTGTTTGCTCGTTAAAACTTTTTTTCCTTCACTTCCACAACTTTTCTTTTTCCCTTCATTCGATTTTTTATTTCATCTGAGTCTTGCACGGGACAACTAGGGACATTGAAGGGGCGAAGCAAATGGATGGTGGTGGTGGAGGGGGGCGGGGGTGGGGGGTACTATGGTGTTATTGAAACAATATGTAACTAAGTGGAGCGCAGTGGAGAAAGGGACCTTCTAGCCGTTCGTTTGAATGCATACGTGCAGAGGCTTCATTAGTTCTAATTGGGATTCGAGACCGCTGTGGTGTTTGTGGTGGTCGGGTGCAAGGGAATAATAGTTATTATGGCATAGCCGCGGTTGGCAATGGCCGGTGGTAACGCTTGTGCGAGGGAAAATAGGGGGTGGTGGAGAGGGACGATAGGTTCGTTTAATTCGGGGCAGCAAATACTGGGTTTAAGTCTAATTAGCTGCTTGAGGACTTGAGACCCACGAAGGCGGGATGAGATTTTTATTTGATAATTATTTCGGAAAAATTGGGGAAACGAGTCTTTGACCGAATTTATTGCTGTTTAGAATAAAAATTCTGGTGCCAAAATTAGAAAATTGAACTAAAAAATTAATTAGAGATAAGTTAGAAAGAACGCTGGAGAATCGATTGAAATTCCCACTGAATATCGGTATTTCCTCCCCCACCCAGGACTCTCCAACCTCCATTTTATCTCTCCCTTAAACTTCCCCATAATGCGGGACGCCAAATAATGGCATCTCCTATTGGATTTCCCTTCGTGTTGCCATTTGCTGACTCCAGAAATTTCGAATTCAGTGGAGTTAAGGTTTCAGCATTTCTCTAAATTGAGAGAATCGCCATTTTTTTAAATCGTCAGCGCCTGGCGAATTCCAGAATTAGCGAGATACCATGAAAATGACAAATAATTAATATATTGTTATAAGTGCAAGAAAGACCGGTTTTCCTCACGTCCCCGCAGCACATGCAATTTTTCTGATGCCACGAATATCCCAAGCATCTCTTTAACGACTGATTACACTTCGTGTAACCATCCCTACGTCATCACCCTCGTGTTCCAGGATTCACCGTTCAGGATGCTGGTACCGCATGCCCGAAGAGCGGATGAATCCACTCGATCGAGTCTACGCGCGCCGATTACCGATAAGAATGCCCCAGTCTGACTGATAATGGGAGTGGGGGCAATTTTTGTGGCCTCGTTGGCGTTACCCAACTATGTTCGATTCCACCCAATAAGCACCGGGTAGCTGGCTCAACCCTCCAGCCATCTTTCTATCTACAACCCCTCTCTCGTGCTCATTGACATTACAACCTCCGCCGAAAACCATTTTATGATTCTGGGTATATTTTTTTTCAAGGTTCAGTGGTTTAAACGACTTTCCGGGTGATTTTTATCGGTGATGCAGGTGGAAAGGTTCAAATTGGTGATGAACGAGATTCATAAAGATTGGAGAAGATGATGAGAAGATAAATCAAATTGAAGAGGCGAAAATTTTCAATTTTTGCTCGAGAACATGAATTTTTTGCAGTTGAAATTTGCAATAGAGTTTTCTGAAGCCGAATATCCCCTGGACGTATCATCCTGATAAAAATCATAATCTTAAACACGAGGAAATAAATGTTATGGCCACCATATACCGCAAAGAAAGCATAAAGCATTCACGAGAACATGTTTTCTCGTGATTCACCCCCTCCGGTAGTTATATACCCCGAGATGGAATGCTCTTCATGCACCCTCCACGTAATTTACATTGTTTGACAAGAAGCACTATACCCCAGTGCGGCGAATGCTTTGAAGTTGTGACTCAAAGGGGAAGTAACGTTTTCCCCTCATTTTTTTCATTCTAAAATTTTCCTCTCCCTCTCTGTCTCTCTGGACATTTTTTCCCCCTCGGTTCAACGCAGAGCAAAGCCAGTACCTGGAGGAGCAACCCCCCGGTGGAAGTGGCGCACGTAGGGGCCCACCCTGGCTACATACATTTACGAACAAAGGTGGATTATTCCAGGGGAAAGAGCCATGAGTACCGGGTACAACAGTACTATTCATCCAGGAGGAATCCGATGCAATTTATGGTAACGAGGTATTGTTATTCCAAAAACGAGACTCACCAACTCTCCGCAGTTAGTTGGACACACGCATTTTGCTTCACCAGTACTGTCGCTCTCGCATTTAGCGTAGTTGTTGCATTGTTTGCTCTCGCAGCCATCTGGAAAGATAAAAATTACATTTTTAGAGTGTTCATTTATTTTTTAACGCTCCTTCTGAAACTATCGTGACCATAAGTAGCTCCAGTCATCCCCTTATATCCCCACTGAAGCCTCGTTAATCCACAATTCCCTTCTTCTTCTCTCCTCCCCCTCCCCCTCCACCAAATAACGATAATTCACTGAAGAGGTGAATAAATATTCAATGAAATTTACAGCAGTGAAAATAAAATCAACGTTACGTATTTCACGCGATCTGTCGGCTCGCTCTCGTCTTGTGAATCTCTCTGTAGATTAAAACGCGGTTTCATGCATATCACGATGCCTTGGACTCTCTCTCACTTTCTCTCTCTCGCTCTCTCTGTCTTTACGCCCACCTACCGTGTGCTATGAGTTGTTACCCCGAGGCATGCATGCTGCATATGCATGTAAGCCCCATTGGCCCACCAAGCAGTCCTCTCCCCCGATACCGTTATACCCCAACATCACCACTACTCATTGTGTTACACGTACATCAAGTAAAATGTAGTGTTGAAGGTTCAAACCAACACCCTCTACATTCTGGGGCTCTAGGTCTATCTACGAGGTGAGTCCGTTGTCTCTGGAGATCTTGGAGTGAATTTCACTGACTCCTGGATACGAGTCCTCATCACACCCCTGGTATTCATCATCTGTATGAACTCCTCGCCTCATCTAGTCTTTTTACGAATTTCTCTCGGCCATGACGATTATTATTTTTTTTTTAATGGTTTTAAAACAGATGATTGTGAATAGCAACTCAAAGTCTCGATACAATAGAAGAAGCGATTGAGGTAATTTTTTTCGCACCACTTGCAATGAAAAAAGAATAAACGAATGTCATATTTCACTTTCCCTCCCTTCATTTCCATTTAAACTTCTATTTATGTCGATTCAACAAAACTTGATGCACCCTGAAAAGCGATTCTCCCGAGTTTATGATTTCTACCGTCAAACTTCTCAGAACATGACATTCAGAATGGCATTAATAAAGATTCTCGGGTATTTGCATAACTGCATCCCCTTCCTCTATCCTGGAAAACCCTTCCTTAAGCCAGGGAGAATTATCTTCTACAGCTTTGAATGAATATAGAAGTGAAGGGAGTATGGTTGGATGGTAAAAGTGAGAGGTATGAAGGAGGAAGTAAAATGGAAAAACAAAGTGGAGGAGACGGTGAAAAGTTGTCATTAAAATTCATGGGAATCTGTGACTATGATTCTTGCTTCATGTATTTGTGCATTTGTCATTATTCTCGAGATCGTTATTGTACAGATGGTGAGAGCGTATTTCTGGTCATTATATTTGGTCGTTTATTTGCGCGAGGGAAATTCAAAGGAGTGAAACGAGGAATATTCGACTGAGAAAATTATCGATTTTCAAGGGATAAATTGAATGAGAGGGTGCGATTGGTTTTTGGATTTCATGGGGGCAAAATCAATGGAGTAAGTTCTAAAACTTGGATGGAGAAGAATCGATAGGTCAAGAGGTCAGGGAACTGTTGAGAATTATTAATTAACTGGCTCCTCAAATTTTCTCATGCTCAATAAACCGATTATCTTCGTTACAGTGCTCTCGATCATCAACGCAATCCTCCCTCCTCCCCCACCCCCCGTGTATCCTCCGACGAGCGATATTCAGTTTCCTATAGTTCAGAAAGGTCTGTGGGTCATGGGGAGGCAGAACACGTGTACTCGGAAATTTCATGTACATACGTATGAGGTCAAACGCTAACGAGGCATTTCACAGGTGTTTATTTCACCTCAGAATTTACTCACGAACGTGAGTCTATTTTTGCCTAGATTTCACATCAACATGCCAGAAACAAAGCACTCATTTTTCAGGGAGTTGTTAAAAGTTGAAAAACATGAAGTTCAAAAATTTGGGAGCTAGTTTTTTTGGTCAACTAACCACTGCAAAGTCCAAAACTCTAATGCTTCGTCTCTATAACAAAGAAATCAATCGTTACTCACTGCACAAGCCCTGGTAGAGGACTTTGATCTCCCTCCGGTGCTGACAAGCCTCCAATCTGAGCTTGCACTCATTCCCATAGCTGATACCATCGTTACCGCAAACTGGATTGAATTCAACCGAGCATGTGGGACATTGGCAGGTAGCAGTATCTCCCTGCTCAGCGCAGATGGCTCCCCATTGACAGATCTGTGAGTAATCCGAGTGTTATTTCTCGCAGAAAACGAGAGGAAGAGAAAAAAAAATGAAGGAAAAAATTGGCGAAAAAAATTATTTGAAAGGAATGGGAAGTAAGAAAAATACTCTATCCAGAGGGAGAAAATTTTCCACGTCACGTTCTATTTCTATAACCCTCAGGATCGAGCGTGACTGGGCTCTTCATTACTCGGAACCGCTAGTAAAAAACGGAGAAAGGAAAATTCTAAAAGTTGATTTGATATTTTTTTTTCATTCTCATTTCGCTGGATTTTATTTTATTCGAGACTGCTGGCGATTTTTGATATTACTCTTCAATTTCATGGAGGGCATGTCCAATTAATAGGAATCAAAATATTTTCGCTTGAGACAGAAAGGTTTCTGTCAAAGCTGCGAGTGTTAAGTATTTTACATTAAAAATTCATTGTAATTGCGCAATTATTTTTAGTATTCCGTGAATATCTTGGAAAAGACTGCTCCAACGACATTTGGTCATAAAATCTTTTTCATCAAAAATCAAATTCCCGATAAAAAAGTTTTTATGGGAAATTCGGTTAAATCGCTTCCATTCTCAGATATTCCAATGCCAAAATGACAGAAAAAATTGATGAATTAATTTTTTTTCCACGACTCATTATTAATTGAGATACTGCTCTTTGATTTCACAGAGGCATCCAATTAGTTTCCACCCGATGATTTGGTTAGTCTGGAGTGCGCCTCCTGAGTGCAATATGAGCCCAGATATATCAATATAATTCCCTTGCCTTCTCAGTACAGGGTCCTCGAGAGCCGCAGTTGCCGATATAGGCGACCTCGATGTTACTCTTAGTGAGACACGCCTGTCTCTTCAGTTCACATTGTGACTTGTACGTTGTACCATCGGCCCCACAGACAGCCACAAATACAGCCTCGCATTCCGGTCCACATTCGCATTTAGTAATGCCATAACGATCGATTGCACACTCCTCGAATTCACTGCAGTGTGCATCATCACATGGATTCTTTCCTGTTAATTAAATTACAGAAGGGGTGAATAAAAATTTTAATTTCGTCGTGAGAGGGGTGTACGGGAGGGGTTTCAAAGAAGTTTTATTCCAGTGGCGCATTATTCTGGAACGATTCAATAAAATTGTGGATTTTTTAATTAAAGGAGTGTATGAAAATGAATGAGGGGAGGGAATTCGGTTGGTGTGATGTAATTAAATTTTTCTTTTCGTGAAGAATGGAATGGAGAACAGGGGTGAATGAATTGAATGTTAAAAAGTGAAGAGATTATATATGATTCCGAGTAAATAGACATAATAATTGATATTCATACACCAAATGTACAGTAAAAATAGCAGAACAAAATTTATCCGACGAGGAATATTTCGTGGACAATTTGATATCAGGGAAATTAATTAATTACGTCCTGGGACATGTGAGAATAATTCTTTTTGTTGTTAAAAAAAATACCCGAGGAATATTTATGATCGAATTTATAAAGCATTGTACGTCGAAATCGAGAGCAGTTATGTAAAATAAAAATTCAAGTACAAGTACTGGAAAAAATCGTGGATCCTGGTTTGTAAGAAGATTAATTTAATAAAATATTTAACTGATTCCTACAGGTTATTTATTGATATAAAACAATTGCACAAAAAGCTCATTCATCCACCTATAATTAAATTCTCAGTTTGAACGAACCTGAGCTACATGCGCCATCGTAATTTTTTCTGAGTGGTAATCTCGACCTGCAAGCCTCCTGCCTGAGGCTACACTCGTTGGAATAAGTTCTGCCATTGCTACCACAAACCGGTGAGAATTCAAGACCACATTGTTCCCCACAGCGACAACTCGGCTGCCTTGATTCATCCAGTTGACACACTTCTGGCTCAGTGCAATCCAAACTGCCACAGGGATCTGAAATTAAACGTCAATTTGGTATTTAATTGGGAATCATTTTTACCATTTCTGGCTCCCCAGGGGTGTCATCATCGTCTGATAAACGTGGAGGATTTTTTTTAAATAATAGGGAATTATTGTTGATCCTGGTTTGGAAATGAGGGTAATAAGCGGACGCTCGTGTCGTCGGACGGGGAAGGGGGAGGTTCAGATCACAACGGGTTGTTTGTAAAAATGAGGATATGAGGAGAGAAGTGGGTCGTTATTGTCTGGGGGATTAATTCCCAAGTTTCAGGAATTGTTTGGTAGTTCTACTGTTGTACTAGAAAAAGTAGTGCTTAAAATTGAGACTTTTTTTGGTTCTGAATACAAGGGATCGGCTGTTACGATCACAATGTTTCTATCCGGACATAAAATGTATTGAGTATCGCAACTTCTGCCCATTCGCTGATATGAAATGATTGAAATAATCTGAGGAGCGATAAAGAAATCGGAAATGTAGGAGGTTACACTGCTCTGCGGCGGAGATTCGGTCAGTCCGTTCCGGAGATATTCCGTCAAGATTAATCTCCCGGTCTACGATCCAGGGTTGGTGAGGGAAGGGGGGTAGTTCTGTAGGAAGGAACCTGGAATCCCCTTCCTGTTTGCCCGAATCTCGGGTTTCAGTTCTCTCCTGACGAGGCAAGTTGCTTTTCTCGCGCCGCTGCAAGCACTACAACCAAACGCGCCTTGTTTTCTTGGCTAGAGGGGTGGTTGAGCTTAAGTTACAGACCAATGGAGCGGGTAAACACTCCCTCGGCCACCGATGGCTTGGCTAATGGAATTCACCCCTCTACCATTCTCGTGGCCAATGATTTTTCCGATTCGCCTGAAGCGATAAGCACTATTTTCGTCTTGTTTTTTGACGGTGCGGGCGCTTTGCGGAATTTAGGGGCGGAGGGGGGTGAATACATGAAAGATTAGTATCACGTGGTCACTGATTGAGGGAAAAATATGGGAATGATCGGGCTTAACGATCGCAGTGGGTGATAGTATTAAAAGAAATCTGACGTTCACGAAAAATTTCTTTATTAAATTACATCCATTAGAATTGGAGATTAATAAATTAATAGGGGATGATTAATTTCCATCACCGGGTAGATCCTCCGAACTTCTTTCGACAATTCTCCTGACAATTCCGGGAATAAATTCCCCAGAAGCAAATTTTTCAACGCGGGATGTCAGCGCTGCTGTCTCAACTCTCGAATTTTAAGAATGAATGCACCCCATGTATCGATTCTCGTCTAGCTGCGGAAGGGAGAAGGACGTGGGGGACTTCAGGTGGTTGAGATCAGTCTGGTGTAGACGATAACGTGGAAACTCAAGAAGGCGAGAGAAACTCAATGCGACGGGAGACTGATGTGTGCATCCATATACACTATTTTCTACCCATCCCCCTCACCCCCTTGCTATTTTATATATACCTGCCAGTGGATGTTCACACTGCACCTGTCTCTCTACTAGCGTGTTCCACTTTCGGTTGGGTTGACGCTCCTGTAAACCTGTATGAACGAAAATTTTCAGCGACGAAAATACGTGGGGGAAACTGGCAAGACAGCATCAATGATGAACGAATGGGTGAGAGTGGAGGATTACGCTTTGTTGAACGCGGAAGCTATATGTGCTCGGTGTGTAATGTATTTCCAAGGGTTGTTCAGTCAGGATGGGGATGGGAGGTATTTTCAAGTCTGGTATTTTTGTTTCAAATTTGATGTGAATTATGAAATTACAGACACCTGTATTCGTTAAGTCACTTCACACTTCATGATCTTCAAATTAATTTCATCCCTCTTATTATTATTATTATTATTATTATTTGTACTAGCATTGCTTGTGAAGCTAAATTAATTAATAGTGTTAATTAATATTATTTCGATTTAGTCCGCCTCTCAATTCCTTCAGTCAATTAATCAATCCACCGAAATCATTAACACCGAATCATTTATTCTTGAAAGTCACGAGTCAAGATGACGAACTCATTGATATTCGTGTAACGTCTGTCTTTTTAATTCAATTCCATTCTGATTTTTAAACGCACGTATAATCGTCTACCGCTGTCAATACCACCCTCACCCCTCCATTCGATTATTATTCCACCCTTAGGAGTTACTCAAGGGCGATGCAAAGAAGTGGGTGTGAGCGGGTGAGGGAGGCGAGAAAAATGAGTAAAAATTGTAAGAATGGTAAAAAAAACTGGGAAAAGTTTAAGTTGGAGGCAACTTTAAAGATTAGAGAGCGACGTCAACCGCCTCACGTTGCAACCCCGCTGGGGATTCGAGGGGGTGGGCTGGAGATGCTGAAAACAATTGCCTTGGGAGGATGATGGCGGCTGAATTTTAAACGAGTGACACTTATCTACAGGCGATGACTGATTTCCGTGACGGAGGACAGGGCGGAGTTGATAAAATGATTTTTCGTCGGTTCGTTTACGGAATTTTGTTGGTTTTTACATTTTTTTAGTATTTTTTTTCCTGTCGATTGGTGTTAAGGTGCCGATCGCGTAGAAATATTAATTTTACTGGAAAAAATGAATATAATTAATTATATAATTAATAGTAATTATTAGTTTACATTCGTCTCCCTCAATTTGAAAATAAAAATTCTAAGGAAACTGCAATGTCATGAAGAATTCCAGGAACTCTTCCGCAGAATTAAACCACAAATTCGCAGCAGTGAAATCTTAATTCCCCCTGAAATAAACAAAAGCCTCATAAAAAACAATCTCATTTCAGAAAATAAAAAAATCTTAAATCCCGCGTAATGTGTTTTCCAAATCGTCAGTGCACACCATCGCGTAATGAAAAAAAGCAACGTAGTACTCTCATTGTACGCTTTGTAACGGTAATAATCCTGAGCCCCATGAAATCGCTTAATCTCATGACCATTGGAGGAGGTGAGTGCACTCCCCAGTCTCCACGGGGTTGCTCGTTTAAAAGTTAGATTCGGTACGTTTCCTGCCTCGTCAACGTTCAACAACGTCGTTCGATATTTCCTCTCTGCCCAGTTTTTCTCCGCAGTGCATTGTCAAGCCTCCCAATGGTCGTTACGTTTTTTTTCCTTTTTTTTTATTTCATGTTGTAGGCATCCCTTGAGGGGTTGGAAATGACGTTCCTTTTTTTCGATATTTCGCGTCATTTTTTACGGCATTCGGTTTGGTATAACGATTTGCAGAATCATACCGTCGAAATTCAATCGTTGATATTCAATTTTTTGTGAAGATATACAATACCATCGTTACATTGAATTTTGGAATCCTTTGACTCTTTGGAGTTCATATGTTGCACCGAATTTGGTGCCCCAGCCATAATTAGAATTTTGAGCGGAAAAATACCGATCTGCCCGAGTCGAAAACTGTTTTTTAGGCAGATTTTTCTTTGAAAAAAAGAGACTACGAAAAGATCCCTAACTTTAAGACATCACAGGTGTCAATTCTTCACTGAAATTAATTTGTCTGCGAAATTTCCAGCTACTGAAATAATTTCGTTAGGGGATACTGCTTCGATTGTACCATTACCTCCAGCTCAGAACAAGAATGTAATTACAAGCTCATGATTTATTCATCATAAAAGTCTCCAAAGAGTCACGAGAAATTGACGTTAATTCCATTTACGTTGGCCCTTAAATTTCCATTCGAGATATAAAACGCAAGGTATGTAAAAGGGCTGTTATGTCTCTGGGAGACAGCATTTATTCCCCCCAACTTATTGATCTCAACGCGAGAATGTATTCGCTCATGGAAAAGACAACTGACGATTGATAAAGGGCTGGCATCGTCGAAGAGACCGATGCGCCCCAGCGACATTTTTTTCCTCCGTTCACAGAGGAATGTTCCATTCCCGGATATTACCACGTTTTTTTGTTCACTCGCTGATGACAAATAATAGAAGAGGGGAGGAATGGGTTGACAATCAGAAAACTGATTTTTCAGTTGAAAATTCATTCTCCGGTGTTGAATTAAAAATTTTTCCCATCACGGGAAGCAGGAAGCCCCGGAGAAAATGAGAGAAATGGCATCGTATTCGTTCACTCTTCGATTTAAAAAATACACTGAATGCGTTTCATCACGATTAATTACGTTAATTAGCAATTTAAAAATTTATCAAGTGATTAATATCAATTATCTAGAGGATATTTGATCGGCAAACAGGAACTATTGTAATGGGGAAGTGGATGATCCTCACATTTTCGGAGAACTTAGCTAATCCTAAGTAAATAACGCTTTCGTATGTCTGGCTGATCAAACATTTGTCTTCACTACTCGCCCGATTAAACGGCTACCGGGTTTGTATTAGATTCTTGCACTGGGCGAGACTGTCCGTCAGAATAGAATTCCTATACTCTAATTAATGGCTTAATGAAGAAGCCTATTCCCCACTCACCAACATTAAATTGGAAAAACTCCTGTCGTCCCAACCCTCCCCCACAATTTTCCGAGTCATCACGATGTACCGAAGATCCTTCAACGATTCCTCTGGAGATATTCAACGAATAAAATTTTTTTTCCACAGGGAGATTCCCCCTCCAACCCCCCCTTTGAACGTCACCTAACGCGAGAATTCAAAGGGAAGCAGAAGATATGTCACTCCCAACGTGATGCGCTGGCCGAAGACGAAGGGAATGTGAAATGACTGCAATTCATAACAAAGATGGCAGGAGGTATTTTCTCGCTTTCCCCGGGATTTCACGTAACTGTAAATCTTGGATATCGCGTTGTTACGGCTGACTGTTTTCGGCTCGCTTCCAAACCCCACCCCCACCCACCTGTCGTCTACATGTTAACTGACCTGTGGCGCACGTGTGTGGGAGAATTTTAGTTCTCCGTCATTGGCATCGATTTTGCCAGCAGGGGTTGCAGGCAAACACCTGCAATACCTGCCCTGTACATACCTGGGCTCACATTCATCGTGTACCCAGGGTGCAATCCTCACACTACATCGCCCATTGACGATTTATCATTGTCCGCCTATAACGCAAACGATGGGAGGGTTCATACCGGTACTCTTCGTTATGTACAACGATAGTGCCCGATTCCACAGTGTTATCGTCTATCTTTCCCTTCGCTCATTCTCTACGTCCCTTCAACTATTCAGTTTTACCGCCCATTCTTCGCTGTGGGGATTTTTTTAAGACCGGGTGGCGTTACCGAGGAATAGCGAGTGCCGTCGTACGACAGCACAGAACATTGATAAATTAAATGAATGAGTTTATTTAAATAAAACACTTTTATTGAGATTTCAATTAACTTTCCATTTACGAAATGAATTTATTCAAGATGTGGAGTTGATTTTCATTAGTGGGATAATTGATGGTTGCGAACGAATGAAGGTTTCTTTTTTTACAAGGGGAGATTTCACGTTTAAACCCTCGGGGATGGGTACGACTCGCACCTGATTGTTTATAATATGCGGAAAATTACGAAGTCGGTCTTTGAATGGAGGACGTATCTGATTATATTATTGATGTAGAATTAAAATTTCTGGTTTGTCGAATTTACTCACCGCATTTTCCTTTGAACTCAACCGTGACATTGACCCCCTTCTCACAAACGAATTGATTCAATGCACAAATGCTGGGATAATCGATTCCATCGGTTCCACAGACAGCGTCTCGTTCACCAGCATTTGGGCAGCTCTTCACACACTCGCACGAGCCTTTCGTTCCATTCGCACTCCTCACACACTCGGCCCCGAGTGTGCAATTAACACCGTGACAAGGATCCTTGATTTCTGGAACAAAAAAAAGAAAAATCATTGAGCATTTGCTTTTGAATTTTTTATACGTTATCAATGGAACCTTTTGGATGCGTTGGGCAGCTTTTGTTGCTCCACAGAGTCATCGCCAGAAAAACCGTGGTCAATTTCATGATGAAACTGTCCGGGAGAATTTATCACATTTAACAATTCTTCTCTGTCACGGGCGGAGGCTTTTTCCACTGGGAATTAACGACGAGACATTGATACTGGGGTGACGTAGTTATTCGTTGGATTAACCACGGGAATGGAAATAATCGGCGATGAATGGACAAAGGGACCGGCGATTAGCCCATAAACTCGTTAATTCGATTTTCTACGACAGTGCATTGATGCGAGTGGTGAATTATCGTTAATGGAGTAATCGACTAGTTTCAGGGATTGTTGGGGGAGTGAGGGCTACCGAGAAGTGGTGAGTGGAGATAATTCGAAATTTTAGGGGGGTATCGTGTTGTAAATATTCGACGATATGCTGGGGGTAGGGAAAATGTGAGACGCAATTAAAATTAAATTAATTAGAATTTTTTTTCGCGGTTATTCGCATTCATCTGTGCGCTGTGCACGCGATAATTTACAGGGGGATGGAATGGGGCGGGGTAGGAAAAGAATTTCTGGGGTTCTCGTCCGGCAAAAATGTCAAGAAATCTCATGATACGATAATTGCATTACTCGGATAATTTTTTAATTCATTTCATGTGACAGATAACTATCGTGACAGGTCTGTTATTTCTGGGTTACGAAGACTTCGGCTCTCTGCTTCCTCATTTTTTAATTCCATCAAGCGGTAAATTGGCAGATGCCATGAGAACTGTCGCATGAATAAGGACTGGATTGGAACGATCTTCATACAAAAGTTGGAAGTTTAATATTCCAGGGGTTATGCAACAGGGGGTAAATATTTAATTCGTCTCCAATCGTGTTAGAATAATGGAATCCTTCGTCGTGGTGTCACTCATCGAATTATTTCCGACAAAGAAACAGAAATTTGAATTCACCTGTCAAGTGTTACACCATGTTTTTCCGCGACAGATCTATCCACACGAATCGGTTTTCCGAAACAAAGTGTAATCCCTTGGACTCTTATGTGGGGTGAAGGGCCACTTAATGGTTACGTCCGACCGCTAATCTACCTTACCACTGGCTTTAGAGTCCCCACGAGGGTGGTTAGCCTCACTTGCCCTCTTCTCAACGTATCCACCAGCCACCCATCTACCCCCCCGTCGTTCCTTCACCAGCCCTTGGCACTTTCTCGTGGTACACTCGACATCAACTAATTATTCTTTCCCTGGAACCGCCCACGCAACCACATACCTGACTACAACAGACCAGTCATAAATGCCTTCGACTGACCGCGACATTTTTATCGCTTCCTTGATCGCGAAATTCATTAATTAGGCGATTAGCTCATCGATTGATGGGCGGATGGTGACGGTTAACGATTTTTCCCGGGATGTTTCCTGCAGAATAATTTACCAAAAATTACTGTCGTTTCTTGAATGGAAATATTTGGTTCTTGTGAGGATGAATTGTTTCAAATGAGTCATTAGCATCACAAATCCAGGGGATGATTTTCTAAGAGCCATTTCTCACACCCTTCAGACTCCCTGGTTCTGTTTTTTTTTCCGGACTGTGTCCCCTCGCTTTTACGCGAAACTTCCCGTCTCGGTTTTTTATATTCCTCAAGAATATGTTTCACGGGAGAGCGAGATTTGAGGACTTTTTTGTCGGTCTCTGGAGAGGCTGTGAAGAGGGTTCAATTAAAATGTCTTTCAATTTTTTCTCGGTGAAAGCAGTTCTCGAATGATTGAGTGAGTTTTGAGAACGACAGACGAGAGAATTTAATTGTCCTTCAACGCAATGAATTTTTTTGTTCGGAGATATATTTTTTCATAGATGTCTCGATGACTCCAGTGAAACTTCGGAGATAAACAGGTAAATAACCACCTCTCCCTACCCCACAGCGTTAAAAACATATCCGGACATTCCACGTGTCCCAGAATATCAGAAATAAATTCCCCCAAAAAATTCAATTTCAGAAAAAAATCTCCACCACTGGTTACAGTATAATGTGGTGCAGTTGGTGGACGGTAATAAATTATCCGGAAGCAGAAGCAACTCACCATAGAGAGAGAAACAGAGAGCGAGCGTTGGACGCGTCTCGTCGGCAAAAAGGGTCAAAATGGATTATTAATTACCACATAACGTTTCCGTTGGGCGGAACCACGGGGCTACCCCCAAACCCTCCCCAAGGGATTTTGGCCTTTTGAGAATGTACATTGTTCAATGCAAACCACCAGTGGCTTCTCAATTTTTCCACAGTTGTTAAACAAACGCCAATAATTTTCGCATTGTACCGAACT
This sequence comes from Diachasmimorpha longicaudata, assembly GCF_034640455.1. Classification (NCBI taxonomy): domain Eukaryota; kingdom Metazoa; phylum Arthropoda; class Insecta; order Hymenoptera; family Braconidae; genus Diachasmimorpha; species Diachasmimorpha longicaudata. The sequence goes on from NC_087237.1 coordinate 3,398,714, forward strand.
TTCAGAGCTCTCTCTGTTCCTAACTAAATTACTGGATCAATTGAATAGCCTTTCGGGATATAAAATTCCATATCGACTACTGCGACAAATTCTGATACTAATGAATTTCGCATCAACGATAACCAAATGCAATAACTTTGATGCTTTTTCGTCATTCTTTTTCAACAAAATATCCCAATAATTTTCATATAATGCGGTAATTTATCTTAAGATTTATTTTATTTACAAATTAGAAGGTTACATCTTCTACTGGCCCATCCCATCGGCGGAGGGGGGGTACGGTAAAAGCTGTTCAGCTCCACTGATCATGTTTCCGATTAATTTCGATTTAACCCAATGATTTCGCAACATTAAATAAAAAGCTGAAGCGCATTGAACCCAGTAATTCAATAATTACCAAGTAACTGGAGAAGATCGTTAACGACACCCGGAAATTATACACTCCGATGTCTCAAGATACGATGAAGTGATCGGGATGCAATCGATAAATCGATGAGGAGTGTAAACCACACTCTAATGGCGGAAATGAAGGGAAAAGAGAAGATGAAACCGGGAGAATGAGGATTGAGTGGTGAGGGGTGGTGCTATGGGGTAGGGAGTTGAGAAGGGGATGAATGAAGTCACCACTTGAAAATGACTTCCAATTAGTACCGAGAAATCGAGAAATCGATTTGTTGTTGCAGACTTACCACTCCAGGAAAGGGAGTGAAATCAATCAGACACTCACTTGGGTATTTCTGGGAAACTCCAATCTATTCGGTGATTGTTGATGGGACCCGGTCGATTGGAGGTTCATTCCGAGGAAACAAAGACCTCCGTCGGATTACATGACATGCTTTTTTCATCTACAATCGACTCTCAATGATTTTATCAATAATTACGTTATTTGATCGGAATAAAACTCGGGTAATACGTGACTCGGATTATCCTGGACTTCCCTGACCTCGGGGGGATTCTTCAAGATTGAAAGGAAGGTCTCCATTTGTACAATCCTATTACACAATTTCTATAACCAATTGATCCTGCACATTCCTTTCTTCTTCGCTCATCGTTCTGTGACAAAATTGGCGCCATCTGAATCGTCGCATCAGTCGCTCGGTCTGGCGGTCACAGCTGCTGGACAAACGATGTGGTTGAGTCTTGTCACAGAGAGATATCCTGTCAAACGTTTCCGTGTGTATTTCATCCAATCCCTCTAGTCCCCGTCTGCCCAACGGCGATACACAACGAAATCGAGTGACTCGCAATAACCCATGTTCCCATTTCGCGTGACAAAATTTTGCGAGAAATAGGTGGTGACACGGAAAGAGGTGAATATTGCCTATCAGTCTGCTTTACTATTTGCGCGTATTCACAGCTACTTCATGACAGAATTCGTGTATTGGACGATGAAAATCGTAGTCAGTCCTTTAACCGTTACGGGTAAAGTCTAATGGAATTAAAAAAATAGATTTGGATAATTGGAATTAGGTTATTGGAAAAAATCTTTGTTAATTCTCCGAATGATGCATTTTGAATTAGAAAATGGTTTACAAAAAAATCTGCAGGTTTCTGGGAAAAAAATTTTTGACTCAGTGTAGAACATTCATTAACATATTACTCCGTAACCTCCAACGCTCTTTAATCTTCAAAAATTACATGAAAAAAAATGAAAAAACGTCTCCCTCCTTCATGTCTACCACCGCTGGGGTAAAAAAAAAATTCGGTTAATTTTACCTGCCTTTGATCCGCCAATACAACTTTTTTTTTTCTCTCCCACAGGCATATGAAGAGTTTTACGCTGAGAAGCATATAAAATGCTCGTTAAGCCAGTCTGGGATTTAGTTTTGACTGTGGTCACAGTCATTCGAGGAATGCAACGAGTTTTGCACGCCCCAGTTTACACTGAGTTCAGGCTTTTCTCAGTGGACCGTAATACCAAGTCTCGTTATGCGTGTGAAATAGTTGGATAGAACTGCGACACACTGATAGAAAAATTTACTGACACGTACACCATTTTCTCCTGGGACAAGAGAATTTTCGTCGGAGGGCGAGCGCTCGTCGTTCTGAAAAAATAAACTTACGAAAAATCCCCAATTTTTGACTCGAATTCGTACATTCCCTGAACGATTATCAGAAAATCATTCTCCTCGTTACCCTGGCCATGCACTAGCCTGCGGGCGTGCCAGATTAGCCTCATTAGACATAAACTTTGAAGCAATCAGACTCGTCTGAAAATTATCGATAACGCCAGCGTAATGGATGTGCATGGAGTCATACGAAGGGCCTTGACGAGGGTACCTCACAGCGCTCGAGTTAAATCCCTCCGATTCACCTTCTTCATCTCTATCCATTCCCACTGAATCGAACACGTCCGCTAAAATACAACAGTTACCACTGCTCTCACCCGAGTTATTCATGTACTCAATTCTGTTTTGGTTGTTAAGCTCGTTATTTCGGAGATTTTAATCCTTTAATGCGGTGGGTAGCTCTAAAAGCTCCCTTCGTATGCTTCGTACCCTGACGAATCAGGATTTTTGCCCTTCATGAGAATTTATTTGTTGCCATGTGCGCAGGAATATGCATTAAAGTTGTAGTAAAAGTACTGCAACATTATCATCTGGTCGCATAGAAAGTGTTTTCTCCGCCGAAAATCTTCATATAAAAAATGTTCTTCAGAAAATATTCTTTAAAAAATTGCGTTCTACAGATTTTTTTGCGTCACCATTTTTAAAAATAATTTTTAGATTTTTTAAAAATATTTCTGAATGTTATTCCGAAGATTAGTTTTATACGGTATGATATTCACTTAAAGTTGCTGGTGTGCTGCGATAGCGGAAATGATTGTCGTACAGAGAATATTTGGATCGTTAAAAAAAATGGCGTATGAGTTCTTATCATATGAATTTCAAGGCTGCCGTGAATAAGGAACTTGTGCATTTATAGTGATAATTCTAGATAATTGAAATGATATTCAGCATATAAACTCCAATATTTTCTGAGGATCGAATATTTTGATTAGGAAGTATCTATCGTCGCGTTTGAAATGAAGAAAATCATTTTTGTTCTGTTTTGTTCCTTCTTTCATCTCGATCACTGTGCTAAGAAACCAAAGTGTTCATCTACGATTGATTTCAACGTTTTCAGAGGTGAGTGCAGGGTATTCTTGATCATCGCCACCAAAATGGGTTTTGGCGACTCAAAAGGATTTTGAGACATCAATTTTTTCAAATTTACTGATGTTATTAAAGAATATCGACAGTGCATTGTATGTTGGACAAGAATTAACCGTCTGTTTATCGATCTGTCTAGTCCATGTCAGTATTTTATATTTTTTCTAAGAACATTGCCGGAATGTTTAGAATAATTTTAATAACCAGAAAAGGAGAAGGAAATGAAAGAAATGAGAGAACAAGGGCCTTTTGTTGAATGGGTCCAGAGTGTGGAAACTTTAGTCACTAAGGATTAGTTCCTCTGGAGATATCATAGGAGAAAGATATACCTTCTGCGTGCGATAATACAGAATTAAAGTTTATAGCCAAATCGTTTGATATTATTTAGTAAATCCCTATCCATAATCCAATAGAGAGTCAGGGTATTTTTTAAGGTCTTTGAAAATTAGTATTCACCAGGGAAACATATTCAGTAAGGGTTACCTGCCTTTTTAATAAAATTCCAGATGAGACTTACGGACTCGCACAAATAACCCTTCCCCGCGTTGGCAGCTCTTCCTGGAACTTTTGTATACTATTCGATGATAATACCGAGAATCAATTGAATCTAAAGCTATCCGAGGGAATCTTGGCAAATATTCATACTCCTGTGTGGTTCGCCAACGGGTCACCGCGTAACAAGAAAGTCTCCTACAAACTCTATGAGGTAATTCGAAAAAATGAGACTACTACTTATTTTATTAACACGTAACATTTATACAGTTTAATTAGATTATTTGAAATAATATTATGTTTCGAAGACTTTGGAACGATTCTGCTGAGATAGATGCAATAGATTTCGTAAATTTGTGGTGCGAAATATTATTATCATTCCCATTATCCCAAACATCATCAGCAATTTTGCTGTCACTTTTTCTGACTATTCGTTTATTTAAACAATTTAATCTACAGAAAAATTTGACGGAGTTGGGAAAGTTCGACTTTTATCAAGATCATAGCAAAAGATCTGCGATAGTCGTGTTTCACGATCTGAAGAGAATTGTGAGTATGATGAATCTGTATGTTTTCGAATAATTATCATGCAGATACATCAACATATTCCTTCAAATTTCAGGAAGGGTTCGTTGGATATTACAAATTTCAAGTTCGTAAGGACGGGCCGCCCGGCAATAAAGTGATGGAATATATATTAAAGGATCCGAAGCCGAAAAAATTAGCGTCTCTATTCAGAACCAACCAGCGATCGATTAAAAAAAAGTCTGCGGCTAAAATTCGAACTTTACAAGATTTATTTGCAAGAGTGAAGAGTTCTCCACGTGGCTCAGAGGCTACTTTTGAGGATACTTCTGTTTATCCTCAACTTTTGGTTCAAGTTGCTGTGTCACGCAAGTAAATATTTTCGATTGTTAAGGGAGAGTGTGATGATACGAGGTACGTCATGAGACGTCTGTTCATATTTTTGGGGAGATGGCCTTGGTCTCATTGAGAGGGCATCATGAAGTCGTTGATGCCCTCTCAATCTCGAAATACGCATTATCGATTCCGCGGTAATTAGGCTCATATCGATATTAAATCTCTGGTGTTTCGTAACGTATCATCGAAGGAAAAGAATTGGAATTATCGTATCGTATCGATATTTCGAAGTTACGCGATAAAATTTTCTTTTTTAGTTGGACCGAAGCGGTAATTCAAATGCTGGCCTACTGGAACGCAGTCGATATGTTGTTCAGAGTAATCGATAAACCTGCGGTAAAAATTAACATAGCGGGATTTATTGTGCCTCAGGTGAATTTTAACGCTTCGTCAGTTGTAATTCTGCAACAAAATGGTCCATTAATTTGCCGATTTGTCTTACTATTTTCAGAATAATTTCACTACAGCGTGGATCGAAAACGCTAAAATTCGCGATGCAAAGACTGGAGTTGACAAGATAATTATAGATCGTAACAAAGCCCTTGCCGCACAAGGAGCGCATTTTACTCGAATATCAAAAATCTTTGATTCACGTAAATTTGACTTCATGTTCGCTTTCTACAAGTGAGTTATTTTTTACTAATAATATGGCGGTGGATAAGTGCATTGAACGCTTTCCATTTGAATTTCAGTTTGGGACCTGGAGAGACAGCGAATTGGGTGGGTAAATATCAAATTCATAAGGACTAATGAACTTAAGGAGACGGAGAAAATTTCAATCTCGTCAGCACTATTTTTTATTTGGTAGATCTTCAAAGGATCTTCGGAATTTCTTTCCGAATATTCTTCGAAGATTACTTTTGTTTGAAGAGAAAAAAATTAATTCTAGTAACTATTCAAATGAACACTCCAAGAAATATTGAAATATTTCAGGTGCAGCATATAGGGGGCCTTGCCACAGTAGGATGTTCCAAGTTGCGACAATCAAGAATAAGATAAATAACTACATAGCCGGCGCTCATGAACTTGGACATTTGTAATTACAAAATCTATCTGTCCATCTTACTGTTGAATTATGCACCACATTAATTTCTTCTCACAGATTGAATGCTACTCATGATATTGTCTACCCAATGTGTAAAGAAAGTCACGCAATTATGAGCGTCTCAGCAGCGGATGGGGACAATGCCAATCTTCTGTGGTCGGAATGCACCACAGACGCTATTAGCGCATTTTTCAAGTGATTTGGCCCATCCTTTGAGATAAGGCGGTGAAGGTGACGTCAGTGCTTACAAATTTAAAAATTACGTAGAATGAAAAAAAAGCAATGATGCAAAATAATTAAATTCCAGTCATAAGTTCTCGAATGAGCGATTTTTGGAGGGAATATTATTTTTGGCGAAATTATTTCCAGAGCTTTGGTTGAACGAGGGGGGACTTTTTTCCTGGGTATTTATTCTAGAGATAAAATACTTGTCTAATATCTCCTAGAATCATTTTCATAATTCTTGTGTAATGAACTATCGTTTTATATTTTTTTATAATTTGTAAGCACCTACTGACGTCTCGTATCCGCTTTAGGTAATTATTAATCGTTTGTCCCTATTCTGTAATTTGTAGGAATCCAGTTAACTTCAAGTGCTTGCGAAATTGTCCCGAGACAAAACCGACTTGTTCCCAATTCCCAATCCCCCAGAAGAGAGTAAATAAAGTTATTCAAAATCAGCCCAAGTCGGCTGGTGAAAGTAGGGATACTCGGACGGCACTCGGCCCGTGGAACATTCTTGACAGGTTGAAGCGGCGCTCCTGAGAAACATCATGAAGAACTCAACCTTGAGTTGTATTCAATCAATCGGTCCACGATCGACAGCCACGATTTTCTCAAAATTGGCACCCAAGTTTCGTCCTAATAATTAATTACACGAATCATAAACTAATGAAGGGCTAAAGGAACCTAATTCTATTCGTAATTATTCGTTGCCTTCCATACAAATTCCCTACCAACAAACCGCCTGAAAAATAGTCCTGGAATATTTATTTATATTTATCATACGATGGTATTTATCGCACGATGAGATAAAAAATTCACAACTGATTATGCCAATGGATAAGTCCCCTTCCCTCCATTGAAAATTCAGCGAGTGTACACTGGTGAATCAGTGATACCGCGTCCGGAAAAACCGTCGAGGGAGGGGGTGAGTATTTGGTGTATCCGTGCGGAAGGCACTGAATAAAGTCCATTGCCTTTGGCGCTCTCTCACGCCCCGGATTGTCGTTCTATCACCTCTTTTCATTCGAGATTGGAAAAAATCCCGGCCTTCCATCCTCCAGCCCTTGGACGCGGACGTCCATGGTCATCAAGAAAATGTCCAACGCCACGTCGTTTTCTTGACGCCTCGTACATCATACAGATGCAACAGAATTTGTTTTTCGAAATGTTTTTGTTTTCATCAGTCGAATCCGGTTCTATGTCATCCGCAATAACGGAAAAGGAGGAGAGAAGGGGTAGGAAAATTTGCGATGTACGGAGGGGGCCAGAGGAGGAGGAGAGGGGGGGGGGTAGGAGAGAGTTTTCTTTGATGGACTATCGTGTAAATTCACTCTCTGGGACAGAGCGATGAGGTGAAATTTATGCGGGCTGCAGAACGAGTCCCTTTGTCGAGTTCGTCTATATTCAGGTAACCCTCCACCTCCCTACGAACTCTCTTTTTCTATCGTCGTTATACAGAAACAAATTTCCAGGGTGAAATTGACGGTATCTACCTCGTAAATCCTTTGAACTCCAAAATTATGGGCATTGTTTTTAAATTTTTACGTTCGAAAATTGATGAAAACACGATTTTCAAAAATTTAACGGTTGAACAACGGCAATTTAAAAAAACAAAATAATCGATTTTTACAGTAATAAATATTCTTTATAAAAAATATGAATTGTTACTTGTTTATTTATGAGCAATATTCTTATAGCAAAAATTGTAGAAATAACTTCCGCTCCATGATGACTTTACTTAATTGCTAATTTGCTTCCACTTTAATTATTACAACCCAGTAGAGCAGTCTACTCCGTAAACGGTACAAGAAAAATAAATTGCTGCTGGAAATTGTTTCTAAACTCTCTCTCTCTCTCTATCTCTCTCTCCCTTTCTCTCCCTCTTCTTCCCACCAAAATCCAGCTTCATTACTAAACTCCATCGATTTACCCTCATCCCTACAGCGACAATAATCGTAACACAGTTTCAACACGACCATCTAAGCTCTCAAATGGGGTTTTTCCTCAGTCTAGCGTCCCAAGTAGTTCGATGTCCTGAATATAATGACGTAATAGTAACACTTAACCTCAACAAGTTGGTGGAAGACACAGCCAGCCCTTCTTCCTGAAATGAAGACCGGTAACAACTGCAGTTTAGGATTTCATTCGCAAGTTCAACAGCGGTTGGAATAACTTTTGAGTGAAAACCATCGTGTATTCTACGTCTCACCCACCTCTCCCCCTCACTATCACCCCGCCACCCGGTGAGCCTGACCATCGTGTTCTCCAGTGCACGACTTATCTTCGAGGCAAAAGGGTTAGTTATACTCAACGAGACGTCGCTGGCACGAAGTACTTATCATGGCTGACCACATCACAACCCGTTTCACTTATCTCAAACCACTCCTCCCTTCCTCTCTTCAATTCCCCCTGGTGAGAGGGGGAAGGGAGAGAGGGGTGACTCGACCGTATTGTTCTGGATTGTGCACGTCCCTTCTTGTGAGAGGGCCAAACTCACACTCCCATGCATCCCCATTCCTCATGCCACTTTCTCATTATCTATGCTAATTAAAGGAACAACTGGAGGGAGGGAGAACCGGAGGCCTTGGGAATCGGATGCATCAGCCGATTCTGTATAGCTGGCTGTCGGCGGTCTTTGATGCATCAGGAACACCGACTTTGGGTAATAGCATTCACCAAAATGGCATCTCACTTCCGATGTTAATTTGAGGTAATGGCAGACGAGTTGGGTGAGGGAGAGGTGCAGCAGTGCAGAATAATTATTCGATTATTTCGTCAGTTGGTTGAGAGAGGGAAAAATCGGTCTGGAGGTGGATTTTTTTTTAAATTGTTAAAACGATTGTTTCAAAAATTTCCGAACGTTATACGGGAACCAGACATTTTTTACCGAGCGATGTCTTGTCGGGAATTTCAGTTGAAAATTTGGAACGGCGCATGTAAATGAAAAATGGAACGCGATTCACATAAGGGGCCACTTTTCTCGAGGTGTCTGACTCGAGCGCCAGACGAATCACTGTCTGACGGTACAAACGAGCACAGCATTATTCTTGGCCAACGCGTACGCTACCCCAGTATTTCCCAAGAGTCCATTGCCCCCGACTCCTTTCATTCTCGGGGTGGGTATCTCCGTGTTCGCGTCATTTTGCCATTTTCCCTCAGCGTCTCCCTTCACACCTCATAATGCAGCCTCACACCTCGGGCTGATTACGCCATTTGTTGCTTGAATGATTTTCTGTGTCTTGCTGATGGAGGAGATGAGAGGGTAAGTTATGAAAATGGAGAAGTAATTAATTCAGAAAAAATTGGGGTATTAGTACTGCATTCTACCGAAGAGGATGCACGCAAAATATGTAAACGGAGACAACAGGTACTGATTTAATGAAGATAATTACCTAATTAATTATTAAGATATTTAATGGACGAGAACAAAATCGAAAAATCCCTACGTCCGTATATTTCTGATCAATCTTGGAAAAGCATAGTTTTGTCGTAATTGAGAGCTTGAAGAGGTCGTTACCCTTTCGTCTTTCTTACTGTACTCTTGTGTCATTGTATCCTCCTGGTTTCCCGTAATACCGAGGGTCCGATTGAATGTCTCTCCTGGAAGTTTCAATACACCGTAATTCGATTGTCGTTTGTGATGCTCATTTAACTGCACTCGAAACAACCAACATCCCGCGCTCAAAAGGATACGAGGACAATAGACAGTTCGAGGAGTCTCTATTTACCAGTGAAAACTCAATCTTGATGATGAACAATAGATGCGAGGCATCGACTTCCTCGAATAAATTTAGTTTAAAAAATTGTAATCCAATTTGATACTGATTCTGGGGAGAGACACATTTTTCACTGCAATTAATTCAATTGTGAAAAAAGTAATTTAACAATCATTTAGCAATTATAAAAAATAATACGTGTGTTGAGTCGGCGTTCTGACAAAAAATGGGGAAAAATAGAGGGAATGCACTAGCTCAAATTATTTATACCTCAGTCAGTCGTGAAAGTGTTTAACGAGAGTTGATGCCTCTCTGTGCAATGATCCTCGCGTGATTTTTCCTAATTTCTCCTCTCCACTTAATTTCCTCGATTATTTTTTTTCTCATCGTTTTTTTGTTTTTTTACCTTTTAAGTTCCACTCGGGGAGAAAATGATGGGGCATTATTTCTCCATTTCTTTCTGCATCACTTATGTACCGTGAATCGATACGATCGCACGATTAAAACGTACTGAGGGAGAGAGAGAAACAGAGGGGGAGAGAGTTGTTCGCATTATGAGGAGTTGTACTCGCGTAATTTGGCTTTAACTCCACCGGTTTTTTAGATTGATAAGGCACTCTTCAACGGTCACAATGGCTTTTATTATTTTAATTGGCACAGGGGAATATCATAATCTCATTCATTATATCGCGTGAGGGGTAGTAAAATATGGTGAACTGTTTTATTCATTTTTACTTCCGAATAGATGCTTTGAAATCGTTCGTTTTTATAGCGATCTTTGAATTCACTTAGAAGTGATACGCGTATAAGTATTTTTCACTTAATTAAAAATATAAAATTTAAAAACACAAACACGAAGTAATTGTAGTCGAGGAAAAATGGTTAGCCTGTCAAATATAATTTGCGCCTGTCAGGGCTGTTACTCAGCAAATAATTCAGTAGCCGATAAATAAAATTGCGGCCTTTACCCTTCCTCCCACCCTTATAACGCAAGTAGGGATGCGGTACTGGTGTCGTTTATATACAGGGGAGTGTTCGCCGAGTCAGTGAAAATTCACTTGGAATAAAATCATGGAATTTCACGATCTCAGCAACGGCTGTAAAATTTTGCAAGTCAAAGTGAAACAAAACGATTAAACTTCGCGCGAAGATGGAATATACAAACGGCGGGCTACACGAGCGGGCTTATAAATAACTTGGGAAAATTGTTTAAATGAATTCTGTTGTGCCCGAGATAAGTCCGAGTTGCACGGCCGAGGGGTAGTTAAAAATGGCCGAGTTTTTTAATCGATTGATAAGCCGATTAACGTTTTTCCTGGCGAGTGGGGAAGTAGTGGGGGATCTTGAGGTTTGGCGGGGTCTGAAATTTAACGGACCTATTAAACAGCATTATCCTCCTGTTTGCTCGTACATCGCAGTGATTTGCAATTGCTCGGCTTCCATTGTTACTTTTTCATTCGTTCCAGTAGATTTGAGAGTTGCGCGATATTTTTAAGGATTATTGCACTATTGGATTGAGGATTTATTCGTTGGGATTGTAGTGAATGCAGTGAAATCATTTCCGGTTTTTTTGTTTCCATTTTATGGAATATTTTTGCTTCCGAATGGAACCATTTTAATTTTAACGCTTCAAAGGGAATTTATAGGCAATGAGAATTAATCGAACAAATTCACGTCGAATGGGGTTAGAAGAAGAGGAAAGAAAAGAAATACAGACGAAAATATTGGGTTAATAATACGCAACAGTTTTTTTTTTATTTTTAAGAGAAAAGCTCCTCTAAAAATATGTCAAAAAAATTATTCATATCCGTATTATTTCTGGTAATGTTTCATGGATACTTCTCTTCGTGGAGGAATCATGCTAGTTCTTATAAAAGGGGATGAACATGCCCTGGTTTGATGACCCAAGAGAATGCTGGTGTACCTAGACAACTCTATGCACTATGTGAACGCACGTATGAAAGCTCCGCATGGGTATGCGGGTTACAACATAAACGCTTTTCGTGTCTACAAGAGAAGAAGCTTATGGTGGTGGGTGGTTTATTTATGGGTTATTCCCAGAGCCACCAGCCTCTCCCGCCTGTGTATGCACCTCCTGGTGCACATGCACGAGAGCTGGAAGCCTCAATCAACGGGTATTGGTGTCCTAGGGGGGTTTTCCGGGACCGCCGACACGTATTCATGCGGATGCATAAAATGTGAACGTGCCATTCACTCCACCCTTGTTTCACCCCCACATATAATCGAAATTTTCTGATTAATTGGGGAGAAATATCAATTGTTGTTTATATTGAATATCATACAGATATACCAATTGAATATTCTTCTTCTTCTTCTTCTTGATTCATTATAGATGCAGGACTTGAGATAAGCGACTTGAGTTTTATTTTAAATAAATTAAACAATGATTATGGGGAATAAAAATGCGGAGGGTTAAATAAAAAGTAGCTTATCATTCTCTCTCTCTCTCTCCAATATCCCACACCGGACTATTTATGCCCATTCCAAACAAGAATTATCACCGATTAATCGGAAGTATTAATTCAAAGAATAAATTTGGAGCTCGATTTCATATGCTCCAGTTAATGAACTCGCAATATTCCTCTCATAAATTCGAATAATTTTCCACGAAAAAATGGAAATTTGATTGGTTTTCAATCAGTTGGTTCAGCGGGGATTTCTCGTTTGTCTATCGTATCAATGTTTGAATGATTTTGTTTATTTGTAGAGCATAAACTCCACTGGCTCTCATTATAAAACCCATAAAATCGTATGACGCATCGTGAAATTGAAATCCATAATTTCCAGGCAAAAATATTGTGATTCCACGAATATCATAGGATTATCTGGAAAAACCGTGTGACGCTTTAGGAATGAGATTTAAAACAGGGGTATTAATTTTATACTCCTGTTATTACCCGAATTACAGGTGTGGTATGTTGTCTGAGCGTTCAATATAATCCAATTTATAAAACCAAATGGATCAGACTTTTTTTCGTGCAATAACTGTTGGCGGAGAGTGACGTTGGAAGCATCTATAAGCTTACATTTAATCCCAATTTATTTATTTATTCAATTAGGGGGAAAATTACTGAATTATTCACGTTCTCCGTGAGTACTGTTCGATCTGCTCTATAAAATTCAACACAATGCGCTCATAATGATATAAAATCTGAATATTTTTCCCTTTTCCGAACTGATGAATCCAATTGTTGAAATGAAATTCAACAAATGAACATAATTTTCGGCATTAATTCCAAATAAACATCGGAAATGACGATTCTCCCGTAAATCGAGAAATTCTCGTTCATCAAATGTTTAGTATGCATTTTTCTCCAGTAAATGGTGCACACATGTCGCACATCGTTAAATTATATGGCCAGTGTCCGGTAGAACGGAGTGGAGTTGCGAGAGAAAAGCGGAAGGGGTGAAAGAGGGCGGGAGTTTCGCTGGGTAAATGGACCTCGGGTAAAAACGTAAATTTATGGGAGAATAAATTAGAGGTATATCGGATTTTAAATAAAATTCATCCATCCATGTGATTAAGGTGTGAATTGTATAAATATGATGATTGTAGATCATTTACACTAGAATGAGTGAAAAACAAATGATTTATGGAGAAATAATTTCTGAAGAAAGTTATTGCTGTCACATTTACAATCCACTGAATATCTTCTATATCGTGTAGTCTCAGGAAAAACATCGTAAGGCAATTTTTTATAGCTCATGAAATTCCACATAAAAAGAAATTTCTCGGGTTTTCTCATAACGAAGCGATGATAAATCGACAGACAAAAGAAAACGTTTAAAGAACTGATTCGGGTGGAGAAAATCAATGGTTTTTTGATGCGAGAGATGGGGAATAAATTCTACAGATTCACCAATGACCCTGGCATTCAATAAATTATCGCAGCGGAAAAAAATTCAATATTCATTTTCCATTGCCCGTCGTACGATGGTAAACGCCTAAAAACCGAATTCGCCCTGCACATCCGTGTATCACATTCAATTCATTCTATTCATCCCACCGAGGACAAAAATCCATTCATCACCGATCCGCGCATACAAAAAACCTCCTTAATAAAACGAGTATCGGATGCGGAAGCACGTGACACGAGGTCGCGGCAATCGCCCGAACATGACGAGCGCCCTTTTCACCCCCATCCCTACCGGCGCCTTAACCTTAACCTCTCGACCCCACGAAATTCCTCGACCCCCTCCACCAGCCGCAAAACAGATGTCACCCCAGTATTCACAGTCCCATTGTCACTCACAGTTGCCTTTATTATCCCTCTCGGTCTTCGCCACCGCCCTCCAACGCTAGATTATGCCCCTTCGGATGATCCTGATCTTCACCAAAATCCCGGATGATAGTTGGCGCGTACACGGATTTTCGTAGCAACTGAGATTCGTCTCGGGCGGAAACTCGTCCAGAGGAGGGCGCTGCCGGCAACCCTTCGACAATATTGATTTTTCCCCCGCAGGCCAGTGCGATATAGCCGATGATATTCTCCCCATACACGCATTCACCTGTACATAGCCGAGTGTGAATGGTCCACAGGGCCGAGGTTATGTACAACGAACTACCTTTGTGTGTCTGTATATGCGTTACTGCATATGTGGACAAATTTGCATGGGCATTCACACTCATCCCTTTGAATGCAACTGCCGCAGAGCGTTGGTCAAGTTTTATAATTTTTTTTTCATTCTATTTCACCTATTTTTATTTTTCCACCCTCCGTGAATTTTTTGTCCGTCAGGGTGGGAAAAAAAATGAACGGGTGGGAACAAAAATTGTTTTCAAACGCCGCTCGGGCGGTAATTGGAACAAAGGAACTACGGAATTTGATAAAGTTTTGATGCTGTTGTACCACAGGTGAGCTGATTGCTAGCGCGATTTTCGATTTTAAAATACATGACCAGGAATTTTTGTGGGGGACATTGGGAATGAATTTTTTTTCGGAGATTATCAATCGAGAATTATCGAAGGAGTTTTCGGGCTTTTGGCAATCGGGAGGTTGAATTCAGGGGAAGTAATTGGAGAATTTGGTAATTTAAAAGTAATAAATAGTTCATTCTGAAATTGGAGGAGAAACCTCTCGCCAAATCACCTCATATCCAACAAAGCCCGACAGTAACTCGTTGGGGACTGTAGGCAACCGTAAACCGCTAACCACTTACAAAAGCCCCGGGTAACAATTTTCCGAAGTAAGGTCATACGTATGCCACTTTTTAGGTGGTCGGTACTAGAGTGAAACCCCCTTCGGGCGAATGGAGAAGTTTCTTCCTCCAAAAGTTCAGTGAGTACGACGGGATTCGAATCAACGGATATTCCATTGAAGGTGCCCCGTACCTAAAACCAGTTACAACTTTACGGGTAGAAGTACTGGACAAGTTTGAATAAAATATGGCAAACGGGTGATAGAATGAATTTTTATTGGCGAACAAATTCCTACCATCATTCAGTTATGGCCGCCCTCTATTTCACTGTAACTGTGAACTTTTTAAATAACTACATTTCACTCCATCCTTTCCAACACAAACTTAATCCCTGAGACTGGCTGTTGTCTGTTGAAGACTGAAAAGCACCAGGAGCCATTAGATTTAATTTAACAAAGGCCCAAGTATCTTGAAGTTGAGATTAAATTTTGTTCACGCACTTTAGGAGAAATCAGAGTCTACTCGCTCGGTAAAAGACGCGGGGTTCGATGTAACTTTGTTACAATACCCAAACTGTTAATGAGACTACACAGACGAGAATTGGATACTGAACTTTGTGGACATCACTGTCAAGAGTGGATGCATCTTGTTCAGTCCTTCAAAGTCCATTGGCTAATCCGATAGTTCAACATTTTCAGATGAACCTAATCAACGAAGACGTTGGAATCCATCGCCATCATCAAAGACCGTTTGAAAGTCAAATTGGCCAAATATTTGCTGCGAAATATGATGAGAGTTTGGCTCGGAAACCCGAGTTGACGCAGAGATCCAACAAAAATTCAGCCTCCAAGTACCTCGAGATATGTACCGACTCCAAGCGGACGCCATTCCCCAACATTTTGCGCGGGAACGCCAACGAGATGTTGATGTCAACTGCTGAGTCAACACGATGTTTTATTTGGGCTTATCAACATACCTCATTCACGCAACTGTTCAAGCTTATCACAATTAAATAGCCCCATTGCTTTTCGTGATGACTCACAAATGTTCCGCTTTCCAAAAATCCTACGCTAAACTGATTAATCTGGAAACCAAATTCATCATATTTCATAAGTCTCCGTGACATTACCCCAAACCATTTTGTACCCCTCATGGATAGACTCGATTACCAGCATTTCATTCACCAATGTTGACGAAAACCGGATGTTAACCCCTCTATGCGAGGTTGACTATACGATAAAAGGGGGATATGGCCGTCGGCGCTTGTATCTATCTCGGCCGGATCTACACCCCTAAATCACATTGATTCCTCGTTAAATCTATGATTTACGTCGTTGAGACCACATTAATGGCTTTACCTATTTCATGACCATACCTAACGTAGTTTGTATCGTTACGCGTATACCAGTGGTAAACCTCTGACGAAAACCGCCTGAAAATGTATTACATGCTTGAATTAAGGTTTGTTGTGTTATGTCATGGCCTCTACAGGGGGAGAGTTGTTGTTGCCAATGGCATTGGATTCAGCTCCCCCCCCCGAAGTGGTGGTGGGCTGTTCAACTATGTTCAATAGCCGCTGGTAAATTTATGCCCGATACTTTGTAAAAGACCAAAGGGGATAGGCCGACAGGCAACGCGGCACTACATTACAGCGATAAGATCCAACTGAATATGGGGCAACAATGGGAAGCAACCGAGCCAGCGGTGTTAAACGTCAGGATTGCGAATGCCCACACGAGGATTAAAAGACATCCAAAAATCCACTCCACGATTAACTATCCCGAGGTAATTAATCAATCAAACTAATTATCAATCTCAAGACACTGAATCCGCAGCACTAACTCTCGACTCATTGGCAAAACGATCGTCGATGGAATTACACAAATTAGGTTATGTTTGGATAGGAAATTGATTCAAGTATTCGATATTCAGACGATATCGTCGATCAGGTTGCGACTCGTTGGACAGTGTAAATCCATCCATGGCAATGGCAAACGTAGACGATAGTTTGTGCAACGTACCCAATTCTCCCTCTCTCTCACTCAACGAACACAACCCCTGAATCGTGTACATCGAAATTGAACGGGAAATTTAGTGGGTTGTGGTGTAGGTGAAATGTCCCCGACCCGGGTGTTGGGTTTCGTCTTTCTCGCTTACTCACTTTAGTTTTAGAATTTACATTGTCTGTTCTCCGCTGTTTGCTCCACCCTTCGCAATCGCTATAGTTGTTTTAGCGTCTCGAGATTAGTTCATCGTCATGGAAGAGGGCAGAATGTGTTGTATAACGCGTGATGAAAGGAGTTAACGGGCCCACAAACATTATGATTGCGCTGGACAGGAGTCGAAAAATTTGAGAACAATGAGAAGTTCGGGTGATCGGGAAGTTGAGCGGAAGGGTACGGTTGGGGTACAATGCGAAGGGTATGAGGAAGACGTATGTAACGGGCCAAATCCAAAAAGTTATCAGAGATCAAAAGCATTCATGGGTGGATATAAATTTTTCCTATTTGAGAATGAAACGTACCATCAAAAGTTGAAAATAGAGTAAAACGATGATACAATCGTTATCTCAACGATGCCGGTTAACGAAGTTTTCTCTAATGTCATTTCGTGCTGAGCCCCTCTGATATCGATTCTTCGATAGTCCAGGGAGGATAACACGATGATGTTACGTGCTCTGGCTATCTGGTACCGCTATCTCTCAATCTCATTCCCCCTTCCTCCCTGATTTTTCGTTGCATCGCAAGCTCATTCGGTCTACTTGCGTAACGAATTATTGGATCATTGTGTAGAGTTTATCAGGGGCTTAAGAGTTTGAAAATCAGGATGTAATTCAATCGATAAATCCTGGAAGAATTCACCACCGGTGATTCTGTTTTCCTTTGATCTCCTGAGACAACGTTTCACCGCAGTCGTGACGCTGAATCGATTATCCTAAGCCATTCAAACCCTCCCCTTCAAGTTTCTGATCGTGGATTCTTGAAGAATCCTGGGATAATGTCCCTTCGATTTACAGTAGATCCTATGGCACGATAACCTATAGTGCATGTGTACCTAGGTACATTGGAGTCCAGTTTGGCAAAGTAGAATGAGCTGATCTTTTTTCCCCTTTTCTAAATCGATATCAGACTTGCTTTATTCAATGAGTTTGAATGCAGCGGAGAATTCTCCCCAGCCTGGGGCTGCGGAGGACAAAAAAATCGAAAAGGATTTCCCCAATATCCTATTAGTTGGCCCTCAGTGTAGACCGCACTATCTGGGATTCAGTGGCCTAGTCTAATTAACCTATCAACTATCAGTGAAATGAACGGCTTGGTATCACCTCGGTCACGAAGCTGAGCACACTCCCACGCGGATTTCATCCTGGTATACGTGTTACGCACTGTATAATTTATTCATGCGACTGTGTATCAGTCCCTGCTTGCCAGCCCAAGCTACCTTGTAAATACGATTCTGGGAGACCTCCCCTCGCCCATTGAACGCTCTCTTGATCGCATTGGGTACAATTCTGGGTGGACATTGCCAGTCCAAATTCAGTTGACAGGATAATTAATTCATAAAGGGAGGTTGTCGAACTGTTTATACAGGTCAAATCCAGTTTCAGTGGTGATTGACTGGGATTTGGAAATACTTCTGATGCTGTGGAATTAATAATCCCCTAAATGCCTCCAGAAGAACGAGTTTAGGTCCAGAGGCCGGGGTCCTGGCACAATAAGCGAAATGGTCGGGATGTTCTTTCCATTTTCATCAGAAAAGGGAAATGTATGAACTTCCCAACTCGTTGATGCGAAATTGCCTCATTTTTGGCCGACTAACGGACCATATTTTTTTCATCCACCAGCAACTACTATCAGCAGAGTTACAATTGACTATGAACGAGTGGTATAACCGGTGGTTAGTAGCCACTGAATGGCCGCATTATCAGTTCAATATGACCTGGTGGTCCTCTGCACACTCGGTGAGACACATATGCGGTTATATACAATCATGGAGGGGGTCATCCGTTTCTATATTGGAGTGCAACGAGTCAGTTTCTCCCAGTATTTCATAGCCCCTTTCCAACTCATATCCGATGGTTGGGGTATTGGAATACATGGACGATTGCGTAAACGATGGGTACAATCGTCCCTGGGGCGTATCCATGGGGGAAGGGAGGCTTAAATAGTCGTGTCTCGCGTAGGTGGTACTGAGACGGATGGCCTTTCGGGACATTGCGCACATCCTGTTCGGTTAAACATCCTGGACTGGCTCTGATTTGGGAGGGACAGCTGATTGTTGTAATCACGTTCGTGTTAAAATTGTAGTTGCGACTGATCACGAATTTCAGTCAGTTAGTAACAAAAACAAACGGATTCGGACGATGAAGTTCGTTGTTTTTCCACTAATTAATTTTTTAATTACTTAGTCGATTGCTCCATGATTATCCAACTGTCCTCTTCCCATATTCTGGGATAGTAATGATAATAATGATGAAATAATTAACGATAGGGAAAACACGACATTTATCAACTTTCCATCCCTTTACAGTTTCGATTTCGATTCGAATAGTTCATGAATTACTCTGCGGTGTTGAGCAACCAACCACACACTGGCATTCAACAATTTCGAAATCGGTAACAAATGTTGGAAACGTAGCGTTGGAAAAGTGAATGGGTACAGAAGTATAGATGATAAAATCAAACATGAGGGTTCACAGCACCATCAGAGCTTCAATCTGACAACGTTAACAATGTATATAAATTTGAAAATACAATCTGCGGATGATCTCGTATTCCTGTTTTCAGAATTCACAGTGTAGATATTTATATGAATGTGTAATACCGAGTAGGGAATTTTCCATTTCGAATTTGCATTTTTCATTTCGTTTCGGTCCATCTATTTGCCTGAACCCCCATTATTATTATTTGGATACCCTCGTGAAGAATGTGGGCTGTCATCGAAAAGGGCTGTTAATCTTAATCAATTGAATTTTTCATTTCCCTTCGACTGCAGTACAGAAATTATACGGTTTTTATCTCATTTCTGGGGTGGATGACTCTTTTTCAACTACTTGTTCTCGGGTGAACAGAAATAAGACTTAATCAAATAAAAAACAGCCTTTGTCGCTGAATAAATCCAACTGAATAATCAATAAACTGGAGTTTTCTATGGACACACCTTCGATATAGGAAGCGCTTCGACTACAAATAAAGTCCATTAATGTACAAAATCAATGGACATTGAATTATTCATCCCCCTCTCCCCCCTATTGTCTATTCACCATAATCAATCTCAATCGTATAGATGTCAGTAAATCGTTCCACAGTTGAGAATGAAATTAAAAAGAATATCTTTCGTTTTCGATTTACTGAGTATATTTCATTGCTCGACGTGCACTCCCATCTCTCTCATTGATCCGCAAATGAAAGACTTTCCGAGCCGGAGGGATCCGAGTTTATGAGCTCTATCTCCATTATCGGGGATTAATGAATTGTGAATCTGAGATAATTTTTAATGGGAAAGAATTATCGTCGATGTGACTGCACAATTCCGTCATTCAGCTGATATTACATTCATGATTTTTTTTTTACAAGCGAACAAGGATATTGAGTTTCCAATTTCAATTTATATATTGTTACTCGGAGTGGGATGAATATGTTTCCATTACCAGTTATTGAACACTCACGATGGAAATTGAATATGACGGGGGGATTTTTTCATAGGGGTTTTTATTAATCGTGAATATTGTCACCAAGTATTTATGTTTTGTGTGACGATTTTTTCTGAAAACGGTTTATCCCATTGAAATAATTCTTTGCGGAAAATCGTTCCATAATTCTGAAGATTTCTAAAAGATGTTCAATAGACCAGAAATATCAGCGCGGACTAGAAGGTTTTTTTATTTTTACAGCGACGCCTGTAATCGGTGTATAATACATAATACTCTTTTGACAAATCACCCGTCGCATCCCTCGCCGCCTATCAACTTCTTCATTGCCCTCTCTAACATTTTACGATTCGTTCTTCCGTACAATAAAATGTCCCATACTCCTGAGGTATCATTTTCTTGTTGACTGAAGGTCTGGGTAACGAACACACGTGCGGAGAATATGATATTAAATTCGTTGGAATGCAGGATAAATATTACACTACGAGAACAAATTATCGTCACGTTCAGTAAATTTTTCCGGATCACCGGTGGAAAATTCACAATTCGTCTCGCCCTTTTTCCTCCCCTCTGCGAGTGTGGAAAGTACGATTACGTGACTTGTTCGATAATTGTTCTCAAACTTTTGTTTCCCAGCTATAATTGTGACTGCTGACAATGTGAAGATGAACTGAAAATAACCAGACAGGCTGAAAGCCTAAAATAATCTGGCTAGGATAAGCTCAAGAGACTATTCCAAAATGTTCCGCAACTTTATTATTTACGAGCACCAGACCCCAGTGTCTGAATACCGAGGCGTTGTTGTTCACCACCCACCACCCCTATCAGCTGCAGTTACCAACAAACCGCTGTCTGTGTACGCGAGTTGGTTACGTGTCTCCGGACAATCGCAGAAATAATTCAGAAGCTTCGAGAATATCAATACCTATTTTACTCCGATGTGAGTGAAAATCTTATCACGTACAGGCTGATCGGAAAAATATTGGCGGTGGCTTTTAAGTATAAATATTTTACAAGCCAGAACATTAATATCTGATGGGTGATGGACAGTTTTATCTCATGAGTTAATTCTGATAATGGACACCCCATTATCGAGAGTTCAAGTATATTTTATGGAGAATAGTATATTCTATGCAGCATTTGTCTTGAATCCGGGCAATAATCATTGATAAGATGATGCAATTAAAATTAAAGGCCCAAGACATCATAGAAATAACGCTTGGGAAGGCATTAATTAATCAGGAATTGATAAATTGACGGGCTATTCAAGTGAGATTGATGTCATTGAATGTCTGAGTGCCATTGATTTCGATTTTCTCATCAACTAGGATTATCATAAATGCAAGGTACTGCATGTATTTAATTGAAAGTGACGGACTATGTGATGATCCGAATATCCTCGGGGAATCATAAACACCACAAAGGAATTAATAATTTTAACCTTTCCCCGAACTTCAGAAGGATCAAAGGTCAATATTAAAATTTTGATCTTTACGTTTAACCTCACGTGGGGGTAACACAGGATCCTCTTCCCTTGACGTTTAATTCTCGTTTGACTTTCATACAAAATCCACAAGGGTCGCAAGTCAGTAGTAAAACAAAGATCTGCCCATTTGACCTTAACGCAAGATGGCCTATCATATGTGACCCTCCACGAGAGTCACATAAATCCTAGCATTTCATATTGTTAGTCGACTATTTGGAAATTCAACAGAATCTCGCAAATAACCTAATAAGACCGCCCTTCTCTAATTACATTCCCAAATTTCCTTTCGCAGCCGCTGTAACCCTCCCCCCAAAGTGGATAACTAAAGTGGAAAAGACACGAGGTGCTAAAAAAAAACTAAAAGAAAAAAAAACTACCCCACAGTGCGACTCATTCTCAACGAGGTGCAAAAACACTCTTACGCCTCGACACTAATTAGTTTCTGAGTTAAAGTGGCTCGGGGGTTGCAAGGAGACGAGCGAGCGCCTGTCAAACTCTCCTCGGGGGGTCGAGAAAGGCGGAAAATGAAGAAATAGAAATAAACGAAGGGCGGGAAAAAAAAGCAATAGAAACGGATAAAAAGAGAGACGGGATCGTCCGGGTCGCAAGGGGTGCGGGAGTTGTTTATTTTTTCCTACTTTTTGGGGTTTTGAGATGATCACAGGGAAAAGTTTTTCGGCGCGAGAGGACGTCGGTGGCTCTATACCGGGGTTGAAAACTTTTTAAGAGAGTCCAGATCCACTTCTCCAGGAAGTAGAGGGCGAGGAGTCCCTGAAGTACACGGACCAACGTAAATTTACTCGAGGGGTTGCATTTATGTGATTATTTTATTCGTGTACATTTAATCACGAATTTTACAGTTATCTATCATCGTCATGTAATTAATCACGAGTATTTTTACTATCATATTTCCCATCCACTTTCGTTCTGGCCCTTCAATTGAAATCGAAATGAGTTGAAGAAAAAAAAAAATGAAAATCACATTAGAAAGCAGTTGCCTGACGGCAGAGCCGCTCTGGAATGAGTTTTCCCAAGTGGAATTACCACCCACCCACCACCTCTCAAAATATGGTATCTTTCTTTCAACTACCTTCCGCTTTTCGTCATAATTAAAGTCAATTAATGCAAGAAGTAGAAATTTATTCAACCACATCCGTTCGTCCGTCGAGCACGAAACACTTTGCACTACTCCACTCATCTTCCCCTTTCATTCCACCCCTCTGAGCCGACCGATTTCCCTCCTCTCTCCTGCCCCTTCCCCCCTAAATTCACAACTCTCGCTTTTCCTTTTCCGCTTATTTTCTCTGTCTTTTCTCATCACTCCGTGTTCATTCACTCGCTGGATAACTAAGAAGGAAAAGCCTCATTCCTCGGGAAAATGTTCTCTCTCTCTTTTTTACCGGCTGGTGTACAGGGGTAAGGGCGGAAGGGGCTGGGGAGGCTTCTTCCTTGAGGGGGATATAACCCAGCGTCTACGATTTAAGATCTACGGTAACATTAATTTTACCTCACGGCCCGTCGGCCGACTTAATGGCTTCTCTCGGGGAACAAATTTCTCACCTAAAGGGAAAATACACTATTTTCTGTTTTAAATATTGGTGATGTTGAAAATGTCATGTATATCGGATTACCAGATGTATCATTCGAGGAACCTGCTGAATTTCACTGGGAAATGACACCACACCGTTGGGATTACGTGGATTGCACGTGATTACAAAATGCAAATTAAAAATACAAAAAAATGCCCTTCAGTTATTTCCCGGCGATTTTTTTTGCATCACTCGTGTTAATACTTTTGTTGAGTATTATATCCGTTGGAAATATGTTGGAAAATCCGATTTTCCAGGGCAGGCGATTAGGGATGTTTGAATGGCAGGTTGAAAGGCCTATAAAAGCGCGACATAATTAAAAGTGTATTATCCCCCAGCCCCCCGCCCTAAAAAAAATAAAAATAACCTGAATATCTTCGATGATCTATTCGACGCACAGCCCTCACAACCCTTGAGACGCCCTGCGATTGGATACCACCGTCGGGGTCACAGTAACCAGTTGGCCATGTGCCATCCACATAGAAGGGCTGATGCTAATAAGTATACCACCATGGAGGCCCTCCCTCGCCCTGCTAATATTCGAGTAGCCTGACAAATGCTTTAATACCTGCCATCGCCAATACCTACACTTCGCCCCCTGTCCCACCCCTATAACTACCACCCCTCTTTTTTTTTCAGAACTTTCTCTCGCTTATTGCATCCACGTATTCGAGCAACTGTACTCCCTCCTCAGGCCCTCTCACCCCATCCCATTCTCGTCTCCTCTTTTTGCTCCCACGTCCGGTGTACGGTGTGAGAGGTTATGTAGACTCTACGGTCGGTAGAATATTAAAACAAAAAAAAAGAAGAAAAAATAAAACAAGTTTTTTTTTTGGTCGCTTTTATTTTTATTTTTCAGTTGAAACGAAACTCTTCGTAATTGGAGAATTTCTATGGCACTGGTACGAGAGCAATACTGTGCACCGTCACGATAGTTCTGTGTGGATCGGCGAGGTGGTGGGTCGGAATGGGGGATGGGGGTTCGTATAGTGTATCCGTAGCTACGTTTGAAGGGAGGAAAAATATAAATTTTAAAAATAGGAGGGCAGAACGCAGAGCAGAGGAGTAAATAAACAAAACGAAGTCAGGAGAAATAACGATGTCATGGGTTCTCTGTGAAAGTAAAATCTGGCAAAGGGCGACGGGTTTTTTTTTTAGGACGGAGGAGGGAAAGGGGGTGTGTATTGTGGGGTTGCAGAATCGTGCTAGATCGCTTCAAAATATTGTGATTTTTTTTTTGTTGGAGAGGGTTTCTTTTTGCAGAGGGAAGCCAGCTTTTTGTGACTGATGGCTTCTCTTACTGATAACGAGGGGGAGGATGGGGGGAGGGTGGGGGGAGGGTGGCGATATCTTGCGGGGATTCTTTCAGAATTATTGACGTTTAAGAACATTCAGCAGTTCTTCAAATAAATTATGATTTTTTTTTCGCTGTATAGATACGTTTTATGGTCACCTTTTCCTCCCTGAAATGAATAATCGTTCGCCGACAAATTTCGGTACCAACGTCTTAATCCATTTCCCTGAGGAAGTTTCAATAAGGGCAGGTGAGTTATGCCCTTCCGTAACGACTTTTCCGCCGCGATTTTTCTCCACCATCCACCAACCAACTTTCTCACCACCCCTTGCCCCCACCCCACCCCTCTCTGTCTACGTTTCGCTGAGGGGTTGAAAAAAAAAAACTTGCACCTTCGGCCGGTTCTACGCGCAGCTAATCCTAAGGAATAGCACGAACATATTTCATGGAATTCAAAGTTACAAGACCGGTGGCGAGTGTCTAGTGTAGGTAATGGTGGACCGAATTTTCTGTAGAAAGTGGTCGCGACGATGTGATAGGCAAAGTTATTGGATTTTTCGGGGTTTTTTGTACTGGGAAATATTTCCCGGAAAAAGAGTGAGAAAAATGGAGGGATATTATGGTGGTATTTATTGCTGCGCTGGTCAATCGGTAAAGTATGGGCCAGGGGGTAGTGCACCTGTGGACAAAAGCAATATCGAGGGTGGTGATTCAAGTTATGTGATGGATAAGGAGAGGAAGATGATGGAATGAACCAGTGGTTTATTTGGATCCAGACAATGGGAGAATCAATCAGTTTTGATTATTGTGTGGATGAATATTGAATCGAAAAAAATCAATAGCCAGTGGAATTTTGTATGGAATCCGTCTGCGTAGACAAATATGTCTGTGGAATGTCACTGAATTTTTTTTCAGAAATTATTGGATAAGATAACTCTTCCAAGAGGGCGTTTGTTCATCGGCCCTTTTACATGGATTTCATGGGAGGGCTGTCATTAAAAAAAATTCCATGTCCATCGCTGGGAAAATCGTTAAATCTTTATGTTATAATTCCAAACTTTCGCGAATTGAATACCCCGAAATAGTGGGTATTCACCTCTCGCATTCCCTTCTCCCATCACCACCCTTCCCGGTAATCATAGAGTTTGTTGTTATTTACATTCCATTCTGTTTGAACAATTGACTAGAGGGATAGAAAATACCAGACAGTTTGGAGCCTCAGCTACCAACGTAAATTCATTTCGATCGAATTGTCCTCTGTGACTGCCCCATTCCCATCGACCTCACACCCCCGTATCTCCGCTGCCTCTTCAATAACACCAATGTATACTCGTTTCACTCGGCTATATACGCAACTGGCAAAATTCGTTGCAATGTAAATCGGGCATAAAACCAGATAAATAAAATGTCCAGGTGATTTTAAACCGTAACGCATCATGGCCCATGGTACTACAGAATTTCACGTCTGTTTTTGTGTGTTTAACAGGGGTGGAGAAACTGGACAGTTTGGTTTTACTGGGGTGCCTTTTCTCGGGCCGAATGGTGATTGTTTTTCCATAGATTTTTTTTTTTCACGAGGGCTGAACAATTGAAGGGAACATGACGTTGCTTTTTTCAATTTTTATTTTCATCATTTTTCACTTTTTCACTTTTGTTTTCCGAAAAAAAATCCCTTTTGGCAGAAGTCACAGCTGAAAATTGTCTTTCTAGTTTTAAAAAGGCTGACAGAGGTGGATGAAATTTGAGTTTTATCATCCCCGCCACTTCACAACCCCGAAATCATCAATCAAAAATTTAATTACACTCCAGAATTAACAATTATCCACGTAATCTGCAGGTGCGCGTTGAAATCCCTCACCTGAAATAAATTACAATCTCCAGCGATATCATCTTCAGATATCCCAACCCCATTAATACCATGAACACATGCCCAAGAGCCTCTCAGACCCGATGAACACGATTCGTTCAGATACAGAGTTGTCTTCTCACTCGTTTCTTCTTTCAATTATTTTTCACCCCCAATTCACGTTGCTCTACCCGACAAATTCGTGTCGAAGCAGCTCGTCGACATTTAGTTACGTGTCACCGAGGCATCTGGAGTGGAGATCGAGGAACATTTCACGAGATATGCCATTGCGTGACAGTGTGTATCGCGTGAACAAAATGCCGGCCACTGGAAACTCTCCTTCCTGGGTTGGGGTGCGCCCTCACGGGAAAACACTTTACTCGCTAACTTTTATTATTCGTAGCCACTGAATTTGATACGAGGTATCATGATCATGTGGGGGTGAAACAGATCGTAAATGCTAATTTTTTTTTTAATAGCGTACGCTGGTAGAAAAAAAAAAGGAAATTTGATGGATAGTTGACGAGTAATTTTCAGTAGAACACGCCAAGATAGCGACAGGATTTTTGGTCCTTGAAAATATTCTCCTCGATAAATTAAATCTATAATTTTTCCAAACAACGCACACAATAATTCACGGAGTAAAATTTAAATGATTTTCTGACGTTGGAAAAACTAATGAAGTGCCAGAGAAACTTAAATCGCACTGACTTTCTCCCATTAATTAACAGACTCCAAAGTGAAACCCCTAAATAGCTCGCAACATTCAAAACAAACACGTGAATGCCCCTTCTAATTAATCAAATTTCATCCACACGATCAGTAACTTCAGAACGATCCCATTCCAAAAGCAACTCCAGTCTTTACCAAGGGAGAACTTGGCCCTCTTGTGACACCCATAAACCTTGATGAAGAGTAGCTAGAAACTCAGCAACTAATTTAAACGATTCACTGGGTACACGCTCGATATCAAGCCGTGAGGAAGTGAAAACTGTGCAGGAGTGCGATGCCGGTGACACAGTATATACTATCGAAAGTGATGGCTTGGTTTCATACAACTACTTGGCCGCAGAAAGCCAGGGAAAATGTCGCCTGAACCTTTGGGGTAGCATTAAAGACATCCAGAATTTAATTAAGTTAATCAGTTACTATCTCGGTATCACGGTTCATTACACTTTAAGTCACGAGAATCGGGGGAGGCCCGTGGCTTCTCAGGATGAAAGCTTGACTCACTTCTCGCGATTAATCATTCATAATCTGGTGGAAAGTTTCGTCTCAACAATTTTGGAATTTATTTTTACTGTAGGAAATATGTTAAAGACTTTTTTTTGTAATTTTTCTAGGGTTTTTCAGGGAAGTCCTTGTTACCCAGGAATATAAACTGGTCCATAATACACCGCATTCCCCACTCTCTTCATATTTTTCGGCCACTTTAGCCTCAAATGATTGAATTTCGGCTTCGACGAAGGTTTTTCAATCCCTCTTCTACATTTTTCATTGACTGATTGGAGTTAAAAGCCCTCCACCCACCCTTTCCAACAGCCCTCAATTATTCAAAGCTATTTGATTCTTGTTTTTTTAACAACGTGTGCATTGTCAGTTGTTCCATTCTATTTGCCAACAACCGGATATTAAACGCTCCATTTTGAAGGAGCGAAAAGTGCATTTTCTACTTGAAAATAAAACAACCCTCCTCCACCAGTATTCCTGGTGTTTTCTCCCTTGTGTTTTTTTATCACTCAGTTTCCGGTGGATTTTTTTCTGGTTTTCCTGGAGCATTGGCAGAGGGATGCCGCTCGTCTGGCCGTGACACCAACAGGAAACGCATTCTACTTCTCGTATCTTGTGATTTCTTGCATACGTTTTCATTCGAAGAAGAATATTGCAGTCACACGTTTCCATTTTCTTATGGAAATCAGAATTCATCTCATTTTAGGGAGGCGCGTAACACAAATAAGTAAATACAAAAACGAATAAATTTTTATTCTTAACAAGATCTTCCCGAAATTGTCAGAAAAATACTCGAAAAATCTGCAGAAGATCATATACAATTTTCCCTAATTTTCAAAGTTGAAATGAGGGAATACAAACTCATAACAATTGTTTACAGAGCAGTAGAATAATTTTTATCAAAGAGTATCTCTTTGTGTCTGACAAATTACGATACCGCTACTTAAATTATCCTGCCACTTCCATAATTAGCAAACGGAATTGAGTTTCCCAATTTTTCCTCAATATTTATCTCCCCCCATGAATTTTTAAAAAGTCCCTTCCTTTGTATTCATTTCAATATTCGGTTTCCCCTTCCACGTTCGATATGAAACCCGATCTAGACTACTAAATCGAAAAAAAAAAAATTTCCTCGGAACCACCGAAAAACTCATATCAACTAGAATCAACCGATATGGAAAATACCAATTTACTTGGAAAGATACGAGGTTTCACGTTTTGTCCACAATCAATGGTACGAATCATTGGTAGAAATGAAATGGTCGAGATGACAAGGAAATACGTTTGTTGTATACGAATCGATTCATCGACACAGATTAATTAACAACGACGAGTGGATGCCCGAGTTAATTATCCAGTTGTTGTGATGAAAATAAAGTTAAAAAAATACGTATCTGTGAACCCACTGAGTCTGATAAAATCGCTCATCGTTGTCGCTGTTCCCTGAAATTTTGTTTCAACGATTGTAACGAATTTCACTGAAGTTATACAGAAACAAAAAAATAAATAACACACAGAGGCCATAGGGGGACGATGATGTGAGGATATGGTTGAATAAATATGAGTAAATACTGATTCTTTTATTCCCTCGCAATTTGTTACTGAATTGACTCTTTGCATGACGCGACGAATCGTTTCAGTGGCTTTCAATAAATCACCAAATGACCATGAACTACACATTTCGTCTAATATTTAACATTAAGTCGTCTTTACAGACATCCAATTCTTCAGCGAAATGGTAACCAAAGGAGTCTTTCTTCTATTTGACAACTTTCGCATCAACTTCTTCCCTCAAATTCAAGAATTCAGAATTCACATTTCTCGTTGGTAGATGTGAAAAGGCGAGAGGAGTAATGTCAGATGCTGCTGAAAACTAGACGATAGCGAGGGATTTGAGTCAGTAAGAACCAGCGTGGCAGGAGATGGGGGTAAGCTACTAATTGCAAAAGCAATTTTCCTCAGTTGGAAAATGAGCGCAAAATTACATTAATTTTATTGATTCAAGGGAAGAGCCTCAAGAGCCGTTCAACTGTGCCACCCATCCCCACAGCTGCATGAACTGCGCTGTAGATATGAAATGTGCACCATTTCTGGAGAAGCCGACGAACGAGATGAGCTCTTCCTTGATCTCTCGTCTGGCGTGCAACTTCTTCTTTTTACTCATCCCATCGAGAGCTCTTTTGCCATTCAACATTTTCTCGAGCATTTCTCCCTTCTTTTTTATCCATTTGAGGTAATCATTCATTTATCACGCGCTATTAGGAATTATCGCGATGACGTTTCATTGCGAATTCAGACGAGGAATCATCTTCAATTGATTTGTTGATGGAACCGCGAAAAGTGTAAAAATGGCCAGACACGCTGACAGAAATAATTTGTTCTACTGAAAAATCGTTTTCCTGAGGAAGATTGATTATCGTATACCAACTATTTACTAAGGGCGAGTCGGAGATAAATTTTATTCTGCTACTGGAAAATTCTTGAATTCTCGCCACTGGATTTTTTGTTTTTCTTTCTATCCTCGCACTTTGTCGTCCGACATCAGCAGACCACACGCATCAGTCAAATCCTCCCATCATTTCATAACCTCCACATCACATCCTCTCCACTAGCTCTACCTCATCTGACTCATCGCCCTCCCTCTCATTAACTCCCGCCCAATTCAGACGCGCAATTAATTCCCTCTTTTGTCGACCGCCGAGCACAACTAATCGCATCCCCTGCACGCGGTACCCTCTCCCTGCTTCATTAAAACGTTTAAATGAAAATCGAGTGGTCCTGGAGGCGTTCTTGTACGTCCGATGTACGACATTAGTCCATTAAATCGTGACAGAGGCCACCATACTGGCCACTCACAGCCACGTACACAGTCCAACCCCTGTTAAGGCTTGTACGTAACCCACAACTAAAGCCAACGATATTTCCTCTTTATGTCTCTCCTCCCCCCCCTTGCCGTAAGCTCATCCCCGTCCGTTTCTACTGGCCTTTTCACCCTTCTCTCACACGCGCGCAAGTAAATCCACGAATTTATGAAGCGATTCCACGGAAATAACACACGCGTTACCACTAATTTCGGCGATTTAAGTCCGACAGGAAATGGCTGGAAGACAGTTCTGTAATGAGGTTTCATGGTGGTGGAGGGGTACTGGATTGCCGGGGTGAAAACGTGGGGGGGTGGGTTTGTTTGGGGGATTTTACCGGGGTCTGATGCCTCGGACATTGCGGGATATTCCCCCCGGCGGGAGATGCATCATTGACGGTTGGCGGTCAAAACCGTGAGGTGGGTTTATGTTTTGCCTTCAGATATTGTATGGACATGCATTATGGAGATGACGGCTTGATTGGATGTAAATCAGTTACATTGCGGATTGTCTCGGTCGGGGGATTTGGATAATTGAAACATCAAAAGGCAATACCGGGATTTTAGAAAATTAGAATGGAAATTTCGAGGGATAAACTATGTTGTGAAAGCCAGAATTTCAATGGTTTTGTCGGGAATTTAAAGGTTCATGGGGAGCTTCTGATAAATAATTCTAGCTCAATGGCTTTTCGAGGACTTTTGGCATCCTCCGCGGCAGGAGATGGAGCATCGCCAGTGGTGGGCCGAGGTGCACCCAACACTGGCTCATCCTCGGCGCACGGTCGGCGACTCATCTGACTCACGCACATTTTTTTCAAGATTTTTGGAAACGACTCTCTCGGCTGGAAGCGCACATGATTTTGGATTTGAGGGGGTTTTGAAAGGGAATTTGTCATAGGCCAGAACGGAATATTTTTACTAAATATTTCTGTCAGCGTAGATAATTTTACTCCAACTTTTCTCTGTACTCTCGAAACACTTTTCTAGCACTTTGATAAATGGCATGAACCCAGTACAACACCGAGTATTTTCCCAGCAATGTGGTATGACAGACTCGTTTCACGTTGAATAAAACATGATTTTAAGAATTTTAGTTTCCGAGGTACAACGCTTGCCAGAAATGCTTGGGGCACGCGGAGGCGAATCTCATGGCTCGTGTCGCATTTTGGTTAATTCATGGATGGAAGTGAGATGCGCATGAGTGGCGTGTATATCCAGTGGCTGGATGCCAAAAATAACGCCTTGAATTTTTCACAAATACCTCCGCTTTATCCTCTTTATACTGAAACCGAAAAAAGATTGAAAAAAAAAAATGAACTCAATGTTCCATCAAATATCCGAGAATATTCTCATCTTCATTTGGCATTCCGCATCGGTGCAGTTATGATCGATTGATTTTAGTTTATTTTTTTTTTCTGGCATTTTACGTTTCAACTCCGGAGCCCAGAGAAAAATCCTTCACCTCCGGCTTCTTGCCCTTGTTCGATATTTCATTCATTATTTCTTTTTCCTCGTTCTCTCATGTCTTATTCCGTATATAGATTTATTTCTCAGTACATAAGGCGTTTTATTGAGACAAAATCGGTGGATATTCTCGGCACGTTTTCACGGAGGACACGTTGCGCATCACCGGTACTTTGTCATTTCATTTTTATCAGAATTTTTCATCTCATTCCGTGCAATAATACTCCACGTGCTTCACTGCCTGAGATTCTCCATTTCTTGGGATTAAAATTGTACGCCCTAGACCGTACATTACCCGCTTCAACTCTAGACGATACAATATTCCCATAATGAGTCGATTATAACCGCTCCAATGAGGAGAGAAAATTTTTTTTTCAATCATTTTCTATAAAAGATAAAAAAGAAGTTACTTGAAGAGACGGCAATTTTTACTGGAAACTTTCTCTCCGTGGGAGTCCCTTCCACTGGAACGACAACATATTCACATAATGAATCGCTTATCATCACTCAAATCGCATAAATACCGGTCTTTCCGCTCGCAAATCGAGATTTTATTCCGCTGGAGTGGATACTCCTCGA
The DNA here is from genome assembly GCF_034640455.1 of Diachasmimorpha longicaudata. Classification (NCBI taxonomy): domain Eukaryota; kingdom Metazoa; phylum Arthropoda; class Insecta; order Hymenoptera; family Braconidae; genus Diachasmimorpha; species Diachasmimorpha longicaudata. Next base: position 3,431,420 of record NC_087237.1, read on the forward strand.
TTATCTCCCGCGCAGCGTTCTTCTGCGCACAGGAGTGTGGGTCCGACCCCCCTCGTACTTTACCACTGGTTATCACGACTTCCTGGATGGGTGGCACTCATAAAATTCACCCGTTATCGTTTACGGCTGCTGCAGCCACCACCATATGACACAAGTTTTGTTTATTTTTTTACTTTTTTTGGCCGGTGTGTGTACACTTGTTTAGAGGGGTTTCTTCTCATACTTTGGGGATGGGGGAGCAAACAAATCTGGAGAGTGTATTTTGAGGTTTAAGTTGTAAGAATGAAGGTGGGCTCTTGAGATGTTTGGGCGCTGAAGTTTAATGCTTGTTGGGCCAAGTTGTTTTGAGGGATAATCCGGGGTTGTTTGGAATTTATTCGACGTGATGATGACACGTTCACCACTGACTTGGAATAAATGATGGACGTCTGTCCGGACTATTTGATTGCGATTGGACTAATTGCTCGAACCCGGAATTCAATATTTCGTCTCGGTGCAATTACCGGGAGTCGCTTTCGGTTAAAATTACCCTCCTGGTTGTCAAGGATCGTCTAAAATAATTCAGGAATTCGCTCCTGGACTTTGGGTCAAGACACTCGACCCAGGTGTTCCGGTTTACAATAATGAAATCCCCAATTGTTGCTCAATAATCCATGATAGTTACTCACCACATGGCCCTTGATGCTCGACTCTGGTGTTCGTTCGGTTGCGACAGCTAGCCTGTCGCATGAGACACTGGTTACCATACGTCACGTCGTCACTACCGCAGACCGGCTCTAATGTTGGCGGACAATCCTGAGGGCACTGGCAGAGGCCACGACCCGTCTCCGACACGACGCACACAGCACCCCAAGCGCAGTAAGTTTTTTCACATGGCTCTGCAATTAAAAGAGAATCATATTAATGCTTCGTCAACATTCCCTCTGCATACGGTAAAATCTCCCTCCCCCACTCCTCCACGGCTTTTTAAATTCCCCGAAAACTGGACATTAACTATCCTCGTTATTCCCTTTTTGTCCAGAATAAACTTTTCATTCGTCGTTGGAATGAAAAAAAAAAGTGAAGCACATTAATTGTATCTCCCATTTTGTTGTATTGCAGTACAGATATCTCATTCGCAACTTTTTCCACTCCAAACTGAGCCATCCAGACCTCGTCGCCGAGTATGGAACTGAGGGAGACAACAAGAAAAAAAAAATAATGAAAACGAAAAATAAAAATAGCTGGAAGAAAGGAGGAGAGAGTCGAAGCTTTATATTGTGTGGTTGCGACGCTGGGATTTAACGACCACGACGACAATGGCATCAGGAGTGCGACGTGACCCGCAATATTTCGAGAAAGTGGAGATAGAGAAATGCCGGATGACGAAAAGCCGTTGGCACGCAGAAAACTGGAGGGGGATGGGGTGGCGGTGGGTGAAATGCTTTGGGTAAAAAAGAAAAATCAAAAAATATATGGAATATGAATCAACTCTGAGGATGAATGTGTGAAGTCGACTGTTTTCTCATCGTCTCTCATATTCTGGACGGTGGAGCAACACCTGGAATGCATTTTTAGGATGAGTTATTCCGTGAGAAATGAGAGATCTTTGGGGGAATTAATTATTAATTATACGGAGATATGCGGGATGAAAATTATCCGGTCGTTATATAGAAAATTGCTGGCTATCATTCCGTCGGAAAGACCACGAAATCGGCGTAAAAATAATCGAATTCCACTCTATGAATCTTGAAATATTGACCATCAAAGGGGAATAGTCTTGTCTGACCTTTGTGGGCTTCTCCCCTTAACGGCAGATCGTACTGGAATTTCCAGTTGGAAGGGACTTCATTTACCGCTCTAGTGCGTTCCCTGATTCACCTATAACATCAAAGAATAAGATACCCCGACACTTGCGGTCTCATATCTATTCGATTGATCCCAAAAAAGACTGAGCCTGAAAGATAAAAACAAAACAGATGAGAATCCCCAACTCGTTAATTTTAACCGCTCTCCGATCGACACCGAGAAGCCCGGAAATCTGTTCGAGCTAATCCCTGATCATTAATATAGCAGACGACGTGATCCTAGGGGCAGGTGAGAAAAAAATCGTTCGATTCACACAAGACTGGGTCAATCGTCTTTCCCACGGTGAGTCGGAGGAAAGCTAGAATTTTTTTTTTTCATTATTTTTTACCATTGACGAGTAAGCTTCTTTATCCACTTCTTTGGGTCTTACGGGCCGTTCTCTCAAGCCTTCACGAGAAGATTAGTGAGTTGGAATCGTCAACATTCTCTAGAAACGGCTTATCTCCTCGTCCAAATAAAAATAAAGAAACCCTTTTAAAAACTTCCAGAAAGAATTTTTTTTTATTTCCGAGTGGAAATATTTGAAGCCTTTCGTTCTTTGATTTTTGTATTCTTTGAGTCTGTCCCCACACTACAGCCCAGTCAGTATCTCCTGATGGTTTGGACCCTCAGCCCCAGGTCGAAAAGGGACAAATTAAATTTCTCCATGAATTCTCACCCAAGTTCGTTATCCCGATGAACATTATTCAACCCTTACACAAGGCATTTCACGGCGGCAACTCCTCTCGTTACCCGCGTCCCCACACGTTTGCAATTTTATTTTTTTTCTCTTTTCCCAGGGTGGTAGCTTGTAATAGAACGGGGTTAACTCCTCGCAATGTCGTTGATACGATCGTGCATGGGTTTAGTGCCGTATTTCACGTAGTTTATAACAGCTAGCCAGGAGGAAACTAGCGCCCAAGCGTTGACGGTAAACAGGGCTAGGTTAAGTAGCTAACGCTCCACCGAGCCGCCCAAGGGTCAACGCTCGAGTCATTTGATCCATTCTTGGTCGAGTCAACTCGGTGCATAAATATTATTTTTTCCAACAGTGGTGGAAAGGGGAGAAGTTTTTAGGCTTCCACGGGGGAGGATATTCAGCAGAGCCATGAGAGTGGGGGGAAATTATCGGCTGAAAGGGTTGCTTTCATGCCGGTACCGAGAAAAATCATTCACATTGAGTGACACAAGCGGAAAATTGTTCTTTGCTCAGAACTTTTTTTGTTTTTTATGGCAAAAGGGATCATAATTTGGGGAAAGGGGGGGGGGTAAATCAGTTACATTGGGGATTGTCTCGGTCAGGGGATTTCGATGATTGAAACATCAGAAGGCAATACGAGGATTTTAGAAAATTACGGTGGAAATTTGAAAGTTAATGCGGAGCAGTAGATGAGGCATCGCCAATGGTGGGCCGAGATGCACCCAGCACTGGCTCATCCTCGGCCTACTGTCGGCGACTCATCTGACTCAGGCGCCTTTTTCAGGGAAAAAAATCGAGTGACTTTAGAAAATAATATTATGGAATGAAATAACGGAAATTAGAACGGCTTGTCTGACTTTAAATTAGCTAATCTCCTAATTTTATCGAACATTTGTTCAAGTGACGTAATGAGAGAAGAATTTTTAAATAAAGACTCTCACAGCATATGATGAGACTATTTACATCGTGCCATTTGCATATTAAATTCAATCAAAAAATTCAAGTGCAGCAGAATGTGTGTAAGATTAAAATCAAATTGCGGTCATTCAATTATTTGCAGGGAGTGGGTACGTGCCAACGTGAGAGAAAGGTGAAAAATCTAACAGAAAAGGTTAGAGTTTATGTACTTCAATGTCGGTGTAAACATTGGTCAGTTGCCGTGACCAGAATATCCACCCGTGAGTTGAAATAAACGTACGCCTTTCGGGTCAGTATATTTTTCCGAAACTCTGTATTCTTTGAAAACACGTGATCCATTTTTCCTACTGGGGTTTATCCAGTCTAAACACGGGTCGAGGTTTATAAAAGATTCAGAAATGATTTTACGGTTATCTTGTGGGATTCCAATGAATCCACCAGGCGGCACTGCAAAATTCATGATTATTTTCCCTGTCGGAGTAACAACCCATCGAAACAACCCCTTTGACTTAATGGGAAGGGTAGAAGTAGGAGGGGATGATTTGGAATATTTTTTGGAAAATAAATTTTGAAGCTCTATTGGTAATTTGGCCGTAACTTCTGAATCAAAATCGAACCCTTTCTGATCAATTTTTTTAATGACGAAAACTGGGTAACTCGGGATACGGTGGGGGTCATTATGATCGGAATGTGTTTTTAAAATGATGGAGGAGTAAAAAAAATCGGAAGTGTAATATCTTCTTGTTCTGAGGGTGCTATCATCCGTCATGATCCGTCTTGTCCAGCGGTCGTGCTCCACAATTACTTATCACCGTTGAGGAGAGGGAAGGGGAAAGAGAAATTAGAGGTAAGACGAAGAAATGGGACAGATGATGGGCGGAGTTTTAATAAATTGATTCGTCTGAAGAGAGTTTCATAATTTAGCTATTAATCACTGGATTTTTTGTTCAAACAGGGATCGAGTATTTGCTCCATTGCATGGGGGAAAAATGAATCTATTAATATTTAATAATTATTTATTTGCATAAATTGATGAGCATGAGCATGAATTCAAGCATAAGTTCATTTATTGAACGTATTTCGAATGAATGAATATTTATTTAGCGGAATTATATCGTTGAGACCAATAAAATTGGCATTACTCATTTTTAAAATCGCAGCAGTTCCTGGCGGGGTGATATTGGATTTAATCGCGGGTGCGGATCATGAAATTGAAATTTTCGTTGAAAATCGACTGTAATCAGCTCTGGAAATTCGATTCAACATTTTTACTCTTTGTGGAAACAGGCTTTCAATGAAGTTCGAACACTGAATCATTAATTTTGGGCCTCAATAATTAGTTCTACTCTACGTAGATATGTTCATGACCCTATCAAAGGAGAATCCCTGGACTTCCCTCAAAACTCTCAACTGCTAAACGCAAAGTGCGCCTCTCGCAGAAGCTGCGTAATATTTTCTACATTTGATTGAAGCCCGTCAGTAATGAGCCTGCTCCTGACTGCACAACGCCACAAAGAAATTCACGGACGAATGAATTGGAGAAGAAAAAATAGCATGAAAGGTTTGCAGCGTAAAATTTCAGAATGTAACTAAAAATCTTTTCATGCCAACATATTTCCATCTAATTCATTACTGCATATTTACCCGAACCTGGGAAAAATATTGAAACAGGTGAGTTCACGTGTAGACTGAGTAAACAGAGTACTGCGTTTAATAAAGGAAAATTTTCCCAACCCTATGTCACCCTGAAACAATTTTGTTTAAAAAAAATTATACAAGTGTATAGAGAAGCTTTTCAAGTCCATCAAAGGTTCGTTAACATAATCATCCAGGACGTAGCACAGCTTCAAAGGAAAATAGACTCTTTCTACCGCTGAAATAAGCAACAATTGATCGTCTTTCCACCAACAAATCCTTTCATTCCCACTGTGTGCTGAAAAAATTAAAGCCTCCCCTTTCGCCCCGAGACATTCAGAGAAGACGAAACTAAATTAGTGCCGGTTGAGAGGGCAGGAAAGTCGAGGAGATTACGTATAGACGAACAGCGGAGAGAAGCGAAAAGACTGGAAATAAATAAGCCATTGTGATCTGAGTGGGGTTGGAACCCCTGGAAGTACCCAACCTAAATCTGCAATAGTTGTCTCCCCTTTTTTTTTCATTCTAACAGTTCTTCAGAACATTTTCCATTGGACAATTGTATATCTGGTGATTTTGACGTTCCCATTTCCCATCGATTCTGTATCCATCCTCCCGAGGTACCTAAGAAATCCAATTAGGGTCACTAGGGTGCAAAAGGGCGCGAGGAATAGAAATGAAAAGTTACAAATGATAATTTTAGTCATGCGATTAGACTCAGATATGAATTCAGGGGATGAAAAATTACTATATAAATTTTTTGTTCACCTCTGATCTGCCCCCTCGCTTTGACCCTGATCAGTCTCCTGTATCCGAGGGTAACCCCACTCGACGCAATCAGAGACCCTTCGAGAGTCACGATAAATCCAAGCAGGAGAGGCCTGGAATCTCATGCCAGTGAGAACTGTACTTATGATTGTATTCTGAAGGACTTCTGGAGATGGGGTGGGTGGAATGTGTTGGACAGGATAAAGCACGGGGGATAATAGCTATTATATTCTGACATGAAGGAGAAGTTTATCTTTCGTAAGATGATCGTAGATATACCGTATAGCGAGTTAACTCTCTCCCTCCTCCATCACATCTAACGCCATTAAAACTTGACTAAACAAATAATGGTGATGTCCTATCATAATGCTGTTAAAATTATTCTGAAAGTTGGTGGAATAAATGGAACCGGTGGATAACGACAGTAATGAGTCAAAAAGTAGGTGAAAATCTATCAGTCAATCGTCAGCATAAATTATCAATTCACCAGGATCCCACGAAAAATACTTCGGTGAGGTATTTGATGAAGAGGACATGACAAAATGAACTCGACTATCGCATCAGTTACCAAGAAGGTCTCAATTTTCCCCGTAAAAAATAATGCTTCGCGGATTTCAATAATCATTCCCCAGTGGAGAACAATTTTCCTCTCTTAATAATCCTTCCATAATTACATCCCTCGCAGAACAATCCAGTAATTCAGAAGAGCTCAACTTTCAAAATGACATTTCTCTTGTGTAGCCTCTCCCACCAGCTTTTGCTCTGTGTAACTGACACAAATATAATTCGTAGCAATTTTTATTACGTCAAGTTGAAATGAGAGCAGGGTGAGTTCTCCCAGCGTCTAGGGTTCTCGTAAAGATGTAAAGCGAAATAATGGTTCGTCGAGGCCAAGGGGGCAGGGGGGTGAGAAGCAAGACGAGTGTCATGTATAGCACACAACCCAGCGGATTGCGATAATGGTTTCCCGAGTGAAATGCTCGCAGTGCAACTACTTTGCAATAGTTATACATTGGGTTATTACGTCTCAAAGCTTTAGCCATTTCCAACAAGTTTTAAGCAGTCGAAGTGCTTCGATTTCACTGTTATTATTCTGCTTAACAAACACTGATTGCTTTGTATTTACATCGAGATTGACGCTGGCGTAGGCAGTTTAATCGATATCCATTATGCATTGGCTGAATAATAATAATAATAAGTTGGGAAATGTAGACGTGGATCGATGAGGGCCGACGAGACATCCAACTAATTATCGACGCTTCCGCTAATTAATGCTCTGGAATGCAAGTGGGGAGCTCTGAACCCATCCCGCTGATCAGTTCTCCCTGGATCATGCTCCAGTGGATTTGGGTTATTGAAGGTATATTGTAAATGCAAGCGTTGAGAGACCAGGAAAATATCATTCCGGAAAATTGTTACGCCTGTGATAAATTATCGAATATAGTTATTCCTCTTCGTCGATGTCCTTTTCCGCATACAGAAGTCGACGATAAGCTGGAGAAGACGTGAAGACTCATCTATTGACGAGCCTGACCAAGTCCGCAGAGGATATTGACTTCAACGGCGATCTCTGCTGATCAACTAACATCATCAGAAAGTGTTGATGACGTGATGACAGTATTACCTCAATTGAGGGTTCTCGGTGGCACGTGATACCAGGTTCTCAGCGAGGAGCTGTTGATCGATCACTCGAAAGGGAGCTCACATGTATCATCCAACACGTTTGATCTTCATTGAGGAATATAATGACGGCATTGGCTAATATAGAGAGGGCGTACAGACGATGCTACCAGGCGTTGCAACATCAACCGTCATTCCCACTAATCGACTGAAATCACTATGAGAATAGGAATCCCATTGATTGCGTCGGTTCGTAGATAGTACGTTGAATGAGATGAGGACAGGAGGGATGACCGCATGATTGATTGAGGTGAGAAAACTGTCCTTAATTCATGCGTAATACAATGATCTTCAATTGATTATCGAAAGCTGCCGGTAGCCGCGAATTACGTGATGGCCATTCCGATTGGTCTGCGATGGTGCGGCGTCGGTGGGTTAATTAAATCAGGATGCTAATATTGAATTGGTAATCGACCACTTGATGATAATGTTTGAACATACGTCTGAAAATGTCCGCAATCAAAGTGTCATGATACGATGTTTTTGGTGAATCAGTAGCTCATGTCCTTCAGATTGATGGCTTATTATTTTGGAGTTGATGAAACTTTGGTAATTAACTATTTCGTTAATCGTATTCCAATGTTTGCTAGAGACACTGTGCCATGGAGATACATTGTTGATGGAACTGGATTATTCGTGGTGATTATTTCGGTGGAGTGGATTTTTGGATTATCAAGAGTATGATTGTTACGCCATAAATTACATTGTGGAATACCTACCACAAATGAGACTTCAATTTTCATGGAAAATGCGCCGATAGCAGAGGATACCGTTGACGAGAATATAATCTGATTTCGTTGCCTCAAGACTTACAGATGTGATGGAATTGGTCGTTTGTAAACACTTCAAGTATTTTTCTCTGATAAATATCAAATTTAGAGATTCTTCGCCAGCAGTTCAACGTCGAAGCTCATCTTCGAGGTAGAAAAATACTTCCTGATCATTAGGGGTAGATCCTTCTAGATGACGCATTTTTTCTGCGCGATAATTCCATAAAAACTTCCGGATTATTTATTCCATCGTGATTACATCATAGATCGCGCTTCGAATCCTGAACGAACCACAAATTTCTTTTCGATTTCCGTTGCAAATGCTCTGCCATCAAACCCGAGGTTGACATTTAGAGAATCCCTTTGCATATCTGTGTGACAATCTATAAGATTGTGTTGGATGACTGATGTACTTAGCAATGAGAAACTATGCTCGATAATGAAATGTCCATCGAAAGTGTATTACCCTGAGAATTCCAAATAGCTCAGCGTTTCGGTTCATTTCCTGATCAGCCATTACGCCCTAATGATAAAGCTCATGATAGAATACAGCACAGGATCGAGAAATCTCCACAGTGGGACTCCAATCAATAAGATTTACTGAATGGGTTCATGTAATTACCCATCTCTCTCCCCTTCTGGTCCATCCTAGCTTCATTACGAAATGCGTAACCAGAGGTATTCCATTAGGTGCGCAAGGGCTAGCATGTCCGAGGGGGTGTGGATGAGGTTAGGGTCCAAGCTTTCGCCGCAAGTACCGCAGGGCAACCCCTTTAGCACAGCTCCTGTCTCTGTTCCCAATGGATAGGGAGCCGTTGTTTCCGGTGCAGACTAGTTATTTTTGTTGAGCTTACGTTTGTGGTTTCTCAGGAGAAACCAGAATCGCTAGTTAATGTCTTCGGAAGGAGCTTCTCCAGGATGTGGTTCTAAAAATTCATGTGGTGAATGGCTTCCGGAGATTAATTGTCTAGAATATACAGTTCTGTGACGCGCCAGTTCCTGCGTTATTTTTTCATAAATTCCGTACCCCCGTGAAGTCGAGTTCACACAAATTCGTCCTCATCTTCTCAATGTAACGTAAACTCACGAATATATGGAAACGCAGGTTTATAGATAACCTGATAATTCAGAATAATCTCAACTGTGCACTTACACGTCGTTAAATATTTATTCGTATCCTACGATTCACGCGAGATATGTTCAGCTCTTGGTTCTCTTTTCAAGCCATATGCTGACTTTTGCTGCACTCAGAACACTGCATAATACATAGTGACTGGCAAAGTAGTTTCGAAAAAATTGCAAGAGTGAATAAAATATTCATTCTGGGGATTAAAGTTACGATTCTGGTGAATCGTGAATTTGTGCTACTGGCTGAGAGGGAGAGAGCACGCATAATGATGTATTTATAATGGCTCCATATTCCATTGGAGTATGAAAAACCCGAGCTGCTTCTCATTGGTATGAAAAAGTTTTTGATCTTTCTGTTATTCACAAAAATGATGACATAACGAGGAAAATTCCAGCTGTAAAAACAACTTGTATCGTACATTCTCCATAGTAACAGCCCCATAATCATTACTTCTTCTGAAACTGGTCTGGAAGAAGCAAGGCAAAGTATACAGACACTAAAATTGTCGACGTGTATGTTATAAGAAGAAAGAAATAAGGTCGTCTTCACTGGTTGAGGGGCAGGGAGGGGGTGAGTGGTGAAGCCAACCGATAAACGGCGAAAAATGTTTTCCCTTTTTCATTGTCCCAGGCTTGCCTCACCCATATCCCAAACCCCATGTCTGCCACTCACACGTTCCTCTTTCCCAACCTTTTTCCGTATTTTCTCCCATTTCCAACGGGCAAGAACCTGCCTCCACATTTCCTTCTTATCCTCGATTTTTCTCAACACTCTGGGCAATGGAGTTTTCACATTATTTTATTTCAGCTTCAGCCTTCGTGAAGGCAAGTTTATGAATTTATTTGTCCGGAAAATATTCACCTCAGTCGGGCAATTCTAATCATCCATCTTCGCGTCATCAAATGCGAAAGCTCGCCCATCAAATTGGGCTCCATATGCAGTGATTCCCAGCGACAAAACTCGAGTCTTCAATGTTGAGATTTAGACCCTCATGATAACTTGACTTTCATCCCTCTCCAACTTCGTTAGTCTCCGTCATTCATTCTTTCACACACTCGTTACAAGCTACCCTTACACAGAGGCCCGTAGATCGATGTTGTTGAGCCTCTCCCCTTTTGAGTCAGTTGAAGCAGGATATCCGATGTACACGGTCTATTTCATGCTGTTTGTTTTTCCCCACCGATTTAATCTTCAACCCCCGGTAAGCTTTGGAAGACATCACATTATGTTAAAAATTGCAATACCGAAGAGAAGCTTAAAAAAAAAAGAAGAATCTCCCATCGGCGACTGACTTTTCTCCTCAGGTCACGTTGGCATCGATTGTTGAAGAAAAGCTCAATTTTTTTCACCTTGTTTCCGGGCCCCAGGGTCACATAGGCAAGTTTGATGAAGGTGTCAAGGATGATATCAATACCGTCTCCTATCAGAGAAAATCGATGGTACAAATCGGGGCTCTTGTGAAATCCATCGGAACTTGCGTTTAATGATTCAGAAACGTCATTTTCGGAGATAAGACGTTGAGGTTAAAGGCGAAAGCTCCGGATAATGGTGATATGGAACGATGAGAATACTCGCTTAATGTTACCACACGTAACGTTTCCCTAAAGACATGGGGGGGGTGGTTGGCTTTCTATTTAGACACTGAGAGCTAACTCAGCACTTTGGATATTTCTTTGAATGTAGATCTATGTCGCAAGATAAGCCAAAGCGTCGTGCATCTGCAGACATACACCATCGCAGTTAACCCTTTTTGACCCTAAGGTAAGCACCCTCTCGTGTCATTTCTCTTCTCTTCTTTTCCTCATCCACCCCTATTTCCCACTTCAAACTAAAGCCCCCAGACATGACCTAAGGTAACGATACCTCCGGTGCATTTTACACTGGTGTGAGCCATTCACCGAAATGCAGATAGCGCGCAAAACTCGATTGTAGGAGAAGATTTGGAAAATCCTTCAAAAAAGTTTGCTAAAGCCCGCGCGATACGCCAGGGTTGTTGGCATGAAGTTAGTTTTTATTTTTTAAATAACGATTTTACCCCAGATGGGGGAATTATTCATGTAATACACATGTGTCCACTTCGTTAGGGCAGACTGGGAGCAAATTAATTTTCCATTCGACCAAACTTGTCGTGTAAACGTCCTGGTTTTATGTTTATTATGGAGAATGGCTGAGTTCTGAGTTTACTGGGCTACGCGGGCGATTAATTTTTGGGGTGAAGTCATGCTCGATGGGGAAGAAACGTCTGGGGGAGATGCAATCGTTCGAAATGGTGATGAAATTGATTTTTGAGCATCAAATCTGGAAGACAGGAATTAATGGCTGATGTAAGTCCTTCGGTTAATTATATTCCGGAATGGAAAGTTGAGGGGAGATGGAATCGTAGTGATATTGATGCGATAGATTATCTCGGAAGTGAAATAATGAATAAATCGTTTTCCCATGTCAAACGTGATAGACATAGATCTGTGATTGAAATAATTCAAGTTCATGCTGAAACTCATGAATCAGCAATAGAAGAGGAACATCTGCGTCACTAGAATATTTCCTATTTTTCCTAACCCTGTGATGGTGGGGTGTTCAATACCTCTGAAGTGATTTCCCATGAAATTCGGATATAGCAGATACTTTAGGGGATTTCATCCCTTCAATATTAATCGTAAGTTTCAAGTTTCCGAGGCGATCACCACCGACGTTTCACTGGAGAATAAAATTCCGGCTGATAAGGATTATCAGTTTCACTTTCGTGTTCAAGTAAATATCAAGCCCCAGAATCTCATTAACGATGATTAGCCCGCAATCTCCGGTTTTGATCGAGCCCCCATTGCTCTGGCCACTATCCGGACTACAAACCACGCACAACCACTTCCGGCATTAACTGGTAAACATGGACTCACGCCTCCTCCAGATTGCTACACACTCATGCACTAATAATAATTATGAAGCCACCCAGTGGGATGCAATAGTTATCAAGAGGGAAATCACTACAGAAATCCTGGATTTTACAATATTCAATCGGGAAGATATTATTGCCGATTACGTTGGGTCTGTCCGAGAGGATATGAAAAATTTTTATGCAGAAACCCCTTCATGAAAAACTGTAAAATTTCATTCACCCCCCGGGGACGAGGACTTTGACGAAATTTTTTTTCTCTTCGTGTAATGAGTTCAGGGAAAAACCGAATTTTTCCCCGCTGACTTGACAAAATTGACTAAACATGAGGGTAATTTGTGTCGAAATGGTCGAATTTGTCGTTCATATATGGGTAGGATTATTTTTCAACACAAATTCTACCCTTCGTTCGTCTCCACGTCTTTCACATAAGAACTAGCAATATCTACTCCATCAGGAAGAGAAATTTTAGTGGAGAGGAGACCGCAATTTGTGGTTCCCCAGATGCTTTTTTAACCCGACTTCCCTTCATCATTACCTCTCCCCTGTTATAATTTTCCTACAACTTTTCTCACCCTACAAATATACTCCTCCAAGTAAATAATATCCAACTCCGGACTTACTGTAAACATAGAACGACATCTGTTCAGCATTTCGCGGACAATTGAGTAAGTGAGAATATGACGTACCGCTGTTGTGCAGCATTCATAGCGGTTATTTCGTTGTTTGAGTCCACCCTCTGGTCGTTAAAACTATTCGATGGGGGAGGAAACTACCGATGCCTGGAATTGTCAGCGGGCACTGGGGTATTTCCCGAAGTTCCGCTGGATTGTCGTTATAATTATTTTGAATGAAGACGAGAGATGCCACTCACACAAGCCAACAACAAATAAAGTTAATTATAAAAACTGGTGTTTAAATTACATTTTTTGGACACTTTAACTGGAGCACTATTTTCATTTGTAGTCAATGTCCCTGAATGTTCCAGATATTTTAAACATTTATTCGGAATGGAATGAAGACTTTGACTGAAGGACTTGATGGAATGACATTCTTGGCGATAATTGAATCAGTATCAATCCATCCATCAGTAATATTTTAAAGCACTCATCCACTTCGCTGGATATTTTCCAGAAATATTCTTACACCTGTCTTGCCCAATCCTTCATGGCACTCATTGAATTATTGCAAAGCACCTGGTAAATAAATAAATGAAACAAGTAAAGTACAGCTCTCATGTCGCCTATCTCGTGGCACAGTTTGCTTCGATTTTACTTTTCACGGCGGCGTTATGTTTGCATACCGGGTGCTTGTGGGTTCAGCTTGGCCATTCAAATATTCATGGTGATATTTAAAGGTGAGATATCAACGCGTTTACTCGATTTAAACGCCTCTGGATGAGTGGAAATTCATGGATTCGACGAGAATCGATTTGTTTGAAAAAAAAACACAACGCAAACAGTTCTACGATAAATTGAAATAAAAAAAGAAATCAATGAAAAAGATGGAACACTCGTGTTTGCATTGATTGATGAACAGTAGTGATGTCAAGGGGAGATGGAACAGTTTTAATTGTCCGGGGTAGGATAAAAATGAATGATAAATCAACCTGGTTACTCCAATTCTAAAGATATAAATAATTTTCATGTTCAGGGAATTTTGCAATGGGCTCGTTGATAAATCGATAATCCATCATGATTGAACACTTTCAGTTACCAGATAATTTGCATAGAAATATGCAGAACCCATGAATGAAACAATAAAACACGAAAAGCACCGAGTCACTCCTAATTAAGGAGTAACCATTAAACTTAACGAGTCTCAGTAAGAGATGAAAGCTAGTAAAATTACGTATTCATAGTGGAAAGCGTTTAACTTTGTTTGAGAATGATATGCCTGTTCGACTAGTTTCAGCCCATCGGCACGCCAACGCCATCATCACCACCAGGTCTAGAGGCAGACTCAGAGTCTATATGCAAAAACTAGAGGTAGAAAGTAAGCTCTAACGTTTCGAGGGATGAAGTTGAAGTGTCGTTAACTAGTTCGTGTTAACGCAAGTGCTAGTGGTAATATACCCCCCGCCAATTGGCATGCAGGAGGAGAGTCTTGTGGTCGAAATTTTAGGGTGAAATCGAGTGCGTGAATTGAACCAAGTTCAGGTAGTTACTGTCATGGGATTGTTGTCGTCATTCAGAGGTCCATGGGCCATGTGCTGAGACAAAAATGAGGGCTACTGAGGGGCAACATGTTGCATCGGAGCATATCTGCTGTTGGGGAGGAAATTTGGTGCCGTTGATGGAGTCCAGGATTGTCCAATTTATTGCGGAAATTCAAAATTCGCATTTAACTGATATTGTTCAATGCAGCATCCACCAATTTGTCTGTCAATTAAAACACTGAGGATGTAGTATCGTCTCCATAATTCTAAAGCAATCAACAGTGATTGGAAACTCTTCATAACTTACCAATGAAGCCAGAGATTCCGATCAACGATATGACCCCAATGTGTACAGTTGTGAGCGTCAGTGTGAAAATCGTTGAACGAAAGTTTGGGTACATCTCACGGTAGCAAAGTGCATCACAGCGAGATCTATCCTCACCCCTGTATCGTGGATGTTATCGGGAGTGCTGTAGGGGGCCAATGCAAAGTTTCGCGGATCGCTGGGGTTAATTTCACGGAGCAATGATTATTGCTACCCACCAGCATGATTGAAAGTCTTTTTTCCCACGGTGGTATGGAATCGATATTTTTTCATAAGCCAATTATGAGATTACGGGGATTTGATATTTAAGAGGATCCAGAGATTTTCAGATAGTGATGCAGTAAGGGTGCAGAGGAAACAAGACAGGACGAAGGTGCTCCTGTATGAGGCAAGACGAGATTTTTCTCTTGGTTGGAAGGACAAGACAAGACGGAGCGGAAGTTCGCCAGAGGCAAGACAAGAAATACGTTATTCTCGTCCCCTCGTGCCTCGTCTTCGAGACGTTTGGAACAGACGATCCACGGGCGAGACATCTGGAATGACGCCCGTCTCAATGTTTTAATTTGAGACATGAAAAATGAAGACTCAAAGACAATGGAGTCCTCACTCTTGACACTAGTTTCACCACTATTATCACATGATTTTTTATGCATTCAGTAATAATTGAACGAGGAAGCTGCGGAAGTGCAGTTCCCATCGTTCCCTCTTGGTGAAGTTCCCGAGTTGTGATAGGCTTCCTCGAAGGCAACTAAACTATTTCTCCTCGACATCGATCACTGTCACTGTCCAAGGGCAAAGTGAAAACGTGCTTCGCAAAATAACCTGAGAAAAATAGTCCATCCAAACTATCGGAAGGAGACGAGTTGCTCGTCTGAACCAAAATAACCGAAACCATTAACCAAACGATCAAAGTTCTGATTTACTGGATTAAAAACCAACGTCGCTCTCATCACTCGACATCACAATCATCAGATTCCTTGAATAGCTGGAAATTCATGTCGAGTGAAATGATTATTTCCAACTCCGAGTGAACCGACACTCGGTCAACGCCTGAGGGCGACTGTCTCTGAACCAAAAAAATCCGACGAGATTGACGGATCGCTCTCCAGGCATCTCCATGAGAAAAAAATATTTTCACCAAAATCCTGAACATCCTCTGGCAAATTGATTTCACCGAGAATACTCTCCAAATATCCATCAAAACAATTCACAATTCATGTCCGAAAAACAATGATTCCCCTTTACCTATCAGTCACGTGCTCCAAACCAATTGTCATCAGCTCATCAAGCATCGATGCATAGCATGTCTCCCTTTTCCTCTTTATGCTAATCGACAGCGCACGTCAGGCACACGTACACAGGCACAAAGTTCCATGGGATCAAGAGCGTCAGTACGAATGCACGAGAGTTTGACAAGAGAAGGGGACAGGGGGGGAGGGGGTGAAGGGGGTTATCTATACCAGTGAAACGGGTGATAGCGACACGTGAGGCCACTCCATTTGAATCGACGTAAACGGCTAATTAGTCGACGATGAGAGGAGGGGGATTGATCATCGTCTACTCGAACGCCCCTGATGCATGCATACATATAATCAACCATGATGGCATCCTCTCGCTCCTCAAACAGGGGAGTGGAAAATAATCGAGGACACTTGGCTGGTCGATTGAACCTATGACGCGTCGACCCTTCGGTGATACGCAAGGGTTACGGGGGAATGTTCCGGGGCCTCGTTCTCCTACCTCCTGCACTCGTGGGGGTGCTCTGTCATTCCATTACTATCTGCGCTTGACGTTTACTGGCTCGCGTGTCATCGGCTCTCGGTGCATCGCTCGCTGCATCGTTTTGTGGAGGAGATGGAGATATACCTAGTGAAGGTTACCATGGAATATTGAATTATTGGACTACCTGTGGAGATTCAAAAGGCTGAATATTATTTGGAGATGCGAGTCCTGTCAAAATCCGGGCATTCGCCAAATCTGGATGACATCACATTCTCCAACATCCGAGGACAGATTGCCCTACTAGCTTCAGCTGTCGATGGGGTATGGCTAGCAGGTGGAGAGGAGGGGTATTGCCAATCGGTTAAACACCTCAGGTTATTCCCGCCTGTGTCAAATTGATTTTCTCTCGAATGGTTTTTGTACTATAGGAAACATGCGATGCAATGGAGAGACGTCATAGACAGCTGCTTGTTGACGAGAGCACACGTGAATATTCATATGAATTCGAGAATTGTTAGAGTCAATGGCTATTCGATTTGGGGGAGTTTCACCTCGTCTGTTCGGGAAGTAACTGTTGTGACGGGAGGATTTTTGGATTTCAGGAGGGAATCTACCAAATCCTAGTTACCGTTGTCTCATTTATCTGGCTTTTAATTGCTCTCCGGGTGGTGTCTGTATTTTTCTCAAGAAAGTGTTGGGAGTAACTCGATCTCGAGTCTCTCCATTTACATTCTTTTCGAGGTAAAACTCTTTGACTTCATTCTGAAACTTGCGGCCCATTTTCAGGGCCCTCTTGGGAATGAGAGAGAGAGAAGAATAGAGAGACGACAGTCGGCCAGACCTGGAAATTAAATTTCGGGTGGCCCACAGCGGAATACCAATGAAGGCAGAATAAAAGTTAAAAGAGAACTGCCTATTTCCAGGATCGAAACGATTTTACAGATCTCAGGCGGAGGGGTTGGAGGAGAAAAAAAAGTCTTGAATAAGGAAAATGGGCAAGACCTTTCCTCTCAGGTCGAAAAACGACTCCTCGTGGTTTGACAATAAGGCTGCATCACCCAAACCTCTTTCTGCTCTACGTGAAGGTTAGATAGGGGTAGGGGGGTGGGTTTTTCCATTGTCCCAGCGGAGATACCGTGCCTTTTTCCTATTCCCAGTCTTTCCATCCACTCCGCCATTCGCAAGAACCCTGTCTTGTTCGTGTCAGTGCCTAAAGTCCCACGAGAAACACTAGAACGACTCACCCACCGTCACCGAGACACTTTCTACGTGACCGCACCATTCAGACAGCCTCCAGGATATTCAACGTAGATAGTCTGTCGGTGGGGGAGGGACGACGGGGAAGAAGGAAAAATCAACTGTAAACGAAGAACTTTATAATCCGGGTAAAATGATAAAGTTTATAATGATGTCTTCTAACTCGATCAAAGTTCAATATCCGCGGGGTAAATCGATGGTGGATGAAGATCCAACGCAAGCGAAATTGTGGAAAAGGGATTTGGTGAGTTGATATTGGTAGCAATCGACATCTCAGCTCGAAAGTCATGAGGTGTGTGAAAAATCTGCGTTTCCCAGAGGAAACTTTAAGATGGCGCAATTGATTTGGCCTTCAACTCCCAAGATTTTATTTATCTTCGCTGCATCACACTGAAGATATTTCCATTGTGGTGTAATCCTCTGAAGGGTCGATTCTACGTACTTTCAATGTGATTTAAATATCGATAACCTATTGGTCGGATTTACCCTCGACGCTGGGTAGAAAATCTTTTCATGGATTGATGTAAAATATTTTCCGGAGTATGATGTCTCAAGTTGAAAGTACTTTTTTATGGCGAACCATGGGAACATCTCCCTCAGCCCTAAATTCAGTTATCGTCCTCGCTCGGGGTTAGATGGTACCTATTAGAAGCTCTCAAGATTGGTAGTATGCACTACAAGCTGAAATGTTTACACCTTGTGCCGCAGTAATGAAGTTTGTCTGGAGATCCTCTGTGCACTAACCAATTACGGAGATAGAGGATTCGAGTACCAGCAGAGACATTACAGAAGAAGATGGAAGGCTCACTCAGTCGATCGAGCAGAAGTTACACAAATGAGATTCAATAGGCGCCCTCATTGAATTTCGGAAACTCGGGAAACGCTTTGATCAGGCTGCTGTCATGTACCTCGAAGGATAATGGGAGAAAAAATCCAGCTGGGGTACATTGGAAGATGGATGAAAAGACCAGCTGCCATTGTGATAGAACATAAAGAGATGAAAACAAGGGTATGTAATGAAAGTACGTTCATCATGGTGCAGATTCGATATCTGACTCGGTTGGAATCGAAAAATTCAGTTGTCCTGATCCTGGATCTGATTATGGTGACAATGATGGACGATGCTGATGTCGAACTGCAGACAATGGATGTATAGTTTCATTCTCTTTGGGCGACTTATCTGGAGGTATTGAGGGGATGGAGTGATGTGTATTGAGGAAATGTGGGGGATGGTAGAATTATGGGGATGGGATGGCTCGATGCAATGCTGTGAGCTAAATTCTTCGATAATCAGATTTGAAAGTAAGTGAGCTGCGTATTATCGTTAATAATTATGGAGTTGAGTGGTCAATCGGATTAATCCTGGACCGTCCTATGATCATGAAAGGTAATAGAGACATTAGAGGAAAGTAAATATATTAATAAGGGGCTTCCACCCCTTTCTCTAAGGGGGTCCACGCTTGACGTGATTTTATTGTCAAACTTTGGTTCTACTGTACAGTAAAATCACGACTTTGTGGATTCATTTATGCATTCATAACTGAAAGCAACATTTTATGGATTGAAATATATGTATGGCAGGAAGCTGCAAATCCTTTGGCAAAATGTTGGAGGGAAATTCTCGCCTGTGTGAACTTCATCAATTTTGATGAAATGTGATCTTTCCTGCAGTTCAAGTCCTCATTAAGCGACTCACTGGCCGGAATACAAGTCTTAATCGATGTAAACAAGCATAAGTGAGAGACCATCCTCCGTCCTCAACTTTAACTGATAAACTATCAAAGATCTTGAACCATCTCAAGAGCACTTTAAAAGTTAATCCCCAGGACGAAGGGGAGATTAACTTGTCGTCGTTCCGCATGTCTCGACATCGGCCCTTCGATTTCCTCAGCGCAACCCCACCCTGAGAATTCCACACTGTCTTCAGCACGCATATTTCCTCGTGAATTTCCGTCTCATAAACGCGAAATACCGTACGGATAAAGGTGCTCTAGAAAAATTCTCCTGATAGTTATGAAAAAATTTAGTAAAACGGTTTAAAGAAAATTGAAATTTCATGAGCAGTCGACTGGTAATTTTTCAGAAAATGACATTCGCCTTTCTAAAACAAATAGGATTGGCAATTTTTTTTCCAATTTCTCTGCATTTCTTGATGGACATTTTACTGATTTTTTATGAACTCAGTCTTTCAGACCTGACGAGGGCATTTTTTTTCGTTCAGAACGACGCGATATTTATTTCTGAGCCAATTAGTATTCCCTCCCTTTACCCACGCTGAGAATATTTAATTGTGGTCACAGATAAAAACGTCAGCAAGAGGAAAAAGTCAAGAGTTGATCCCTTCATTGAGATATTGACGTATCTGGTCGCGCTATTATTGATCAGGTCGTTGCAGGAGCTACCGAAATTGAAGTGCTCATCAATTTATCGAACCAAAATTCCACGACACTGTGACCTTTCAAAAATATCCAAATAGTTGTCTCCTGTAATTTGCTAGCCCTCACAGGGTAATCATTCAGATGTGTGAATCATCTGGGCATCATCTGGGCACCATCAAACCATAAAAAATTTGAATCACGAGGTGAATGATACTCCGGTTAAATAATTGAGTTACACAAATGTTCGTTACTAAAAGCTAGAAAGGTGTCTGTGTTCACTGGATTTAGAAGTTCACGGTGAGAGCAGTATGGTACTACTTGTAATGCTGGTGCGGTTAGGGGTTGCAGTAGTTGTATCTTAACGGAGAGAGTTTCCAGAGGCGCCAGTCTCTAACGATTCCGGGTTAATTATGATACACAGAGGAGTGAGGGTCCTGCCCTCGAAAGAGGATAGAGCACTTTGGTCTTTGCGTCATTATATTAAGGCTGGAAAGTATGGCTCGAGTGCTCGGGGTATTTAAGGATATGGTCGTAATTATGCACTTTGGGGAGGATTATTTCATTCTTTACCGGTGAGGGCACTACGTTGAATGAGTTGACGATGAAAGATGAGACTGGAAGTAAAAGGATAAGTAACAATCATGTCCTAAATCATGCAGCCAAATGTCAGCTCAATAAAGGATATTTTTCTGCGGACGACACTTTTATTAATTAGAAGGATAATTGAAATCAGCGGAATTTCTGAGGAAATAGTGCCACTGTATCCCTATATAAATCCTGGGTAAACATTACTATTCACATCGCAAGTTAATTTTATAAAAAAAGCAAACATTCACCCGATAAAAACTGATCGATACCCCCCGATCCAATTCAATGATGTCTATCTATTCGAACGGCCTGAAAAACCGCGGAAAATTCTTTAACAGCCAATGTATTAATTATCAAACTTTTTAATTGGGTATTTTTACGATGCAGCTTGTCGGCGAAATGGTTTTATAACGCACAAAACCAACGAGCTAGCGGAGGGGGAATGGGTGGGTTATGGTGGTAAAACCGTCGTGTAATTTCGCCGGGATAATAACGAACGTTACGACCTCCTGGGGACAGCTGTGCGAACTGCGCAACGTACATTTTCTATCACATATTTCTATACTCAATAATGCCGGAGGTTTAGATTGGTTCCCACTGTTTGAAAAAAAAATATACCATTCTTTTTCTCCTCGCTGATGCGCTCCGGGGTATTTGGGAAATGCTCCAAGTAATTCACGGAGAGAACTCGACAAAGTTATCAGTAGCGTGAATTCATCCTCGGGATAATGGAAGCGCGGTTATCTGAACTTTATTCAACATAGTTTCCAGTAATCTCGTTAAAAATTTATAATCAATGGGACTACGACGGAGGGCAAAATTTTGATGGGAGTTTGCTGCAATTGTTAAGATTCTGTGGAATTACGAGGGCGCTCAGAAGATTAGGGATTATTTTTAACAGTTGAAATTGTTGAATAAAATTTTTAAGTCATTCTCCTGTGGTCTCCTCTAGGTGTTGATAAAAATTTTATAGAATATATTACACGACCCAGGGAAATAAATGTTGAATAGCGTTGAAAAATTCCTTTATCGAAAAACGAGGGGATTTTTTCCAAATCAAAATGAACGATTTATCTGCTGGTATTACACAACCCCTATTGATATCCCACCGCACTCAGTGACACTGGCATCCCACTTGGTGTTTCAATCTGACATTAGCCATAATCCACTTTCAGTGGATGTTGTACACCAGTCAGTTTCCGTCATCCACCCCCTGGTTTGTCCACACGCATTACCACCACTCCTCATTTCCACACAGTTAATTTCATTCAACTGTGTACGGAACAGTGCACCTAATGCTCCTTATTATGTCAGCAAAAATAGTCACCGCAATGGTGAATTTAATATCACCGAATAATGGCCAACGTGGGAGAAACGGACCCATTATATCGCCTGTGTTTTTTTTTGTTATCTTGCGGACAGTTAATCCCGACTAGTGACCAGCGTCTCTCATTTTGTCGGCGATTCGTTGAGAGACTTTTATGACGACGTGATGTATGATATGATCGTTTTAGTTGGACTTTTCAACGCCTTTCCTTTCTGGTTTTACAACGACACGATTTCTTTGATGCCGCCACGCCAGCCCAACCGTACACACTCACAACTTGACTGATGTTATCATCTGATGACGTTCACCCACCCTTTGACATTTTCGTACAGGGAGGGAAATATTTACGAAGAATTACGTAATCACTCGAGAGAAATAATCAGTAAAAACGCAACTGAATATTTACGAAAGGACGAGCTATCCCTTCCTCATGGCCCATCGAGCTTTTTTGATCGTAAACTTTCCGTTCTGACTCGTAATTTTGATGAGCTTTGACCTCACTCGCCGATTACATTTACTAATATATTTAATGCTTCCTTTTTGGTACTTTGTATCCAATATTTCTCTACCTGTACCTCTACCTCTGAGGCTTCGTTAACAGTGTACCGTTGCAGCTTGTTGTGGCGGTGAATACCGCATGCACGTGAAGCTCGGGATCAGGGCTCATATCGTATGGAGATTCAATTTGCGTGTAGTTAAGGCTTCAGTGATGGGTGACACGACACTTCATTTGTGGCATACGATATTGGATATGGGCGGAGATGTCTTGGGTATTGGATTCCATTCTTCATAGATTTTCAAATATTCCACTTCGACGGGATTGAATTGTTTTGAAAGAGGGTTTTGACGCTGACAGAAATAATGGACGGATCCACACTGTCAAGAGTTGGGATCTAAATCAACTGACATTTCCGCTTGAGAGTCCCACCGGTTGTTTAATAATTTCCCAGCTAACTGTTGCGTTCCCCTGAATTCTACGAAGAACGAGCACTTTCTCTATTTGCGTAACGAAGACTGCATTTATTTTTAATGCGATTGTATGTGGAGAGAAAAATGAAAGACTCTTGGTCGGGAAATTGCGGAAAATTCTCATGCTGGGATAGAGGCAAAGTGTCACGAGGAAAATTTTTCTGCGCGGTCTATCATCACCTGCATTGGTCCACCAAACGCGTTGAGTAGATGATTTCCAACTCATCTTCAAGCTCACAACATCTTTCCATGTATTGTAGCATTCCTCACAGCATCAAGTCGGATAATCCCCAGCAGGTGGTAATCCAGACTAAAGAAATGTCTATGGCTCGACTCTACTTGCCTCAAAAGCACAAGATTCCTGCTCTTGATCATGGATTCTCCCGGCTCAGAAGTGGATTACCCGGAGATTTTGAGAGATACAGCAGTACACACAGCAATGCATCACGTGCTGTGAACATTTAGGTTGAGAGTTACCGTTGATATTCACTGGCTTTGCCAGATTAAATCCATCGAAAGGTCACCGTTGAGTGATTCACCATCTCCAGTCAAGGATATGTTTCAATATGTTTTAATTGACATTTCTGGTTCACAGGGGACTCCATCACGAGCTGTTGACCCAATTTCAGATGATAAAGAGACTCGATCCGCTGGAGAGTAGTCTTTATCCAATTGGAATAATTATAAATGGATAACGATCATCTTTGATGGTTTGTTCTGCTCAGTATTCATAAAGAACTCGGGGGTCTTGATGTTTCAATCGCTCGTCTATTCTCGTTAATTGTTCAGTTATATTCCAATGCTATTCACATTCTCAAAATCATGCGATCAGACGCCATTTTGTACGAAGAAAACTTTTACCGAACTAACTTTAAAATACGTGATCGCCATGAGCATACTCAGAGGATCAGAAGCAGTGAATTGTTCAGATAGAAATTTCCAATCGTTATTTATGTTTTCTGCTGTTGCTAGCAAGTTGAGATTGAAAATAACGCTGTTCTCTCAGCCCGAGGATAAAATCGATGAAATGCATGGAGGTGTCGGTTGAGAAGAATGTATAGTTAGTGAATAACCACATGGCTGTGGCGCTCGATAATCTGTCGTGGTGGAAAAGCCAAATATTTTTCGTTGAAAAAAACTATTTGCGTATTGTGAATCCGCTATATAGAGGATTTAATTGCTTTACAATCCTTCAAGCCGATTATCCTCCCTCCAATATTCTGATTTTGGTCTTCGAAAACGGGGGAATTGAAGATAAATATTTTTCCCTTCCGAGGGGTATTGCGTTGGTGAAAAAATGAGCTGAATATTTTTCGAAAAAATGCCCCAATAAAAACGATGTCACGGGGATGATAAAATCGAATCGAAATTCGTTAACAAGCAAAAATATAAATGAATTGGTACACGAAAATAAATTTTAGGTGAAAATTGGATCTCTGGGGGACCAAACGAGAGACGAAGGTTGGTTTTATCACAAAGATTAGCCTCCCAAGTCGAATTTATCGAACAAAATTTCACCTAAAAAGTGGATGATTGTCATTTCGTTCCACATTTCACCCTCTAGAGGTGTAATTTTTATCCAAAATGTTTTTCCGTGTAGCAGCGAAGATTTCAGCTGGCGGTTCGTGGAAAGAAAGTCCATTAAAAAAATGGCGACATGACAATCATGTGAGAAAAGCAAGTTCAGACGTGCGTAAGTACAGCAAACAGTCTTTCGTCATTAAAAATACGGAGAAAGATGACGAAAAAAGCGTCTGCGAACTACACAGGATAGTCAATATTTGTACGCCGGGAGGTGACTGGGAGGGTGCACTTATATCCCAGAAAAAAAAAATAGAGGCGAACGAGAAGATACGTGCCTGACTGCAGTCACCACTTCTGAGCGCAGGAAACCACAAGCTAGGGGTTGCAGTCGAGTGTTGAGTTTCAAGGGCCCTCTTTGCTGTACCAGAGAGGACTTGCTACTTCCCAAGACTCAACATGTATATTCCATTCTATTTCCCTGAAATTTATGTTTCAATGGGACGAGTAAAGCCACATCATTATTGAATACTATTAGCGGGAAGACAAAGGGTAACTCAGAGAAGGAGCTGACGGTGTTGGCTTGTCAGCATAATTTGGTTCAATGTTATTTGCCGTTAAAAATGAAATGTTTTGTTGTCAAAACGACATTCATCCGACGGTTAACCCATAAAATGTCAAAGATGTTGTTCGTAAAAAAGAAAATTTACGTCGACGCAATGAATTCTTTTATGCCCCATTACTCCAAATACTGCGGCTAGCCCATTTCCCGAACAGAACTCATCTCTCGGTCGATGAGAGCATTCCTGTTATCAGCCCTTATCCCCTGTTATCCATGCACACTGGGTGCTACGGTCTTACTTAAAGCCACTGTATCGGGGCCTGGAGGGGGAGGCGGCTACGAGGGGCTATACAACCCTCCGAGATTGTGGCTGAGTTGTAATGAATATTTAAGGGATGAGTACCGGGAGTTTTTAAAGTCCCGGGCTAACGGAGTGAGATAGCTATGGTACCACGTCATCTCAAATACTGCACTCTAATCGATCGGAATTGGAATTGATTAAATTTCCGGTACAAAATCCGGATTAATCTGGAGAAATATTCAGGAAAAATTACGCATCGTTTCCAGGATTCTGGAGTGAAATACGATTGTCGGGAATTTGACGGAAATGCCACGAAATTATTCCTGAAAATTTCGTAATTTTTGGCTGTATCGACTGTGAAAATTACGATACCGTCGTCTAAAATTTCCCAATCGATTCCGTAATCGGTGAGTGAACCGCCAGTTCCGGAATTTTTACGGAACATTTCGCGTCGCGGGAATAATGTCTCTCGAATCCTGGTAATTCACAACAACATTCATTCCGCGTAATGCAAAATTTTGGTAACCGAGAACTCCTGAGACATTTATCAAGCAACTTTACTGAATACAAGTACACAAGACCCGTACCAGAGAGGTCCTTGTCCCATGCAAATTCGATTTCACAAGTTCGATGTACAAACGCGAACAACACCACGCCGGGGCTGCACCGCCTCTCCACCGTCGTCCGGTGGATTTTCGTTTCTGGTAACTGGGTAGCCACCACTGTACGTCATCTTTAGTACACGGATATACAGAACCACGAGCATCTACATCCATACACACATTTATATATCCATTCTATGTGGATATGTACGAGTGGTGAATGCGAATTTGCAGAACTACTTGAAATTCTCGGGGCACAATTCAGGGCGGAGGGGGTGAGAAGAGGAGGGGGAGGTGGAGGCGCGTGTGCCGGGGGTGAAATTGAAAACTCGATTTTCCTTCAAGACTCGCATTCCGGCAGATAAGACGAGTGCTAAATCATTCGGATGAGGTTTTGACTGAGGTCAGCGATTTAGAAGAAAAGAAACGTTTTTCGAGTTCAACACTTCGTGCGTTGATAGAAGAATTTAGTTTTGCAATATAAGAAAAAAAAGTTTCCAAGACGATGTGATTTCTGATGGATTTTTTTATTCATCTCGTGGACGATTTTCGTGGATAGTAACGGCGATAATTTTCCTATAACGGTTAATTTAGCGACATTTCGACCCGATTCCCTTCAGGAATTCATACATAACATTTAGATCAACTCTACCGGTGAAAATCGGTCGAACTGACTGAAAAATTCAGCAGCAATCATGGAGCACTTCACAAATGGAAAATACTCCACCGGAATTTTTCGTTTTGTTGCCTTCCGCATGCAATTACGCACCGCTAATGAACGAAAATTGGGAGTGGAAGATTGAAAATTTTGTGGTGACACGAACGGACCATTACGATCGCCCATGTGGTTCGAAAAAAGTAGAGATCTGCGATAAACAAAAACAATTCAGCTCCGTTGAGTCGAAACTGTTCGTACTTTTCCATTGGAAAACTATCTTCATTATGCAATTACCCAGTGTACCCCGAAAAAATTATCCCTCCAGCTTCATACACTCGAACTTCATAAAATAGAAATGGGAGCAGGAAAAGGGCATTAACGGCTAATGAAAGTCAAGTGACAAACAGCTGGTGTGAAGAGGAAATCCCGTCGTTCAATCTCGCGTGACAGAATTTCAAGGAACGAGGGGTAAGGGCTCATCGGTGTACGGTTGATACCGATACAGTGTTCACGGACGTCACTTTACGGAGATGCCAGGCGTACTCGTAAATCCAACTGGCATCACCTAGAAATTATTTCCATATAGATTCCATCGTGACCTCGCAAAAGTCAACTGGCGAATACTGGACATGATTTATCTGTATGACTGTTGCCACCTGTGTGTGTCAAGCGCTATTTACGATCTTCGGATCATTACACGAGGAGAAAATAAAATAATTTTTTACTGTGGGAATATGAACATTCTTAACGTGAAATATAGACCACTAGGGTAGAGCCATATGGAAAGAAAATAAGTCGCAAGAATTTACCCGACAATTTCGGTAATTTAGGAGCGAAGTATCGACGAGAAAATATTGAATTTTCATTTGTCAAACGTCGGGAATTATAACTTGACATCGAAATAATTAAATCCCCCCGATTAAATATCATCAAAACCCACCTGATTGCTTCAAACTCCACAACTCCACCTTTCGCCAAACTCCAACTTACACCGGTCTGATTCAACAAGGGCCGTCCTCACTATGTAAATTCGAAAAGTACACATCACACACCCACATCCCCGGTACTTTCAATGAACCTTGAATTTCGTATTTGGCTGGTCGGCCTTTATAACTCCATCCTCACTGTATAATGTACCAAGTCAGCATTAGTTATGACACGAACGCCAAACGCTCCTGGCCAGGGGCGGAATGACGTGGCGTCCGCAACAAAAAGGCGAACGTATCGAGATAAATAGTCGAAACATTCGGGGCAAATAGCTGAACTGACAAACCGGTTGAATCCAATTTCCAATGAATTCGGGCATTCGTTTAATAGTTGAATTCCCTTTAACAAACTTATTTGTGGTCCTGCAGCTTTCGAACGTTATGGACTGTTATTTGTCAATATTTGACGGTAAAGCGATCGCTGTTCAGCGGCCATTTGGGGTAATGGGTAGTCCTAGTCAGATTGACCGGATCCAAATCAGTTGTTGATTAATCCCCTGGATAACGACCTGGTGAAGGAAATTCCGTATTTTTAGACAACTTCCCTTGAATTAAATGACCTCCTTTTTGCGAGCTCCTTTGAGCCGTGTCCATGGCTATGGTTATTCCTTCCTGGCAGATCAAATGGAACGAGTCTCCATGGGGTAAGGTACAACTTGTCCCATCAGTAGTGTTACGCAGCTTCATATTGCCACGAGGAGAAAATTCAATGATCACAATTGCATCGCATTCTCTCCAAAACAGAACAATATTCCAGTGTTTCCGGTATGGAATAGCGGGCTTCCATTTCATAATTGAAATTCTCCACTGTTTCTTCTACGACATGCATAGACTCATCCCGTCTCCCCCACACACAGACATAATCTTTGAGGTTGGTGAAAGTTTTGCGATAAAATTCCCTATGGCAAAGTGCGCTCAGAGAGAAGTCTTCTTCTGTTGCTTGTTAACTCGTTTCCTTTGTTCCATCTCATTTTCCGCTTATTCATTCAATATCGCAACTCTGCTGTGAGACAGGGTGCATTTACTCGGGAAATTATCGTTTGGAGTGGATGGTGTACCACGATAATCCCATTTTTATTCATAATTCTATGACGTTTCCGGTTTATCGCGCTTTCGTCCGCTTTCTCCTGCGGCAATTTGACATTTCGAAGAGGAGGTGGATGACTTTATCACACCGTTTTAAAACAATTTGCAACGACATTTGAAAGAACGACTTTCCCTATATTTAACATCAACCGAATGATGCTGTCACATGAAGAGAAATATTCAATAAAAATTACGTATCCGCTATATTTTTTAACTAAATTATCTCGAAAAATTTGCCAGTTCCAGATTGTACCCCGTCGGTAAAGTAATTCTTACCCTGTCGATAGAGGGCTTATCAAAAATGTTTCTCCGTGGACTTTTAATCCTCTCAATATTTCTGATATCGACGGAAAACGCCAATTACTACACGTCAGCCTCTGAATTCCCGACAATAGAATAATTCAATATCGAGAAATGACAAAAATGTAAATGTAATTAAACCATAACACAGACGATACCCGGATCAATACCCAAAATGGTGGTATGGAATCTCTGACGTTCTTTGAAATTCACAACGCAGCGAACTCGCGCCGCGGAAAAGGGGGGGAGGGAGACGTACGACAGAAGATGGCGTACATATAAATCGAGTAACTTAAGTCAGTATAATGGACTATCGATTCTTGGAGGGCTAGCGTCGTGTTCCACGGTTGTATGCAACCGTCGGGGCGTTTATTTACTGGAAAATTAACCGTAAGTCAATGCCCGTCGTGAGAGACGCTGGATTAGGAGGAATCGCTTCTCTGATGGCGTTTCTCGTGAAAATGTCACGATTTCTCTTCCTCACTGTTTCATTCTCGGGTTTATTCAACTCTCGCTTCGCACTGGATTTTTTCCATTAATTTCTCTTCGGATGGAAAAAAAGAATGAATTCTTCTGGACCATCAGTTACCTTATATCGTTAATTTTTTCAATATAAAAAATTGTGATGATCGATAACAAAAAACGCTCCACATTTTTTTTTAATAGAGAAAAATTCGGCAATTATTTTCTCCGTTTGCGATGGGCTAAAAATTTGAATGATGGAAGTAAACCATTCAAATCCTCCAATAGTACCATCCGTTTTAAATTCCTCCCCAGAATGAACTGGGTTCAAAAACCCCATCACCAGTGCAGATAAACCAGAATAATTTTTTTCATTCAATAAAAATCGTAGCCCATTGTAACGAGAAAAAATATCAGATTTCCGTATCTAGCGGATTGAATTTTATCATTATTTCAAACTCATCTGTAATATCGAGTGGGGATATTGCAAAATTT
The DNA here is from genome assembly GCF_034640455.1 of Diachasmimorpha longicaudata. Classification (NCBI taxonomy): domain Eukaryota; kingdom Metazoa; phylum Arthropoda; class Insecta; order Hymenoptera; family Braconidae; genus Diachasmimorpha; species Diachasmimorpha longicaudata. The sequence continues at coordinate 3,461,434 of NC_087237.1, forward strand.
ATCAATACTCCGTGATGTAATCACGCTGTCACGAGTGAATTTTCCGTGAAAAGCCCAGCGGCAGTGAATATCGACGGAATAAAAAGACTAGAGCCCATTGAATATCGATTTCTCCTTATTCGCGTAACAAGTATCGAGCTCTTCATCTCCATCTCTTTCGCAGTGTACTCCCCCAGATTACTTATTTTGTGATGTTGGTACACGGAGAAGGCAGCTCGCTTTGGCAGCACGATCACAACATTATTTTTCCCATTCAGTGGCATTTACATTTACCATGAAACCGTTCTAAGATTGAAATATGCATCGCTACAGGAGGAGTTCCAAGGAGATGGGATATTTCTTGGAGATGTAGCATGAGCGCAGGTAAACGGAGAAAACAAATTTCAGAATTTTTCCGGGGCTAGAAGCTAGAAAACAACACGCGTGTGAATAACCCGGAGCCCTAAATAATCTATATAATATATAATATATAATTTTGAAGCATAAAAAGTACCGGATTCAACTTTTTTTCCGTTTTAATGAATCAATGAAAGGGAATGTGCCCCCATAAACCAGCAGAATGATGAAATGATACTACCCAACAACATAAACCTTTATCTCTGCATAAAAACCCTATAACAACTCCCAATGACAGAATATTTCTCTCCCCCATGAATCCTTAACACCACAATCAACTAATGGGTATGAAACACTCATTACTCCCAAATGTAAACTTTGTCTTATCCGGGGAAAATTTCATGAATTAATTGAATACAGCATAATGGCACCGTCACACGAGAGTGTGGACGTAGCACTCACGGAAAACAAAATAAACCGTTGGCATTAATCGAATTCATCAGGAAAATCGTGGGAGACATGGCACCCCCTGACGGTGAGTTTGAATAATTTTCAAGCGTCGGTCGACTGTAGCACCGGTGACCATTTCACCACCGAGAGTATACATATATATTTGAAAACTCGAAACTGTACCAGGAGGGGGATGGGACGGGTGAGGGGGGTGAGTAAACTAGCCAGACCTCACGAAAAAGGGAGGGCCAGGGCGAGAGGTAGACTTGATTGTCAGTGACGAATCGAATTAAATGGCAGAAAAGGGCGGGGTAGCGGGAATTCATTCGAGCCACGAGTCGATTAGCTCGAATCAAGTTTTCCGACTGCAAGAGCTTCAGTCGGAGGGATAGTTAGCGGAGTGAATCTGTCAGCGGAAACTTTGTTCACAGGAAAATTTCCTTTTTTCCTCGTTTATGGATAATTTTCATTGAATTTCTTGCGAAAATTAATGTCAGCGAAAGCTGGCGAATTAATTTCATGGGAATTTGTTTCGGGGGTAGTTTAAATTGATGTTAAATTGTTAAATGATGAGTCGGTGGGGAAAAATCAGCGAGAAATATCAGAAAAATGTTGTGCCATAAACGATCGAGATTATTATAAACATTCTGGCCCCCAATCGATTATTCCATTTAATTAAAAATTCCATCTGTTTACACACATAACTCCCTTTCCCCGTTATCGTGTAATCAATCAGTTAATATAAATGTGAAGCATATGCCATGAATAAAAAATGGCAATAAATATTCTGTCAAACCGACCGTCAGGAATCGCATTGCCGCTTCCACCAACATTGACGCAATAAAAAAATAATGAAATAAAATTCCACATGTGACTGAAATAGAGTAACTTGTCGATTTCCGTGACATCTATGTCCGATAGCTGAGAAAAAACGTGCAAGTCACGTATACTTTTTTTTTCTCCGACATTTTATTTTTCCATCTGTCAATATGTCGAGTATGGTGGACCAATGTTCCCGCCGGTCAGGTGGGAAATGCCATGGCGAGCTAATTGATTCCCACTAATTGATTCCTTTCGCTGGAGCCCGTGAAAGGAGAGAGAAAAAAGAAAAGATGGGATGAATTAACGGAAAGCAAATAATCACTGTGTGCTCTTGACTCACACACGTAACTCCGCCGAGTATTTCAATAATGGACAAGGATAGCCGGATCGTATTTTCCCGATCAACATTTCCCGAAGAAAATGTCTCAGGGAAAATTTTTCCTCCAAAGAAATCTCTTCAGGAAAATTTTTGTCCACATTTTTTCTCTCTTCTTTCAACTTTGTTATTAAATATTTGGATTGGCTCATTAATTTACGCAATTTAGTTATTTGCATTTCCCGTCATTTGACATTTTCCGTGACTAGATCAGGTTCCTATTCTTGATTTTTTTTTTCGTTCATTAAATTTCCTGGTTTTACTTTATAGTTTGTTTTTCTCGTCTGGTTTCCTTTTTTTATGGTGGCTCATGAAGTTTGTGATGCGGAGGATTTTTTCCGGAAAGACAAATCACTAGATTCATAGAGAAATACTTGTATTTGTATCTCACCCCTTTCTTCATGATATTGTATTATTCGCAAAGAGTTAATCCCAGTTTCAGTACATGGACTCGTAGAATCCACTCTCAACGATTTGAAATCGTGATTCCTGTACTTTCCCCCTTCCACCAGATGGAGAAATAGCCAGTGAGAGAGAGGGCACATCGTTTTGCAATGTAGATTGAAAAAGCAGTCCCATTATAAATAATTTAAATGCATTGCTTTTGGAACAAAACAAAAAGAACGAGAGAAACAGAATAAAGGGACCAAGACAATTTTACGCGGAAGCAAATGCAAGAGTTGCCAGCACTTTATTTCATCCTTTTTGTTCGGTATTTTTTTTTCTGTCAGTCCAACTCTACTTTTATTACGCAAAACTGGAGTGTAGAAGCGAGAATGAAATGGGGAGAGATATGACTGGACGGCATCTGAATTCTGCTTTCATTAATTAACGGAAGTACATTAAGAGCGCTGTTGGATATCATTATGACGGGGATGGGGAAAGTGTTAATTAACTAAAATGGCATATGGAGATGAGAATATTTTTTGGCTGAGGAATGAGTTTTATCGACATCATCCGCGGAATATTATATCACGGGGTTTGGATATTTGACCGGAATTATGAGCCGACTCACTGTTGTCTGGCAGAACAAGGACCTCATCTACTCACACTTCACAATTAGTTGGTTTCGTTGGATGAGATCATCCTCAAATGTAAAAATTCAACTGTAAGTCTCTCACATATCCAGCGGCACATTCGAACAATCACTGAATTCCCGGGAACTCATCCCTACCCCTCAGTGTCAGACTCATTTCAACCTTCACACTTTTTCCCATCGTCCCCCATCGACACGACTGATTTCCTCAGTTACCTTCTTTATATATAAATGGACTCCCTTTTTTTGGTCCCCATCTACGGCAAGTATCATGGATACAGAGGAACGTGCCGCCGGGATTACACCTGCGGAGCCTAATCAGTCGGATTGCTTGCAATTCGCCGCTCTTATCTACTCTCATCCCCTTCAACTCCCACCCGTTCACACTCCCCACGATTCCTCCGAGTTTTCCTCCCTCTCTTTTTTTTCCTGTACTCTCACCCTCCGATTCTCTCTACCTTTTACTATCGAACTGATCGTATCGCGGATACTAGCTCTCAAGATTGAGTCTTTCTCGATAAAGTTAACTGAGTCGGGTATGATTGAATGAGTTCGTTAATTGATTGTCAATTACGTCAACAAAAGAAATTGTCGATGCACTTGTCATCGAAATCCAATCACAGAGGGACAGCTCGTTAGTGTCTTCGCGTTGGTTATTTCATAGAAAATATTCAGAAGTCAATAGACATGCAGACGATTTGTCATTCACTGTAAAAAGTATTTTCCCACGTCCTTGATGATTGCATCTGATTGATTATGAATGATAAATAACAGTGACGGTACTGTGGGGGCTTTATTTTTACAGTGAATAATGGATTATGTGTTAGAATTTGAAAAAACTCACCCTGATTATTACTGGCGAAATTTTGATCCTTACCTGGAACAGAATAAACACACAATTATAAATACCACTTGATAAATAAACATGAGCTTTTGTTGTTGGGGGGCTTTTACGTGATTCACGGGAACTTTTGTAATCCTCTTGGTGATAGTTTACCAGCACAGACTGGATACAATTGTTTGCGGATAATGAAGAGTTTCCGCTTGGAGCACGTTTTCAGTTTGTGTGACGTTCGCTTTTACACGTGTGTATTTACAGTGTTAATGGGGGAATTTCATGATGTGTGAAACATGGAGGTTGTGAAATTGGGGTGGCGAATGCTTGAATGATCAATTGGTAGATTGTGACAGTCAGTTTTCCAGTCGAATTTGGGAATTGAGGTTTTTAAGTTCGATGGTGGCGGCTCCAAATTATCATATCAACTATTTCTCGGTCATATTTAATGTCAATGTGAGATTCCAAGGGAGGAATTGATGGCCCTATCGATCGAACTGAAACAGTTCTTCTGACAAGTACCTTCATCGAAATTTCATCCTGTCCACATTTCAAGAGTGGATACTTCCGTCGAATTCCAATATAATTAGTAGTAATGGTCTTGACGTTGGATCGCCAACAGATGTTAAAGTAAACAACGAAGAGTGCCTTCGGTATCGAGATGAATTTTTTCCCTGCAACCTCGGTCTATCCCAGCACTTCTCTAACTCACTCGAAATACCCAAGACCACTTCAGTCTCCTCGAGCGTATTTTTTAGCCCATTTAATGCCCACCCGCCTTCCCGGAGCAAATATTCTCCGCGCCCGGCAATCTCCAAAAATCCGGGTGATCGATCTGCACGTTGCCTGCATCCATACATCAAAGACGATAAGATCAATGAAGAAATTTGCTGAGAGGATTTGTCAATGGGAAAACCAGAAATTCTGCAAACGGAGAAATGAAGCGTTTTGTCGCGATTAAGACGGATACAGTGGTCCGTAATAAGGAGGAAGGGACGATTGGAGAAGTAGTACGAATACGTCTGATGTCTGACAACGGTGGAATGCTCTCAGACTTTGAACTTTGATCATGAGAAAAAAATTCTACGAGCAGATCAAAGCCTTTGCGATTCTTCTACACGTTTATCATGTTATCTCGAGATTTTAGAGTGTACACTATTTCAGTATTGATTCAATTTTCAATGTGTTAGAGGCTTCAGTAGTAAACTAAGGATTATTCATTCCATAATATTCTAGGAATATGGATATTCCTCTTGAATCAACACCAACTCATTAACTGTAAATCACAGGATTGATTTACTGAATCCGAGAGAAGTTTATTTTAGATTCCACATTTTCGCTATTCGAGTTTGTTGAACAATTTAAACAATTCTATATTTCAAAAGTTCGACTGGATAACTTGAAGAGAGAGTCTGGATTGTATTCACAGTTCTTCGGGAAAATAGTTAACGAAATTAAAACACAATTCAGGGCTCCGAAAAGAGTTTGGATTGTATTCACAGTTGTCTCGCGTAGACGGTTCAATTTACTGCTTTCGAAGTCTTACTTTCTACGAAGTAATTTCGTCTCAAAGTTGCAGTAACTCAATTTGATTTCGCGGATTAAGCTTTTAGATAAGGCTCAATACTTAACGCTCGTTCAATCGGCGCCGCCATATTCACTAGAATTAACACGACAATTTCCCCGTGAAAATCGTCAAGGAACTAGCCCTCAATTTTTTCACTGACTAAACCGCCTAATTTACGTTGGATATTGGAGAAAATTGATGCCAATAATGAAGAGCATTTGATGAAATGCTTGTAATTATCAAAGTAATCGAAAAACGGTTGAATTATCGACTCAACCAATTTCACGCGTACCGTTAATACTGTTTTACACTTCTTTATTGAATCTCTCTGGAACTAGGAAACTTCTTGAAGGAGATGAATCCTTCCCAACACTCGATCCTTCCAGGAGGAGAACGAGGAACGAGGGATTTCGATAACGCTTGTGATTTGGACTTGTGCAGTATGAGATTTCGGTCAGGAACGGGCTATCAGAAGTTTTTGGTGTGATTGACCAGCGAAGGTGATGCAATGAAGATTGATGCTCTATGTTTATTGTGAAAATACGATCTCGAGGACAAAGTTGTCCAGGTCAGTTCATCCATTGACACGTAATTATCGCAATCTCTCATCTATGAAATGACTGGAATTATACATTAGTCTTTAACGTCATCAAAGGAATTTACAAGCCATCTGCGAGAGCCGGTTCCTGGTTATGGGGATCGTCGTGGGGAGTATTGGCGACTGAGAAACGAGAGACGAATGAGAAAAGTAGGTACATAGCAAGCATCCATGTACCAAGGGCTGAATGCCGACTTCTACATGGATCTCTCTACGTATATATGTATTTGGCTCGTGTATGTGCACACCTACGTACACTCTGGTAATATAGTTGGCGACTCGATGAAAAATTGAATGTCTTCGACGTCCATTGTTCCCCGTGCATTGGCCAGAACTTTCTCCTTTAAAAGAAAAATGAGAAAAAGAGGAAAAAGGTAGAAAAAGGTCGAGGAAGTAAAAAGGACGAGTGAGTGAAGAAGACTAAAGTGATATCCAAGAAGAATTCCCTTGCTTCCAGCAATTGATATTGAACGGCGTTATTATATTTATAGAGCCAATGGTAACTCATCCCTGGTGAATAAAACATATACTCTGCTATCTTGAGAACTGAATTGCTGAGTGAGGGGTTCAATACAACGAATATCACATGACAGATTTCAATTGTTTTGTTGTCAATTTTCCGGGAGAATGCTGAGTCATTCGATTTGAATTTGAGTAGAAGCCGAAACAGTGGATAGAATTTGAAAAGTGTAAGTTTATTGTGAGGGACATTTTCTTTGGGTACCTTAATTAGGTTTGACGCCGTCAATTACTAAAATATTTTATCAATGAATTGTTGATCGAAATGTCTAGTGGGGAAAAATCGATATCCTTAATGATAATAAGTGTATACTCCCACGACAGAACTGCCCAAATTGTCTCCCCTCTCCATAGATAATTATTGACGAGTATCTGCTATACCGCACAGTCCGGCGTGAGCCTTTAAATTGTTTGAATAACGCAAAGAACCCCTTACAAATGAAGGTTTTTGGGGGCTTCGAACGCTGATCAGTCCAGCGGAAACTGCCTCAGAAAATGATTTTCGGTCGCTATGAAATCTTCTATAAAAAATCAGATATATTTTTCATGCTGAGCCGTCCTAGGGTTTTCGCCAAATAGTCTGTCAATTTGATTGGAGTGAGCTTTGTCGTCCCTTCCAATTCGATTTGCATACCAAGTGGTCAAAGTCCTGCCAAGAGGCTGGCACTTTAAATATGTAATAAGCCATTCCACCAATTTACGAGCATTAAGAAGAATGGGATGATGTCATCATGAGAAGGTGATTTCGAATCACAACTTGATAATGGAAGTCATCATCTCGTTTCATCTGCTTCTTTACGAGGCGCGTGATGTTGCGATGGAATGTCGGCTCAAGATAAAAAAGACACCGTCAAAGGAAACTGAAGATGAAGAGATATACGTGAGAGCAAAGTGTGTGGTGAATGAAAGCAGACGATTGGATATATTGCAGGTGGATGGGAGTCAGCACAGACGTGCTTCGTAGAGGGTGAAAGTTATTCGATAAACTTACATTCGAAAGGGGGATAAGAAATCCATACTGATCGGTGAGGTGAATACGCGTGTGTACGATATACCGCGAAGTGAAGTGAGCGAAACAAATTTATGAACGATGGGAAATAATATATCTCGGGATGTGAGTGTGTCGGTGTAGGTGAAAAGGGGGCAATATTGAATTTACAGATATCACTTTGTTTCCTCTCGTTTCGGTGAATCTCGTAATGTTTTTCTATATCCTGACGATGGATTTTATGGTGGTGTATAAACAAGTGTTCTGAGGTGTTAAAAATCTGGTGATTTTTGAGAGAAAATTTTGGAAAAAACGTTAAAATATTTTTTGAATTTCTGAAAGACAATTCACAGACACGTGATGATATCTTCATTAGTATCTTCCTGACCTCCCCAAGCCCTTTTTATTTCTATTACGCTCATAATTCCCACACTCGTCATATTATCAGAATTCTATCATCAAACATCGGAAAAACTTTAATGAACTTCTGCAACTGGAAAACCGATTTCCTTCACAAATAAAAATAAATGTCGTGCTCTTCTCTCATGCGCAATTTTTTCTCCCACGAACCGATTATTACCGCAATGTTCCTGGCTATCAAGGAAAATCAAATAGCTCCCCACAAAGTGGGTACTCGCGTCGTGCAATTACTTTCAAATAAAACGCAGGAGGGGGTGAAGGGGTGGGGGATTTATTCGTAGGGTTGAAAAGAGTATTTCGCCTCACCATCGAGACAGTTCAAAGACTAATGGAAAAAACATTGCGGTGGCGAGGTCAGTCTCACCCTTTCGTCACATCGATCCCTTACAGTTAACCGGAAGTACCTATGTTCATGAGGTAAAACCCCAGCCCCTGAGCCCAATAATTTCCAATTTTTTTTTCTCACCCCTTGGATTTTTAGTTTCCATATTCTCTTCCAAGCTATTCTCACCTACCCCTGGCACATCGTCAGTGCGATCCTGTATTTCTGTGCGCGGCACGTACCTCTCTTCAGCTTAAAAAATTGCCACAAGACTGCGCTCACGATGTTCTAGGGGTATGTACTGGGAGGCAATGAGGTGAGTTTCCGTTCTCTTTCACACGGGGAAAGGGGAAAAAATGCTTTTTCCCTCAAATTATTTTTCCACGAGATATCCCGGAGTTTCTTTCCCTCCGGGAGAGACTTGTAAACGCACAATGAGGATATTCGCAGGATACAAATCGTATTTTTCACTCAATTTTTATCACACAAACGGAAATTGAATGGGGCGAAAGGGGAGTTGATGAAATATTCACTTGAGGCTTGTGCGGTCTCGGGGATGATAAATTCAGTTGTGGGGGTGCAGTGCTCTGTGAATTGTCGGGATAGAATTTTTAAGGAGTGACGAAAATTTTATTGCCATGATTCAGCTATTTTCAGGTGATTGAAATTGATTGAATGCATTCGTAAATTATTCTCATCCACATAGAAAAAATATAGAATTAGAATTGCAATATGAACTTTTCCGTTCAACCCCTGCAGAGTAGTGACTGAATCATGAGCAGTAAATTTAAGTATTCAAGATGGATTTATTCTGAACGTCAATCTTCGGTAAATAAAAACTTAGAAATCACCCCCGCCCTTAAAAAACTCCTCGACGTTTCCCCTGCAATTAATCCACAACAATTTTTTGTAGCATTACCCAACATGTTGCAACTATACCCTTTCATGTTTCCGGAAGCCACTAAGCGGCGAATAATCGTCCCAACCCCGTCGGTTTATCCTCTTTGTTTTCAGTACTCCCCTCCAACAAACAATGCGGTCTCCCAGTGCGCGTCTGACCCATGCGCGAGTACTACTACTTGAAATTTATGACGGAGTGAAACCAACCGGTGAAAAAAAATATCCCAAAATTAAACTGGAGAAAAAATAACCGGGAAATTATTGCGTCAATTCGCTTCGGTTCACGTAGGCAGGGAAAATACAGTCCTGCGGTTACCATCAGGAGATTTGCTTCTCCGGAAATTCAACGTGAAGTTACAGGGGCCGGGGTTGTGGGAGGGGCCGCCTGAGGATACATGAGAACTTGTTCACACACATCCGCATCCACATCGCAAGCGCCCCCAGGATCTCGAGGTAAGGAAGGTTTATTATATTTAGTGAGTGCAAACAGTAGTTCCTGGCAATTCAAGACTATGTGAATGCGCGCGACATGAAACAGACCGTCTCACTGGTAGCGAGACGGCCAGATCTTCCCTTAATACTGGTCCCCTTAAGTATCCCCCTTATTGTCCTAGGGGTGACAGAGGGTTTGAATTTTCGTAATGACGGGACACGCATCGAGTGCAGAGAACTACTCAGGAAAAATTAGTGAAGTTGATGTAGTTTTTCGCGTGGAAAAATTTTTTTGCTGAAGAATTTTTTCCCTAAATATCCAGAAAAATCATCGAAGACCCTTCGGAGGACCTCTCTAGTGATCTAGTAAATTGTTTTGAAGATTTTTACGAGATCCTTGACTAACAAAAAAAAATCCCAGTCAACTCGACGCGAGAATTATTTGTGATTAGTCGGATAAAAAATATCTGGTTTTGGAATATCTTCCAGAAATCATTAGCAGACTCTCCCCCATCATCCCTCATATGACAAATAATTTGAAAACCTATTGGAAGATAACTTCCACTGAAACTTCCAATCCTTCATTCTTCATTATTATTATTCTGACTAATATATCCCGAAGTTGGACCAGAGATATAAAATTATTCGTCTGGAAAAATATTATCGATATTCCACTGGAGGTGACGGGTAAGGTGTCGGGGTGGTGGGGTGACACAAGGGGGTGGGATGTTACCGTGAAGAATGGAGTTAAAGGTGGAATGCACGCCGCGATATTCAAATGAGTCAATAACCCCGATTTTCCCCAGTTTTTTTCAATTAAATTCAATCCTACTTTGGTTTTCTGGCAGTCTGCCGTATCAACAAACGGAGTAATAACGTTTTCACGGTGGCATACTTGCCCCAGAGTTTCCAGATATTAAAAAAATAATCTCCCGCGGGAAAATGACGAGAGCTAGGGGGACTGTTGTGTCGATGATTGCGATAGATTCATCGATTCTAGGTGAGTATCCGGCGAGTTTTATTGTTGTTCCGCGGGGTGGAAAGGGGGAGGAGAAGTGGATATTACGAGGGCTCTCGGTAATCCCCCGAATGATATCTTCTTTTTTAATATGGGGGCTGGATAGTTATGGGGGACGTATTCAGCTGGTTTTGATGTTCATGTGACTTGATTGAGTTTAAGAATCACTGGACACATTGGACTCTTCAATTCTGATGTTGACTGTATTTTAATAAATTATAGTCAAACGAGAATACAGTGACTCGCAATCATTATCATTCTATTTTATAATAAACACTGATTAAGCTAATGGTGGAAAGAAAATTTATCACAGTAATAATTATAACTTTTTAAATGCAATTCTTCATCGAGAAAGTTTTAATTACCTTCAACTTCATGAAGAAATAATTACAACTCTGGGATTTTTACTTTGCATGAACATTTTTGGAGATCACTTTGTTGCATTTACATTTACTCCCTTTGTTGTTACTTTTTTTTTCTTTAGAAAATGATTGTACTAGCGGAGGGCAAGAGTTTTTATTGGAGTGTGTGTGTATTATACAACAGTCCGCGTGCACTGTTCTCAACGAGCCTCGGGTATACATGTTATACCCTCCTTTATCCTCTTTCAAACCCCCTCATCCTTCCATCCCAGTGTTTTCCCTCGGCTATTAATAGGAAAAGTTTGCTTTTATCTTTTAAACGCTTCGCAACATTGCTAATTTCTCGCATACGAGTCCACCCCACTTCGTGATGTAGAGGATGTTTTCAAATTGTTTAAAATCCAGGGGGAGGGTTTGTTAATGAATTCTGGAAATATCTAAATTAATTCAATATGGCGAGCTCCAAGAAGAATTAGAGATAAACTACAAGAATGCCCAGAGAATGATTAAATATAATTAGCAATTGTGGAGTTGATCGTACCAATTTTTATTTAACATTAGAGAAATACAGAACAGAAGGTACATTTTTAATGCATATAATGCCATGGTGAATTGTGAGATTAAATTGACAATAACATTGCTGAATTATTATTCGAAATCGAGGCTTCGATAGAAAGCCTTTCCCATTTTTTTTAAAAACATTTCAAGTGAAAAACAATTTAGTATTTCTCGCAATCCATCCGCTGGATTAAAATTTATCTCTAATGAAGTGTTTTTTTGATGTCAGGCATATCGCCCGTTAAATCTCACTAATAATGTTTTTAAAAACCACTTCAAATCCCTCTGCTCCATTATATACAATTAACCTCCTCCATTTCAACGATTTCGCATTTAAATAAACGCTTAATCCTCGAATGAAAAGTGATTATCCCGGATCTAGTGGTCTAATCACTCCATGAATGTTTAAAAATATTCGAACAATTTCGTATACGAAACGATGTGAATTTCTCCACAGGCATTCGGGAAATAAACCATCGGTGGAGCTAGAGAGAATTGTTCAATTATTTTAATTACCGCGGTTAGCCCCGTTAACAGAAGTATTTGAGTGATTGATTTCATCTCGAGTTTCCATCTTATCACTGGGATATTTCTTACCTTTGATATGTCTTCTCTCCTTCGAGGGAGAGTTATTCAGTCCCAATGGTCATATTCGGTTGGTTTCACGATTAAATTAAAAAATCATCTCTCCGAATTCGATGGAAAGTTATTCGATAATTTTTCAATCGTGAAAATTATTTCATTTATTTTAGAATGAACAATCTCGTACCTCAATCAAGATTTTCAATTTCAATTTAATCACAATATATTTTATCAATTTATGAGGTATAATATCCTCGGAATTATATGAATTTTCATGGAGACTGGAATCACTCCCTTCAATTAATTCTGCGTACCCTAATTTTCATCATGTTAATAATTTCCAATAATTACCTTTGATATGAGAATCTATCATGAAAAACTCACTACAAAAACCCGAATTTTCTCATTTTTTAGTTTAATCTCACTGAGAACAAGTTATCCCTGGAAATCACCGCTGACATTTTCTCCAATAAAATCCTCGAAAAGTATTCAAATAATCCGGAGTAATTATTAAACATTTCGTGCCCCAAATGCATTCCCTTTTAATACTCGTGTAATCATAATCCACTGGACTATTCATCCCCAACCCATATACCTCCCTCCCCTGGGTTTATTGATCGGTGTCCAAGACGAGGTCGTAAATCATTTATTAACCCCACAAGGGCGATTACGTGAAATAATTAGTTGAACAGTAAATTGTGTACTATGAAGGTCGCATGATGCTGCCATGTAACTATTTTAATAACACATCCCAATGGCCGGAGTAATAGACAATACAGGTCTGGGTTAGGTGGAGCTGGAAATGAGAAGGAAGTGGGCATTGTCGAGTGGTTGGGAACAAGAAGACGCGGGGAGGGAATGGAAAGTTGGTGATTCTCGGCTGTTAGCTGGCCTGTTATCAGGGAAGACAGAAATTTCAAGAAACTTTGTTATTTGTTGTAGACTCGGATGTTGGGAATTTGTATGTTTAGTTGAGTTTGCAATTAGGGGTGAGTTGTCAATGTTATTTATTACCGAATTCTGAATGCTAGAGATGCAGCTGATCCGAAATTCGTAAAGATATCCTTCGATTTATATGCTCCCCACTATTAATTCAGTACCGAAGTGATAAAAAGGGGGTACGGTGACCTGTCTCTCGTTACCAGGAGAAATGAAAATTACGTGGAAAATTGTAAAATGAAATATCTATGACAGACTACTCGTCCAGAACACTACACTCCTACCACAAGCCCACACTATCAATCTTCGAGGAAATTTAATTTCCTACAAATGTAGTTTAGATAAAACTAAAGGAAAAAATTATCCCGGATAAACCAATACTCCGTTATCCGCATTGATATTTTTCCGGGTCAAATTTTCCGCCTCTCGCGGAAAGGGGTCAGTGGATAAAATGCGTACAATGCGGACCATTTGCAATGTGCAATAAATTCTCAATGCGAGCGGATGGTTGCTCCAGTGGTCTGAAGGTAAGCGATTAAAAACAATCATCCCCTGACGTTGCTAATCTTGCACCTCCATTCATCTCCAAAAGCCCAACAATAACTCCCTAAGTCAGCAATGATAACTTCCAGGACAAAAGCCGTTTCCAAAATGTCATCATCAACAATTATCGCTTCCTGTCTCTTCATCCTGCTGCCAACGATTAATTCAATCGCAGCATCAGAGCCAACATCTGTCACAACCTCAGTCCAAGTTGTCTCTGGAGTTGAAGCAGAGCATCTCGCCTACAAGTGGACAATCAAGAATGTCACTCTACATCCGCTGATCTTCGGATGCATTCGTTCGCCGGCCTTCAAGACCCAAAACGGGAATCTGAGCTTTTGGTTCAAGCTCTTCCCAGACAGCTCCACGCTAAATCATGAATATTCCAGTAAGTCAGGGACAGTTCAGCTATCCACGTATTCTCCAATGAGTGAAAATGCAACGGTCGTCGTAGACGGAAACATTGTGATGTTTCACTCCGAAGAAATAATAGCCAATGTGTCATTAGCGGGAGCACGTATCGGTCCAGGTTTCCGTGGATATAAATTTCAATATCACCCGATGAGTCCAGGCCTGAGAACATCTGCATTCAATTCTGCGTCCACAGTCACGATATATTGTAATATCGATATGCCGTTGAAGACGATTACCAAAGTGATCAGTGCCTCGAAGCCTCAAGCATCGGAACCTCAGGCATCGGATAATTCCCAAACAAAACAACTGACTCAAGATTTTCGACGGCTCCTACAGAACGAGAACTTTACCGATGTCCTCCTTGCTGCAGGAATTCATAGATTACCCGCTCACAAATTTGTTTTGGCGGCTCGAAGTCCTGTATTCGCAGATATGATAAAGCACGCGCCGCGCAATGAAAGCGATTCGCTCACACTCCGGGTTGACTACATGGAGGTGGACGAGGTGAAGGCTATGCTGGAGTACCTTTACACTGATAGCATCTCCAACCTTACTGATGTCGTAATGGTACGTGGGCTATTGGCTGCCAGTAATAGGTTCCAATTGCCAGGATTATCAACTATCTGCAAAAATGTACTGCAGAAGCGACTCAGTGTAGATACTGCTGCTAATACCTTGGTGTATGCCGATCGTTATGAGCTTGATGAATTCAAAAAGAATGTAACGGCATTCATAAAGGACCATTTCCAGGATGTGCGTAAGACAAAAGGGTACAAGCAGCTGAAGGAAGAGAGCCCTCAACTGCTGATGGAACTACTCGTTTCTATTACTGAGGGTATCTAAAAAGCTAGGAGCCACTGAACTCGTCTGTAACTAAATAGACTTACCCAATTTCCCCATTTTTTCAGTGTTTGTGCGTCAGATAAGACGACCGTTCAATTTTTTCCTCAGACTTCTTAACGCATTCGGCCACTAACTATACTTGAAGAATATTTAATTCACAAATTTAATGAAATGGTAATGATGTAATGAGAAAATTATAAAAAATATAGTTCTATAAATTAAACTTGAGTAATGAGCATTGCTTTAGCCATCTCAATTGTGAGTAATTTGTAGAGAATATTATATTTATCAGAATGCTTATCATTAAGACTGATAATGCAATTCAAAGGTTATGATTGTGGATTCCTAAAAACATCGCCCACTTTGTGATATAATAATTACTTAAAATTCTGATAAATCCATATGTGGGTAGAGGAACGAGCGAGTGATAGTTACAGGAGATAAAATTATCAACTTGGACAGAGAACACTTTGATCTCTCCATCACTGTAAAAGAAGACTCTATTTACTTCTATGAAACGGGAGCAAAAGTGGTGACTTCACCAGATAATTTTCTCGTGATAGATAGAAGTACACAGGGAGCTAGATCACTTCCCGACGAGTCAGCCAGACATTCACTTGGTCATTGCCAGTTGCATTACTTGAAGCGAAAAATCATTGAATATATCACCGAGATTCTTAAGCAGTAAGTAATGAATAATTATTTAGAAATTATGCTGGAATGAACGCATGCTTCTTTCTTCATAATAATAACAAATTTATAAATTAAAGTCTGTGATTTCCAGAGGACGAGGAACTGTCGTTATAAGATGCCATCGGCAAGTTTCAACAACAGCAGGCGAATGGTCACTTTGAGCTGTTCAATTTTAATATTAATGAGCCATGTTGTTACTTCGCAATTGCCTCCTGTCACCGTTCATGAGCGTGCGATAACAACAAGTCATGAAGAACATCTTGTATATGAATGGGAAATCATCAATTATGGGACCATTCCTAAAATCGATGGATGCATCCAATCACCAGAATTCCACGCAGACAACCAAAATGTGCAATGGTTAATGAGAATATGCTCATCAAGAAGAGAGCAGTACGGCAATTTTCATTCCAGTAGCTTTGAAATCGAGGCCCGTTCGAGGCAGTCTAGTAACGAAATTTACAAAATGCAAGGGGAAATTCTCATTTCGGGGTTAAGGATCAGGCACACAATACACTTGAATGAAGAATCAGTAGGTGAGCAGGGAAATAAATATACGACTTCTCTGAATGAGATAGATTCTTCCTTAAATTCAATAAGTCGTTTTGACAACATCACTATACGGTGTGAAGTTGACGTATCATTCCGCAATACGACCGTGACTGATGTCACGAAGCCGCCAGTCAACGAAAAACCCCATGATTCACAAGAAGGACAATTAAATAAGGATTTTAGACAACTTCTGAATGATACAAGGTTCAGTGATGTTGATATCATTGTTGGAGATCTTACATTGCCGGCACACGGAGCTATTTTGGCCGCGCGGAGTCCGGTATTCGCTGCCATGATGGACCAAGCCCAGGACAAAGAAACTGCGAAGCTCGAAATGACCTTTGACGCCATAAAGCCGATTGTGATGACAGCAATACTGGAATACATTTATACAGACCGAGTTGCCAATCTTGATCAGTTCCCATTGACGTACGAATTAATTGCAGCAGCTGATACTTTCAAACTGTCAAATTTGACGATGACGTGTGGAAATCTCCTGAAGAAGGATCTCAACGCAGATAACGTCGCTGATATTTTGGTAATGTCTGATCGCTACGCTTTATATGAATTGAAAAAAGCTGCGATTGAGTTTATCAAGAGAAATTTCCCGGATGTGATGGAGTCCGAAGGGTATAAGAAAATGAAGGAGAAGTCTCCCGCGCTTCTGATGGAGATCCTCTTCTCCTCTGGTAACCGATTCTAAGACTGATTGTGCTTTTCCTAAAAACAACTATGCAGCAGGTCAAGTGATATAAAATATTATGCAATTAAAAATTTGTTTTACAATATTGTACTCAGTGTTCGTAACCTCTGTAACCTGATAATAATTACAGAAAATATACTCTTAACGTTAATTCTTGAATTATATCTGTCCCACATGTTAATCATTTATTCGCGTCAGTGAATTTCGAATGTAAACTCGCAAGAGAGATAAATGTGTGGGATTTGGAATTGCTACTGAGTCCACAAATGCGTCATTCAGATCATGATTCACAATTTTTTGATAGTGTTTCAATTGAGAGGAGAAGGGAGAAGGTCAGGTCCATGTGCTCCCAAGTGAAACAACAACTTCTCGGCGAGAGGCTAAAAATATCGTTAGATCAGTCCCAGCATCGTCACAGAACACTCAGAATTAGTCAACTGTATGGAATGTCAAGAGGTAAGTAATCAATTATACCTCATTACAGTGTAAATTATTCAACTTGTACGTTTGAACTCATTTATTCTACCATAAATATATAAAATACTTCATTCACTGGATGAATTCCTACATTGTTGCGTGCCCCCTATCTAAAGTCAAATGCGATAATTGAAATGATTGATAACTTTCCGTTTGAATTCTTGCTTTCCGCCAACTCTCTCAAAAATAACCCGTCACCTTGAGAAACCGATAACATATTAACCAGCCAATAATCTCGAATTTCAGAGTAGCTGAAAGAATTCTCGACAAGTTGATGGGATCACACTGAATATGTTATCACTACGACAGCTTGCTCTCTGCTCCTTGGTCGTGGTATTAATGATCCATTCAGCCACATCAACGCTTCCCACTATCACAACTAAAGAGAGTGGTGTCACTGAATTTGCCACCGAGCATCTCTCATACGAATGGATAATCAAAAATTACACACTCATTCCCTGGGACGATGGATGTATCCGTTCCCCAGAATTTCATGGAGCGGAGAAGGACATACGATGGATGATAGAACTCTGTGATTTGCATCAACTCAGTGATGGCAAATATAATCCCGCAATTTACCTTTCCACTTTCTCGATGCACCGTCGCAATCAACAGCGAAATATATCTGGTAAGATATCGATATTCGAATCAGGAATTTTGATAGCCAGTACTATATTTGGACAAAGAATGGTAGGTGCAGGTAGGGACAGATTTAAATACTCCGACCAGGCGATGACTGATCGATTGAAGTCATTGGAGTCACCTCAATCATTCATCACAATACACTATGAAATAGACATGCCGTTCATCTTTAGAAAAATTATCAATAATACAGAGCCAGTGAAATCGGAGTTTTCTCATGATTCAAAGAAGGGACGATTGACTGATGATTTCGGTCTACTTTTGAAGGGAGGACAGCTCAGCGATATCACAATCATCGCAGGAAATCAAACATTATCAGCACATAAAATCATCTTGGCCACGCGGAGCCCCATATTCGGTGCTATGATCGAGCAAGCCGAGCGAAACAAAAGTGAAAAAATACAAATAAATATTGAAAATATGGAGCCGGCTGTGGTGGAAATGATGCTGGAATTTATCTACACTGATGATGTGTTTGATCTACGTGAGTTACCAGTCATTTACGGTCTGTTATCAGCTGCCGATAGGTTTCAAATACCACGACTAAAAACCTTGTGTCGAAATGTTCTTCGTGAAAGACTTGACGAAAATGCTGCAGCAGATATCTTGGTCAGTTCTATGGTCTGAATGAGTTGAGGACACAAGTTTTGGATTTTATGGAGAATCCTTCTTAAGATGTAAAAGGGACAGGTGGCTATGCCAAATTGAAGGGCATGTCTTCGACATTGTTGAGGGAATCAGCTTGTTCTCGTAGAGAATGATTTTTCAGTGCAATTGTACAAAAATATTCCAATGAATTGTTTTTCTAAACTTTTAAAACAATAAAAGGTGTTTCCATAAGTTGGCCAAGTTTTGCAGATTTGTGGATGGCAGGTGTGAAAATATGCGATATTCTGTTGATAAAACTATTTACGCAATAAAGAAGTAAAAGAATTTGACATTGAAAACTCATTTCATCATAAACACCGATGTTATCCAGAAAACACGTGCCACGTGTCTCAATACCTGATAGAAAATTGAAAAATTATTCAACCAATACATTAAATTCTATATAAACTACCATTTCAATCAGAATTTACTTTACGAAAAAACTTGTTTCTTCACCGTTAATTACAGTTAACCATAAAATAAGGAAAATTTTGGTTTATATGTAATCGTGAATGTTCGAATAAATATCAGATATCACCTGGATTTTCCATTGAATGTTACCACGTCTTCCGAGGAGGGATGAAAGACGGGAAAATTTTACAATACTCAATTAATCAACAAATAACTCAACTAAATACGTGTCAATAATCCGTAAAATATCTGTAAAACTCTGTCAATTTTGTATGAAATATTTTATCTCAACAGAAACAACCATTTTGATTAACTGCTTCAAATAAAAAAAAATACGTTCTAAGCAGTTTTTCGGGGGGAGGGTACCGGAAGACGGTTGACGACATTCATGATACCAGCATCAGGATATATACCACGGCAATCCAGCGCATTTATTCAGTCCTTGGAAAGGTGCCTCTAAAGAACCGTTCGAGCAGTCCAAATCAACTGAGGAAGCAAAAGTAAGTCATCAACTAAAATTCGCTACTTATCTTTTACAAGATAAGTCCAACCACGTATGGGGCATTAAACGACTGTGAATAAAAGTCTAATATAACTGGTCATTATCCAAGCAAACGAATACGTTTATGTCTTCCTGAATTCTTTCGAGGTGTCATAAATCCATAAGTCCGTCATTTTGATTTCAGACTGAACAGCCATCGTGATAAAATCACCAGCAACATGTCCTCATCAATACTGTCAGTTCTTCTCTTTCTGGCTGTTGTGGCAATGAATTATCAACATGCTTCAGCCAAGATTGTTGAGATAAGTCGTAAGGAGGAGACTGACTTCGAGGTCGAGGAAGTAGAGCTCGTCGATCGGCCTGCACCTGCCCCCAAACCTCCCAAAAGTTATCCCATCTTCAAGGAGCGATCTATCACCTATATGGACACGCAATGGGCTACGACTGAGGTTGTGAGGGATAAGCTCAAGCTGGGATGGACGATCAGGAATTACACACTTCTGCATACCAGAGAGATAATTTGTCTCAAGTCTCCAGCCTACGCAACTACCGACAACCTCACACAATGGCTAATTAAATTGTGCATGCGCGAGAACAAAGATGCAAAATTCATTGTATCACTTCGTCTCGCTCATGAGAAAACAGAATCGAAGTATTTGAATCGTCAGATTGATGGCAAATTGGAGATCTTGAAGTCTGGGACCGTGCTGGTATCCAAAACATTGGATAAAAGGGGTGTGGGTATAGAGAAAGACCCACACACATACGAATATGGGGATGAATCGGTTGAGCTGCTACCTTATTCCACTCCTGATGATGAGGTCACTATTGTTTTGGACATTAATATGCCACCGAGGGCCATTACGAAGCTAGTCAGACTGCAAGACGATTAATTAACTCATGAAAATTATTTTACAAAATTATGAAGATATCGTTTGAAGAACATGCATGTAATGTAGCATATGTTTGATTTGAAAAATAAATGTCCCTGATTTCCCTGCAACTGACGTAGTTTATTCAGTTACCTGACGTTTATGTAGTTTCTCCAGGGCCAATGAGACCACGAAAAATAATAAGGAATAAAAGATGTGACAGAGTGTATCTCATTTGCGTGTTGAAGCCGCTTACAATGTCACATTAATAAACCCCTTTACATGAACATTTGGAATACACAACAAAATGGATGATGTGTAATGCTCATTCCCTAGAGTATGCAAATTCCTCAGCACAATGAACTAAGAAGCGAGTTGACTCGCGTGTTCACATATCGGGGAGCATTAACCCATATTAACATACGTAAGGTGGCTTGTTCAACACATTATAAAGTAAAATGTCCCCCCACGGCTGCCGGTGTGCATCACAACAGTGTAAGTCGCACGGAAAAAAAATCACCATAAAAATACTAGATGAAATTCTCGTGAAATTGTGACAAAAAGACGAACGATTTTCAATCGCGTTCTAAGTTTCGATTTTCAGCGATTTTTTTTCCAGTTTTGCTTTCATCCAATCAATGTAAAATTGGAATAGTTGTTTCCCCTGAATTTAGACTGAAATCGTAATGGCGATGAATGCATTCGCCCCCGAACAACTTGAATTTAGGTCGAATGATCTGACGCAATTGTCCTCCGAGTGGACCCCCGGAAAGTCTCCTTGAGACCCCCGGACCATTTGAGGCCGTATAAATCCCGAAATATCCCTGTACTTTCCGCCGCACAAAAGTGTTGGCACATGGGTGGCAAGAGTTAAACTCCCGTTGGTAAAAAAAATCGTTGAGAAAAAAAAAGTGAAAAAAAAACAAAAAAAAACGGAAGATTAAGCTTTTGTCTAGGCGTTCCTTTGTCCAACTTGAGCACTCTGTCTCGACACCCTGTTTTTGTCCATAGCCCCTACCCTCGGCTCCCTTTTTCTCTTGAACTGGCCAGTCCTCTCATCCACCCCTCCCTCCCCCCGAGACTGACGCTCCGGGACTCCCGGCGGAAAGTTAAATCCCGGTTTTCCCTCCATAAAATCCCTCTCCCTCTGGGTTGTACCATTCACCCCACCATTTTCCATTCTCTCGTGCTGTCACGGTCCCTTTGACCACCTCGAATATATTCTAACTGACCAGACACCAGCTTTGCGGCGTGGTACCAACGCCCAGCGGCAGTACAAGCCCGCGGAAAAACGCTTCAAATGTACCTGCAAATGAGGCTTTCATGATACAGTGCTTGAAAAAAAGAATAGAAGAATTTTTTTTCGATTCTTTTGCACATTTTGAGGGAAAAATTGATTTCATTACATAACGACAAAAAGTATAATAAAATTTTAATAAAACATAGGTGTACATGAGGGGTCACTGCTTTTTTGATAATATTTGGGGGAGAGAGAAGCTGCAAAATATAATTCCAGACGGAAAAAGTCCAAAGAGAAATAATTCTATTTTTCAATCAATAAATATTCATGTCAACATATGAAAAATCATCAAACTTGAACACGCCGCGAAAAAAAATTGCAATTTCTCAAAAAAATAATGTGTTGTCTATAAATTTGTGACTGTAATCTACCATCCGACGTGAAATCCACCGACGCAGACAGTCAGCAATAATTTCTCATCCTCAACTCCCCAAAGATCACAAGGATTTAAAAAGAAAATATGGTATTTTTTGTTGTATGACGAGAAACAGTGACCCCTTTGTTTTTTTTTACCGAGTTTCATCCCCCATTCTCATCCATTACTCAACC
Organism: Diachasmimorpha longicaudata; assembly: GCF_034640455.1. NCBI lineage: Eukaryota > Metazoa > Arthropoda > Insecta > Hymenoptera > Braconidae > Diachasmimorpha > Diachasmimorpha longicaudata. Next base: position 3,483,643 of record NC_087237.1, read on the forward strand.
TCTCCCGTTCTTACTTTTGTTTCAGTGGGAAATCTCACCAGGTCTGAAACACAATTTTCCGTTAAGTAAGTTACACTCGTAATGGAGTGAGTGAAACAAGGGGGATGCCTGGTCCAACCTCAGTTTCACGGTATTTCTCTACTACTTAAATCCTGATACATTCCACTTACGGGGGACGGGGGCTGACCCAAGCTCGGGCGCTACCACTTTTGCCTCTTCACCGGGTAATGGCGACACCATTCCAGAAGGGAAAATTTTAGTTCTCAACTGTCGAGTGTTTGGAGTTCAATTATCTGTCGACTGAAAATTTTTGTGGAATGAAATTTTTCAAAATTTATTAAACCACTTAAAGTCAGATGAAGTCGAATTAATATTGGAATCCCCCTGATCTCATCACCCAAGTATATTACTCCCCAGCGCCCTCATCTGACAGCCTAACCCCCGATTAAACAATCAACCCTCTCCCAACAAAAAAAAAAACACCCACCTCTTGGAAAACTCCAGCTGCAAACTTTCCCGAAACAAAACAAAACGAAAAAACATTTTTTTAATTCCCATCGTTTAAAATCTCCAGGTGTTTCTTTCGTCACCCCGACACCTCGAAATCCCCGTTAATCCCCGGGGGATCAACGGATTTTTACAGCTTCATTGTGACAGGAATTACACTTAATGCCTCTGAAAAAAACAAATTCGTCGAAAAGGGAGAAAAAAAACAACTGGGAAAAAAAAATGAGAAAATAAACGACAGAAACACCAACAGATATAAATCTGTTTCGAATAAATGACAAAAACCGTTCCTCATGAACAAATAACAAAACCAGTTAGTCAGTTATTCCAGCACTCAGAGGCACTGGTCTCGACGAATTTCCTTGAATAAACAGCAAGATCGTAAAAAAAAAAACGTTGAAATTGAACAAAGAGTTGTGATGAAGTACTGACCAGAAAACCAAACGGTCTTCATAAATTCTGGTACGTAAATCAGTCTTTATGGACCTGCGGTTTTTCTTCTCTCTCCGTCTCATTCTGCCCCACCCATTACTCCCACACCCTCTCTTTTCCCTCGGTGGATGGGCCGGGGCTATTTGGCTTGCGTTACATGTAACATGTGTAACACTGTACACGATGGAAATGGACATCAGTGGTCCTCTGAACAACCGCATTGTGTAGTCAGTGTTGAGATTGACTGGTGGTGAATCCTTATGGGGAAAAACTTATGTGGCATTACCACGAGGGCTCAATCCCTAGTGAATTTCATTCGCTGCTCGATCCATTTTCTTCTCTCAATGACAGCACTCAGGATGATTGATGATTCTCCATCATCAACGATTCATTAACTGGCACAGGAGTGATGAGATGAGCTTTATGAGTGAGCTTTGCAGCATTGAATCTCCCCATTTCCCTGGACGACTATCGAAATATGGTTGGATACACTTCCAAAATGGCGGAAAATTTTCAACACAGATCTTGGGATTGTCCATCGCATTTGTTGGCCGCTCGAAAAGAGCGAACGGTTTTTTTAGCAATAAACCTGATTGTTTATCTGCGAATCCATAAACATTGTACGCTCCCAATGACCAATCGCAAACTACAGGACTTGATCGTTATCAACGTGATAACTGGATTGTCCGAAGCGTGTTGTTTCCCTCACCCGCATCCATCTCCACCCCTCCCCCTCCCCCTTTTTAACAATTCCATTGTACAGACAGTTTCCTCTTACAACTTGCCAACGGCAACACGCTTGATTGAGACTCCACGCGTTCGTTTCAGTATCGATTCGTGTAGCTGTTCATTCTGTTGTTTCTCTGTCCCGATCGTTTATGCCATGACAATGAAACTGTTCATGTGGTACAACGGTTTCCATTGGGATGATGAATCGCATGCCGAGGTTACTTGGGAGTGAGGGAATATTCCCAAACAGGTCATCGTGTGATAACATTGGCCATTAGAAGAGATTTCGACATACGATTTTGAAATTTATCAGAAATACTTATTATCTCAGTGGAAAAAGATATTTCGAGACAGAGAACGACTGACAATGGAAAATCTCTCAGTTCTGATTTTTACCATTTTCGGCCCCCTCCCCCATCGAATGATTTTGTCATAAATAATCATGAACCCAGCCAATATTGAACATTGGTTCTCGCCAATTACGTCAGAGCAAATATTTGAAATTTCGAGGTTTAATTGTCACTTTAATGTGGAAAACAGTTCAGGAGTGGTCCTTGTTCAACCCCTTTGTTGTCATTGCCGACAACAATATGGAATACGTGAGTGTTTCATGGAATTTGATCGGTATCGATCTCGAATTATCGTGCGTCAACCGGAATTGAAGCGCTTTTATCCGTTGCAGTGACTCTCGGTGAGCTCGTTGTTCAGTGTTCAGCTCCTCCCCAACCATTTTCATCCCCTTCATTCGCTCCTCTTACTAACGTAACCCTTCGCTGTTATGTCCTCTTGTCCATATTTTCATTCGCTAAAAGGCCACCACCGAGTACCATTGTACCGTTTCCGGTGGCCAATGTTCACCGAGCGCATTCAACACTTTTTCCCGTGTCCATTTTACCCAAAATAAAATTATTGTTCTACGTATATATCGTTTTACTGGATCGGACTATTCTGACTTGAGCTGATACCAATTTAAAATTATAAAAATAATATCTGAATTATTTAAAAGTCTTATATGTTCACATCTACATCAATAAATGTCCATACATAGACCGCCATACTTTATCCTATGGCACGCGAAGCCTGACCCACCCTCTGGTTTAATAAAAAACTTTATTTCACGTCCGCATGAATTTCAGAAATTAAACACGAGGGAAATTCCACCGGGAAAAAATAGAGTGCAGTCACTCATCGATCAGAGAATAAATATTTAAAAAACAATAGCTCCATATAAAATATAATTCCAAACAAACTTTTCCTAATAATTTATTTTTCCAGAATAATTATACCAACGGCGCGGTCTCTTCCAATTCGTAAAAGACACTCGGATATCTCTAACCCAATCCTGAAATGCTAATAATCCTAGAATTGAATGCTTCCTCAAAAAAGGGAAACTGCGAATTCCCTCTCACTTTATCTCTTAATTAATTCCGCGAAGAAGTGGTACTAGAGTGGATGGTTTTACCGAGCTAAGAAAAGTGGAGAAGAGAGGGAGGACTGTAGGTGTAGGTGTACAGGTTAGGGGTTTGGAACGAGATTTGTAGAACTCTCGGGGCAAACTTGCTCCCGTAGAAACTCCTAACATCTCCCCCTCCCTTCCCCTCGCCAATGTTGGACGAAATTTTACTTGGATTGCAAACGAATATTCGCTGCGAAGCGTGTTCCGATAATTCTCGAAACTCGTACACACCCGACTGGCATCTCACTCTCTCTCACCCTCATTCTCCCCTTCTCTTTCGCCTCACCTCAGCCTATCTTTCCCTCTTCCTCTATCGCCCAACCCCCACCGCCCATTTCTAAACCCCAGGACGTAACCGCTGATACTTTTATTTTCCCAAACGTAATTTATTGAGCGGCTCTTTCGCTTTGCTACTCGTATTCATTTCAGCCGATACATACGCTCACCCTCTGGCATGTCTACCTGCAACCTCACACCCAGATTCATCGGCGATGGAATGATGCATTCGGGGAAGAAAAGTCTTTGACGCTGGTGCATTGATTAATTCACGAAGGTCGGGGAGAATGAACGGATATCGATATCGTCGTTGATCGAGTGTCCAGTGATATTTGATATGACCAACAATGACGGAGGCCATTACAAAAATTACCCCGTAGTTCTGCCAACGTTCTGCCTTTTGTGGGAAAATTCCGGAGACAGTCTCCTGACTTCCGCCCCCATGTCTTCCTGTTTTCCCGCAGGAAGGTTAGGAGAGAATAGAAATGACCGGGTGGGGTAAGAAGCCCAGTCGCAAGAATAAGAGATCGGATGGATGGGGTGGGCGGGGGGGAGAGAGGAAGGAGGGCCTCAAAAAGGAAGTTTCAAGTGAGACCGTGGAAAAAGATTCATGTGTGCCGGGGTGGCTTGTGTTGGTGGGTGACCCGAGTGAGGGTAAAGTCACCCGCAAGCGAGGGGCTTCTTCCAACGGGAAGCAATTTCTTCCCTGGTGCAGCCTTATCGTGCAGACGTCAACGTTTGTATTGTGCTCCTATTGCAGCGTATCAACGGAACTGCATTCGCAGTGGGGCAGCAGAGGAAAGGGGGAGTGTTATTTAGGGGATGCCTTTTTTCACATGATCCTCCCGGTATGGAGATTTTTTATCTGTGAAATAATGGGGGCGTATGGTGTTCATCTGGAGGATTTGATTTATTGGGTTCAGAGAATGATAGGTAGCCAGGTGGAAATTTACCATTGGTCCGTGGTTCGCACAGATGGAAAGACATTTTGAAGACAAATGAGGCCTTTAGGGGGCGAAATGACAATGAACCACTTCTTAGGTCAAGTTTGGGAGGTTAATTTTTGGGGTAAAATTAACCTTCGTCCCTCGTTTCGCCCCCTGGAGGTCTAATTTTTACCTAAAATTTATTCCTGTGCAGCGTAGGTTTAAGGCCCATAAGTGACATGGAAGAAATATTTGTGAAGGAACAAGTTGCAAATTGTTTTCAAATAGAAATAATCGGCGGGTTTCTCACAATTATAGATAATTGGCAGGAAAAATAGAGGGAAATGTCGAGAATTTAAACCCCAGGTTTCCCGGGGAAATCAGTGTCATTGAGATGAATAATGATGAAAAATAACAATTTCATCGTTGAATTATTAGGTCCACACCACGACTATTTTTTGATGCGCCAGCATTGCAATCCCAGGGACGCTTTAACTCTCGGAGCCGTTGCGCTGTGACTGAGACATGGTTCCCCCGGGATGTTCCCGAGTCCCTGAGATTTACGAACTCCGTTCGCGTGTATCACGCGCACAGTTATCCCCCGGAGTATTGCCCAGAGGTGCTCGACTTAGCGACTGGATATCTCTCCGAATCCGCCCTCTTCTGGTTCTCTTTTTTTTCCAAACTTTCTCCTCATCTTCCATTTTCATCCTAGTTATTCAACTTTGTGGCGAGCGCAAATGAACCCCACTGTTCAACCACAAACTGATAATTATAGGTGATATTTGCGGCTTTCACGTAAATGAGAGCCAATTATTTATTTCATTTTCTCGGGAAGGACAGCCCCATCGATTTTCACTTGCTATTTTATCTCTGAAAATTGTTTTAACCCCGTTTATTTTCATTTCTCCGCAGTATTTCATCGACCCTTCGAGTTTTCCCATGTTTTTAGTATCAGATGTTGCACAGTATTTGCAATTTTCACCGATATATATCAGAGTATTTTTATTTTCCTCCCTCGCACCGAAACAATAAACCAACTGATGACCACGTACCCAAGGCCTTTGTTTTTACTGTCTCCCAGTGGAGTTGCACGAGGCGGAATGTTAATAATACCCCGTGTCGCATATGAAAACACTCAGGAGTGACCGTAAAAGTGAATTTAATGGAAAATCATGGCTCAAATGGAGAAAAAAAAAATCCCACAATAACACCGCTTTTGAAAATGAGACAGTGAAATTAGAGGGATTTTTCTTGTTCTTTGTGATGGATGGTTTTATTCTTTCAGGAAACTGTTTTTTTTTTACCTCCAGTTTGGAAGAACATCAATCTCATGCGCCTGAGCTTTGTATCCTAGCCGCTATCAATTTTCGCCTCGTTTCAATTCGATCCATCTCTCTTATCTCGGACGAAGGATCGTTCGATTTTTTTTCTTCGGCGGTTGAAATATAAATTTGTGGAGCCATTGGCACAGGTTATGTAGATACAAAGACTTATTGGGAAAAGCAAACACGTTAAACATTCCACGTGAATTATATGCTTTGCCCCGAAATCTCTATTCCAGTTTTTTTGATCCACCCGATTTCTATTTTGTAATAAAATAAATTAATTATTCCTTCTCCACTTGTGACTCGATGCCACGAAAAATTGTGATTTCCATCATATTTTCATCTCCGTATAGATAACAAAGTAAATGATATACTCCTGATTGAAATCGATTTTCTATCCTTCTAGTTTGACCTGACTTCGCGAAGCCCCTCGTATCAGTAATCTCCCTGTGGAAACTGCCTATTTCACCCCTCCCTGCGAGTACTTCAAATCCATGAAATTCGATAAGCGATCGTTTATTCCATCGAAAAAAACATCTTTTTATGAGGCCATTATCCTTAAGTAGCAATTAGAGATAAGATACACATGATTTAAGCCCATCACTATCTTAAGTACATCTCCCCATACTTTCCACTCGCGTCTCTTTATTCATGTTTTCCTCCCCTTTCGTTTCAGGATAATCCGCACATAACGTGACCGTTCAACTTCCTCAACTGTGCGACGATGTGTTTGATGTAATTGCGTTAGGTAGGGAAAAGCAATAGAGACACTACGAGTGGGTTCTTCCCACCACTCATGTGTCCCAAATGCCTCGACATTCGAGGCACAACCTTGGGAATGAAACACGCGAGTTCCTGGACAGGCACCATCGGGGGAAATTAAAGGGGCGGGCATCACATCGTCTAGTTCATAGGGTTTGTTCATAAATACAGTTTCTAGTAGTCCCATACACTGAGATATGGAGAGATAAAAATCAATCTATTCAGAACTGATTGGGCAGCTTTTTTCATTCCATATTCCGTTGATTGATTTTTTTTATCTCTGAATTTACAAATTGTTTGAACACTTACCCTCGACTACGGGATGACGTGGCTTGTAGGACATATCTGGAAACAGATAAATGTGGAATTAGATAATTATCTTGATGAGTATTTGCTAAGGGATTTTTTAATAATAATATAGTGCAATAACTCCCCAATATTTTAGTTCTCGTGATAAATTTAATTAGTTGTTATTCTCAGTGGAGACATGAGTGAAGTGGATGTTTAAACTATCATTTCCTTCACTTTAATCCCACACCCCGCATCCACCGAGAAATTACTTTGAAGATAATTATATTTGGCTGCATGCGAAAATCATTCACCCGAGGGATTTGCCTGATAGGATATCCAGGTAGTGGAAAATGCACGGTGTTGTACCCGGGGTCTGGGGAAAATCGAATACCTCTGACGTTGAGGTACAAACACCAGAGGCTCTTAAAGTAATGCACCACCGTGATACCTGTCACACGTAAGACCATCAAAAAGTTGGAGACTAATGAACTCGCTGGCTGGAGCACGGCTCTTTTTGATGCTGGCAATGAGAAGATGTGACAATTTTTTTTTAAGATTGAAAGACTCAAGGGGATCTAATTTTGCACGACATTGTCTTGCAAATTTCATAAACTGACAAGAAATTAATTCAACCCTGAAATAATATTTATTCTGTACATAAAAATATCCTGTTCATTATTATAACAGAATATTTTTATCCGGACAGTTTTTGCCAATTTTTTTCTTCACCAACTCCGGGCTACGGAATTCTCCCTCTAAAATTCGAAAAAAAATATCTGAAAAAAATATTTACCACCCCGAGGGGTCCTGAAAAAGCCCTCATTACCATAACTCCCCACACGTAGAAAGATTAATAGGGATATCCTGGAGGGTAGAGTCAAGTCAAAGTGCATAAACATCAGTGTCTGGTACGGAATGGTTTCACCAATCTATACAGTACCGTAGTTTATGTTCTCGAAGGCAGCAGTTGAGAGTGAGGCGCACGGTATGAGGGTTAAGGTAGTTGAATACCGAATGCCGTTTAAGCCACTCGGCGCCCCCCCAAAGCAACGATATGTATGCAAGCTCTGGCCCCTCACTGTTGGTCCAACTCGTACATGCCGATATCTCGCCGATAGCCTTTTGCATCGGTGTATACGGCTCGCGTCGCTTGACACACATGGCTGACACGTGTCGCCACAAGTCACCACCTTCTCCCTTATCCCTCGTCCCTCCCTTCGCTAGTGCTTCACTGCTCCCCCCTGCCTGGAGCACTCAAATCTGACACCACACGGCGCACAGTGGATGCTCAAGGAGCGACAGGACACGGATGCAAGGGCCTTTGACACGAGTCGCTTTAAAGTTGGATTAAGTTGGGGGAAGGATTTAATCAACCCTTGATGCACCTGGCAGAAATCCAATCTCACCATCGATTTCCAGCAGATTTGTCATGCAAGATAACGTCACGAGGAGAATTCCCCAATAATTATCAGAAACTAGTGGAAAATTGCGGTTGTTGGCAGACAAAAAAAAGCTGAATTTTTCCGAATTTCCCGCGGTGTAATTTTGGTATAAATTTTTCGCGAACGTAAGTGCGATTGATGGAGAATAATTCCACATTTACGAGGCAAATCGTCTGGGTCAAGTATGTTAGAGTAAATATTTTAACTTGAATTAATCCATTAGAGCATCAATTATTCCCACCCAGATCTGGTTAAATCGGGGGAGTCAGTGAAACAACAGATTTCACGTAAAAATTTTTAATGCCTTGGAATAACTAATTGTCGCACGACAAGCTATACCCGTCCAATGGCCTGACAGCGAACTAATTATTCAGCTGAATCGACGGAGAAAAAGACAAATTGAAGGGAAAAAAAGGAATAATAAATGGAGTAAAGTACTATAACGACAGGCAGCCTGGTAGCCAATTGATTTTCCCTCGATATATTTTTTCCACTGGGTAAAAGTTTTCTCAAGCGGTGGGATAAACTCCACGAAAAATGAGAAAACTTTTTGGAGGTACGGGATTTGCAAAAACTCTGCATCATTTCAGTGGCAACTGCTTGATCGCACGATTTAAGGGATTTACTTTCTTTATTAATGTGTGCTTGGAAGTTGATTAAATTGATTAAATCATCGCGGCTATCGCTCACTAATGATGAGGGATATATATTTATAGAGCAATAGAGGGGGATTCGACGATTTAACGATTGACCAAATGAGCATTTACGGATATCCAAGTATTTTTACACCCCTCGCTGGAGCTCAGTCGATCCTCAGTTTCTCGACTAGACTTTTATTTTATTTAACCTCCGCAGGTCAGCATTTAATTCTGCATATTAGGACGATAGAAAAGTTTTCAAAATTTGAAACAAGAAAAAATTGGGAGCGAACACAAATTGAGAGCATTTTCTATACATAAATAATGAGTAGTTTTTGTAGTTGTGAAAATCAATAAAATCTTGAAATTTCTCCCGTGCGAATGTCAATGTACTTTATCCCAAATGGATAATTAAATTTCCAATCCCCCAATCCCCCTGTGCGTTTCGCATCAAGGCAATCACGCCCCTGTCCCGAGATCCATCGTGCGTGTTCAGTTTTCCAAAAGATATCGTCTATTTTCATTTCACGGCTGTGAGCGGAAATTACGGAGGACTATAACCAATGCAGGCCGCCAACTTAACTGATACAAAGTGCGCACGTGGCGCCCTCAGTATAGAAAGCCAACGTAGAAAGGGATTAATGTCGGCTCTTAGTTATTCGAAAGAAGTGCAAGCCAAGTATTAAGGCTCCACCCTGAAGCAACCGCTCTTCTGATTTCCACCAGGTCTCTCTCGTCTTCCTTCCTGGATTCTACTATCCCATTTCCACTCGATAATCTCTCATCTCTCATTCCGAGAGAAGCTAACTTCATGGCTTGTGGATTGAAGAGTGAGAATGCCGCGAGGTTGGCAGTCTTTACGCTGATTAGGGATTTTGCTTGGCGCGTTTGCAGTGGATTGGCACCAGTCACGTCAACGGATGAACGGATTTTCGTTCATTTGACACGACGAAAGGATTTAACCGTCTGACGCCCTCAAGGTGTGAACTCCATCACAATGAATTTCCTATTTTTGCGACTATTTTCTCCGACTATCTGCATGAATCATTAATTAAATTGAATGAATTCCGAGTTGAGGGAGTTTTTGGAAGCGATAAGACATGACTGTGAGCCAGTCTTCGAGATAAAATTGGTTTCATTTGGAAGGTGAAGGGGAATTTTCTAGGAAATATGATATAAGGATTACTTCTGCTTCAATAAATTGTGGGATTAGTTCATGAATGAAAGAAGAACGGAAATTCCTTGTGATGAAATCAGTTTGAATTTCTTGGAGAGTCGGCGATGGGGGAGTTAGGATGTCCGGATGGCTGCAGCATTTTGTGACTTGCGAAGAAGAAGGAATATTCACCATGTGACACAGAATTTCCGCGTTCAACGTATTGACCGAGGGGTGAAGTCTATCAACGTGATTTTCCAATTCCAGCTATTTTCCGACTATCTGTATGAATCATTAATTAAACGGAGTGAACTCGGATTTGAGAGGGTTTTTGGTTGCAATAGGAAGAACGACGGGGTGAATACCCTGGAGATAAAATTGACTTCGTTTGGGAGGTCGAAGAAAATTTCCAATGAAATGTGATATAGAGATTTTCTGCTCCAATAGTTTGTGAGTTTATTCTACAAATGAACGACAAAATGACATTTCTCTTGACAAAATCAATTTACATTCTTGCAGGATCGACGACATGAGAATGATAATGTCGGAACGTTTGCACCATTTGCCAACATGTGAAGAATAAAAAAGAAAAACAACCACTGAACGTTACAGAGTTTATTGAGAGCCCCGAGTGTTGAGTGTTTATTCTCACGTGCGCATCCATGCGCACCGGCGCATTTTATTATTGCTGAAACGGTTCTATCCCCCTTTATTTTTCCCCTCGTGTTTTCCCCCGAGGGACAATAATATCGACGCCTAGGGGCACCGTAGAAACGCTGAAACTATCGGCCATTATTTCACTAAAGTAGGTTGACCAAAGCCAGAACTTTACCACACGCTCGCAAATGCTCATACTCACAGTAGCAGTGAAATTTTCGTTGTATCGATTATAGATGTGTGTAAAATTCACCATTATATCGTGAAACGGGTCAACAATACCAATACTCGGTGATCCTTTTGTGGTGTGTATGGGGCACGCGTAGAAACGTGAGAAATTCTTGCACGTCAAGCCCAATGTCTGGTAACTCGAAACTCGAAGAAACTTGAGCCGATAACTTTTGAGCACACTCCATCCATCCCGGGGGCTCAACCCACTTGCTCACTCTCTCCCTCTCCCCCTCTCTCTCTCTCCTTACTTACTGGCGTTTCTTCTCCTTCGAATGCCCTACCGCTCTTACCATTAACAAGCTCTCGGATGAACGGTGAATTTTCAACGCTTATTCTACTTTCACTTCACGTTTCGTGGAACATGTAATTTTCGTAATTTGCGGAGTTCAAGGGGACCAACCGTTGAAAAATTTGAAACCGAAGAAATATATCGGTTGTGAGGAGCTTTTTTGTTAGATGATGATTTTGTATTTTTAGGTGGTAATACTAAAGACAGAGGAAAATGTCTGGAGCGAATCTTTGGTGGCACAAAAAAGCGATTGTTGACTTCAGAATGTGGAACTCAGACATCTCCGTCGTAGACAATTATCAGAGCAAATTGTATTTTGGATTTAGATTTGATTAGTTTTTTCCTTCGAAGAGCTGCTCGTCCATATCAATTGAAGGAGCTCATATAATAATAATTCTGATAACTTGATGTTGAACCGATGCTCGATGCTGTTGGATATATCGGCCAAGCCCAGATGAGAGGAAAATGTTAAATACAACGATATGAACAATGCAAATGACGGCGTAAAAAGCAAAGTTGATTTGATGAATATCAACGAATACATTGAAAATGGCAAAATACACCGACAGCGCGACTAAATCCGTTTGATCGCATGTAATAATTGGAGCCCGATGAACATTAATCCATCGACAATTGACCTTTCAATTGACCTCTCACTGTGGACACGCTGGAGTTATACGCGGAGTTCATTAAATGTCGGAAATCATCACGTTTTAGTTTAATAAATAGACTCTATGAAATTTCAAATGATTGAGGCATTCGAGTCAAATAATATAGAGGCGATTAAATGTCACCGCCAGTGTTTATTCCTGGTAAATTATGATAAATTTCATGCTGGTGGTGCCCATGGTTTAACGATTTTCCATGTGAATATGCATTGATCCGGTAATTACGTTCATGTCGAACGTGTGAAAATTCGAATTCGGAGCCGAAGGTGTTGGACCAAAAGAGAGGGTTTCAGAGGCTTCCTTTTCAGAGCAATAAAAAGCATAATCATTTATTGAGATCAATATGGAATTTCTGAGCGACATCGCCTGTAGACCAACACAAAAATTTCAATGAAATAATTCTAAATCGAATTATAATAATAAAACATAATCGAACGCGTAAACCAGACGCGTTAAATTGGCACATGTTCAACCATCAAGTGTTGAAAGTTATGTGCTATGTACCTATAACAAATAAAACCTAAATATCAGCGTTAAAATTCATGGGCTGACTCTGAACCCAGGGAAATCATACATTAGTTTTATTTCTCAGTTTTCCAAGGGAAAGAATCTTATTCATGGCAGACGTAAGTAGGAAAATTTGGCGCAGCGGTACGTGACCGATGCACCGCCGGATGAGTGCAGAGGAATACGGCAGAGGGTTGGCAGAAGTGGATGGAGAAGGTAACTGGGGGGGGGGAGGGATGCTAGGTAGTTGTAGCGGATTTTCCACGACCCCGAAACGACGTCGTGGCCGACGGGCTGGAAAATGTACCGACGCCCCAGACTCCAGGGCGCGCAAAATTAGGAACTCCACTGGAGCTTTCGTACACTTACGTGGCTTTCGGCTTGAAAGCGCTGAAAATTTAGTATGTAAGGCACGTGTTCGCATCCTACCGTTATGAGCGCTTTCTCCCAACGATTCTCCATTTCATCCTCATTCTCATGGTACAGTTGTAAACCGTAACGGACAGTCGTACTCTTGCCAACAATGACCAGGTTAGACTTCATCTCGGAGTTATGGACAATGGAGGAGAATTTTTATTATATTCTTCCGAGGTCAAAAATGTGAAAACATACTCCAACGCCAGGACTCCGAAAATTAATGACTGAATTTCAGACGCTCTCCGGGGATGTTTTTTGGGGAGAAAAGTTGCAACAATTTTCGGGGAAAATTTAGACAGAAATTACTGTGCCGTCTGGTCAAGTGGATTCAACTGTCTTGGACCAGAAAAATTCCCATTTTACCGTACCATCAGGGTAGTTTTTTTCGTATTTACCTCTCCGTGTGGAAATTTCATCGAAATTTTCGAGACAGCCGTCTCGTGAGAACGGAAAATTGTATGATAATCAAGAGAGATCCGGCAGTTTAACAAGAATCGTATGACGTAGTTTTACGCTTTGGTGCAACCCAGAATGAGATCTTCAACTTCTTATAGTTGGTACGAAAAGCCTCATAAGAATGAGACGGTGCGGGGGTGCAGTGAGCCATCCAAACGAGGCTGGTGGATGAGGGGGAGGGGGGGGGCATTTATTTCGTTGGAAGCGAAGGCAAGCCGAGGGTTACGAGGTCGTTCGATCCTAGGGGTTGCTGCAAGGAGAATATATACATATACGGTGCAACGATCCGCTCCTTAATATGATCCGTTGCTGTCCTTAATCCTGGCCAGCTACTGCCCAACCCCAACCCCTGAAATTCTCTTCACAGTCTCTCCCTTTGCACCCAACTATTTTGCAGCATAAATCCTTGAGCCGGATGCTGCACATGAGCGAAGATGAGGGGGGATAAAACTGAGGGATATAAAATTTTAATTGTTTTTAGGGAATAATTAAAGTTATGAGATAGAAAAGGAGATTGACGAAGGGATATTGGAATTTTCACACGAAAACTTTGATGGTGAGAACTTTAAACATTGCTTTTAACTAATGGCATAGCAAATGTCGATGAAAAATAAACGATTGTTCCCGTGAATTGGATATGTACAAATGATGGTACATATTGCTCTTTATATAGGACTATTTTGAAAACTTTCCACCGAGGAACGGGGGAAAATGGGGAATGAAAGGCAGTAAAAAATATGGTATGAATTTTTTTTTTATATCAACCGGTATTGATTGAACACTGGATTTAACCTACGATGTTCTGTGGTATGTTGCAATATTTTTAAAAATTTTATTTTTATTTTTTGATGGCGGTAAATTTACACCAATTTTTTAATAGTAGCCTGAAGGCGATAAAATTTTTTATCATTCTTAGCGGATCGTTAATTAACCAGTTTGAGGGAATAAACTACTCTAGAATTTTCACACCAAAAATAGTATGATAAATCCATCTTGAAATTCTTGGAGCAGTGAAAGGGCGAATATCACTGAAAATTCAATGTTGATCCCCACGAAATCGTCATGTTCGATTGTTGACCTACATCGCATTTTATGGAGGATTGTTTCGCCTCATAAATCACGAAACTGGGCACTGCACATGAGTGAAGATGATGGGAGATAAAACTGAGAGATATAAAATTTTTAATTGTTTTTGGGAAATACTTTGAGGGAGTTTTTCAAAAAAAAATCTGGATATTTTTCTCTGTGCAGCTCGCCCATTAATCGAATGAAAAATATCGCGGAAAGATAATCGATTATCCTCATGTATTTGCCATGTTCGATTGATGACCCATGTCACTTTTTATAGCGGATTGAAACCCTCAGGTAAAGTGTTCAATTTCAAGAGGACTAACACCAACACTTCTCATAACCGAGGATTTCATGTTTTACGCCTATGCACTTTAGCACCGGCACCAGATGCCTCGGGGTCTGCCATATGTACAGGACTCCATACAACGTGTCGGATACTTGGAAATTTGTTACTGGACGTTAAATGTTTCGTGTGTGCAGTGGAAAATTGAGAGGTGCACTACCGACCATAACCACCTTCTTCGCCCGGTAAAATCCATCTCATCCCCTCTTTGAATGAAATTATTCGAATTTACTTGGAAAATTGTTGAAAATATATAGACACAAGTGGAACGAGTCGCGGTCATGCCCGACGATTTTTTTTTTTCAACACGGGAGAAACTGAAAAATAATGACAGACTCGACAAAGGAAGTGCGAAATGCAGGTTCTGCTGGAGAAAAATTCTGTTAACGCAAATCTACAAAGGATAATTATGTGTATTTTAGTGAGCGTGCATTTTTTACCCGGTGACGATGGGCTACACGGAGATGTAGGTTAATGAGGTGATATTCATTATGGAATATTATTTTTGGGTGGCTCTTTGCGGAAGGTGAGTTTGCACATTCGTTCATTTATTTTTTAAGTAAAAATGGAAGTATTCTAGTTTGATCATTAAACATTTTGATGAAGATTTCAACGAGCGAGGAACACTTGAAAGAGAGCGAGAATTGGTGCGGAACTTGGGACTCAGTATTCAGCTATTTTTAGAATTAATAGAAACGGAATATCGAATGTAACTTCAGAATCTTCCTGACATTATTATAATATAGAAGAGGAAATAAATTATTCAACATACGAGATGATCTCTCAATTCGTCCTCCCACTAATTAAAAACTCAAAATTCAATAAAAAATATCAATATCAAATTTAAAAAATTCCATTAAATTTTTATGTGAATCTGAAGTTGCATAATGTTTTTCTAGAATAAATGCCCTAAATGTGAATGGTGACCCAAAAATCAGACATGAGTCCATGTAATTTCAATCAATTCCCCCAGTCGCGCCCTCAAAAATCAATCGAATCTCAGAACCCCTCCTCCGCGGCCCAGCGCCCCTCATCCGCCATTCGCCCAAGAGATTAATGTTAAGTTCCCTCTCAAGAGTTAATAAGTCCCAACACCGATAAATCCCGGAAACTCGTCTCCTCTTCCTCCCCACATCCTCCCACCCCTCTCGCAATTTTATACAGTCCCATCTCCCACCGACCTTCTTCCGCTCAGTTCTAATATTATTTTTCTCCCCTGGCCGCTCTCACCCCTTCCGTGTAAGATCCTGCGGTGGCTCCAAGTATTCCAGGCCGAAAGTTCAAAACTTCGTTCGGCCCGAGTAGCGTCAGAGAAAGAAGAAAGAGAACTAAAAATGAAGGGGTAAAAAAAATTCAAGAATAAGAAAGAGAAAATCGTCTACTCTGCGGCATTGAGTGGAGGGGTTTGTGAAGCGAGGTCACCCCAAGAACTACCCCCGGAACTTCTTTCCCCTTCCTTACTCGTGTCTTAGTCGTTCCTTTAACTGTGTAATCCTCCTTGGGTTAGTTTGTCCAGTTCCTTTTTCCCTCCTACACCCCTTGCATTTCCTCTCAACCCCTTCTCACCCCTCCTACCTACTTCCGCCCTGCTCGTTGCCCCTGGGAAGCTACTGGGGACGTTAGCACGACCCATATTGCGTCTGCCTATCTCTCTAACGACGCAAACAGCCAAGCTAATTTATATGAACACCAGTATAAAAACAGCGGAAAGAAAAGGGGTGAGGGGTGGTTGGGAGAAACAGGAAAGAAAAAGAAACAGGAAGAATGTGCTTGCAAGTTTCTCTAGTTCTCTTTGAGAATTAGAGCCCCTGGGTATACACCCTGCATTGAGCTGTTTTTTACCCATTTGATTTTTTTTTTACGCTCCTCTCTGTTTCGTAATTATACTTTCCAGTTAGGGGGAGATACACTGGGTTGTAGGTAAAATATAAACGTAGTGTTTAGGGTAGCGACTGAGTGGTTTTTGAAGAGAGCAGAGTGAGAGAGGAGTGAGGGAAATTGCAAAAAATTACCAGATGCTGTCACTGAATAACGAAAAAAAAATATCCGAATGGGTTGAAGAGTAATTAGAGGATATTGTAGTGTTGGGGTCATCCACCAGAGAACTCCCAAGACCACGAGTCCATGTAAATAATTCTTCTTTGCTCCCATAAAGTAACTTTCCCATTGATTGAAGCGCGATCGCTAAAGAACTGGCTCAAAAGAAACTTAAGTAAGAAAAAAGTTCGATCAAAACTTCAGAAGTATTTTAGTGCCTTCGTTAGTACTGAAGAGTCAAAAGCGCAAGGTTGGCTGCATGGATGATAAAAAAAGTATAACGGAAGTAGTCGATAACAAAAAAAAAGGGGGGAAATATCTGGTCTGGCTACGTCCCTAGAGCAGTGGTGGTTTCGGATCTCCACAATGACTCCGGTGAAAATTTTACGGGTACGCTTTGTACGACAATCGAAGAGGGAGCGGTGTACGGTATCTCGTGGGAATGGGCCATTGGATATCAACGATGAGGGGGTGAAAGCTTTGGGTATGAGAATATTCGAATGGGATTCGATGCTGATCGGATTCGAAACGGACGTCCATTGGTGAAAAAAAATAAGAGTTACCTCTCACATTTGCCCTCATCGATGCTTAAAAACACACTCAAGTACTTTATCGTATTATTGTTTCAATGTACATCAGTGTGTGTGTGTGTCGCATCAAGTTCAAAGCCAGTCACGAAAAGCCCTTTAGGGTGTAATCCCATCCTGCGAATACTTTGGAGAATTGAGAAAGAAGAAAATACGTCACTGGGATATTTTTTACCTCCAAGATTGGAAGAAGTCCGTCAATTCGTTTATGAAATTGAGGATTGAGTGGAGAAATCAACGAAGTAGAGAATTCAATCAATAGCGATGAAATTCTATTTCTATAGTTGAAGAATACAGAAAATAAGTCATTTATTAATTCTCATCTAACGTCCCATCGATTCCAGGTAAAAGAGTTCCATGAAAGGAGCACATCAAGCTCTCCAACATTGAGGAACGAAGTATCATTCGCTATTCTTGACAAACGTAATGGTTTATTCGATTCAATCATGAAGAATTCAAAGGTTGAACGTCAATACATATTTCAACGTACCGAACATTTCCGTCAACTCGAAGGCGGTCGATAACAAACATCTCCAGATTGTCCCCGCAATCGAAAAATAATTTTTAATCGTCAAACTGCCCTGAATATTAAATCCCCAATCACCGTACTCCAAACTACCTAATTGGCGAACATCATCCAGCAAACAGAATCAGACAATGTCATGAATAATTTTGATCGTGAGAAATCACATTGTGACCTTCCCTCGAAGAATCAATAACTCGAGTTATCGCTGGATATCAACGAGGTCAACGAGTCGAAGTCACCAGTAGTCCTCATTACCCTCAAATCGTCAAGCTCAAGCCTTCAATAACTGAGAGTCATACAATCCCAAATGACTTCATCAGTCAGAAAGTAAACCGTTGAAATCATTAACGATCTCTCTTACCACTGCCCACTCTAAAATCGAAGGAATGGGGACAAAATTTACATTTAGTCCAGATTCCCTGATTCCAGTGCACCGAGTTGAGTGGATAAAATACTATCGGTGGATTATCATGTTTTTAACATGTAGAAAACCTTCAAATGTCACAATTCCTCACAGCACATTAATATTTACCTGATGATGAAAAAGTAAGAGCATCTCATTTAATTAGAAGAGTAAAAATTGGCAAACTGATGCGCAGACGAATTACCCAAAAGTCAATTGCTGATTTATTCATCAAATCAACCCCTCTATATTCAACGCAAGGGCTCTTCTCACTTGTCTCTATAATTCCGTATACTAAATATTCCAATGAAATCTGCAAAACTTATTGCAAAACTTGGCGCTACCTATCCTCCATACCCCCAACCCCTACCTACGTTGACATAACCACCCCGATATCCACGAGAAAAAATCTCATCTCTCTTCAACCTCCCCCATTCTCCCCAAATACCTCACTCTCGGTATCCGTCTGATTCTTCAGTCATCCCCTTCACCCCTCGCCCTCTACCATCGCCAGTATCGTTTCCGGGTGTCTTCGTAGTACTCTTTACTGAACACATTGTAATTCCAACCGAACAGTTTCGCTAGTGGCAAGTCCCTACGTGCCCAGCATGTCAAATTCGACACATAAAACTGCAGTAGAGACAGTTACGCTGGGGCTAACGTATCGTCAGCACGTGCCACTGACATTGGCAAAAGAAAAGGGATGAAGTGAAGGGTTTGCTTGGTGGAAGAGTGGGATAGAAGAGACTACTAAGAGCAGTGGGGTATAGGTTTGGTTTAAGCTTTCGTAGCTGTGTCATTGTTCCCATGTCGTTTCTCGGATAGCACGAACCGTGAGTAATTGGTATTGGGAGTCATTAAGAAAAAGATCGAGGGGTTTCAGTGACTCGAGATTAGATGTCGACAAATCACGTAGAATGTGAGTAAAAATAATCTTAAAAAAATCTTACGTGCTGAGTATTGTGATGGTTCATTATAACGTGATTGTACTTACAATTGAAGTACAACAGGATACCAGCGACAAAAACGAAGATGACTATGAGGAGTATGAGGAAGAGGAGTAATATCGTTGGTCTGCACCACGGGCTGCGTTGTACCTCAGTCTGTCTACCCTCCTTGGGATTCTTTTTCTGATCTACAACACTCGATTCACCAGTAACATTAACTACAACACCCTTGTACGTATATTGGGGTGTTTTTTTATCAGTACGAAATCCATGATCATCCTCAGGATCCGAGTATACACCATATGCCTCGAAATTATTCTTTCTATAACCATTCGTTTTTTCGGCTACAGCTACATTTGTCGAGTCACTAGTTTGTTTTCGCTGATAAGCACCAGATGTTGTGCCAACTTCACTTATCTTAAGTGTTTGATCATAAGATTTTGCCGATGTATCCTGATATCTAGCCACTGGCTCGTACTTTGAACGCTCTTGAATGTAACTTTTTGAGGTACTGAGCTCGTACTTTGATGTTGAACTCTCGAAGCTCTTGACACCACTGTCGTAACTCTGCTCCTCGTACTTTGATCCATACGATCTACCTGTATCATAGGAGTCATAGGCTTTACCGGATGTATCGTACCGGGGTAATGTTCCATACATCTTCCCAACTGTGTACTTGCTGTCGTATTTGGGATTGGAGCAGGAGCTGAGTTCGTAAGAGGAATCTCGTGTTTTGATACCGGACTCGTAACCACCTTTCGAAAGGGTATCATAGTTCTTACTGATGGGCTCATAGATCTGGCCTACATGATGCCGATGATCTTTCTTAGGATCGAGCTTGAGCGTCTCCTCGGCGTACCTTGTAGCATACTCATAATCTGTGAGATCTCTTGAGTATCGTCTGGTGCTGTCGGGTGGATCCTGATATCGAACCTTCTGGCCCTCGCTCCTGTCGTACGGGGCATCCAGGTCAGACTCCTGGTAAGGCCTGTCACCCCGTCTGTCATACCTCACATTCTCCTCCGGATATATTCGGTTGTCATATCTGTCCATGGCTTGATCAAATCCACCACCTGGTGTTTTTCTGTCGAAACTTCTTGTATAACTTCTGTCTCCATATTCGGCATCATTAGTCCTTGCAGCAATACCATCAGCGTAACCACCCCCAGACTGACCATCGTGAAAGCTCTTCGGCTCGTAATCCATGTAACGTGAAGATCTACGCTCGGTACCATAGTCCATGGAGCCCTCAACGACGTTTGGCAATTTACTGCTCAAATTCTCACCAGTACCGTTAACAATACCGGTATCACAACTCTCTGCATGCTCCAATAAATTCGGTAGTCTCGATGTCGAGCTACCTGGTGTATTCTCGGTAAGGTCCAACTTTAGTCCATTGTTCCTTCGCATCTTTCAGGATTAACATGATCGATGACTAATTATATTTGGATGTTAGCTTCGTGCTATTATAGCAGTGAAGGGAGCAATGAGTTTATTCTATTATAATGAACAAGCTTTGGTGAATAGGTACATTCGCCAGTTTAGTCCCAGTGAAGTCTCTTTGATCCCATTTGGGGGTGCGTGGGGTTAAGCAGCTTAGTCGGTTTGCAGTTGGTTAGTTGGAGGGAGGAGTTGAGAATCTGAAAATAAAGAGAGAGTTTGGTTAATATTGTTAGTTCGATGGGAAGGTCAGTTAGATGTTAGCACGGACATGGATGGGGGATGTACAATAGAAAGTGTAATGCAATGGAGGTACTTCTGTTACATTGTGAAGTGTTTGGTAACAGCGTCTGTGTTTCTAAATTTAACGATAAACCAACAATACTCGAGGTAACATGGAGACTCGTATTCAAAGTCGTCTCCGCTTAAAATTTCCGGAAAAAAATACCTGTCTTCACAATGTCGTGGAATATTATTTAAAATGAGGCAATTTCGTGTTTTATTTGAATCCTTAAATAGGAAAAAAAAACATGAATCGCTTTTGGTTGACCTCTTTCAAGCCTGTTACGGCAATTTTAATCTTCCCCAACCGTGGTAGAATATGAAATTGGATACATTGTGTATGCTTGTTAACGAGCATGCCAAATTAGATACCACGTCCCTTGAGGATCTTTGAGCTTTGTGGAGATTCAGCTAGAGAGAGATGACGCCCTGCCCCATTTCATCCTTCGTCAAGCGTTACACGCATATACCCAAACCAGAGGGTGGATAATGCCGATGATAACGATAATAACGTTATGTTCTGCTTCAGTTAATGACGCACGTAATCCGAAATCTAACTTGAGTATGGTCTCAGTAGGTACTGTCAATTGTCTAATGCAGAATGTCTGATTCATCGGTGGGATTCAATGTTAATAATCTTAAAATTGCTTTGCATCACTCCTGTTCCTGGTGAAATTAGGCCAGAGTTGAGCAGAACAGAATCGAACTAAGAAGTACACGAAGAAAGGGAAACTTTTATCTTCTCTGTCTCGTTTATTTCCATAAGATATTTCTGAGTCTCTGAAATTCAGAACATTCCAAATGCGAATGAGAAGAATGAAGTTCGTTGGATGTAAATGAGCTCAGAGGTCATCGCGCACCGTCTAGTAACAGTCAAAATTATATCCATACTATTCCACGATGGAACCAGAAATCCTGTGGCTTTTCTTATACAACGGTTGCTCAACCAAAGGGGACAGCCTGAGAAGAGGAAGGCGTTCTATCGTCATAAAATTTCCTCGCGACTAAGCTGGAGTAATAAGTACGCCAGGGTTCAAAGGAGATTGCTGTTCCGCATGCAAATATGATTAGTTCCGGAGCGTAACTTCATTTGCGTATATTAAAAGCGCGGATAGCTCACTTTATGCAAACGACAGGGTTGCTCGGATAGGGGGCGGGGGCAGTCAGAGGGGAAGAGGATTGAACGAGTAGACTGTAGTGAAATGCTGTGCTGGGTTATGCAGCTCAGGTGAAAAGGAAACATGCTTGTGGGGTGGAGGGGGTGGTAAATTATAGGCCGAAACTGTACATGTGACGGGTATACACAACAGGAGGTAAAACAACGGCAGAAAAAAAAAATTCTGGAAAACAAGACAATGAGTGCGAAGATGAAAGGAAAGAAATGGAGAAAAAAAAAGTGACAAGCGTATTTGTCACGACGAATGGACTACTTTCTTCTTCTCTCATTTGTTTGCTACGGGGGGTCGATACTCGGTGGGGATTCTTGCATGGTGGCTCAAAGTAATCACGACGAAGGAATACTGCCGTGAATTGGAGATGTGATAGCTGTTTAGTGTCAGTGTGATGATCCTTCTTCATTTAAATTGTATTATTCCCACCGGCTCCGGCGCTTGGTTTGTCAGGATTGCCCTTGGCTTGAATTTGGTAAGCCTGATTAGCTCCTGATTGGGATAGGATAATCGTATCAGAATTCTGTCGAAGTACTCCTACTGTCCGTCTCATCAATATTTTTTTCCGTTCGAATTAATATTCATATATGCTCTCATTACAAGAGAATATAACTCGCCGATCCATGAATAATTTTCCGGTGTTTTCTAATCAAACTCTGACCGGCGATCAGCTCTCTCCCATCACTTGCCGAGTTCAGTCTTATTGAAATTTTCCGGAGTTCATTACTCCACCCCTTCTCATTGGCAGCCTTTTATCATTCCGTTGCACAATTGTAGTCTCTTTTTTACTGCATGAAAGACAGAATGAAAGGTAACGAGGAATCGAAAGAGGGGGATGAGAAAATTAGTAACGCCTTTTCCGTTATTACTGGAATACCAGCGGCTGGCTTTTCCTCACCGCCAACTTTTTTTCCACCAATGAGGCACGTTAAAACTTTCTCACTGAAATTCCAACTACTGCAATTCTCAGCTAAATCGAATGACCCTCCACAGTTTTGCCTCATCGAGCCTGTGTCCCTATTCCAACAACCCTCATACCACGCTTCCACCCCAGGGAATCGAAGATATTCCAAATTCGCGAGGGAGAGAAATATTCCGTTGGGTATAATAATTGTCTTGGCATGTTTGAAATTTAATTGCAGTGGGACAAAACCACCAGCATTCCCAATGGTTGTGCTGGGGAAGATGGACAATTTTGTGGACTTGAAAACGGAAATTCAGTGGGTAGATTTGAGGATTGAGGTTCAGGACGATTTAACAAGTGGAACGCCCAGGGTTCGATGATCCAAAATACTTCAGAATGAGGAGCGAGAAAATATTCAGCTGGAAAATCCAATATAGTGATTTTCTTTCAGGTAACAGGACAGGTAAAAGTGTTAGTGTTCAGATAATTGTCAGGAATGGGGCTGTCATCGACAATCAGGTGTCATTTCTGATCAGGATTGTGATGATGGATTGCAGTTCCATGCGAAGAATCAAAATGGGGATTTTAGCCGAATAGCAGTTATAATCGGAATGACAATCATTCTCATCATGAACCCCACTGTCATCAAAAGTGATATTCGAGTAAGTTAGACTAGCCATCCGCATCCAGATGCATAGACAGGGGATTTCAGCGAAATGCCAAGGAGCAGAGGTACGCAAATACTTTCTGCAGATAAACGAGATAGTCCTTCACCAGAATATCCATCCTGATGATCTATTTTACTCCAACAGGTAAGGAGACATGACAGCGCCAAGTTTTGCTAACTGAAAATATGCTCTTCCCCATCTCTCCATAACTCTGGGAGATAAATAGATCGTCAACCAGTGTTTTCCACGAAGAATTCTCCTCTCACCTTCCCACCAGTTATCACAAAATTATCGCAACAACTCACCAACTCTCGTTGCTTGCATTTCTTTCAATTCCAATTTCCATCTCGTCATTTGACAATTTACCGCAGTCTCTCATCCAGCTCTCCCTTCATTTCAAATTGTTCAACTCGCTCTGTCACTCGAGAATTTTTTTCCAACTCCTCATCTCTGTTTTCCATTGGTGCCCAGAGGTAGCATAAAAACTTTTGAATTATTTATGTTTTTCTGTGGGACCGCAGTCGCAATGTGCGATGCAAATTCATCTTCTTTTTTACACCCCCCTTTGAATGTTTAATGGGAATGGTTGTCCTATCTCATCTTCTATTTCATGAGATGAAGAGATGGTTATGCACGTCCAACTGAGAAAAAATAAGCCGAGAAAACGAGCTAAAGATTAATAAATAAACCAGAAAGGTGGAAAAATAAAGGTGTGGACGATCGGTTAAAAATCACGATGCCAAGTTGTGAATAAAAAAATCTGTGAATTGCTGGTGTAAATGCATGAAAACAGCTACGAGAACTTTCCCTGTTGCCCAGTTGCCAATATACACGGGGGTAAAAAAAAAGTCATCGGCAAAAAAGGAGACTACGGTTATTTCCCGGCATAACATCAGAGGACCGTTGATATGAACGAGAATCACCGGCTAAAGGAGAGAAGAAAATGCCGGGAACATCTGGAAAAATAACAAAAAAATAACCGCGATAATAAACCAGAACGTCAAAGAGTGAAAGATACGGCGGGATAAAGTGTGATTTTCGATAGCAAAAGAGGGTAGTATAAAAATAACGATCCCCTATCTGGTATTTTTCAAGCGCCTATGAGATTCCATAGCTGTAGACTAGGGTGTATCAGCATAATCCAAATGTAAGAACTCTCGTTGCCCTATAGTGTAGTCGTCATGTTGGCTTGTTTACGCAAAAAAACATCTTTACGCACACTGTTGTGCCATAAAACACTCGTCGTGACATTACGGCGGGATCAGGGGATAGAATAAATGTCAAAAACTGTTGGAAAGGTGAAAATAACACAATTCGACAAAATATTGAGACCGACCAGATGACACGACATTGAAATATGTGAGATTTTAAGGACTTAAGTCCTAAAAGTTCTCGTTCATATGACCGTGACTTAAGTCAGGAAAAGCAGTGATGGATAAATCACTTGAGCATTTGATGGATAGTGTATTGAATTGATCTCTTTATTTCAATCAGTACAATTATAAGGCACACGCCGAACTGTTCATATTGTTCGGTAACTGGGCGATACTCGTCAACTCGTAGTTGTGAAGAAGGGGGAGAAGAGTTTCGGTAGTCTTAACAAATAGGACATTACGTTACAAGTGCAGAAAAGAGTTTTTTTATCTCGTGAGTAATTTGGTACACCCTCATGAGTGAGTTTGTCTTCGCACTGCCTTTTTTCTTCGAAAAAAACGTCTTCACTGGAACAATTATCCCATAAACCACTCGTCCTGTGACACTACAAATGGGAACAGTAGCAGGAATAAATGTGAAAAACTGTCGGTAAGGTGAAAATAATTGTCGAAATTTCAACTGGGTGATATACACCAGTGAAATGTAGCGTATAATTCTTATTCGTACACAGGGATATCTTGCCCATTCCTCTCGGAATGCCCAATGTTTCACAGGAATCGGACAGTGGTCTGCAGAAATGAGCAGGACAGTGTCTCTTTGTCAACAGAGGGTGGTAGCAGTAAAAATAATTTGTCAAACCGTCCAGAATGAGCGCTTTCACCCACATACTACAATCGTCCCTCTGTGTAAAAGCATCAACACCTGAATGATGAAATGCAAATTTATTTGCACTCTTCCATGTAAAACCGGAGAAAATTGATGGTTTCAACTCCGGGAAAAATAAGTTCAAACAAATGGGTGGTGTATTGTCTGTACTTGCCCTCAACTAGTTCGGGAGACTGAAATAATCGTCCAAAAATACGTGTATTGATCCGCAGTGGTAATCAATAATCCGGAAACTGGTGAACAAATGTTTGGATGGTTTCTAGTTCTTTAACAAGTCAATTGGAAAGCCTTATTCATAATATATTCATCGAATATGGGATGACAGCCAGTTATAATTGAATCATTAAGCACAGTATTCAGAAAGTGTCATACAAACAACACCTCTCATGATGGTCAATAGTGACTAGTCAGACCTATGTCATTCAACCTGACGGTTCATGAATTGGTAATGAGTTGGTCGGAAGCAAATGTCTCTATCAATTCCCTTGTACAACTTTTTCCAACTGTGCTTCACACATATTGAGAAAACTATAACAACTGAAATCAAGACACTTTTGTTGACTCCTCCATTGTCCCAACTCTAGACGTTGTGGATATTCAAAAGTCCTCACACTATTGTGTCTACCGTTCGCTGTCATTTGAAGATCGTGAATCCACACCGAAAACGGTGTGGACTTGTCTGCGCATCAGACGATGAATTCCCACCAATTTTTTAAATCTTCCACTTCAGGGTGAGATGAAATTCACAACATTGAGAGTTCAAGCACAATTGCTGGATTTAAAAACCAGACTGTGAGCACTAAAAAAATCCAAGTCTTCTTACTGTGCAACCATGATGGGAGAATCGATTCTGCAATGCAGTTTAACGTCCAACATTCCTCAGGCTGGCTAGTAGATGCACCAATGGTAATGGTAGCAATCAAACGTTAGGATTACGAGAGTGAGAAGGGTGAGCTTAACTGGCAGGTGCATAATACCATTTCTCCACCACCTGCGTATCAGCTTTCCTCCAATTCCCTCTCATCCACACATACCAGTGCATTCATTATGAAAATGTACGGTGAGAATGGAGATATTTCCCTATAGAAGTGAGACAAGCACGTGTCCTGGAGTGCGAGTACCTCCGGTTGTGTTCATTTTCGAAAGGGACCAGCTACTCCAAGTGTGCAGGTGCGGTTCACCCCTAAGTATAACCATTTGTACAGCGTTGGTGTGTTGAATTCAACATTGTATATGTGTATCAGTTGTATCTGTTTGACCTGGTAGTGTCACTGCTGCAATTTCTCTACTGGTATAATCAGTATGACATACCCTTGGAGAATATACAGGAGAAATATCATCATACGGTGATCATACAGTCTGGGAAAATGTGGCTTGGGTGGTGAGCAATGGCGAATGAAGTCATCACTTTGACGTATTTCAAACTGTTTCCTAAAGTCTTTATCCCGGTTGTGGGTATTTCGGATGAAATATTTCGTGAGAGGGATGGAAAGGGCCTGATTGGACAGTTGGGAATTTCCTAGTGATATTGTGTGACGCGAGAGACATTTTCCACAGGAGCAGGAAGAGGATTGAGAAAATTTGGACGAAGGCTCTTTGAGTGAATCAGGAGAGGGATAAGTTTGAAACGAATAGGATGGTGCCTCCCTCCCAAAATTGTAGATTTACATTTTCTCCCACCTTCCAATTTTAAATCAGTCCACTCCCTCCGACGTTGACCCATCACCTTCAACCCTCCCTTCATCATTTCCACCGTAATAATTCTTTTTATGACTCCTAATCGACTTTCTCCAGCCATTTACATCCCCCTCCACCAAGCGCCACATACCTTTTCACCACCCTATCACAATTACCACCCCTCTTTGTAAAAATAACTCCAAAAAAAAAACCACCCCGTCCTCTTCAACTTCTTTTCATCCCGCCAACTCCTTTCATCGACATCGGCTTTTCTTCCCACCCATCTGACGGCGAAATCCTGAGGAGGTACTCGTGGATTCAATTAGAGAACTATTAGACAGAAACTCCTGTGTCGCGAGAATCACCGTGCGCCACACCCTTCGGGCTCCTCTCTCTAATTTCAAAATCCCGGACGATGAGCAAAAAGGGACAATTCAACATTTTCTCACTACGTGTCACCATTCTATTTTCTCGCGTTTCAATCTATTGTTTCAAATGTAACTGTATATATCGTTAGTACTGTAGACTCAATTCTACTACCACTTCATACTCTGACTCTTCTTGTATCCACCATTCCTCTTCTACTCATCCCTTCTCGTCGCGTTCATTCCTTGCGCCTAAATCGGGGGAGAAAAAAGTTTGTAACGAGATGCAAAAGTCTGGCCGATTTACCGGAGTAATTAAAATCCAAAGGGGGTGCGCTTCGATTCATCGGTCGCGAAAGGGGGGGGGGGGGTTGACGAAGAGTCGGTGGAAATGGGGGAGGGGGGAGAGAAGACTAACTGGGGAGCATCGCAATGAAAGCGTTAATCTGAACTGAAATTAGTTCCGTTCAGTTACCAATTCATTGTATTTCTATCCCATAATTTTTTGATCTTCCGACGAACGAAAACTCTTTCAATAATTTATTTCTCTACGTCTGGTACACACGTCTGCAATGGAAATATTGAAAAAAATAATCACTCGAGCGAACACGTCAGTCTCATCGAAATAGGATTTTTTTTACAGCCATTTTATTCTACAAGTTTGCATAATTAATCTCATTCGTCCGAACTGTAATTACTCTATTGGGTTATAACCCCCTATCCCTATCCCCTCTCCCCCGTTTCTCATGCTCATGCACCCGGAATCGATAGGGTCACGCGCACGACCTTTGTGGGGATGTATGAGTGGTGGGGTGTGAGGGAGAGTCGGCAAAAAGCAAACGCTTTTGTACGGTCCTATCGCACTCCATCGCGACCTCGAATGGTGACCGAAGCAGTGAAAAATATATATATATTTTTTTTTTCTTTCGCGAATGGAAACAAAGGGAAAAATACGAGCATACTTTTCATTCTTCCAGCATGTGAATTTGCTTCGGCAATGGGAAAGAGAGTGCTGTGGCGAAAACTTTAAGGGGGATGAGGGGAAGGTATGAAGAGAGATCAAGTCAAGAGTGAGGTGTGAGAGGGTTTATTCAAAGGTTTATGGACGTTTTTGTAAAATGTGAAATTGTGTTTGTAAATAGTATTCATCGAAAATCGTCCATTTGTAAATAAATCCGGAAAAATTATCGGAAATCATAGCGTTGTAGTAGAGCCCCCGGATTATGAAGGGTCAGGGGTCATCCATGAGATCGTCGTGTCACCGGGCGTTTCGATAAGCCCTTTCTCCCTTGTCGTGAGTACCTGTTTCCTCGCGCCCCTTTAACAAGCTTCCCCACACACAAGCCCTTCACACACAAGCCCTTCCCCCTTGCCCCCTCACGGCAAGCATGTCGCTTGTTTTCAACCCCCTGCTCCCCTGAGCCCACCGTCGCACTTCTTCCCTCCGTTGGTTATACCCAACAAGATAGTCGTCGAGCTCTCGTTGGGCACGTACACCCGATGTATCGCCAATTAACCGACGAAGCGCACGATGCTCCCCTTCAATTAAACTTTCTCTATCTTCCTACCCCTTTTGCACTTGTCTCTTTCCATCGGTGAATTTACCTTATTTGTGCTCGCACAATTTAACGAGAATATAGCACCTAAATACAGAAACAAGTAAACACGGGAGTAAACACGGAGGATAATTTGTACGGTTAAGGGTTGTAAAAAGGATCTGGAAGGGTGAGGGGAACTGGCACATGTGCTTTAACACTTCTGAATCAATCTACGTTTAATCTGACATTTTATTTGGGAGGGTTTGGTGCACTGAGAAAACAAAATTATTTCATCCGAGAATTGAAATCCTCGTCGGTGGAAAATATCCCCATAACTTGAGAAACAAATAATGATTATTTACCAATTTAATGAATTAAACAATTTTTTTTTTGAATATAAATACTGCCTGGTTTTCTCCCCTGCCGACCTTCCCTTCTCCCAAACGAGGGCGAAAGTATGAACTGATAATCATCGATTGCTAATTAAATTAGCTAATCCCCTCATTTTGAAACGTACTAATCAACTGCAATATGAATTGAATTCACGCCTGGCGAGGATACTCATATCAGATTCACAACCCCTAGGCGGAGTAACCCGATAAGCCGCAATGAACAGTGACAAACATGGCAGTACGCAAACTCTCTTTTCAAATATCACCGGACAAACGATATTGTTCGACAAAACCAATGAAAGTCCAGGGATCTATTATCATTTGCATAATGTAACGTAACATTGTTCCATCTGCACTCGTGCCACCTCCCCCCCCCCTGGCCCACCCACTGGCATTTGTAATTCTCGGCTCAGTATTATTGACCAGCATTCACACTTTTCCTCGTTATTATTCGACGATTATCCATAATTAGGTTATGAGTTTTAATAATTAATGACATTTCCGAGAGTAAAACGAATTGTAATTAAAAATCTATACTGTTATTGTCTTTTCAACAGTCGCATGAAATTCCGAACTTTATATTATTCACAACTTTCCGTTGATATTGATGAGTTTGAATTAAAAGTCCCCCCTCCCTCCCTCCCTCTCACTCTCTCTCTCTCTCTCTCTTTTCCATCCCCCCAATATTCGGGAATGGAGATTTACCCGACCGCGCTCGGCCACACATCGTAAGCCCCCATTTTCCCCTCACCGAGACCATTAAAGTCGATATTCGACGGGAGATTGCCGTGTGGAGGGTCGTAAAGCATCATCGATGCGGTCAAATTATGGGATAGTTATCAGTTTTTCTCTGTCTATCATTATCACACAGTCGAGTGGAGGGAAAATAACGATCGCCGGAGCATCTGCAATGCTCACTGTTAAATTATCGTCAATTGTTGCGGTTGATTATGATTCGTGTTGTTAGAAAAATTGCAGGACCCTGTTGTGAGTGGTGAGGTGAACTCATTTACAGTTTCATTTGATAAAATATTCAGTGCGAAGAAGCATTCGGTAGGGTGCGAATGGTGCCCCGTTGTTGAGAATAACTATCCGGAGAAATTATTCATTGGAATGAAATGAAAAATTGAAGTCAGATGAATATTCTATTTACTTCGAATAGAGAATTTTCTTGATGTAAGACCGAGATCGTTAGAACAACATCATATTTTCATGGTTTATATGAGAGGTAGTAGAAGAGAAAATTGCTTGGGCTGATTCCATGTCAAGTGACTTAAACCTAAAAATTCTTAGAAACAAAATTCGGATTTTCCACTATACTTTTTTCTTTTTTTTTGCAGTTAATTAATCAATGAAATTGGTCTTTTATGTGGACAGTGTTTCACTTTTCAGTAAATTTTTACAAAGAGAAGCCCCGAGGAAGTCACAAAAGCGGATTAATTCCTCAAGATTGTCATGAAAACAGACTTTGATATCAACCATATAACTGAATTACTTCCGCAAAGTGGTTTGCCAGTGTAATTCACGTAAAGCGTCACATAAGGAGAAATTCCGCAGGTTGTAGCCCTGTAACACCGCCCACGCAAATGAATATCGTGAAAGTACCCCAGATATTGCTCTATGCAGTGTTGCCTCGGAGTCCTCCCTCTGTTTCTGACATGTGTGCACTTGCAGTTTACCTTGCCGGTATTACGCGTACATTATCACGCATGCCACATGAAATTTCGTAACTATTCTAGGGTTGAAAGAGCCATTGAGGGAAGCAGCCTCCGGGCGCGTGTGCATCTGTGCATCAAAGAACATGGCAGATTCAATTTCAACCTGAGAAAGATGATTGAAAGTTTTCGGTGTCTGTTTGTGAATGAATTTGTATAATTCGAGGATTGAAAATAACACAACATTATAACGCAATTATGGTGCAATAGAAGCCGAAGTTTGCGAGGCAGATCATGCTCCAAGATAAAGGACATAAATAATAATCATGACATTATCCTCCCGACAAAAATAAAGAGATAAGAGATAACTTTGATGAAGACGATGTGTCCCTCCGGAAGGCGACAATCAGCAACTTAATTCTTTATCAATACCCCCAAATATCCGAGTAACTCTATAAATTTTTCCTTCTAATCTCCGGAAAAAAAAATCCCCAAACACCAACGAAAAAAGTATAAATAACAGAATCAACTGATAAGCCCTAAAAACATGGCAACACATGCAAGTGCGAAGGAGGAAAGAAGTGCCGGAGGGTTTCAGCTAAATGCAGCAAAAGGGATGAAAAAAGAAAAAAATACCCAGAAAAACTACACGAGAAAAAACCCTGTAACGATACGAAGGGGAAATAGGAAAGCCGAGAGCGGGAGAATGCAAAGGCACCGAGCATCGGAGACTATAAGGAAATAATGGAGGGGGTGGTACGTTCAGGAGCGACGAGAAGTAAAAAGGTCGAGGTAGATTATTTCTGGGATAAGATGTCCGTCGTGCGACAAGCCCGCAACTCTCCAGGATAAGCAGTCACTGGTACATTCATTT
Source organism: Diachasmimorpha longicaudata (assembly GCF_034640455.1). Taxonomy (NCBI): domain Eukaryota; kingdom Metazoa; phylum Arthropoda; class Insecta; order Hymenoptera; family Braconidae; genus Diachasmimorpha; species Diachasmimorpha longicaudata. The sequence goes on from NC_087237.1 coordinate 3,515,729, forward strand.
CACTCTTTTCTCTCCCATTTTTTTTTTCTCTCCTCTCTTTTTTCGCTTCTTTCAATGCCTCTGCCACCCCTTCCCCTCCCCCCAATGAATGGTTGAACGCGAATAGGGCAGAAAGGATGGCCTTTTGGCAAACTCGCTAGCGCGGGTCAAACAATGCATCTCAGCTGTGGGAGTTTCAAGCGAAACAATAATAATGATGATAAAAGAACGAAATTGTGCTGTTTTTTTTTTTTGTTCGTCGTAAAAGCGTCACTGGAGTTATTGTTCCCGGGGTATTATGATTATCGTCACTGTCAAATATTAATTCACATCCCTTTCTCTTCTTTCTGCAGTAATTTTTTTCCCCGCTCTTAGCTTTATCACCTCTTAGAACTTGAACTTCGGGAAAAAGTTTATCATCCAGTTGGCAAGAGTGCAGGGCATGACGTGCAATAAGTGGAGGAGAGAGATGAGAAGGTAAGTGGCAGGTATGTCTGATAAAATAACATAGGGATGAAAAAAGGGTCGGTGATTTGGTTGGATGCAGTAGGAACAAAGGGCCCGAGAAGATGTAATCAGAGAAATTGAGAGGGGTATGGGAGAAGACATTGTAATATATTCAAACGGACCTGCACTTCTCAGAAAGACAAAGACAATGGATAGAAAAATTTATTTGGAAAACTCCAGCGAGCCCTGTGATCAGTGAAAGTGGAGAAAAAATTCCAGTGAAATTTATGTATAACTTCAAGTTCAAAGGGATACCTCTACGTAGATGGTGAGAAATGGTAAAGTAGCCGGTGTATCTGATAAAATAAAATCTGGGGGAAATGCGGGTCAACCATTTAGTGGGATACTGAGAGAATAAATAATCGAGAGAGTGTAATTAGAGGATTTAAGAAGAAGATTGGAAGGAAAAACCGTAATACATTCACGAGATATAAAAGTCCTTTGGTGCAGTTGTGCTGAGGTCCCCGATTGGTGAAAATTGCGGAAAAAGAATGAGCTGGCTGGAGATAACGAAAGAATCTCGTAGCAGTAGGTAATGGTAATGCTTAATTTATGATTATGAACTTCCAACGTACTTGTCTTTGTCTTGAAACAATCGCGAAGAGGACAACCATAATTGGGCATTAAAGTGAAATAACACATGAACGACAAAAGGATCGGTCATCAAAAAATCACAGAGAATGACTGACATCGCTGAGAAAAATTGGAGCAAAATTTTTGAGTGAAAAATTTGGGAAGAATTTTGGAGCACTCGAAATAGTGGGAATAATGATCTTCCAAATCGCTCCTCTTTGCCGTCATCAAACAATCCTCGAGCAAATAACGATAATTGCACGGGATAAGAAGAACTGCACACAGACTAATTTGGTAGATAAACGTTCATAGACGACTGGAGGCAGATTCAACTAATCAGCCAATCACCTTTCAGCCCTCCACCCTTTTCAACTTTACCTCACCCTTGCCATTTAACGGGGAGGGCATGGTAAAGGGGTAGGATTTATTCGCTCTCGTGTATTTCCAGTGGCAGTTCTCCTAATACATCGAAATCACGGAGGGAGTGATTAACGCACACATTGTCAGTCTCACATTTTCCCAGTCTCTTCCCAGTGTTCTGTCTGCAACTTCGCGTTATTTCAATTCGTAGAGGTACGTAAATCTACGTCAGTTGAATGTATATGGGTCTGGATATGGTGCACGGAGAGAATTCAAGACGACGGGGTAGTATACACACTGTGTGTGTCACATCGTTCTCTTTTGTCGTATCTTACGTGGTGGAGGAGACAATGGTGTGCAGCTGGTGCTTTAAGAAGGGATTTTGTATTTTAGACGGCAGTTGTACAAGCGCAATTCAACAAATTGTTCATTTACATCAAAATATTGGATTTCCTCGCAGCAAAGAATCGTAATCCTTCCTATTCACAGGAGTCACGACACTTTATCGATCCTTTCAGCACTTTCAGCTTATCAATTGAAATATCTCGTCGTTCAATTAAATCAATGAGTCCTTTCTCAGAGTTTAACCATCAAATCAATAGAATCGGCTCCATTGAATTCATGGGGAGCAATAAATCGACTTCAGAAATTGTCAGATGCATTCGTTCCTCCAGTATCATTTCATTGCAGTTCTATATCTTTGAAATGCCCCGAATCGCTCATCATTCATGAACGACGTAAACTAGTCGATTTGCTGATGATAATGACCCTTCAGTTGATAGGGCTCATAAAATGATCTAATGAATGAAAACAATTAATCTCCAATTTTACCTCCATCTTGCGCATTCCAGAGTTGAACGAGTTGCTCTGTTCCATAAACGTTGATTGTTACGGCCTGTTTCAGAGTTTCATTAAAACTGACAGCGCCAGTGCAATGGAGCACAATGGAAATACCTTCGATAAGTAGTATTTCGAAGCATATGATGAGACCCATATCATGACCATTCAGATGAACTTTGATGGTTATAATTCTCCTGAAAGTTCAAATTCCATCCTCGGATTTTCTGTAATTATTACGAATCAAAATACTAATGATGGAATATTCACTCGAAATTTATTGTAGAAAGTGGCCTTAGCGGGGTGAATGTAAATTCATTTGTTGATTGAGTTTCCGTAATGAACTACTCCAGAATCCTATCCATCCCAACTGGAAATTCCACTTCATGTGATTGTGGGAACTATGACCTCCACTTCATTCTTCCGTCATTGCTTCAAAATTCACGGCTCGAGTTACCACGACGTTATGATAATTTATTGATGACCAAACATTTCCATATTTTGCCGGTAAATCCAATTATTGGACTTGGATGGGTAACCAACACTGCATCCGTACCAAAATCACTCGTGGCAATATGCGTTAGGAGTATTTACACATCATTAAACAGTTCTGTTAGCAGTGAAGCGGAAAAAAGCAGGCGTTAAAATTATAGAGCTGAAGACTGAACTAATTAATCAGCTGGTTGATGAATATCTATAAATGAACAATGGTATAAAACCATACATTTTTTAAAATAATCCCTCTCAATTCCGCTTGCACTGAGTAGGAGTCCTGTTCCACAGTGAGAGCTTTCAAAATATGCTAAGTTATCAATGCGAGGTCCTTGGATCCTATCTCTCCTGAATAACGATTTTTGTTCTGTCTAGAACGAGTCTTGCTCGAATTTCCCGAAGAATTGCTCTCTAAAGTTTCAGTAATAGCACCTCTCCCTGACTAAAGCACCTTATGATGACGTCCGTATTGATATGTGTACAGGATATTGCCCCAAAGCCATTGCTGAATAATCCTTTTCACCCTCTAGCACCACCATAATCAATAAATTTTCAAACGACTTCACACTTGGCTACTGCAATCATCGCAATGTCCCCCGAGGTCATAACCATCTTGGTTATGGGATGGGCTAAATTTTGGGCATACGAAACATTTTTCCCCCAGAATTCCAAACATCGCGACGTAAACCAGAACGCGATGAGAATTTTGAATATCCAATGTACGAATAACCGATTCAATGGAGCTTCATAGTCCCCCCCACTCTAATACCCTTGTCATCCAATTCAACCTGGTACCTTTGTCCTCCTTTATTCACTCATACACTCCTAGTCAGTGTCGTTGTACTGCAGAGAAAGGGGTATCAAATTACCAGCTCAAAACCGATACCATCCCATCTCAAGAGCAGCTACCAGTGTATCGAGCAAATTCCAATCCACGCTTTTGCCGTTGCCCCTTACAAAGAGCTTTCGTGGTCAACTCAATCACTCTGGCTCATTGAATTTTATTTCTCATGTGGTACGGAACGAACAATCCGGATTACGGATCGAAACTGAATTATTACGGATGATGGAGTTTCAATAGAAAGTCTTGGTTGAGGAATTAGAGATATAGAGGATTTTCTGGAATGATTGATAGAGATTTCTGACTACCTCGGCAGAATTCAGGAGCATCATTAATTATTTGTTTGTGGAGGTGTCTAAATATTACATATGGCAGTTATTTGATAGCGAGAGAAAATTATCTAACGATAGCATTCCCATCGAAGTCAGCAGAGTTGACTTTGATTGAGACACTATCACATACCATTTTCATGTTCATGAGATCCATGTGAAATTCAACAGACGATAATGACTGAGCTGAAAATATTTTTGAGCTCCATCTGTTGAAAGGCCAATAGTATTGACGAAACCATCATTTGGTTGAATCGACAATGCGCGAGAATATCATTAATCTCCATCGTAGTGACCCTTATTGATGTCCAAGTATTGTTCAACTTCAAACATGCTGTTAACCTCAGGAATTCTCCCTTTCAAGTTAACAACCTCCATTCAACTCATCAATTCCGACGCCATAACTGATAACGAGAATACTGCTATTGAAATTGACAATTCATCTCTGTTTCCTCAGTCCTGACAAGGACTGATGATAGCTCTGCAATGCTGATTGCCAATGTCCGTTTCTCGTTTAGGATCAATCGCCTAAGTGTCGTTGGTGATGTGTCACATAATATGAAGAGCTTATCACGAGCCATCATCACGATGCGTAAATAATTCAATCACATCCCCTGAGCTTTCACCACATCAAGATAAAAATCGTCTGTATGAAATTCTGCTTTCAGCATACCTCAGCGTCTTTCAACTCCCCCAACTACGTGTCCTTGAGATGGAATCGTGAGAGAAGACGCCGACCAAGTCCACCAGAAACAATTCACACGTCGTAGACGAATATCGAATTCTTCATTCTCACCTAGGGATCAGATGTCGGGGTCATGACCTTCCAAAGTGACGCCAAAACTACCCCTGTGAGACAGACTTATCCATTCTGCACTATTCATCCCCCTCTCACAACCCTCATCGGTCTATTCTGATCCCCCTTTGTGAACACCCATCGCTGACTCTAGCCTTTCCCTCCACCACCACCAATAGAGTGAAGTTGTTCCCAGTTTTGCAATGACAAGCACGAGAATCCTCGTTGTCACTAGGACTAACTTGTCCTGGTGGTAGGTACGATCGTACCCACAGCATTGGTCTTGTCGGGGAACACGAAAATTCAGATCCCCACCTCCTTGAAGCGCGAAGGAAAAGTTTCTCTCACCACGAATTAACCGAGACATGTACCAAGAAAATGAGTTCACACATTTTAACCAAATTTCAACTGTTGGTAATCAACTAATTGAGATAAATTTTGAGGTAAACCCAACTTTCCATCCCATACCTTGGAATCTTGGACCTTGAACGATAAGTAAAGAAGAATGTATTCAGCTTTCGAAGTAAAATTATGGAAAATATTCTTCAGAGTATTTCATTAGATGACTTAACTTTCCAGACTTATCTCATAACAATCGCTGTTTTACTCCAAACTTTTCGCGAAAATTCTCAACATATACTCCAATCTCAATTTTGTCTAGAGTGCTTCTAAAATGTCACACAGACAAAAAGTTTGCAAGCTGTCTTGATATTTAATCAGTTCTACAGTGATAAAAAAATCCGTAGATCAATAATGACTTAAACCGCTTTCGAAATTCGAATTACGCTAATCCCAAATACATGACGCAAATTTGTAGCTATTATTCGAGTCACATAACTGTCCTGAAGATCCCCACAATCGTCCACCCTTCTAATCTGCCCAACGTATCGAGATTTTGATACCCTTAAGCGAAATATCCTAGCCATGATACAGCATACTGAACCACGATGGTGACGCTCAATGAAGATCTTAGGATTAAACTTGCTTAACATTCCCAAGCGTAACAGTGCCGTCATTGTACGACTATAGCAGTAGTTAGATAATGCAAGAGAACATGAGGATATCGTATTACTTGATTTCGATCCCTGTGGATGTCCCAATTTTCCGACACTATCAATTCCAAATTAACCGGATCTGCGGGATATCAGGGAGAAGAGGGGTGTACGGAGAATGGGTTTTGCCGAGCGTTAAAACGATTTTCGATGCGATTTACCCCTACGAAGTGAGAGGTTCAACTACCCCACAGCGCTCTTTGATCCAACTATAATCGGATTCAAATAGTGATGCCAGAAACATAATAGAAACACTTTGAAAATGCATAATTGGACACGATGATGGAGTAATGAAGTTCAAGTGTTCATGATGTTTATAATCATTTTCATAAATCTATTTATAATTCATTAATTATGATAATAGCTTCGAACGAAATCATATCAATTAAGGGGTGGAACATTATGCTCATTATCATGATAAATTGGTCTGTCATCCGGATCATTAAAAGCCATTCTCTGTACCTGGGAGAATTTCCTTTTAAGGCAAATTTAAGTCAGGATTAAAGACATACGTCGGATTAAAGTTTGAATGAGGTCCATCTCAAGGAGAGATGCACTCAGATATATAAAACAGTGATGAATCAAGGGATGTCACTGAAATCCCCCCCACCAATCCAAACATGATCGACAATATCCTCTCTAATGACTTCATCCCCACGTCCCTATTGCCAACTGCAATTCCGCAAAAAACTGAGTATCAGTTTAGCCAGCTGATGAGTTTGGTTCAATAACAGACACCCCTATACATACACCCCGGATTTCATCATACTCAGCCAGCAAATAATCAACTCGTTGGCTCTGTGAGTGTCAGCATCAATGAGACACACTTTACTGTCCATAGACATGTACAACAACGATTGTCATTAGTATAATAACTCCATAAAGGACAATTCCGACAATTGGCAATGTTTGAGACCCAGAATGTCATCATTATTTATCCAATTCATTTCGAGGTACATACATGAATCTGAACTCATACTCAACACACCCCTGAGAGGGACATTCATGTAACATTCAATTGATGTTGCAGTTCCTCAATGAGTGAACTCTCCTGAACGAGACAATACCAAAGAAATTCTCCAAGTGAATTGATCCCTTCTTCATTAAGTATATGTCTTGACTTGATTCCCTTCTACCCCAGCATATTCCCATTCTCTTTTCATTATTTCTCATCTCTCTCTCTATCCCGTGCAGCCTATTTCGCCATTCCCTGGTGAATTCACCGGGAACACCAGACACTCGGTAAATCCCCATCTCTTTTGTCCCAGACACTCACACCCTCTAATGGTACTGTGCTCAGATGGAGGGAAAATTCCGAGTTAAAGTCATACACCACCGTAAGGGCGTTATTCTACCTTCGGTGTTTTCATGTATCTCACTTGCACGCAAGTCTATCCATCCGGTAGTCAATTAATTGATTAGAGCTGGCACTGGCGTTGGCGACAGTTCAAGTTTTTGGTAAATTTACGGAAGTTGTTGGTACTGTAGGTGGAGAAACTCAAACAGAATGACCGGATCAAGTTGGGAAGCAAATTTGAAAGCATAATATTAAGTGAGTGATCATTTCAAGGTAAACAGTCGTCAGAGAAGTGGTGACTAGCTAGATTTTAGCTAAGACATCATCAAGTTCTGTCTCATCTGGTACATTTGGTCAGAGATTGAAAGAAGAGTATGGAATTCTAGTCTTCATCATTGACTTCTGATGAGCTTGAAGACAGTGAACCCCAATTTGAAGCCCTCGCACACTCATTGCATGTTAAACCACCAAACGTATGGATGTTCTAAGGTGACATCGCCTAGACACTCACCTCCATGCACGTAAGAAAACAATGTAGTCAGTTTGAAATTGGAATAAACAAGAGCAACAGAGCTAGGACAAAAGCAACACAAATGCTTTGTGTACCTTCGAAGCTAAAGCATCGTTGAATCTTGGCACGACGCCTTGGCTCCTCACGTAGACTTGAATTTGGACAGTACCCGCTCCAGATTTCTATATCTCAGACACCGAGGACGTAAGCGCAAACGTATTCATTCCTCTTGTTCATACAGCCTTTTCATATGTTCTATTTTTTCAGTGTCGAATGCTGTGCACACATGGATGGATATGTGCGAGGGTCTCTATTTGCTTGAGATAAAAAGAGCGTCCATTGGGACCCTCCATAGACATGTGTGTGCTTTCAAAGGGCTCTAGCCGTTGGTCCAAGGGATGGAGTTAGCTTCCAGGGTGACAGCATGGGCAAGATGAACTACCTCTGATGGTCAATAGTTCTGAATCTAGTGAGGCCCTTCAAACATTTATTGGACTTCAGAACGAGGCAATTTAAAGCTCTGGTTCATTCAATATTAAGAACTCAAGAACGGGTCCTCTCAAATTTATGTTAATATTGATAATCCTAAATATATCCGATCGAATATGTGAGGCCAAAATATCCTAGACCACCGAAATATTTATATTTATGAATAATCCATGAAACATTGGGCCATGGAAAACCGATTTGATTGGATCGAATCTGACTTATTCCTATGAATTGCGTATTGAAGTGTAATAATAGCACTATTTCGAATCCACAAATGTGAATTTAATTGATGGACCTGAGACAGATACTATCAATCATGAACGTTGAAACAAACGTTAGCTGTTCATTTGTAAACCAATCCAATTGCCCTTCTGAATATTCATAATCTTGTGAATATTCAACACTTCTTTCTCTGAAACTGCAATTAAAAAAGGATGGAAAATATCGAAAATCTCGACTCATCCTTTACTCATAATGGATCCAATGAATCAATTAACTGTTGGCTGGTAAGAAACAGGATGTCAAGTCTTCAAGTGTCAAATGTCACTCGCAAAGTCAGAATCCACCACTTCTTCAATAACATTTGATTAAAAAATTTATAGCCGCCAGTGACATTGATACGTCAATGTCTTCTGAACAGGAAGCAATCCAATGACTAGTGTCCTGAGATGAGGGCAATATTTGTCAGTTATTATCACTGAAATCTTTCCCAAAATGGTGGTAAAAATGATATCCTGAAAATGTCACGTCATGACATACCAGCAGTCACACAAGCGGACTGATTCAACAAAGAATTTCTCATCAAAGGAGGCATCAAGCAGTGAAGAAAGGGATGATTTGTCTCACCGAGAGATGAATCCGGCAAACAAAAATAAAAGACGTGGAGGAGGAAAAAGAGGCAACCGATAGATACTTTCTTTCAGGAGGAAAAAAATAAAAAAAACTTTTGTCTTTCGGCGACAAGAAAACCTGAGCGGTCGCTTTTCGCCATTGCCTGTCGTTCTGACGGGACAGCTCTGCATACAAGACATCTCCATTTAGATACTCTCTGTCCTCCCAACTCCCCCTTCACTACGACTCTTTCACCCTCTTACACGACCCGGTCGACGTCCTTCGACCCAACCACCCCTTCACTACCCAGTTTTCCGTCTTGTCTGTATATGCCTCACTTCTCTCCGTACAACCCCACTGCCCCACCCCCGCGATGCTCCCGAGCACTCGGCGTCGCTTTTTCCATCGACCATTCTCCAACGACTCCACCACCAACACTCATCACCCATGATGCTGATATTCCATGGGAAGACAGGGAGGATGCCAAGTCTTTTCGTATCTGGTGGTGTTAATCTTCATCAAAGATAATTTTTTGATTGTTGGAGACATGAAGTTTTAATAGACTGCGAGACCAGAGCGATTGGATAACAGAAGTTGAAATTGAATATTTTTTGAGGCACAATTTTCGTTAGGGTCTCTGGGCTACCCTAAGACCTGATGAGCACTGGATCCTTCTCTACCTCCTGATAGTACCTCCATAAAATCCCTGTTGCGACCCTAGTTTGTTCCCCCAATCTGACTAATTGCGGTCGTTATTTTCGATCACAGGCTCCATAAAATACCGTCCATTAAAATGAAAAATAATCCCCAACAAATCTCGAGATTGCACACTTCAAATGCACCGGTCGATAAAACTGGAGATCAATAATTGACGAAAGATTCCTTGGAATTTACATAATCAATAAATGATTACATCAATAACATCCAAATATCCTAATATCAAAAATTGATATCACATCGAATGGCCCGGTTTCGGTCGAATAAAACAATTTTTTCGAGGTCAAACATAAATTCGAAAATTGAAAATCGATAATCACCCAATCATCACTCCCACCATTCAATACCTCCACTTACTCCCAATTGTTTCTTACTATACCCGACAACAAACTAGACCAGCGATTTAATCCGTCCCTCTTATAATTCCCTTAAGTCAATAAAATCAATCCATGTCAAATGTCAAATATAAATAAACCACTTCGCCTCCACTCAGCCCCACCAAACCCCTCATGCAACTTCCCACCCTTTTCCACCAATTTCCGGGATAAAAAAAAATCGTAATAATCTAACAACCATTGCAACCCGTTACGAGGCATTAGTCTCAGAACTATAGATCCGCTGTTTCTTCGTACAAAGGAAAACGTTAACTTTAACGCACAATACGTGCGGCAAATGCCGAAGCTGAAGCAAACAGAGGGGAAAAAAGTAGAATCATAACTTTTTGTTGCGACTTCTTTTCAAGAAAATTCTCCTCTTCCATTTTTATCGGCCTGGATTTTCATTCAATATGCCAAGTGTATCCTTTAATTTGAAATATTACTCAGCCCGGGGTCTGCATAGAATCCACCGAGGTGAAAAAAAAAACGAGGGGCTGGAAGGGGAGGGGAAAAATATACCGTGAATACCCCGGGGTAACATTCCTGTATCGACGTATCGATGAGACAGTACCTCCTATACATATTCTCCTCATTGCTTGCCAATGTGTAAGGATCCACTGAAATGGAAAAGAAGGAGTGAAGTCACCAGGATGACGAGATGGCAAGAGAATATTTGCGTGAGTAAACAATGAATATATAAGGTTTTATTGGTGTCTATTCTCAGGGACAAAATTGCATATCATACAGAATGTTAAGGAAGAAATGCAGAAAAAGAGGCGATTGTATGGTTTCGATGGTGAATAGTTTGTGGGAGGTGAGGTGGAAAAAATAAGTGCATGGGGATATTATTCAGAGAATTGTCATAAAGTGAGGTAATAAAACTGGAGAGTTGGCTGGTATGTGCGTAGAGGAATGCTGAGACCATGAATAAGATGGAGAATAGGAGATTTGTTGAGGCGGAGGTATATTATCTCTTGTGAGGAATCTTTGAAATCTTTCTTCGAGTCATAATGAAATTGTTGGAAAGGTAGAACTTTTTCATGAAATTTTGTGGATTAAATCGTATGGGTAAAGTTCATAGGGTGGATCTTGAAGGGAATAATGTCCGATAATTTAAATCCGGTCTGGGGTCATTTAATTAGCGAGTTACTTGATCAGATGTGCTCTTCCATTTATGATCTAGAGTTTAAAGTCATTCTCGATGTTTCTGTTGAATTTTTCGTGATTAAATTAAATTCCATCACATGATCCTCATGTTCAATTCATTTAGCTGAATCCGTTCTTTTTTTATTGCTTGATAGTGACGTAATACTGAGGGAGATAAGACGTCATCGTCTTCTGATGACGACGTGATTGAATTTGGTCTTATTAGTGATGATAAATATATTCCCTTGTAGATAGGGTAGATATCGAGTCTGTGCTTTTACCCTCCATTACTCCCTCCACCAGACATTACAGGGAACGAGACAGTACTAAAAATGAATGACCAACTGTTCTCCCATTACAAAATTAAAATTTAAGTAATCAACACCGAGTGCATTTTCCTTAACACCCCATTATTCAACATCGCTCAGTTATTAAATTTGTATGAAATGTGAATTTCTGGAAGATTGTTACAAGGAATGTTCAAGAAATTTCATCATAACAGTTTCCTAGTCTCGAACTGGGGCTTGAAATTTTCCTTCAACGTTAATTGGGAATTCTCGCGTGTGAGCATTGTATATTCCACCTAGTACACTCGACTGGGAAAACTTCTGGTGAGTCTTTTGCCACGCGAGATGTCGCATACTTTCCCTCCTTCTCTTACCCCCCCGTACTCCAACCCCCGCATTGTTAACGGCCTAAGTACGGTGAACCCCCAAGACGTTTGCGTGCACGATATCGACTCCCAGGAGAACGGGTCGCAGTAAATTATAAATAAAAAATTGTTTCGACTCGGCAATGACAAATGCAGGCACAGTCACCCCTTGGAATAATCGTTAGGGAGTTTTTCCCCTCATGTGGACAATCATGAGTAACATTTCTGCCATTATTCATCGATGTTTTCTAGTATTGAGATAAATTACGTCCCTGGAGACGTAAAAATATTTTCAAATGTAAATACTTGGAAAAAAAAATCAATGAATTGCGAAAACAGGAATAGAAATGTAGGTAAACTTTTGCAATCCGATCACCTGACTATAAAATTCTCTAAATTCTCAATATCGTTTGGTATAAAATTGCAGTTGAACTGAACGCCAAAAAGAAGCTCATCGAATCTTTCATCTCCTTTTCAAGACTCCATTTGTCGTGTGTCGCATTTCGAACTCGGGTCCAGTGCCATTTTCTCTCTACCGTTTTTCTCACTTCGTTGTCACGTATGCCGCCCACTCTCAACCCCATACCCCTCCGTACCCCGACCCACCCACCGTGGAACGCCATGAACTACACTCTGATCTATTGGACGTAAAGTCTGTCGTGATTCTCTGTATGTCGTTTTATCGACGACACTCATGCCTCACACGGTCACCATCCACCTACGTCAAAGTCGAGAAAACTCACCGCAGGGAATTTTTTTTTTTTCATTCCGAGACGAAAAATAAAGAGGGAAAGATGAGATAGAAATATCGAAATAAAATAGATTTGCAGTGGGGAAAATTTTCCCAAGACGTCTGGAAGAAATGTATACACGCCCTTTCATTTACTTTTTCTTCGTGTTTTTCAACGTTTTTTTTTTCAGTCTCATTCGTGCATTGGGGTGACTCTCTTTGATCGGTATCGAAGTCACGATTCCGTACATATGAAGAGACTCGTCTCCGGCGTACCATTCTCAAAAGAACGTAGTCTCCCCAAACATTTGCATTCGGTAGAGTCCGGATGGCTGCTCGTCGAACATGTGCCAGCCTGCGTCAGGTTTTTTTTTTTTTTTTCTACATGGAAACGTGCACAAGAAGCGATACTGATGGAGATATTTAGGGGGATGAGAGATGGGGGAAAATTATTTTCTGTTTGTTCGAGAGGGGGAGATCAAAGTGAGGCGAAAAGACATTGATTTCGATTCAATGTTTGTTGAACTGATAAGATCCATTTATTCATCAATTGATTGACCTCATCTGAAAATCAAAGATTCCAGGAGATTATTTTGGAAAACCTGTCGCGTTTCGCGAATATCTTTCCAAAAACCTGATTCAGCTATAGAAAGAAATTTGATGTATCATTGACAGGTCGTGTCAACGACCTACGAACCTGTCGAAGAATAAAACAATCCCACCCTTCAGCGATAATAAGTCGACACTGGAAAAATTCTCCAAAATCTTTCTCCGACATGCCCTGAATCCACTCGCCACAAAAGCCCCTCCCCAAAATATTGAATGACCGGACAGCCGTCCCCCAGGGACATTCACCACCATTACCACCACTCAGTTCCTCCATCAAAACACGAAACACTCACAACTCCGAAACAATCCGCATTTCGCCTCTTCAACTTTTTCATTCCCCCGAAAAACCCAAACAAGCTGTCCTCGTTATCAAAATAACGACCTTACTTTCGCAATCTGTTAACCACATCAACAAGAGAAAACTGAAAAAACATATTAATAACTTATGCCACTGACTAAACAGTTTCCCGTTAAATAAATTGAAAAATAAATAGAGTAAGAAGTTACGACCTGTCCTCCACGTCCGTCCTATTTTACAAATAAAAGAACAAAAATTCTATACGTTATATTTTTCGGTGGACAAATGAATGAGCTGAATTTTGCTGCAGCGTAAAAATATAATAATAAAGTTTTGAAATAGTTCGAGTTTTCATGTTGCACACGTGCATGCTAGAATATAATTTTTCACTCGGTGGTTTCATCCCCTCCCATTCCCACCCCCCGCTGGCGGGAGGAAAGGGACTCAAGAGAGGATGGCCAGCAGAAATATTGAAACTTTTCTTGAGCGAGAACTCCAGACGTGTTTGAGCATTGGACAGTTTGAATAATATATTTTTCCTGTTGCATATATATTTCTTTTTTTCCTCTGACCCGATTCAATCTACAATAGCACAAGACGGGGTGACAGCGAGAGCGGGGTGGGGTAAGGGATGGATAAAAAAAAAAAATGTTCAAGTTTTCGCGGAATAAAATAAAAGTTTTTTCTCAGAGACTGTTTGAGACTGTCTGGAGCTGAGCAAAGAAGAGATTAGAAAAATGTCTCTCGTGTTTTAAGCCCCCTCCCCTCCCTCCCTTTCACCCCTCACCACCCACCCCCGTCACTCGCTTGGCATCTTGCAGAGTTCGTGCAACGTCGAAGTCTTTTTCGACGCATTTGAGAAGCGATAAACCTGAGAGAAAATATATTCCGAGCTCGATTGTCACACCCCCATCTCCTTGCTGCTCGTCTCTTCTGTATTGCCTTTTTCTCACAAGCCTTCCACCCTCCTTCCACCCCTCGTTGGGCTTGTGTTCCTATTTTCTGTTACGTCGCCCCGGGCTTTCGTACACTTCCCCTGTCGCGTCGATCTCCTCAACGGGATTTATAATTTTTTTTTTTTTTGAGAGGGATCTGGCGTCGGTTATTTTTGGGTTCTTTTCGAAGGATTAGGGAGATTGAGGGTGCCTGATGGGGCAGGCGAAGGGGAATGGGTATCATCGGGTCTGGGGGAGATGAGGTGAAGGAGACCAGGTAGGAATTACCAGGGTTGACGCGGGGTAGAAGCTGGAGGGAACCCTGGGTTGCCGAGGCTCAGCCAATCGAGCCTCAGCTACCCCTGTGGACTGACAAGATTGTCAGGGATGAGATTGTCTTCTGTGGCCTTCAGTTGAGGATTGTTAGGAAGAAAACTGAATTTCGTATTTCATTAATAAAAAATTGTTTCCCCATCACATTATCGTGTGATGCGTCCGGAAATATTTAGAGTGCTCGAGGGATTAATAAATGCATTTGCTATAGTAAATGAATAAGGAGAACTGATATTCCACTTTCGAACTGAGGAGAATAGTTCTCATTTGCCCGGAAACATTTATTCCCCTGAATATTACAGTGAATTCGAAATAATCTTCAATGATTGAAAACTCGAACTGAAAATGGTTAATAGCTTTTTAAATATTTAATCCATTTTACCATGTGATACTCCATCCACGATAAAATTTAGAGTAATTCTGACGTATGTCTATCAGTGAAGCCCTTTGAATACCGAGGTAATTTTGAAAATTACAGCTCCAAATTAATTTAATTATTCATTCACCGTTGAGTAATTTGCATTCATAATGACTGATAATGCAGAATATTCCTCACAATGTTTAATAATATCCGCCCTTTTGTAGTGCATAAACATAGTGGAAAAGGAAAGTTTTTAATTAAATTTTTGAAGCAAATAAATCCACCTGTACTTTCTGCCCATAGCCAGAGGGCTACAATGTACATTTAACCAGAAATTTTCAATAGCCTGAGTGTATTTTCATACGATCGCATGATTCTCTATTCAACATCGTGTATGCACGTATGAATCTGGCTTATTACAAATTCATAAATTTTCAGTTTTTCACGTGATGGAAACAATACTGAGTAATTCAAAAACAAGTGCAGCTTTTCATTCTCATCACGAGCTCATTTTCCGAATTAATGGAAACTTCATTAAATTATGAGTGAATAAATAGCTTACGAATCGTTCAATTTCATGAACAAAGAGTATTTTTATATTTTTGTTAACTCCTAGAAATATCTTTTGATGTTTTTAAATGGTATAACATGCAATACGTTATGAATTGAATACTAAATGATCGTATGACCCTTTTGAGTGTAACAAACTGCAATGACTGGTAAATTTAATGTTCAAAAAACGCGAAAAAATTCATTTCATCGATATTTCATTTCATTTTTATACTGTTCATATTCGCTCCACTTTTAACACCTTAAAAATTCATAGAAAATTCTACTCCAAAATAAGAAGAATCTTGATAATTTATTGTAAAACATTCGTTTTTCGTTATCGATTTATTTCTGCACCAGATATTATCGTACAGCAAAATTTTTATCCCAAGACCTGAGCTGTTCACGTGCATCAATAACCCCACCCATCAACCCTCCGTAACAACAATCTCCTCTAAACCAACAGCCCATTCCAAATGATACAAAATGACACACTATCATCCCCTAATTTTCCTTGAAGATTGACTTTGAAGTATCATCGTACCTCCGTGAAACAGAAGCCGTCGAGTTGGCGTGAGTCACTTCTGATGTTTTATACCAACGATTACGAGCTGAACGAAGGGAGCAAAGAGGACAAACCAACGAGCAAAAGAGACGGATCAGCGACGAGAGGATGAGTGGGGCAGAATAAATCCGTGACGTTACGCTATTACAGCAACGTGAATTCCGCCAAAGGGGAGTGTAAACTCAGGGTATGGGGTATGGGGTGGATATAACCTACACGTTTAACCGGGAGTAGACTCGATATTCTTCATGACCCAGGGCTCAATCCCGATGATAGACGGGCACGCGTGCCAGCACCTCTGAAGACTTAATAACTGTCTTCCTGTTACCGAGGGGGAAAAAGGGAATGGGCTGGGTGGCTTTGAGCGAACCTGCCCTGGCCACTGGTGAGGTGCGCCCTGACTGAAGAATGTGTTGGAGCTCAAAGGGGTTCGTATTGTTGAGGAACTCGATAGTCGAGGGTGGAGTCTCGCGTGTTTCCATTGGACTTGTGGAATTATTAACGAAAGGGTAAATTTTTCGGGGATGATGAAGGAAAATTGAGATGTTGGATTTTTGAATGATCATCAAGGATTCAGTGATTGGAACCGACAACATGACGTTTGACCCCAATTATTCGTTAATTACCGGATTACTGGAAATGAGACACTCGAGTTTGAGGCGTTTGGTGAATTTATTATGATTGGGGAAAGGAATATCCGGAGAATAACGGTAAATGCCAACATTCTCATAATGAATTTCACCCAATGGTTCACCTCTCAAGAGTGAAATATATTTTCGCATTTTTATAACTCTCCAAGACCCAATGAGGTGAATAAAGATGGAGGGAAACTACCAAATGTCCATTCGCTTATCCGCCCGCTCGATTCATAAGGGCTCCCGAGGTACATATACATGCCCTGGTAAGACGATACGTTTTCCCTCACGAGTCGTTTTACTCACTCTCTTACGTGTCCGCCGGCTTGACCCACAATGGCTGTCTTGGTGCAACAGTGGTGAAGCAGAAAGGCAGTAAAACCGGGTGGATTCTAAACGAGTGGTAGACGATTCGGGTAGAAGTGGAGCCAGTTGGAGCAGTTCATATGGGAAATTGTATCTCTTAGAGTTGTGAGAAGTCGAGGGCCGTGTGATCAGTGGAATACAAATTATGGATTATCCAAGGATGAAGACAAAGTAGCCACTTGAAGTCAATATATTACACCGTAGAAAGAGATAAACCACAGACTTGTGCTGAATCTTTCAGTTCGCTGTAAATTGTTATCAGTGCGCTGACTACAGTGGGCGATTCTTCAGGGTAAAAAGAAACGTCTGAATGGGGCATACGTTCTATTAACATTCACCGAATGGTGAGGAACCTCCGAATAAAATGAATGAATTTGAATTAATGGAATGATTTGAAAAAATCATTCCATTAATTTTATACAACTCTCATCTCATTTTTAGGAATATCATTGACTTGCTGATGAATGCAGTTCGTTTTAGCGTTTCCCCTGCTGAATCCAAGGACCTCACTCATGCAGAAGTCAATGATAGCACCAGAAGAAAGTCAATTCATTTATTAACAATTTATTTAAATCCATGAAATACTGAATCGTTATGATTTATGAAGTCCAATAAAATTGTGTCAGGGAGAGATGTTCAGAAATACTTTATCAAATTGACGAGTGTTGCACATTACTAAAGAAAACAGTAGACAGGCAAACATGTCCGATGCCAGTGCAGAAGTGCCAGAGCTGTCGGTTTGAGAGCATGAATCGTCTAAATGGCGAATATAGCTCTGCCATCTCCCTAAGATGTGTACGTTTAAAGCGAAAAAACTCCTCTCCCCCCCCCCCCCAAAAAAAGCACTCGAACAGGGAAATACTTGACGAGTGAAACGAAAGAAGAGGGGATGGGGAGGAGGGAGGAGGAGGCGAAAATGGAAAAAAACTGAAACGGTAAAGAAAACGTGGGAAAAGAGAGTGAAGCTGAGGAAGAGACATATCAGTTGGACGCCAGTGGAATTTGAATTTTCGCTCTTTCAACGACGCGAGAGCCTACGTCCATTTACTCTGCCGTGAAAGAAAAGTAAAGAACTCTGTCAGTCGGCTCAGACGGGCTGGGAGAAGGGACTCAAAGCCCGTTTGAACGCGACTGGAGCCCTGGCAAACCGCCATCCAACCGTCTATCTACCGGTGGTGACGGAATGAGAAAAAGAAAGAGAACGAGAAATTCTCACTCGCATAGAGGGAGTCTCTCGTGTTTAATTTTCAATGGTAAATCATTGATGAAGGAATGGGGTGGTAAAAAGGGCGGGGGAAATTTTATGGAATATGTGGATGAAAGGTGTGGGTAAAACTTTTCGGTCAATAAAAGAAATCGATCGATGATCGGTATCTATAGTGCACCCATACGCTGTATTTAATATAGAAAAAATAATTAGTTCATTTATTGATTAATATACTTTAGATTCATCGACCGATTCCACCCAAAGGAACGGATATCCGGTGACAATGATGATTGAAAGGTTACCAAGTAATTCATCGGCCCTAGGAACTTGAATATTCTGTTCTAACTTGATTGTCTAATTTAATTTCCTCTGATTATGAAATTTCCTAATTGACGAGTTCAGAACGTTTTGCAGAACGGGACTGAGTGACTTTCGGCTCATAAATATAGAAAATGAATCTCCTCCTCGTCGTCCTGTCTAGTCCTCCGAATTTTATCCATCGAAATGGACCCACACGATTCCACATCTATAATTTAACCCATAACTCTCACGTGCACCTTTGACCCGTCCTGAAATCGTGATGTGATCACTGGAATCATTGAAAGCCCCAAATTATAGCGAGTTAAATCGTATCCTCGATATACCGTGTCACAAAATCACCCAATGTCAAGCGGTAATCACCTGAAATGAACTTCATTTCACCATCAAGCCATCGTTAATGTTTCTGAATTGTTCATCAACTGCCGCATTTATTCCGATAATTAAAAAAATTCATTCCTCTCCATCTCCAGCCGAGTCCTTCACTCCTCAACTTTTCTCCGGACCAGAAAGATTAAAAAATTGTTCGCAACATCTGTTAATGCCTTGATAATACCATGCGCTGTCCCCTTCCACTGAATTATTACTTTTTTTCATTTCAACAACTTCTTCAGTACCATCTCCCTCCCTAATACCTCCACTTTTTACTCTGTTTATTTCATCATCCGCCTATACATCTGTATTCACCCCCTTTCCACTCCCTCCCTCCCTCCCTCGCCCCTCCCGCCCCTCAGGAGTTAGAAGTACTCCGAGTAATTGAATAAGTTAATTACGTTTTTTAAAAAAGAAACTTTGTTGAGCTTTTAAACGTCTACTTTTTCCCCGTCAATTCATTTCCCTTTCCTCTTTATTTTTTATTTTCTTTTTTTTTTTATTTTTTTATAAACTTTTTTCCAGTACTCCGTGGTCTTGGTGTCATCGTCTTCTGGTGCCTGTGGAAATGTCAGTGGAAGTTTTGCTTGTTGTCAGACTTCCGGTGGATGAGTATGGGGGTGGAAAAATACCAGAGAGAGCGGAAAAAGCCAGAGAGGGCTTCCTAATTGAGGTCATGACGAACAGTCTCCACCATTTGCCGAATGTACCGGAGAAATGTCTACACCAACCGGCATTCACCTTCCCCTCTTTCTAACGTTAATTGAGAATGCAAGGATTTCCTCGGGGATACCACTGTGGGAATGAAATGCGAAGAGGGAATGGAGCGATAGCAATGGACGTGAAGAGGGTGGAGTGAGGGGTAATTTTGCAGGTGACGGATTTTTAAATTGGTGGATTTATTCGCGCGAGGGAGCTTTAATAAATGTCGTCGGATCTTACGAGCTGAATGAGACAGTGTTGATGATTTGGAAGGGGTGAATTTTTTTACAAGCGAATATCTTGCAAGAAAGATATCTGAATGAGGGATGGTCGTCCACTACAGGATTCCTGTTCTAGCGAGGCACGATTACAGCCTGATAAAAATTAAGGGATGATTGAATAATTAATTTACGATTACTCGTCTACTTTTGGATCTTAAATAAAAAATACATCACCTCCTCTCGATTATGAATATCTGGTATCGAAGTTCTGAATTTTTTGGCGAATTTCTACCGCTAGTTTTTTCGGTACTGAAACACGTTCGATGCAGGTGACGTATTCATGATTAAAAAAAGAAATTCCTAAAAAAGAGAATTGCTAAAAAGAAATAAAATTGCTGTATGAACGTTCGATCAGTCCGACACAACCGATAGATTCCTCAAGGGTTTTGGCACACAACGACCCAGGGGGCGACACGCACGAGAGTGGACATTTTTCAAGGGCTTCATGGCCCGAGAAAAATGACATGAAATACCGCCCCCGATTCACTCTTCACACATACATACCCCGATACAACTGGACTCCATTTTTTTTTCGGTATTCGCTCGCCGAAAAAAAGATGAGAGAGTGAGAGGATATGCCTATCGATCCGTCGATGCCTCGGACACTCAGAAATAAAATTCAATTCGTCCTCAATATATTTAGAAATAAAAATTGCAATCACCCGTAAATATACTCAGAATCTTTTAATAAAAATATTTTCAAACTTTCGTGAGAAATTTTTGCATGGAGAGAAAAAATCTTGAAAAATTACGTGCCTGTTCCGTAATCTGCCAATCAAAATAATATTCAGTAAAAATTACGGTACCGTTAGGCGCTTTTTTAATGAACTTTTTGGAAAAAGTCCAAAACGTTCCACAAAAATTATGAACCGTTCAGTGAAAAAATGCCTAATTATTCCGTAATTTTTACTGAATACTGTTTTGACTGTTAGATTACGGAACAGGCACATAATTTTTCAAAAAAATTTCTCTCCATGTGTGCACTACTAGATCAAACCAGGAAAATAAATGATAGGAAGATTCTTCACTTACGAACACATATTTGCAAATGGTTGCTAGCAATTTTATCGATCCACGCTATTATTAAATTTTTCAAAAATATGAAAGACGAAGAAATGTTATCGTCGTTTGATCGTGAAAATATGCGGTTTGTGTAGCCCACGGAGGCGGTAGACGAGCTGTACGTACCAGAGGAACATTGGAATCCACCAATATATTAGTATTATATCAATAGAGCTATGATATACGTATTGTCGACTATCGTCAATCGAATGTCTGACTCTTTCGTCCTTTTCTCCTTGCCGATTGCAAATCAAATTCCAACCGGTGGAGTATTAAATAATGCAGGCATTCTTCCCAGAGAATATTAATATTTTCGGTTTGAATAAAATCAGTATTACCATATATTCTAAAATCATCAACTGGACTTTACTACTTCCTCCAAAAAATTCTGGAATATTGTTCTCCGTCTGAGCGTCAGGTAATACTGGTTTAACGCTCAAAAATTATTTATAAATTCTCTCCGTGTCTTTACTCCATTCGTAATGCTCAATTTATGGGGTAATCTGTGGATAGCATCGCTGATAACAACGATAAGGGTGTCCTCGAACATCAAAGAACACTGTGAACTCCGAAAACCCACGACTCGACTAAATAGGAGTGGAAATACCGTCATTATATGGGCGTCAGGTGCGGTAAAATTTGATTTTATCCAAAGATTCTCGAAACTGATCGTCAAACAGGGTAAAACTTTATTCGTGAAAACCTATACCAATCCTTCGAGAAGTCTCAGCAGTTTGCTTATACTCATACAAATCCCTTTCTCCCACTCGTTTAGAACGTGAAATTTACCAAGTTTTCGATCTCCCCCTGAATTGCGGGAAAGTAAACCCGTAGGATGTAGCAATAGAGAAGGGACTATTAGAAGTTTTGCCTGCATGATGGGCGATGATAATGACTGGGAGAAATGGGAAGTTGTAGATTATAAGTGGTGGGGTTTGCTTTAGTCTGGGAAAACTTTGAATCGCGGAGATGATGGAATTGAATCAGAGGTTGAAACTAATGTCTGTTTCAGACAATTTTTGGTGAAAATTTACGGTACATTGTTGAAGTTTTCCTCTGGCTTTTGTTGTAGAAATATTTAAAATCCTTAACAAGTAACAATTAATTTTTAACATTAACAATTCATCAAACTATTAATCGCTCAATTATTTATCGTTTCTCCATTTTCTTACGCCTCTGTTCCCCCCCCCCCCCCAGTCCCAAACTCCCCAAAAAAATACCTCTTCCCGAAACTGCGTCTCGCAGCCCTGGAATTCCTCCAGTAAAGTCTCCCCCGAGCCCCATCCCATCCCCTTAAAAAATCCCACAGAGATCTGCCTCCCGAAAATTCAATTTTCTTACTGGCACCAGTTCACCCCCCCTCCATAAAAAAATATTCCGCCAACGTCACCGAAATATTTCCCCCTCGGTGTGACTCTCATATCGCAACAACACGACGATAAATATTTACCTGTCATCCGTCGGGTCCTCCTGCACTTGCAACCCTCTTGCACTTTTTAATTAACGCGTTTCCTCTGCCTCCACTCTTCCTGTGTCTCACCCCCTCGATCCAGTGTACCACGTTCCCATCCACAATAGCCAACAGCCCGCAAAATCGTGAAGGTACCACCAAAAGATGAATAAAAACCGGCTGACTAAAATATCACTGAATCCCTGAAATCGCGATATCTCAAGGGTATTACTCCCGTCTAATCACAATCTCTCGTGTCCACTATTTTCGTGATCAGCCAGAGCATGCGATGCGAGTTACTTGGTCGAGGTCACCCCTCCTCCTTCTCATCCCCCTCCACCACCCCCCCTCAACCCCACCCCTGACCCAACGAATATCTATAAATCACTGACCCTATCCACTGTTCACTGTATTTCTCATTTCCCCGGTGGTTCTGATCACAATTCAATTTTTACTCTTCACGACATTTATCCCAAATGAGCCGCTTCACATTGCCTCCCCCTCCACAAATACATATTTATACATTCACACGCGAGACAATTCACAATAACACTGACGACTAAATCCAATCTACCTGACTCGAGACGAGAGAAGAATTTATTCAATTTGTAAATTTCGTGAATTTACCCACCCTCACGTTCCTCAATTTTCCCGAGTCTAGAAAGTGAGGAAGAAGTGGAGAACTGACGGTGTTTTCCACCCCCCAGAGCGAAGCTGAAGTGTAATCATCCGACTCAAAGGCGAATAATTGAGAGTTTTCGTCGTGAATCTACTTATTTACTGGATTTCCATTGCCAGTAGTTGTCGATAGACGAAAAATAATGTTCCATTGAATGCGAATCATCCCTCACTCCATCACTGCTCTCAAAATAATGCTGGACACGAGGTTGTTATCAATTTTATTACGTCGTAATTCACACTCGCACATTAATCACTTGCGAGCGTTCACAATGTGCTCACTATTTTCGAATAAATATCCAATTTATTTCGGCAGTTTCAGAATTTTTCCTGCGGCCATATTTTTTTTTAGGACAATTTTCTCGGTTAATTGGATTTTATCAGTGGCCGGAGGGGGTGAGGGTCTGATGGTTCTGGCCGGCGGGGGTAATACAACTGGAGGGGTATCACCGCAGAATCGCGAATTGGATGGACTCGAAATGAGAAAGCGACGGTGATGGCACGACACGCGAGTTCGCCGGCCGACTGAGGGTAGTCGGCCCCAAAACTCCACTCGTTTCCTTTCGCCACACGAGGGCTGGGTGCGCGCATGCGCTCAACCGAGCTTTGGGGGTACAGGGTGCACTTGTGATGTTCGTGCGAGGTAGAGGAGATATTCGGACGTTTGATGAATTGAAGGTAAATAATTTATGTTTGGAAGAGAGGTGAAGGGAAGGGGGATAATTAATGACAGTGGGAGGGGAATTCTTTTTGGTGGAAGTGGATAGAAAAATTGTGGAGACGCGAGGGGGGAGGAGGGGGATGGATGGGCGAGTTTCTGTCATAAATCAGCGATGAAAGTGTTGTTATGGATGGAAATAAACAATTTTAATAATTGAGGAACGGTCGTGATAATGTGGAAAAAAGAATTGCGACTGCAGGCGATAATTTCAGAGTCCGTGACACGACAAAATATTTAGTTGATGATATTGTTGTCCTTTTATCGTGGGTCATGATGGTATTATCGATAAAGGTTTCGGTTGACTGCCCTTCGTAACTTGAGAACTACTGAATTTTTTCACATTTACTTGAATAAAAATTCATTCAAGGACAATAGAAGAAATGTTGATACCTTGAATGTAAATAATTTATGTTAAAAGGGGGAATGATTAATGAAAAGAGAGGGGAGTTCATAGTTGATGAAGTTGAAGTAGAACTTATTGAGGTGAAGCAGAAACGAATGGGGACTCTCAGTCATAAATCAGTCACAACTTCATGAGACAAAAATATTAAAAAATCCCCAGTTGAATTGTAAATTCGGTCGTGAGAGTGCTCCGCGTCCGAAAAGTGGGTATCACTCGGTCATTCAATCCCTCCCGGTCGTCGAGACCCAACCAAATAAACTTTTAAAATTCCCTAAAAATTACACATTGTATCTTGCACCCCATTGTTTCACAAATCTAATTTACCACATCTCAAAACCTACTACCCTACATTTCACAAAAATTTCCAGAAATTTCTACCACTGCAGTTTCAATCTGCTCCACTTTACTCTCCTAACAATTCCACGGCACAAAGAAATCTGAAATAAACATCTCTACCTCACTCATACATTTACCCATCGTTCTCGATCTAAAATCCCCATCACAAATGTGCGCATGTAAACAAACAATGGTCTCAACATCGCATCCTTTTCCCGTACAATTCCTCGGCTTACAAAGGCCCTTCACTCGGACAACAACAATAATCGAGATACGCACAGCGGCTCACCGCGATCCGTTTACCTTTACCCCCCTCCCCTCTTTCACCCTACCCAACCGCCGTCACCACCCTTCCATTTCTCCCCCCCTCCTCCCCACCCCTTCCGTCCCACCATCATCGAATAGCCAATATTATCAGTTATCGGATTATTACCGTAAATTGTTCGCATTTACCATCACCAACTGGGTTACATGTTGCAGGCTGCACACGTACCTCATCTAGAACTTTCCTCTCCCACCCCCAGGTTCTTCTTCATCTTGTTGGAGGTCTTTGTCGGGCCTGAGCCAGTCGAATATCGAGATCTCACTCGCGACCAGGTGTGACTATCGTTGGCCCGTAAGCATACAGTAAATTTCAAGTTGGCCGAACTGGCGTATATACAGAAGCCAAGGGTAGAGGGTGAACTCGGGTCATGCTGTTAAAGGCTGGGGGGTGTACATGGTGGAGATAGTTTTAGAGGCCAATCCCCTCCCCCTCAGCCTGAAGCATTGTAATACCGTAAGTATGATGTATGGTGGGAGGGTAAAATGAGCTTAGGTGGCTTCTCTTTTCTGTGTCTTGGGGCTGATGGTTGGGAAGTCATAATGAGACTTCTTGGTGAAATTAATTTGATATTGCATTGAAGGTGAGGGTGGCGTTGAATTAACGGTAAAATCGGTTGGAAGGAATTATTGGAATTGGATCGATGGAAGCATTAAGTTGGCTTCAGTCCGAAAATCAGTAGCGAAGCGGCAAAACGGTTAGAGTTGAGTGAACTTCGAGTTATTGAGGATCAAATCACCGTAAATTTTATTCTCCCCTTTATTCAAATTTCTGAATTATACACGAAAGGAAATTTGGGATAAAAATTAGGGTTGTAGAGGGCGAAACGTGGGAGGAAATGATAGTCACCCACTTTTTAGGTCAAGTTTTGGTGGAAAAATTAAACTGGGGCGGGTAATTTTTGTGATAAAATTAACCTTCATCCCATCGAATTTTTATCTGAAATTTCCTTTACAAATATCTTCCCCCTGCAACGACTCATTTTCTAAAATAATTTTAAACATTTTTTTAATCTCAGAAGCTCTTCAAAAATCATTCACCCAACGTCTCACGTTCACCCTCGATTCTCCAAACCGAGGAAAAATTCCTTTAAAAACCTTTTCTTTCAATTTCTCATTCTCCCTCTCGCAAGTATAATGGCAATAAGAGCTGCATGCAGAGGCGATACTTCTGCGTAATGAGGATCGGATGAGGCACCACTGCGAATAAGGGATTTTAGGAATGGAGCATCAAATCCCTCTCCCCCGCCCTCACCCATCAACCACCCACCACGCCTGTTTGAAATGGAGAAGACGTTTTGTTAATGCGACTGAGACTCTCCACTGGAGGAAAATAGAACGCAGAGGAGAGAGAAACGTTTTGGCTGCATTTTGAAGAGGTTGGAGAAAGGTTATGTCCTTCCAGAAAAGGGGTGAAATCAAAGGGAAAGAAGAGGTGGAGAATCTCGGAGATGCTTCTGGAAATTTCCGAGGGATATTATTTCAATGCCTGCGAGCTATGTCTTTCAGAAGTTGTAACACAAAGGGATGTTTTATTTAAACATCTTGGGCCATGTTTTCAACTCACTCTCTCATCGAAACTGAATTAAAACGCCCTCAGAAAACAATTTTCTCGGAATTGAAAACATTGAGGGTAGTTCAATGACAACATAGACATAACAAAGACTGGAAAATTTCCGCCCCCACTAAATTTAGGCCCTACGCCGCAATTAATTATTTATCAATGGCCCAATAGACCTGCAAAAAAAAGTAACGTTTTTTAATTCAACACAAGTGGGTCTTTCCATCTTGGCACACCCTCCAAGAAAAGCCGGCAAACGGGTGTAGAATGCATCGATGCCTCCCCCATTTTCCAATCCTTTCTCCTTTATCCCTCGCACTGCAGTCTCTTGCCCTTTTCCATTGATTATTTTTCCACTCTCATGTTTATTCTCATCCCACTCCGGCGTCATTGTCCTCCTCCACTTATTCTCTTTTGTCACAGTCCCTCAGCGATGCACTTCCTGTATCTTCTCGTTAAAGGGGCGAAGGGTGAGTCGATCCCTTCGGTCTTTAAAGTTCACGGAACGTAATGCGAGTGGAGATTTAACTGGCGGTGGAGAGGTAGTGCCGTCTGCTTTACGGAGATAATATGTTAATCATGGATGTTACGATGTTAATTAATGAGGTGGGAGGTGGTCGTGTCGATCGGAGGCATTACCACCAGGTGTTCGACGTCTTATCGAGGATTTTCAAGATGTTAAACACATTCTCGGTTAGAAAGAATAATTGAATCGCTGCACGATGATAAAAATTTGAATGAAAATTATCTTAAAATATTCAACAAATATATATTTTGCAGTGAATTTATGCGTTGAATAATTACACGTTATAAATAATGCCAAATAAAAATCGTTATTCAATGAAAAAAAAACTAATTAATAAGGTAATTTCTTCTCAACTATTTTTCCACATATTTAATTATCAACTATGTTGTATGTGCTGCACCATAATTGATAAATGATGTGCGACACTGGTGCCAACGATTATCCGTTAATTTCATTAGTACATTTAATCCCACGAGATGAAAATTTTGTTGAATTTAATTTAAATCCGTCTGTGAATTAATTTTTTGATTTTCCTCTCTCCTGACATTATTTATAAAATCTCGTCGTTTTATTTAGTGAATTAATGTCAGTGTGAGTCGAGAGTATATAGCGTACGCGCAAGACCGAGGTGACAATGCAATTTCGCAACCTCTCACCCGTTTGCTTTACCCAGTATCCCCCTCAGCTCTCTGCATCCACCCGGCTCTCATGAGTGAATGAGGGGGAGAAAAAAAAATATGGAGGTAGGAAGTATCCTCTCGCGCAGTGTTATATAAACCAACGGAAAAACAGGACGAGAATGTATAAAGAGATTGTCTTTCGGGAGGCGCTTAAAATTTGCACTTTTATAAAGCACACATACAACCAGTGCTCTCTCTTTCTGTTTCCCTTGAATAACGGAAGCAAGGGTAGTTTTGTGGAGGGCGATGTTGCACAGGGGCAGGAAAAAGCCACAGGGATTTCGTGTCCAGGAGTTGGGAGACTGGCTCAGAGTGACAGAAGTCAGCAAAAAAGAAAAAAAAAAGAAAATATATGAGAATTCAAAAAACGGGGAAAATAGATCTCGACTTCATGACAACAACTGATGCAAACAAATATCATGATAAATACTAGGGATGATATAGGCACCCTTGACGTACGACCCCCCGTATCGAAAAAAAAAAAAATTCAATAATCACAAAATGATTTATGGCACCATCACATAAACGAGAGATTCCTGATAGTTATCATCGCTTCAGGGAGACTCCCCCCCCCTCCTCCCTCTCCCCGCAACCCCCACGAATTTCTCGGGGTTTTGTGTCCCTGCGAAAATCTCGCTGGACGCTGTCATCCCGGCATAAACCGCTCTCATACCGGTACCTCTGTCCCTTCCCCAATCTCCATCGCTCCATCTCCGTCTGCCCTTAACGGACGAAAACCACTGGCCCCAGTTGAATATGTGTTGGGGCTCACAATGCCACAGCAGCCAAGGGATGAGGGTTGCGGACACTGCCCCCTGATATTACGATACCCCGGAATTTCAAGATGGTCTCTGTAAACTGACGGCACGCGGGTTCAGCAAACTGTCGCACCAACTGCCGGTACAGATAGGATGAAAATTCTATCGCTCTTTACGTTCCACATCACCCCCGATACCATGACAAAATCATCTTTATTGGAATATTTTCTCGGTCTTGTTCGCACATCAAAAATAATATCGCAAGAGAATTTTAAGGAATCTGACATAAAGCAAATGAATTTTTTATAGCAATCGCGATAATCCTCGATGGATCGATTATAATGACAATTTGTCACAATAACTTTTAATGAAAAATTCATGAATTCGCATCGGTCTCGATCCAATATTCCCACGGGGTATCATAAATATACAAAAATCCGTTCACCCGTCCTTTATCAGACGCAATTGCGCATGAGAATCCGGCTCAGATGATTCGTAGAACAATTTCAATTCCCTACTAACTAACAAACTCGTAGTTATTCGATAGATGCCGAGAGTTACCAGGAATGACGAGTTGAATGTAAACGTTGCAACGATGGGCCCTGAGGAAGGGGGTGGATTTGAGATGCGCGCGTTTTAACGAGCTCGCATTTGCCGTGACCATGCTCCATAAGACTCAGCGGTCCCTAACCGATAAGGATCGATTCAATTACCCATTCAATTACTTCCCCCCCCCCCCTTGAGCCAAAAGATTCGTGATGGTGTGCAGCCACGAAGCCAAACTTGGATGAGACTTTTCATCGTCCTTCCGGCACGTACCACTATCGAGTACCTTTGTCGCCTTCGGTATCACAGTCATTCAAGTTTAGGGGTTGTAAATGTTGTTTAGTCAATTTGTCAAGATAATATGACAGCAACTCCGTGGAGTGGCTGTAATATTTAGAAGCCAAATGAGAATAAAAAAAATTATTCCCTAAAGTCGAAAGATTTATTCCCAGACCTTTGAAGAAAAAAAGGGATTATTTTTCGTTGTCGCAGGGACACGACAACTATGTGACACCTGAAGTGTAAATATTCCCTAACATTCCAATGGTACAGGCGAAAATTCCTCCAGCAAAAACTTTCCACGCGAATTAAAATGAAGAAAAGACGATAATTTTCGCATTTAATAATTCATCACGAGGATTTAAACAGCATGAGAATTCCAGAAAGCATAGGCGCCCCAGTGGTTGGCAAAACCCAACGCCAAATTATGTGTAACACAGAGCGCTCGAAACCCTCGGTACACCGACTCCATTTTACGAAATGCTGGAACAAGGGGTGAATCCAGCCGCCAACACACTGACATCCGTAAATTGCATTAAAACGCACGCAATGGTCGCCAAAAGTCAAAACTACTTCAGGACATTAATTTTTTTTATCCTCATCAGCCCTCCACCTCTTCACCCCACCCCTTCGCCCCTCAACTCTCGCTTCCTCGTTAGTATTTCCTTTTTTTCGGACTCACAGAAACTTTTCTCATTACAGGAAGATAAAAAATTTCCGAGTTTTATCAGTGGAATTCAAACATCAGAAGCAATTGAATTTTTTTTTATGAGAAAACAATTGCGATTCTTTGATAATTGAGTGGAGATTTTTTAAAAATTTTTAGTCAAAATATCATGATGAGTTGATAAAGAATTGAACTGAATACTCAATGATCATATATCGATAAACATATTTGGCAATTATTGGACTGTCAAGTCTGATCGTTGTAACTATAGATTACATATTTATTTTCCCATAGTTTAATAACCAAATTGCATTGGGGTAGGGGCGGAGCGGGAGGGCGGATCATGGATTGGACTAACGAGTGCAATATGATGGAACGTTTTGCGCGGGCTCGTTGATGGCTCTCCTTAATTCAACATATTATTGTTCCGATGCGTCAATTGACTTGTAATTAATTTATATTGTGATCGATTTATATCGTATTAAAATGTTATCGCGTCAATTGAGCCGGTGATAAATTACTATTGTGATGAAAGGCGTTGTAATAGATATGGCTACGTACTAATGAACTGCACTAAAAATTATAATTATGAAAAAATCCCGAGTTTTCCAAATGATTCGAAATTTCAGATCCATCGAGAACAATCCCGGAGGCGCAATGTGAATTATTTATTTATAAAACCCTTAATTGTTATCAAGTAAATCTATTTTTAAGCTGTTATCTCTTTTCCGCCTATCAACGGAATTAGCAAAAGCTCCGGTACAGCAAAACCTGGTGAATCCACAAGAAAAATTCTCTTGCCCGAGTCAACTCCGATTACTCCCTGTCAAAAGACTCATCCAAAACCACAATACATCGTCATCTGGCATCTTGTGGATCTTGGTATGATACGTATATGCGCAAAGCATCCTGGACAATGGAGGTGGAGGTAAACCTCGGCGTCGAGCCCACATCACACATAATTCCCACTGCCGCAAACCCAACGTCTATCTCTCTCCGTTAATCTCCACTAGGATCGTTGAATGCTGCCTCTTGCACTACCGCTTTCCGTTGCGCATCCACCACCCCTTTCACCCTCCCCGCCCCCCCCCTCAAAACCCTGCGTAACACCCACTTTTCTATGCATCATATACACCAATGACAAACACATACATACGTCGAGTTTACCTGCACACTCGGTTGTTTGTGGAGAACTGGGTACCAGACCACAGTCTCTCCACTTGTCTCCTGTGAGGATAATTACGCGAATGCAGACACTGAGTCGATCTTTTGAAACTACTGACACTCACTCTCATGATTAAATGAAAAAAGAAACTGTTTGTTCATCACTTTTTTCAAGGCTTGACATAATGCGATGATATTAGTATAAAGTTATTAATGAGCATTACAGATATTGTGTGACGATCAGATATTTTGGTGGACATTTTTTGAAGGACTTTGACAGCCATTTTTGAGGTACTTTGGTTGATGGGTTTGAGGACTTGATGAATCCTCTGATTGTAAACATTATCCCACCTTCAAGTCTGTCAAATGTCTCCAAAAAATCCAATAAACGATTGTTTATGAATTAATTTTAAAAACTTGTCATCTCCTGGCCCAATGAGTCCC
This sequence comes from Diachasmimorpha longicaudata, assembly GCF_034640455.1. NCBI lineage: Eukaryota > Metazoa > Arthropoda > Insecta > Hymenoptera > Braconidae > Diachasmimorpha > Diachasmimorpha longicaudata. Next base: position 3,547,372 of record NC_087237.1, read on the forward strand.
CTGGTGAGGAGGCCCCAATTAAGAAGTCATTCCCAGTTTATAACTAATACATCATCTCCCATCCAATCAACTTCATCCTGCCTATTTTTCCCGAAATAATTGAAAATCCCAAATGATGAATCACCGGAAATCCCTCAAGATTCATGCAGGTCATGCAAATCTCATCAAATCCTTGATTACGTAATCATCGCAATGTCCTAGAATGATGAAGGACAGCAGTGACACGCCGTTATGGAGGTACGGTACACAAACTCCACACTTGGCCCCAGTCCTTCCCCGTTCCTCAACCCCCTTCCTCCCAATGAAGTGTCACGACAAAGCGCCAGAAGTATTTTCACGTAATATAGGAGAGCTTGTACTGGCGCCCTTCTACTCACGAGGGTGGTTCACCCTGCATTTCGCAATTAGCCTTTGTCGACGTTACTCCAAACTCTCGCCACCTACGCTCTTTCGTCTCGTGTCTCTCTTGTCTACGCCCCAATACGCAGTGTACATTCATCAAGGGTACACATGGTTATATACGCGTGAAAACCTTTCGACTCTCCCGCCCCCCTTCATGCACCGAGCTTCACTGCGTATGGGGTAGTGCATACCCCTCAGTATCAAGGGTGCATAAAAATAATAAAATGATGGGAGGACAATTCTTTAATTGTGTCTGCGATACACAGAGACGAAAATCTGTGAAAAATTACTGTACCGGACACTAAAATCGAGGTCCAACACGATAGAATACTGGAATGTCTTTTAACTCACACACAACACTTCCTACCACTACCATAAATTTTGTAATTATGTGGCTTCGTAAAGTTTATTAAACAGCACTATAAAATTTTAAGGTCTATCATTTTTTATTTGAGGGTAAATGAAAAATTGATAAAAATCTTTTGAACATTCTCATATTTATCTCTCCATGTACGATTTAATTCTCTATCCTACGATAATTCTAGAATTTTCATATATTTAATTTCGAAAAGATCAGAAGACCCTCAATTTTCATAATTTTTTCGGTGTAAACACTGAACCCCGTGACCAACGCTGACAGTACATATGTATATAAAGTATATCCTAAATCGAATAATCACCATCAAATCATTTCTTAAAACCCTTTCTCGGATATGATCTAAATAAAGCCAGATAACTACAACAATCATCCCTTCAATCCGACAACCACAACAAGAATAAAAACCAGAACAATCTTCCAACAAGATGGGGTAAATTCCCCCTCCATTCGATTCTAATCTAACCGTTAGCAACCGCAATAACATCAGGTTAACCGGAAGTTTAGTCTGAAAATGAGCCTTCACTCGGCAGCCCTGTGCCCAGCTGATAAAGGACTTAGACAGAGTGGAGGGGGTGGAGGCGCGTATAAGCCGGCTCTTCTCGGCAGTAGCGCCAGGGGGTGGATTGGGTATGTTCAGATTTCATACTGGCGTGACGCTCATTGCCCACATATACACCCAGTCTATATACCCCAGAAATCGATTGTTCACAAGCTCCACTCGCATTATCGATTAATCGCAGTCGAGTGCTGTCTTAATTAGCAGAGAGATATGGGGGATAGATGCATTGAGTCTGCCCATTCAATTACACAGTAGCATAATCTCCTTAGTGTCTCGGTACTCCATCAGAGTACACTCACTTATGTACTTGGTGCCTCTCGACGCCATCTTTGGTACTATTCTGAAGATGCTTTCACTCTATTGTTCAGAGTCGAATGAAAGGCCCCTCAACCTTTTATAGTCAATCGTCTTTGTAAAGGTTCCATCAATTTTCACAAATCGTTAATGAACATTCATGAACTTTGCGAACATGTTTCGTTATTATTCGAATGTTCACAGGGTTCAGACCACTCACAGTGTGCTGCCTCATATTTGTTATGTTTACTAAGTTCAGAAGGTTCACAAGGCTCATCAGGTCTCCAATGCTACGTCATCTAGGGTACGTCAGGATGTATGTAATATGCCACTTGTTCACGATGGCTCGAAATTCATGACTGTAATGTTAACAAAAGTTCATCAAAGTTCACTCCGGAGGCATCTTTGATGTCGGTCTAGGGATGCTTTTAACTCGTAGTTGAGAGCCGTTGGAAATCCCCTACTTTCTCTAGTCATCCCCCTCTCGTTCTCCTTCACGATTCCGGTATTTCTTCCTAGTTTTGTTTGAGTCGTTTTGGTCCTCTGAATTCTCCTTTACTTGTCGTCTAACCTATACTATGGAATAAAGGGAGCGAGGGCTATATCTCCTAGCTCACTTTGGTACGCTCCAACGAGCAAGAGCGACGCTCCTTCACCCTGACGAATCGCTAGTACTAACTCAGAACGGGGTTGGAGACTATCCCAACGGGGAATGGACGAGCCAAGGGACTATAAAAGTATTGTACTTCCATTTCTCTAGTCTACGAGGAGTTGAGAGGATTAATTGTGATTGTTGATATGAATGACAAGATATTAGGAAAAAATATTGTTGGTAATTGGTTACACCCTCGGAATATTAGTTATGTTCATGTGGTAAATGTGTTGAACCTTTATCAGTCTTGATTATGATGAAACATCTTCGTAGTGTCAGGAAGATCGTTGATCTTCTCAATGTTAATTACGTTTTTAGGGCTTATTACGTAGAGTTTATGAAATATATTTCAAGACTGAAAAACGACGATAAAATTTTTATGAAAAACTTCTCATGAGACGAAGTAAGTGTTTCAGAAATTGTCCTATGAAAAAATTTCTATCCACTGTAGTTCTGAAGATACCACTACATTCATTTTTAACTCGTGTTCAAGTTGAGTTTTTACATATATTTCACTACTCTGAACATGTAAAAAATTGAGCTGTTCGTGTCATTGCCTCCTAAATTTTGCTCCCAGAAAAAAAAATGAACATTTATATTCCACGGAGTTCCATGACCTTAAACTTGCTCCTGAAGTGAAGGAAACTTCACTTCACAACTGAGGTATAACCCCGGATAATAATTTTCTGTTGATGCACTGGGAGGTCCTTGAATCTCCCCCTCAACGTCTACTTATCTTTTTTTTTTCGTTTTTACACTATTTTCCGGGTGTATACTCGTGCTCCGCTGTGAGGGAAGGTCCTCGATTAAGCTTTTTTTTTTAGTGGAGAAAAATATGTCCCCAGGCTTTGTAAGAAATACTCTCGGTGTTTTAGACTTCACAGGAAAGTGAATGTTTTTAATTTTACATGGGTGACACTGCTGCATAGTAAAAAATTATGAAGATAGAGGGGAATTTTACTACCGGGTGACGGTTAGAAATTGCTAGGTAATTTTGTAATGAACCGAGTGGAGGAGATATTTTTTTTATCACCCATATAATATTTTTGATGAATGTATTTCGATTAAAAAACCCAAACTTTCAATACATCTTAAATTGTTGTAACAATTTCCCCCATAACTCTGAAGATATTCATTTAAAATCTGATCCAGAGAGACCGAAAAACATAAATTAACAGACTTATGAACACCAAAGTTCACAGTTTACCCCACCGTGCAGTTGACAACTATTATTTTTACAATATTCATAATTCTCCCCACCTTAACAATTTTCATTTAAACCCAAGAAGTACCTGCAATGAGTGAAATCGTATAATCCTCATATCAGCTGATATGACATAATTAGCAATCCCGCGTAATCTTCTCCATTTCAAAGTCATGGTATCATTCAAATCCCCAGTAAGTACCGCACCTCTTAAACATAATGTCTCCATATCATTTTCCTCGATATCTTCATTCATCTCCATAAACCCCACATCCCTCCATTCTCAATTCATTTCCTCCTCCTCCCATTCACCTCAACTTCGCGATTCCTCCCCTCTCACCCCCTCAACAAAAAAAAAAACGATTCAACCCAGACGTCTGTTATTTGTCAATGGATAATAACACTGAATGAAAAAGAAAATCAAAACACGTCAAAGGATTGGTAGTGGAAGGAGGAAGGAAAAGTATGCGGCATCGTGCCTTCCGGCGTAACGCGATTACATCGAGACTGGCGGGTTCTCTCTGTATAGAATCAAGAGAGAGAGAGAGATAGATGAGGGGATACTATACGATGTGAAACGGGAATCGATAGCCGCATACCGTAACGCTCGATGTCGTGGCTCCCACATGTACATGAAGGGCGTAGGGTGGTTGGTAGGGGGAGGAGGGTTGGAGGGAAGTAGAAAGGCGAGACGAAGGAAGACAGCCACGAATAAATTTGTCGGAAGTCACACCTCTCGTCGATTCGTTTCCGTTCGATTCAGTCACACCCGGTGACACTCTGTGGCATCAAACTATTTTGAAGGAATCGGTAAATAGATAAATCGATGGAATTAATATGGATCGTTAGCGATAACGAATATTATTGAATAATTGAGATGTTGTAGGAAGTTGACACCGTTGGAACTATTCAGGTTCGTTATCTTCCGGACACCGAGTTCATAACGATGTCCTGGACTGTCTGATGAACATTCAAGTCCCCGGGGGTGAACAGTTCTGTCTCACTGTTCATAAAAATTCCCACCAAACCGAAAAATTCTTGCAACATCTCCACAAAGCCAAGGAGATTCGCTATTCAAAATCAGGGTGAGTCCGGAGCTTTTGAAATCTTCGCCACCTATCACCAACTATTCATTCCACCCCTCAAACAAAACCCCGAAGAAAAGGCCTCTCGTTTCTATAAACCGGAAACTCAAACTTAGCAAATCCTCTCCGCGATTATTAGTTGAACAAGTAGTTTCCACCAGCCGCGGAGTTGAACACGACTGAAGACTGAAGAGAGAATGAGAGGGAGATAGAGTGAGGGGGGTAATGGTCCCCGGGTTGAAGTGAGGCTTGATTAGGCCGCCTCGTGGTTGCGGTGTTGGTGCACGACTCTTGTTCCATGCCAGTCGGCGTCTTCTACGTATATAGCTGAACTTAAACAGTATTAAATTGCGCTTTAGTCAGACACACGTCTCGTTGTGTAGAGGTTTTGCGTCAGTAGTGGTGCGTTGGCTTATTCTCGGTGGAACAGGATGAGGGTGAATGTGTGGGGTGGTCGGGTGGTAAGAAGTTTCTGGAATTTAATATACGCGCACATGAGATATAGAAAGACGGCCCTGGAGGCAGCCGGGGAGTCCTTCTCCCTGGTACACACATCCCTTCATTTTACATTTTCCTTCATCAACTTCCTGGCTCTTATTTCAAGACGTTATACTTTTAAACTGTCATCCAAATGAGTTCTACTGAGACCAATTCACTCGTCTCTATTTGGCCCACCGCAGATGGCAATTGAATTGACTTCTGGCTTTTTATTGAGGACATTTGGAAAGTGACGAGTGACTTTTTCAATTGACGAGAGAATTCAGGTCTCCGGAGGAATATATTTCTTCCAGAATTTTTGGTTATTGTAGATGAGTTGAATATTTTTTTTTTTTTATTGGATTCGATAAAACTCGCGAGACTGCACTCGATAATCGCTCGATATTAAATTTCACGATTGACTTTAAATTCATTACGATGAACTTGATATTAATTGACAATTAAGTGGATGTTTAGCTCATAGTCTGAGAGGGATTGAGATGCTCCAATAAGCGCTGGAGTCTCAATATAACGGGATGACGGACCTCACTGATGAGCTCGAAATGGTAGTCAATAGGTGGCTCTATTGATCAATATGTGTATGTATAGTCTCGGATGAAGTGATTGATCATGAACCCATATTTAGTCATTACCGCCGGGTGACAACAGTAGTCAGCACCATAAAACATTTAATAATGATAATATTTAGTCATTAGGATCATGATTGGATCGTGAAGTTAAAAAGTCGTTGATTGTCAATTCGTCTCACCTTTCGCCCTCTAGAGCTCTAATTTTTATCCAAAATTGATTTCCGTGTACAACTCAATTTGTGGATCAATGAAAAATCAATGATGAAGGACCGAAGCATTAGGTAACCGGTCTGAGTAGAATTGGGATATTCCCCTTTTACATCTCATGGTAGGAGTTCATGTTTGACCGTATATTAGTGGCGGCCGGTGTTTGTCTGTGGTAAACGATCGAAACCGGTAATTATATTTGACGTCGATTTCTCTTGCACACAGCGTCAGACAGATTGATACGATACTGATAGCATCACGGGGGGTGATGGTCGGGCAAGTGGCTAATAGTGAAATCCATTATGAATTATTGAATGGAATGTGATAGAGCACTTCAGAAATTTCAAACTAAATTTTCGGGAGTTCGGATGGATGGGAGAGATTACCGAGAAACGTTTAATTATGAGTGACACGAGTCAAAAGTCTAATGAAATATTAATCGTGCGATAAGAGAATAGAATGACAATGAATTTCGTAAACTAGTATTCTGTTGCATCGATTTGCAAGTGAGAGAAATTACTTTTAATATTCGTTGGGGTTGAAAATATCATTTTCCACCGGTGCAATTCCATCCTCCTCACCCCCCCACCTGACAATAATTCCAAACAAAACTGGCCAAGTTCAGCATTCAAATATCCATACTCATCCGAGTGAGTAAAATATCCCAAACATCTGAGAATTGTTGTTTCAAATAACAATATCAATCCTAATTGCGTCAACCCTGTCAGACAAACGGATTCATACCACACTGTATCCTCAGAATACAGTGCCAGTGATGTCCACCAGGGAATGGTGTGTGGTATTCCAGTTGGAAATTATGCAACTCGCACGATGATAGTGAGAGGATGGGTGAGGTGGAGTGAAGAGTCAACGGGAAACGAGGTGGAATATATAGTATAGGTCGTGATGGGGGAAGGAGAGAACGGATTCACGAGGACTATAGTCGAGTTATCCCACTGGACGTACGAGCCAATGAAGGACCCCTTGAGGATGGGGTCAACGGAGGGTCGCTCAAGGGTCGAGGAAGAGCAACGTGAGAGAGAGAGAGAGAGAGAGAGAGAGAGAGAGAGAGAGAGAGAGAGAGAGAGAGAGAGAGAGAGAGAGAGAGAGAGAGAGAGAGAGAATGAGAAGACGGTAGTCAACTATACCATTCCCTGGTACACGTGCAAGGGGAGTCTGTAATCTTCTCTGGTTCGTAAAATGGGAAAATCTAATCGTGTTAACCATTCTAGTCAGTTAAGATGTGTAAAAATAGTTTGTGGAGCAAAAATAATGATTTCATAACTTTATAATTCATTTAGAATCCAATATTGCAAACTTCCCTGTGCAGTTGGCAATTTGGTAATTAGGATACCGTGAAAATTATATTCATGATGTTATTATCAACATCTGTGGACATCGACGTTCACCAGAGTCCACCAGGTCGTTGTAAAAATGGATCAAAGATATTTTTAGGGGGAATTATCTGAACAAATTTGAGAATAATTGAATGCAGTAATCATACACCTTTTGGTGGTACCACTGGTCTCCCAAGTTTCGGAAGACGAAGCACTAACTCGGTGCAACTAATACCTATGGGGCTCTCCTCAAACTTAACCCACTCACCCCTTTCCCTTGCTTAACCCTAGATTAGTGCAACTGAGCGTGTATATCGTGGCACTTCCTCTACACTATCTTCAGTGGTACAGATAGAGGGATGGTGAGTTAGTAAGAGAGAGAAGGCGATGAGAAATTCTCGCTGTGTGAGCTCTTAAGGATACGAGGGAATGGTGGTTGCTACTGATGGTCCCACGTGCGGTCATATTCGGTAGGATATACGAGACGTTTTGGTACATTCCCGGGGGATCATCGTATGGTAGAAATATGGTTTGGATGGAATCCAACAGATGGTAGGTAAAAAAATTACTATTCAATTTTTCCATACTTTCACCAGAATGTAAAATAATTTTCCTATTTTTCGTATTTTTTCCCAGAATTTTTACAGAATTATCTCCACAGTTCATTCATACACAATAAAAAACAAATATTTGTTATCGTGATAATTCAATAACAATCGTTTCCAATTTATTTCTCACGTCCAGAAATTAATGGTTTTTTTCGCTGTGTTAGGTTAAATTGGAAGTATTGTAGATATTTTTATTGAATTTAACCGATCCCCGGAACATCAATTTTTATGACAGAAATATCAGAATTATGAGCTCCCAGAGGGACGTCAGGAATGCTGTTGAGAATTTCCATTCCATATTTTACCTACAGAATTTGTCAATATGTATCACAGTAACAAGTTGGAGGGTGACAAGTCGTTGACTATAACACGTCTTAAACTGTCCTGTCACCCAGTTGGAATCTTTTCGATGGGACAAGAGTAGTAGTGAGCCCTTCGGGATGTAGATGATTTATATACTAAACACTCACTTTCATAATATATTAAATTGAACCAGATCATGACAGATTTACGTCAAAAGATGAGAAGCAGAATTATTCGATCGTCTCTGCTGCCATTTTCCGATTAATCGAACTGTCAAATAAATTAATACTACCGGGGATTACATAGTTAGTCTCTGTTAATTACGTGATGATCTCTGTAAAGCATGATTTCTTCTGGAGAAGACCTCGAGGTCTTTGGAAATTTGTCACTTCCTTCGAAAATCCTAATCCTATTTTCGAAATACCTTGAGAAACAAGGATTAACGAATAACTGAGGTACACTAAGTCTCAGGTAAGTTTCAAAAGGGACTTTCCCTTTTCCCCATAACTCTCACAGTTGACTTTGAGCCTTACAAGCTTAATCTCCACCGTTAAATCGCTTGTTTTGACTCAAGGTTATGCTTTCCCAGCACCTCCAAGATGTGACCTTCATCAGTCCAAGGGGGGGGGGGAGTTAAATTGACTAATTCAATCGTTGGGATTGGGCACCAGATAATATCCTAGACGGTGGCTTTGCCATTCAAGTATACCATATAATTGAAAAGGATCGCGATGACATTATGAACTTGAGCTGAAAATTATCCAATAATCTTTCACTCGTGATCTCCAATGTTTGTAACATTATGAACATTTGTGTTAATAATTTTTCAAACACTCAGATTCATCTGAGTGTGAACACTAATCATCGCAATTCTATGAACATGCACTCATGTTCAAAATGTCAATTTTTTTCCGTCATATATTTTCAAAACTCCATTGTATTTAACCAACATATAGACACCAGCGCTCCCAACCTTCAACCCACCCAGACCTCTAGCCAATCGATGACTGACCTCGTGTGTAAGCTTACGACTAGATTCTCAGGGTGTGATATCCTCACACTTGAGTACACTCTACAAAAGAGGGGAAACCGTGGATCCTCTTTTTTACGGAACACTGATAGCGGTGTTCTCTGCGATGCTTTTATTGGAGAGGTTGGGTTAAACTCTGACGTGCCATCGAAAACATCGCGTGGCGATGAATCTGGGATAAGGGGTTCCCTGGGTGGGAAGAAGCAGAACAAACCCCCGGGACGATCGATCCCACACAGAGCCGATTGTTATCTAATCCCAACCTCTAACCATGTTTGTCCGATGGACGAATACCGGAGGGGGTTAAACTAGTTTTTTTTTTTTCCGCTGAGTTGAAATCTCCGTAAACAAAGGGGATGAGAGCATTTTCATAGGGAAAAGGGAGATCTTGATTTTCTAAGGATATTATACTTTGAGATATTGAAGAGCTCTGAGAAAATTGCCCTTATTTTTCGAAATGAAACTATGATCGATTTTATAAATAAATATTCATATTTTTCTCTGATTCAATATTAAAAATACTGAAAATTTTCAATTACTCTGATATCCCACCCCTTCCCAGTTTATAACTCTGATTATTTAAAAACAGACAATTATGTAACATAAATATTTCTTTTTGAACCCATCCACTGTTCATCGCAACTATTTTGTTATTCAACCTACACCAAATTGTTAAACCTCCCTTTTCCCTTGATTTTCTCGCTGAAATTCTCAATACCGTATAAAAGTTGAAACGGAGTAGTAAAAAGTATCAGTCGACGAGATCAGACACTGATGAGCACTGAAGCCGGAATGAAACGAGAGAATATAACCGTATTTTCTGCACTTGTCCTACATTGACTGAAGATCGTAGATTAAATAAATCCCTCAAATATTAACGACGATCCCAATGGCTTGATACACTCGACAGGTCCAACCAGCCTCAAGGAGAATCATGGTGCATTACTGCGTACCTTAATCTCGATAATATTCAAAATTACTTCATAAATGGCAGGTCTCCAGCCCTATCACATCACGTTACCGATCTATAACGTCATTACATTGTAATAACAAAGAATGTTCACAAGCGAGGCTGGCGTCGTTCTAAAAAATTACTTGAATATATTCTTCAAACTTCTTTTGTCACTGAGAGCCGCTAAAAAAGCTCAGACTGGGAATAGGGATCTCCTTAAAGTTCGCCAGCCTGTAGGATCGAAATTGGGGTGAGATGTCGAAGACGTTATATCCCCGGCCGGTTGAATGTGCCACGTCCTCTATAGGAGCTGGTTGTAGTCCGGTTGAAATATGCATAGAGCGAGGCACAACGACGTTGACTAGGAAAAGCCCGTTCTTGGCGTATCCTGGTGGTGGAAGAAGGATGGATAGAGACAACTTGCCCCATTCTACCAGGAGAGAGAAGTGCCAGACTATGGGTATAAGCGATCGATACCGATATTGCCGATATCTCGTGCGCCTGCCGGGGCGACGGTGTGCAGCCATCGATTCTATCTTCTTCCCATTCACGACAGGCGAAACGAGAACGGAGGAATATATCTGGTGTCTGCGAGATTTTATTTATTTAATTTTTTTTTTCCAGTATAACATCACCTCTAGCTTCCTGGGGCTTTCTAATGCGAGTGAAACCGTGCGATATGTCGCGTAGATATTTGTGGGGGGGAACTGATGCATGTGCGCGGGAAGTTTGAGGGAATATTCTTCGAAAAGATGGTTTACACATGTGGGGAGATAATGGGTAACACTTTGGGGGAGTTATTATCGGTGAGAACAGCCGTAACGATTATTGAAACCGAAATTGAGAGGTGCGCGGGAAATTAGAGTTGATTTTTTTTAATGTTAAAGTGGATCTTATCACTTACCGTTTCCGGGTGGTGGGTGGGGGCGTATCAGTGATATTTCCGAAAATCGTAGAGAATAATTGCAGTTCAATCACTCACCTGAAACAGAAAAGAATAAAAACAATCAATTCAACGATTTCCAATATTTTTTCTTCATCATGAAATACTTCACTCTATCCATCGCACTTCGCATTCATTGAAGTGAAAGCCACGTGCGCGAGTTTGCGGAAAAACTTCATTTCACTTGGCCGCAAGAAAAAATCCCAAAAGAAACGAATTTCCCTCTGCAAATTTGTCTCTGGAATACCTCCCAAGACCAGAAGACGATGTTCACAGGATTTTAAATCGGGAATCGACCGAAACTAATATATTCTTGGTGAAAATATTTCTTTTTACCCCCGTCCAAGACAAAAGATTTAAAACATAAATTTTGACGATTAGAAAGCTCTTCAGGAAGCCAAAGAATAATAAACGCAATCCGAGAGCCTCCCACAAGTCCACATGGTCAGACCGCGAAAGCAGCCCGCAGATGGATATTACTTCCAACAAAAGTTGACTCTGAACTCCCCGCCTCCGAAAAACAAACAGCCAAACCGAGAAACTCAAGCCCCCCCCCCCGCCCCTCCCAAAAAAAGCCGAACAAAACCCCTACAGACAAAAAAAAAATAACTATCTCCTTTCGTGTGCTCGAAACATTCGTAACTCGATTTGTCGTTATCATTTTTCTCTTCACGTGGTGTATTTGTGATGCTCGTTCGGCGACTGACAGTAAGCAACAGAAAAAAAAAACTAATACAGAGCGAGAAAAAGAGTCGGTAGGGTGGAGGGAGAAATTGGCCTGTATCGTATTGTACATACAATACACAGCTATTCTGCAGTAGATACCGAGTCGATCGGATTTGTCGCAGTAATTCGAATGCCCTCCACCCATTCCCCCCTCACCCCCTCACCCTCCTTTCCACCGAACCCGTAGCGAAAACGTGAGCACTGAGTTCCTCCTGGAAAAGGTGAGTTGAAAAGAAAGTTGGTTGGGTTGTTCAGCTTTTTTTATCTCTCTAAATCCTCCAAAAGTTTTCCGGCCCCGTCCCACCGGCTCCTTTCTTCCCTATGAGAGAGTGTGAGAGAATGATGAGGGGTAGGGTTGTCGGACAGGGAGGAGGGGATGGATTGGAAGAAAAATTTTCTGTCGCGGTAGCGGTGGAGTTGATTGATAGGATTTTATGGTCCCACTGAGATTTATCGGTTGGCATTTATGCATTTGATTGATTTACGTCTCACTTGAGATGTAACTTGTATTTTTATTGGCATAAAGGGTGAGGCTTTTTGGGGTTGTATCATTGGATGATTGATAAAGAGGGAGATATAATTTACTTGTTAAAAATACGAGATGGAAAAGGGACGTAATCACAATTTAATTATTTGCAAGTGAAATAAATGAGATAAAGTGAGAGTTGGTGAGCGATAATTTAATGGGATTATTATTTTGAGATAATAGTAATAATGGAGGCTGATCTCATTCTTCGATAAAGATTGGGAGAAAATTTCCAATTCAATTTAAGTACAATCCTCAACAACAAGTCCACTTTTCGGCGTTTATCCAATACAGCTAGGCCCCCTGTAAAGTCGTAAAATTCGCGTGATGGCATTTCTACATCGCGGCAAATAAATTACTTTGGCTTATCGTATACTGGAGTAATAGGAGTACGGTGTACACAGATTGGTTGGCGTGGGACACGCGAATTAAAAGTTAGGTTTTTCAGTGTATACTTGTGTCCCATAAGAACCCCCGGAGGGACTATAGAAACACGAGAGACTTTCTTTGTCTTTTGTTGATGAGAACTGACGGAAAAGTTGGTGGATTAAGTTGGTGGTTGCCCAAAATTTTAATTGGCTATCAATTATTCCGGTAAATTCAATGCTGAAAAAATGTTAATGGGAGTTCAGGGAAACGAATACGACCCCTAAAATGGAACTTCCACGTCTCAAAAGCGTTAACAAAACTGTAAAGTTGAATTTGATAAAACATTAATTACCCACCCGATTAGTTTTTCAACTGAAAATTTATTTAGTTTTTTAATAAAGTTTTCCAGCCGTACTCGGCGGCTTTCCCCTTCCTCCGGTAAAACAACAGCAACATAATACACCGTAATATTGAAAATTAAGCATTCCCCAATGGAAAAAAAAAATTTGGCAAAAACGTCACCTCATAAATTACATGTCAAAAATGTCGCCCTCGAGTTTGCACCCATGACAAAGCCCTGGAATTTCGGTATGAAATTTGAGCAAGCGCCCGGTCATGCGAAGGTGAATGTAGACCAGAGGGAGATGGAAATAGAAGTTGTTCAGCCGCCGTAAGAACAGGAATGATCGATGGTGCTTACGATGGATCGTCGAAACTAGCGACCAAACCTTTGGTTAGGTCCAATGGAATATGACGGGGCATATCGCTGTCTCAATGAATAGCAAGCCGAAATGCCAGGAATGAGGAATACTTGGTTGGTGTGATCGATGAACGTGAAACGTTACCTCAGAAATTTCGGTAGTAGTAGTTTCTCGGGTGCATTGAAACACCAAGTGGATATTATCTTGACTGAATTCGGTGCAATTTCGGTGGATTTGAATGGTTGAGGATATTAATTTGATGAAAGAGAAACTGTTAATAACTATCTGGCCATTTTCACGGTACCTGTCGACCTCGAAGGGCTTCAATTTCACGAACATCTTCTGCCTGAATATTTAGGATTATTGAAATCAGCCGTTTGATTTATCATGATAGCCCTAAACTGGCATTTACATCAGGAGAAATGATTTATTTGAATCAAATGAATTTCCTCACTGAATTAATAAACATTTATTTGACCCTGATAAAACCTTATCGCTCCGAGCTTTTCTCTTGAATTATGGATTAATAACATGAAAAAATTATTTTCCGCCAAATGGAAGGGGGAAGGGGAGTTACACAAGTATATATGTACTAAGCCTGTGATGATAAATTAAATCACAGAAATGAAATGAGTCGCCACATCCGTATCAAGAAGCGACATCACCGCGATTAATTTCTCCCACTCCTAAAAAAAATCTCATTCACACGTCAAACCTGCTAATTAATCTCCTGACCTAATTACCCAACTACATACCGCCACCACCCCCGTAAAAATCTCCCACTCCCCTTTCGCCATAAAATAATCAGTAATTTTCCCAGCAATAAACCAGACAAATAAAACCAACCCAACATCCTACTTAATCATCCAAACCCCATTAATCTAATCCCCTCGTAAACCGACATAAACAAATACATCAACAGCCTGAGCGACCCGCCACCCCCTCCCCCCAAACGAGCGGTGCAAATCTGCTACATCGGAAACAGGAATCGCAGGCAACTGCATTATCTTCTGTCGACAACATTCCGTGCTGTCGATAAGAGACGACACATAATTCACCGCTGCCCAGGCGATACACATCAGCTTACGCCCTCGCAGGTCGATAAACGTACACGATACATTCAGAGTCATTTGCAAATCAGGAGAATTTCGAGATATTAATGAAATAAATAAAATCGCACGCTGAGTCGTAGTCAGCCGATAACAGCACGTCGTAATAACATTTCTCGGTGTCACATTCGGTGAATGTTCAGTCCCAGGGTATGGGAAAGGCCGTTTGCGAGGGGTGCAGGGGCGGAAGGGGGGTGGGTGAATACCGACAGCTCGGGGGTGCGAGAGTGAGAGAGAGAGAGGGAGAGAGTGATGCAGATCTCTCTATTATCAGCTAAAACGACTCGTAATCGGCTTTTTTACCTCAACAGTTTTGTTACTTTTACCTTTTTCCCTGATAATGAGCCCGGGAAACTCGCCGAGCGCGACAATTAGAGGTACGACTACGGGAGAATATCAAGACCAATTGAGAAACATGTGAAAGCACTTGCATTTGAATATTTATATCCATTTTTTTTATCCTTAATGTACATTAACTCCGATAATTTGTGACAATTACAACGGAAATTTGTTGGATTGGTCACTGTGGGCTGAGCATTTGGAAAAAATATTTTCATTATTTTATTTTTAGTCAAGAAGTTGTTTGTAATGGGTGCTGGCGGAGGGAGGGTGGAGAAGAAGTTTATCGGTGATAAAGTGGAATCGCGGCTACGGAATGGAACGAAAAGGTATCGCAAATGATTTTTTCTCGCGTTTTTTTCTTCATTGGTTTTCAATTTTTTTTTTGTTTTTTCAAAAAAAAAATTTTATTGTGTTTCTTGGCGATGAGAGTGACGTCGATATAAACACGGTCGACCTTAGGCGAGTTAGTGCCTCGTAAAGACGACGTTTTAGGGGTGCAGGAGCTGCTGGAGTAGCGGGAGCTGCTGGAGATCTTTTGATTTTCTGGCTTTATGGGAGAATTTGCCGTTTAGTTTTCGATTGGGATGCCCAATGTTTTTTGGGGGCCTCGGCAACTGGAGTTTTGAGGGCCTTACGCGCGACGGGATGTCGGAGTGGGTATCGATAAATATCGTTGCTACGAAATTTATGAGTGGTGAATTGTAAATCATGGACGATGAAATTGGTAATAATCGAAGAATTGGAGATTGGAAATTGCAGGATCGCGTGAGATTTTCGCGCCTTTGGCTGGTTCTATGATTTCTTTTGATTTTTGAGGATGTGAATTATGGGACACATTCTGCGATTTGAATTTGAAAGTCCTTTGAGAGGATTAAAGGAGTGTGAATAAACTCCAGAGTCGTTGAGTGGAGCCAAATGGATTTAAGAAACGGGAAACATTTTTCTTGATTATTTTTACCATCAATTTCAAGTTTAAAGATGTCAATTTGTTTCAGTTATTTTTCAGGGTACGATATTTCTCACATTATGTATTTCTTGGTAATTGAATTAATTAAATCAGTTCATCGTCCCTAACGAAATGTAATCTAACTGAAATTAATAATCGCACGTTTTTGGGCGGGTTACGAAACTGTAGTGAAGACAAGTGTTACCTTAATCACTTCATGGAACAAATAGATTTTAATGAACAATAGTAGGTAATACTTTGTATTGAGATTAGAACAAGGCAGAGTTATGGAACAACATTTGATCAGCCGCAGGCACCTCCAGCTGTATAGGAACACTTATAAAGTCGACACTCTGCTCATTCCTCCTACTGTCTACCCTAGGCTGTCATTCTTGAATCATCGGCATTCGTTGACAGTTTGTGGAATTTAAAATGAGTTCAACAATCTTTATCGTACTTCTGATCAGCACAATATGTTCCAGAATATCAGCTGTGAGTAAGAACTGTTTCCTATTATCGCCGAAATAATTGGGGAATTTCAGATTTTTACTATTAATTCAGTAAAATTCCAGAATTCCGGAATTTATGTACATCTACAGTCTAATATAAATATTATTAAAGAAATCGAATATTTCCTGATTTTTTCTTCACTCAATCGCATTGGATTCCACCAGGAAATCCATAATGATAAATTCACTCAAAAAAATTGAATAAAAATTCTGGTTATAAAAGACAAAAATTTGTTTTAAGAGAAAATTCTGATGACAATCTTTTTTTAATTGATTTTGCTAATGGGATAAAAAGCCTCCCAGAAAAATTCCTTCACTATAAGAACATTCTCAAGAATGCAGGAAGCATTAAAAATGCATTTCGCTCGGAGTTGATAAAAACGTCATTGAGAATATTGAAGAGAAAAATGATTTTAGAAATGATAACAAAACGTCAATGCTGAAGACATTACTTTGGCCATTATTGATACTATACTATTTATTGGAAATTCCTTTCTTCGTAAAAAATTACGTCAGTCGTATGAACAATTCATCGAAAAACATCTATTCCCCGGGTTGAAAATGAATCTGTTGAAACGCCAACTCACTCCATCACCTCCTCCATTTGTTCTCTTTTCCATGAACGGGTGTGTGGATGTGCGTGGAAATTTATTCAAATTTTAACAGCCCAATAAATAATACGCGCTGTTATGATCGTTCCGCGGATTTCTACGCCTTAGATATTGCCTTCCCTGACGGGTTTGTAACAGACACAATATTGCGATGTAATCGTAGATCCTCAACATATCGTCATTTACCAATTACGTGATAATCATTCATTGCTATTTTTAATTGATGCGGGGGAAGCGGGAGCGGTAATGATTGTTTTGTGGGTAATTCACCGGTGGAGATTGGAGGATGAAGTGAGAATTGAACTGCTGCGATAAAAGGTGAAACTTCTTTTACACCACTTGTTAACAGAGATGAGGGAGATCAAAGGAGAAACGATCCCAGCGTCAGTGGGCTAATGAGGCGTTGAGAGTGCATTAGAATAATGAGAGCCTTCATCATCTCTAATACTCAAAAAAAATTGTTTCAGTTACACCGCGAAAAATTCCGAATTTTCCTGGGAAATCTCGTACCAAAAAAATTCCCTCTCATCATCCAAAAGTCTCCAAAATCTGGTGAAAATTTCATCCACAAACGAAACGATTTTAACCCAAACTGATCTGTACGAGGTGGTGACGTAAATCATGTCAATTAAAATAGCATCAAGTATCTCATAATAACCCCACTCATTGAAAAAAAAAATCACCCCTCGTGTTCAATTCAACACGGTTAATTACTCTTTCTCCATACGCATGTACACCATGTACAATGAATAATTTACTCAGACTAAATTTCGATGGAAATCACCCAGTGGCATATAACCGCACTTGCACAGTGTATCGATGTTGTTACAAGCTCACTGGCTCCAACGAACTTACTAGCAGGTAACATAGCACGCTACACTGGCTCCTTCGAATTGAATGCGTATTCCCGTGCTATGTGATATTGCTGAACACCAACTGGAGAGATAAAATCCGACGTGTTTGAGATAAATGAGGGCCAAAACACATTCGACATAACAAAGACAGGATAAGCCCAACACGATGCAGATAAAGGATTGATATTTCGTTGGAACTTTTTTTTTCTTTTGGCCATCAAGAGGTGGTCATTTTGGTAATAGAGGGGGGAGGGAGGGGGGTTAGCTATCTACATGGAGTTTACGACCCGAGTCCTCACACGGCACTGTCTCCACATGATATCTTCAAGATTACGGCTATAATGCTTTTACCAAAAATACGTCCTACGCGTGTAAAGGGGAAATCGTGTTGTTGGACTGTTTCAATGTCTCGGAATTTTCCCAGTTTTGGTTTCTGGGCTTTCGACGATTGTCCCGGAATTTTTAGACTTGTCGAATTTCGAGGGAGAGATAGCGGATTAAAATGAGGTGACAAAACATGAGAGGTTATATGATGGGAAGATGTAGGGATGAAATTATTCGCTCATTTGGATCTGCTAATTTGTGAAAAAAGCGATAGGTTTCCTAAAATCAGAACTAGTTTTATTTATTTTTTTTTTGTGTGGGACTAGACCCCGTGGCTGTATCACGACTGGTAATTAAGGAGAGCCTATAAGTCCCTCCTCGTGCCTCCAATGGATCACGACGAATAGCAATGAATCTTCAAGAACGAGACAAACACGAACCAGATCTTGCGATAGGATCGCCCTCGCTACAGCACGAACACTATTTTTTATCCTTCAATGTTAACTCTGAACTGCAGAATGTGCCTAAGTAAAATGCACCACACCCAAACATCGTGAAGGGCCCCCACCGCCTCTTTAGGACTCCTCAGCAAATACCACAGCTAATTCAAAAAAATCCTGTTGAGTCCACTCCCCGGGACAATAATCATAAAATTCAAAATGTGAAGTTCTAAAGAAGAAAGCCCTTTTGACTCTCACCGGTCATTTTTCACCTATCGCCGAAGCTCAATTTACAACTTGTTGCGAGAAGGGCGAAAATTTACAGCTCTAACAGCGAGCCACGACTGAGAATCAGAGGGAGTCCTGTATTTGGGTTTCTCGGATTAACGTCACTGCATGAAATATCGTTGTGGCTTGAGATTGAAAAAACATCGATTTTACATCGATATACAACTGCCGATTGCAGACCATCCCCTGTCCTAATACTAGACAACTGACACTGTATTTTGGCTCCAGAAAATTTCCCTTAATCCGAGACCAACGATCCGAAACCGAGAGATCCCGAAGTCTCATTAATCTCATTATTCACCTGATTTCAACCTGAGTTAAAATTCATCCCGTCTAGGGGGAGGTACTGGGAGGAATGTTCTCAAATTTCCCATTAGATTTGAATTTTTTACTGTCATGAGTGATGATGCAGTAATGATGCTTCAGGTGCGGCGCCAAGCCCATATCTCGCCCAACAAATTTACCCGCATGTACTCACCGCATTTCACGAGCCAAACAGAGACGTTCATAAAACAAGTCTCCGAAACGAAATAGACAGTTTGTGGATGAGTATTCCATAGCAGTATATTGATGCAGAATGGAGATAGGTGCGTGAGGCCCATCGGTTTTGCCCGTCCGTAAGGATTAGGAAGCCTTCCATAAAGTGTCAGAGGTAATAACACTCCAGTCATTCGAAAATTGATTGGTGTGCGATTTTTCCTCGGTTCTCTTCAAGGAAACGATCGAGAATATCGTATTGATAAGAATCAATTCCTCCACATCAATTGCGCCATGACCTTGTGTCTTTGCAGATATTTAAATATTTTAATTTATTCGCTAGGCGGAAAATTTGAAAATAATTCTCTTGTCTCTGCGAATACTATCGCACTTTTAATATCGACGTCGTCCTCGTCGAGCGAATGACACTTTTCTCATTTTTCCGCTCATTGTCACACTATTATTTATGGTACCTCCTCTACGTCTATCAGACGATAAGTCTGATCGTTATGCGGAATGAACACTAACTCAAAATTACTGCCTGCAAAATTTTGATAGCCTCATCATCAATGAGGGAGTTTCCAATAAAATTTTTTCACGGCTCAGATATGCAGATGAGGGTTGAGAATCTCTTACCGCATCATCGAAGGAATGTGAAATAGATTGACCCTCTCGGGTACCGTTTCTCCGTACCCACCGCGGTATTCGGCTTCACGTCAAGTGCGTGGGAGGACAGAAACGTATCTACGGCTGGACCGGAATTGCTTCCGTGCTTCGTCGCGGTAGGTAGACCCCGTGGTTATGATTCATCCGTATTTCACCTGATTCAAAGGGAGGCCGTGATATGCGGGAGGTTATTCGAAGTGAATGGGGTTTAACCACTCACAGAGAAATGTCATTTCACTGTATCAAGAAGGGAAAAATTGAAATTTCATGGACATTTGACTGACAATTTTCCGAAATATTCCAGTCCTTTGGAATATCCTTGAAAATGATACCTTAATACAATCACGAATTAAAAAATCAATAAATTATATCAAAACTCGAAAAAAAAAATATTTCTAGTTTTGAAGGACCACAGAGAAAGAGGAAATATTTGATAAATTTCATTTCCAAATAATGACCATAAACTCGCTCTCTCTCTCGATGAAAGAATTGATTGTTTTAAATACTTGAGATTTTTAATCATCTTATAGACAACCGACCTAGACATTGAGTTAATGACTGAGTCATCGATCCGGGAAGAATCAATAATCACTTCTCAAGGCTTCACGTGTCCAGAGATAACACCCGACTTGGCTGAGGCGCTGACAAAATTACAGAGTCTGTCAAAAATACCAAATCAGAGTGACAAAATTAATTTGGTATTGCACACAAGATCAGAAGACAGAACGATTGCGCAAAACGGCCACCTCGTCGATATCCGAAATTCGAGTTTCAACCCAGAAAGAAAGACAGTTGTTATCATTCATGGCTTCTTGACAGATTCAGCGCCTAATTGGATGGGACCATTGGTCGCTGCCTACTTGGTTTACGTAAGTTATGAAAAATCGTGAAAAAATATAGTGAATACATTTTTTAAATTTTTTCTAGGAAGATGTTAACATAATTATTGTGGACTGGAGTATGTTCACGGTCAGCGGGGATTATCTCGGTGCCGCTAGTAATGTTGCAAATACTGCCCAACAAGCTGCTGAGTAAGTTCGCTAATAAAAACTGTATCGCATTGAAATATTTTCAAAATAATTCAAGAATCCATTCCCAGTAATGGAGATAATCCATGACATGATATGGATTAGTACAAGAAATTGAAAGTTGTGAATAATTAATTTTAAATGACAGTAGAAGACCTAAGAGCATAATTTTTGACAAAGACTTCTCGTACGTTTCGTAGTTTGTTTGGAGACATTGTTAAGGAATTTGGAGATACCATTTCCTGGCAGGGCATACACATGATTGGGTTTAGTCTGGGTGCACATGTAGCAGCGAATATAGCTCGCAAATTGCATAATTACCAGAAAGTATGGAATATTTCGCGAATCACAGGACTAGATCCTGCAGGTCCGTGTTACCAGAATAATCCCTGGAGGTTGGATAAAAGTGTCGCACCATTCGTTGATGTCATTCATACTAATGGAGATCCAAATGCCAATATGCCATTCGGTATAATAGAACCCATAGGTCTGTATCTCATGTACTTATATGCCAAAAAAATATAATTCGCTAATTATTCTGATTAACAGTCTGTTAAAAATTTTTGACAGCCTAATGTAGTACTTTCGTTGATGAACTCTTACAGGTCATGTCGATTTTTATGTCAATGGTGGAGACGTTCAACCGGAATGTGTTCAGCTCGACAGCTTTCTAGAAAAGCTGATAGACGTCTTCCTTCCGGGTAATTAATAATTTTAAAAATCGAAGTCAAGGGATAAAATTACTGTTAACATTATAGGATTGAGCTGCGCCAAATGCAGCCATGAGAAAGCTACCCTATACTTTATCGCATCCCTAGAGTTAGAGAATGCGAGGACAGTATCTCCATTGTTGGGCATCAAGTGGAATCGGAGGGACTTATCCACAGCATTGGATTTTATTTACAACAATACATGCACCACCAAGTGCATGCCGATGGGTATTAACGCACACAATCGTGACCAAGATTCATCCGGAATTTATTTTGTTCCCGCAGGACCCGAAAAACCGTTCAATGGTGAGTGTCAACTTCCCCGAAGATTATCCGAGTAAATCGGATAATTTTTTCGCAAAAATTCTGCTCAGAGTTTATAAAAAAAAATTTATTCCTCTATTGGTAAACGTTGGAGTACTACAATATTTACAATTACATTAAAGGTGATTCCTTTTGTTTCAGAAATTACCGAATATGACAAGCGCATAATCGCGAACCAGTTGAGAATAAAAATATAGCCCGACTCCTTCAGATGTTCACCTCCGAAAATACGACACAGATTTCCCCACATTAGGATAACCAGAAGCCCAAATCCAATCAAATAAATCAACACCAGATAATTCCAACAATCCTCTAATATTAAACTATTGATATCTAATAAAATGTAGTACTCATTAAAAAAATCTCTATCATAGTTAACGATACTCATGAAGGCTATTCATTTTCCCTTCCCATCCACTCTCCACAAGGCCCAACACACCTCGGATAAACTGCATCAGGTGTGGTCCAGTGGCTCGTGATTTTATGCCACTTTAATGCGCGGAAGAGTAATGACGCCATGAAAGGAGACCAACATCGAGACTCTAGATACATTCAGCCAATTATAATGTATGCCGTGTGCATCGAGAAATTGAGATAAGAATACTCCAGGTTAACGGAAAATCTTCCGTTCTATTCAGTGATATTTTCTCCTAATGTAGCTCGAGACGGAATTTCCTGAAATATGAGGACAAATCCAACTCCCGGGGGCAGGTGGCCTCCGGATTTTTTTATCAATCCGAAAATACAATTTTTACGAAAATTTTTCAATAAATTGATGATAGTTGTGCGATTGAAATGGGTAAATAATTAAAAGCCATTGAAAATGCATCTTAAGATACGATAGCAATACATATTCCATCCGCAAGATTCATATCATTGATTATTACGCTACTTCTTGGACACTTTACGACACATCCACTCTGATAATGAACATGTTTTGCATACATTAAGATCGAGCGATCGGCCATTTTACCCCCTTCATCTTTACCCCCTCCCACCAATCTTTATCATACATCATATTTATTTTTATTTCAACAGTCACGGGCTGAATGAGATATTTTGAATTATTAAAATCATTTATCTTGGTGATTGCGTGGGGCATAATAAAATAACGGCGAAAAAGCAAATGTCGAGTTTAACATGTCACCGTAAAAGTGCGAACGGAGGGCTATAAACAATTTGTCTCTTATTCATTTTTGATGGTGCAGGATTTTTTGGTGGAATTTGAGTGTAACTTTTGACGTCTCCAGTGTGTTTTATCACTTCAGAATTTAATTTTGGGGGAAAATGACACGGGGGAATATTTAAGAGACCATTTGGGCGCTTCTGAAGATTACGGAAAAGGGGGGGAGGGAAGGGATAGCTCGGGAAATGGTCACTTTGAGTGGAATTCTTGGCTAATGAAGATATCCTCCGGGGAAGTGCATGATATATATTTTTAGACGTGTCAGCCATTGGTGGAGTGAAAAAAAAATTCAGAATTCTATCAATTCTAGCAGATTATTTCCCTAAATTTAGTAAAGTGCGCGTGAGGACGGAATTACCACGTCAAGAATAAAAATAATTTATTCCCATTATCATTTTAGTTATCAGGATTTTTTTTACCCCAGGGAAAAATCATTATCTTCCACGCGTATACTCAGGAAGAAAAAATGTTCGAGTACATTAAAATGGCATTGATTTAACATTTGACATCCATTACACCGAAGCCTCAAATCAATCTCGCGGCGGAGATTGTCTGATTTAAATATTCAAAAACCCTCTGGGACCTAAAACCAAACATTTACCTCTCGACCACTCATCACTCCAATAAATTTACTCTAATGGAAAATGACGAAACGAAAAAAAAAAAAAAAAAACGTATTAGCCTAAAAATTCACAATTTTTTTACCACTCTCTCTCATCAGCGCTTCTACATTTAGCTAACGAGCCAATGTCGTCATAATTACGGTGTTATATGGCTACCCAACACGTCCCAATAACTTGCCATCCGTTGAACACTATAAATGCTAAATACCGAGGTGATAAAACTGAAAACAACACGCGTCTTAATCTATTACTAGGAAAATTTTCAAACGTGTAGATTCACATGTAACGCAAAATACAGTTTTGCCCAGATGGTGGTATGCGGTTGGACGATTTACCGCATAAAGTTGTCGACGTTGAGACTCACGAGTCAGGGATGGGCATTCAATTAAGGGCTATTAGAGCGCATAAGTATATTTAATCCGAGCTACTGAGGCCTTCTTTGAACTTCCTTGGACGAGGAAAATAAATCGAAAATAGTAGGGGGAGAACTGTAAATGGAGGGAAAATAACAGTCGTTGCTCATTAGTCACAGGGTGCACTGGGTGCAATGTGAATTTTTATGACACACGTGCGGAAACCAGTTTTGTCAGCTGCTGCCACAACTGTTTATTCTTCATTTTTTTTTAATGATTGTTCCCTTCGGTTGAATTTTTTGGCTTTTGGTTCTACTGTTGTCTTGTCTACTTCTATCGAACCCCCTCCCCTCCCCCCTCCTCCGTAACATCTTCAGTTTTGTTTTAAAAAGAGGATAAATAATTTCGAGTGGCATGCAAAGGAAATTTCCTCGTTTCAACACAAATTATCCCGACGTTCAGTAAATTTTCTTGGTTCAATGGAAAAAAAATCACTAATCGTCTAACTTTTTCCCAATATAAACTGAAAAAGCACTGAAAATCGAGTTTGCTGCACGATCACCTGACTTGTTCGATAATTTTTCTCCAACTTTTTTCTCCATGTGCAAAAAATTATAGGAAAGCTGTCCAGCAAGTCGATAGAAAATATTTCAACGACCAAAATGATCCCATTGCATTGAAATGAACTGCAATGGGTGCCTTAGAATAATATTTATCCATAAAATTTCCACAAATTGTACTTCAAGGAGTGTCATTTGATATTTACCGAATCAATGCTGTCCGATGGTGTCCCATCCATTCAAATATAATTGACCAGGACTAAGAAGTTGGGTTGTGATGATAAAAATTCTTATCATCTGGAGATTGAATCGTAACATATTTGTGAACGATGACTTTCTAGGCATTAGAACGGTATTGAAAAAAAAAAAAAAAATTCCGAATGGAGGCGAAACAGGATCGCCCACCTATACCTCACTCCCGTGACTAACAATATACCTGCATTAATGCAACCGACATTACTCGAGTATGTTTGACCAACCACCACGATATCCCCTTTCTCTATTGAGCTCGGGTATGTAACTGAGTAAACAGGCAGTTCGACGTGAGTGAGACGTGCTCAGAGGGAGGAATTCTACATTAAAAAATTCCCACTGACAAAATCTGTATTTTAAAGACTAAAATCAAACATAAATTTCAAAGGAAAGTCCCTACAGCTTCAAATGGCTGAACTAATAATCTTCAAATCACATTTATAACTCCCACCATGATAAATAATTCCACCAATAATCCCATTCAAAACGAGGCGTTATGAGTTGACAAAATGATTTATGACACCATGAACACTGATCCTGAATTCCTCAATTTCATCCTCCTCATTACGAAAGACTAAATAAGCACAAATACATCAAACAAAAGGGAAAATTTTCCCAGAGAAATATAATCCATTCGAAATGAAGAAAATTATGAAAAAACAAAATCCGAAGAATTTGACGAGCCACCCAGAGCCCTCCAATCAATCACTTCGAATTGGAGCATCCAGTTGAATGGATGATGTTCATAGCAAGCCTAACAGAATCTCAGTGCAGATTATTGACCCCTCGGTTAACATACCAGGTCACCACACAATCCAATAGCTGCATAACCGTGGGCAATGAATCGAGAAATTGTCATTCAATTGACTGAAGTACATGGAGACAGGCCAAGCACTTGCACAACAATTTCAATCGAAATAGTTGTTTTATGGATATGATTAACATCCCCCCTCCCTCCCACCCCCATCCCCTTCCCCGCCAACGTGCAATACTCCAGAGCATCTTGCAACGTCGTTGAGTATCATTACACGGAAATATGGCTTGCAAATGGGCCAGCGAATCACAGCTGTTGTGTCGTGCTAACGGTAGCTAGTTTTGGTGGCCAAATAGCCGCTCGTTAAACTCAAAATAGAACGTGTAAATAAACCAAACTTTGCCAACTTGAAAGTTCAGTTATTATGGTGATGAGAATGTGGTATGAGATAATCTTCAGTATGATGAGCTGAATGAGTTATTGGCGCTGACGACTTTTGAGATTTCTATCAACAATCATGTTAGTCAGTCTGTTTGTGCAATATATGCACAGTAAATATGGTATGAGAACAAAATGAGAGGATGATTGAGTTTTCTGTAGACATGTTGCGAAACAAAAGATTCGTTTGATCATGTTTGTGGTGATGCAGTTAACAATTTAATGAGATAATTTTGCGGTTATTTACGAGAAAATAAATGTAATGTAATGTAAGTTACTGGGTTATGAATCAGGGTTAAGATGATTGTGAATGAATGACGCCAGTTATTGATTATTCTGACAATGACTCGGTGATGAATTGCAAAAAAATTTTTCAACTTTGACTGCCAATGATTTTTATGGAATCGAATATTTATGTTTAGAGGTTTCGTTGTAAACTCCCGTGTCGTTAATGGTTTACAAAATTTTTGATGATCAACATTTAGCATTGATTGTTGGTATAAACCTGGTGTAATGGAATAAAAAAAATTTAACGAATTAAAATATAGAAACGAAAAATAATTTCTCCCTGGGGCGTTGTAATGTCGCCCATGAATAAGCGAAATAACGTTACGCTCATTTCATGGATAAGTTAAAAACAAGCAGTGTATCCTCTATGTAAATGAGAAACGGCAATTAACCGTACTGGCGTTGAGTATTCCAACGTAGTATGCATCTTTGTCGTCTCACAACTTGGTAAAGATGGTACTGGATGGTTGAGCGCGTGAAAACCCTGGGTATCGGTAATTCCTCCAACTTTTTAATGCCCAAGCTACCGTTTTCATATTCCTCATCATCTCACTCACTCGACGTGGTATGATGCCCAACTATAGACGATTAAATGTCCTGGGATGATTACTGTAATAATGATTATTACGATGATTATGTGGCCACGACGTCGCCGTCAATCATACTTTTCGTTCCATTCCATGGGCCATTTGAGGGGGAGATAGAGTGAGAGATGGAAGGCAGATGTTTAAACAGTATAATCACATATATTTGGGCAGCTAATTTCATAAACAGTGAGCCGGTTTTTTCATTCTTGAAAGTAATATCTCAGTCTCGAGTCATTTACGAGGCTGACTATCACGATCCAGAACTACTTGAACCTTTCAACTTCATCGGAAGTCACAGAATCGTTTGAGGACAATCCAACTCACAATATAATCGACTTCAATTTTTTTTTTCTGGGCCTAAAGTCACCATTTTGTAGACGATTGAAGAAGTAAGAATACGTATAATCAAATGGGCGTGACGATTAATTGATACCCAATAATTACCCTCGGTTCCTACCGATCAGCCCGAAATACCGAGCCCACAGATCAACACTTCGAATATTCACGCTCAATCAGGGTGTGCCCAACCGACCGATAAGATCACCACGGGTGGCGTGTGATTTTTCACCCAACTCTTTATTTTTTTCCCAATTCCCTCTCACCGAACATTCTTCTCCCCCATTTCAATCTACACGCGTGTCAGTTTGCAACGAGAGAAATCGAGCGAACCTCCTGTTAACACATTGTGGATGACTCTGAGGGGGATAGAGGGAGGCAGGGCTCATTTGCATCTCGTAATTTTCTTAATTGCTGAAGGAAACGGTATATTTGGAGACCGTTAAAGAAGCCCTAAATCAGTGATGAGGATTAATCAAAAGGCAATTCCCATCGAGAGAGTTCGTGGAAATGGTGGCATGATTTTATTATGTTTGAACTTGAGGATGACCACGAGTGTGATCATTGGTGTTCACCCATCTGAACACTACTCTTCCCAAAAAACGGAAATATTGACAGTAAAAAAAAATTGTTTGAAAAATAATTCGGAATCATTGAGACGACATTTCGCCGATATAATCCGGTCATAAATTATATTAAATTGTAAATATCTTCATCTTATTTCCGATGTTCGTGTCATAATTATTTTCCCCGACAATAACTCCCGTGTTTAATATCAAAACACCTTTTGGAATGGAGATAACGCCAGCACACGTGTCCATGAAATTTTTATTCATCCCTCCCTCCAGTTCAGGTCGATTAATTTGCTTACATATTAGCAATGTCACCGTTCAATGGATACCGCACAGGGATCATGGGCATTACTGTCACGCCTCATTAGGAGTTAATGGGAAAACTTCGTTGTGAAGTGTCTCAACTTTAAAATGATTTAATTAGCAAATGTATCGTACATTGAATAAAACCTTGTGAATTTTAATTTAATTAAATCTCGTACATTCTGACCATCGTCAAATATTTCATCAGTACCATGGAAAGTACCTGATTAATTTCAAATCCATTGGGTGATGATTTTTCATATCAAACTGGTTCGAAAGAATATTACTAATTTTATGGAATGATTTTCTATCCAATTTTATCGATCTTGTTTGCGTCTGTAAATCCGGGATTAGGGAAATTACTCGAAATTATGTGAAATAAAGTTCACTGGTATTTTATGATTCCAGTAAAGCAATGATTTATACCAGAAATTTCTTATTTATGGAGCCGTTAACACGAATATTCGTAATTGCTGCTGATGTTGAAAGTCAATAAAGTTTTTCAAGCAAAATATTTTGAAAGATTATGCATGACATTATCTCAAGGCATTTTTATTTGTTTTTCAATACATGACGTCACCGCAAAATCATTAACTTATCAATATGCATCACCTGAACTCCTTCAGAGCTGAATGCTAAGTGTCATAACATGAGAGTAATCGGCAAAAATGCCGATAAAAATCACAATTTTGCCTCATTACGATTTAAAAAAATGTCAAATCGCCCCAAAAACCCAAAGACCTTAACTCACTGGTCAGCGAGTCTCCCATCAGTCTCTAAAATACAACCAATACCATAAAATGAAACTCTGCCATCAAGCAAAAGGTGATTTGAATAATTATCAGTGGTTAACGATCGTTTTACATCTCGAAACGATCGACACGATTTCATCCCATTTATTGACTCCATTAGCGACATGAGCGCCTTCAACTTTTCAAGACCGAGAGTAAAAAGCCTGAAAGCTTTTAAAAAAATATTGAAAAAAAAGAAAAAAAAAATGAAATAACCGAAGGTCTGAAGAACTGCTATATATACCATTGGAGCGAGGCTTTCTTCGAGCGGCTAATTTCAAAGACGAAAACGATTGACGAGTGGTGTGTTGCACACTAACTCAACCACAACAACACACACACACTGAGTAAAATGAAATGCAAATGTAATTTTTGTGTCGTCGTATGTTACGATCGGCAATACATTTTTGGTGTAAGAAATGTCGGGTAGGCAATCAATATGTATAAGTGAGTGCTTGAAAAATAAAAGTATCGTGAATTCCAAATGATCCGGAAAAATCGGTATTAAATCGCATATACCCGAGGGCATGTATCGAGATGATGGTGCAAATGTTGCGTGGGGATGATTGCATCTAGTCGATCGGTAGCCACCAGGAGCCCAGTGTATGATCTATAGATCATATTAATGGCGCTACAGACCGACAGAGGCATCTAGCGGTGATAACGATCGCGGCATTTATCGATCGACAGATCGAGTTCTTCGAGTGCCGAGGAGACAGGCATCTCGTATATTTGCATGACGATACCCGGGGTATGGGGAGAGGGCAGAAGAGAGGAGGGACAGAACAAGTTGAGGTTAAATGGGCTTTTGAAAAATGAACGTTGCCCGGTAAATGTATTTCAAATTGTTTATTAAATTTTGAGATAAGATAATGTGAACGACGCAAAATCCCATTGGTGGAAAATTCTCTGGCTCCCACAGCTACAATATTTTCTGATCGATAAATTGTCGAGATACGACATCCCCCGAAATAAAAATTTGAATGATTAGTTTCGTTAATATTTGAACAAGTTATGATTCAAAGGGAATCGGGTAAAGTTTGAACAGCAAAATGATTTATCATTGTAGGACTTCATATGAATCACCTGGAGAATCGATTTTTCAAATCGAATGACTCAATGCAAATCATTAGAATGCAAATGATCCGCCTCTTTGTTACCCGGGCGATGATGAGAAGCATTATTGTGACTTGATGGGTTTGACTTCCCTGGAAGTTTGCAGGCGTACCGCCATGAACATCAATAACGCCCCCCTGTCAATGCTCATCGACCTTTACCCAGTACCCGTCGGCGCCTCGATCCTACTCCGAATGACCGATGACGCTCCCGTCATTCCACATCCCCCAGTAACTTCCACAGGTTGTAACAAATATCGAAACAAACGGAATTTTGCCATTTAAAATCCCAGCGTGCAGCATTAAAATCTCACCAGGAGAATAATAAATGAAATAAAAAAAAATATGATAATTTGGAGATATATACCGGGTGATTAGCGATCGCAGAGGGAGATCGTAGTTTGTTATTTATGGCATGAACATTTTCGAGGCTCGAATGCCGTTTAATGGGGCATTAAGTGGCCTTGTTAAACTAAATTAATCGTAAATCATTTGATTTTGTGGACATTGGGGAGTACCAAGGAACGGATTGAATCATCATGATGTTATGGATGTTGTTATTGATCGTAGACTTGGACATGAACAGTAATGAACGTTTAATTTGAAAGTTCCGAAACAGGTGTAAACATTATGAACCCGTCTAATTCCTACGAACATAATGAAAATAACTCGTCACTATGAACATCGCAAATTTTGCGAAAAGTAATGCCCATTCAACGATGATGAACTCATGGTGAACTCAATAAAAAATTATGATGTAAAGTTATGATTTTTTTTCTCCATGATATCACCATTCACCGTAAGATTAATATCGGTGAATGCTGTAATTTTTTTCAACTCGGTAATCCTGAAACTTTTAAGTGGCACTTGCACTTGACTCCCCCCAGGGAATCGTCGAACCAGGAGCTCAGCCTACCTCAATGCCGGAAGCTACACTTACCATTGAGACTGAGAAAGATCGATTTGTTACGTTTCGCAGGAGTGAACTCGTTACTCACAAACGCCATGATAACTCGGTTCGCAACCCCATGGTTAGACTCTTATCATACCAGGGCAACTGTACAACTGTCTCTCACATTAACGATAAGCCTCAATGCACCAATAGACGTTAAAACATTATCTCGCACTTGCGATCATTTAAAGAATTTTTTTTTCCTCCGTAAAGTCACTTATTGGTGCCCACGTACGCAATGTGCCGCGTGACTTATAAATTCCACTGATATGGGGGTTACCTTCTTTCCCATGTTTTTTGAATAATAATAAAAAAAAAAATATGAAAAAATTGTGGCGCCAGTCTCCGTGATTATACAAGCGTTGTCTCGAGAGAGTTTTCTCGATGATTATATATTACTGCGTGTGCCTTTTATTGCCAGCCATTGGTTACATCGTGCGAACACCTACTGTGCCAGAATCGATTCATGTTCACCGCGTGATTTTTGTTCGTCATTGGGATGTTTCTGTCATTAAATTTTGTTTGGAATTTCACAGAGAATTAAGTAGGTAATTCCTGATGTTTGTGGGTTATTTCAGAAAATTTATTGGGTTTGATTCACGTGAAACCAGATAATGTTTAAATTAATGAGTGATTTTTCATCATTCACGGTGCGTTAAATATTGAATTGATGATGAGAAAGAGCAGTCGGATAACTCCGATGATAACCAGAAAATTACCGGTTACAAACACTTCAGTTGACCAAGTGTTGATCAATTCTTCTAATTATTCAAGATAACTTCAATGTCAAGTTCCTAGCGTTTTGTTTTAGGGGGTAGCAAATACTTTTGTATGTTTACTATCACATTCTATCCACCAAATAATTAATTATCAATCCCCGGAAAATGACGAGAGAATTTAACCGCCCAGCCTAGAGATACATTTATCAGCGGAGAACATGAAAATCACGGCAGAGGTGTTTGCAGAAACGGAATAAAATAGAAGATCAAAACTCGCTTTGAAAAATATAAAAAAAATTTGAAATTATGCCGGTGGTAGAGGCGAGAATGTCCCTGTTGCATCGAGGATCGGCAGCTCTCGGCCACCGTGAACGTCACCGGATCGAACGATCGATCTCGGTTGAATATAAATGTTGAATAGTTGCCCCGAGTCCCTTCACCTGCCTGTCGATCTCACCCAACGACTGAAAAACAACTGGGCGTGTACCAACTCATCTCTGAAAAACACCCCGTATACGACAACGTCACGCTCATAAACAAATGCTCACACCAGTGGGAATCCACTTGGTGGATTTCACCCTCCTCCCCCCGCAGTGTGGACCACTGGACTCTGCTGGTATTTTCTGACGAGTCATCTCAACTGGGAGATACTCTGAAAGCCTCGACGACACCTTAAATTATCATATCGTATGGGGACTTCAAATATTATGTTTTATTCGCACGATCAATCCAGACTCGAGGGACAATGGGAGGTTAAAAATAATATTAAAGTGTTGGTCGACAGGACCTCGAGTACCAGTTATTTTTTTCATTATCTCGCTCCTGTTTATGATACCGGATTATTCGTCCCCGTCTTAAAAAGCCCAAAATTCACGTCCTATCACTCCCGGAACTGTTCGGATTCACTCGGCTCCTGTCGGTTTCCGTTGAGCGTCGGTTGTGTTTACTCTTCGATATTTGTAGGCGGAAATACCCGACATCAGAAACCTTCTGCTACCTAAAGACTTCGCAGAATTAAATAAATCCAAATCATTCTCCTTGATCAGACTCCGTAATTTGCTTAGCCAATGGTGTGCCATGAAATGGCCGGTGAATTCTGCGTGAGAAAATCAATGTACCATGTAGATCGTTACCGAAACAACCCGAAATGCCACCCAAGTGGCGGCTATCGTAGCTGAACATAACACCGATTCAAGAAGCGTATACATTGTACAAATGGGTATGTGTGAGTGGTCAGTGTCATGGAGGGCTTGGGTGGACCGAGTGGAGGGCCTAATACAAAATTTACGACGAATCCGTAATGACCCATGACGCTGGGTGTATAACCGTTGAGAAGGAATCCGCCCACGTGCCCTCATGTGCGCCCGGCATGAGAGTTCTCTTCACGAATTTACATTGGTACCGTGGCTGGTGGCATTGATTCAAGATGATAGAGAGATTAATCGAATTCAATTGGCCTTTGTTCATGTGTCAAAATAGGTTTATTGAGTTGGTTATTGGGCCAATGTTGCGCGGTATATGTTTGGACAGGATTTAATCAACATTCAAGGAGAAATCAAAATCAAATTTGCGATTGCGATAGATGTGATTGATGACAATATTTCAATTTCTGCTAAGAATCATCATTCAGGGACCAGATGATATAGTATGGTATAGTATTATGCCTGAGGGGGATAGTATATATCACGAAGTGAATATTATATATTAGATCAGGACAGGTGTCCAGTTCGATCAACATTTTATTCTCACACGTTGATTCAAGATTTAATGATGACGTATCAATGAAGAAATTAGTTTTGTATTTTTTATACGACAAATGAAAACTTCGAAAATAATCAATGAATATTTTTCGAAATTCGATACGATCGAATGTTGAAAAAACGATAAATAACGCAGCGTGAAAATTCGATACTGATGAAGACAATAAACTCGAGATGATCGAACGAATCCTCCTCCATCGATAGCATAAAAGGTATGGAAGACGCTTGTAATTAACGTTTTGAATGTAAGATGCTATTGGGGGACTGGAGATGTGTGTGTGGGTGCCAATGGAACAGGAGGAGAATGCAATCAGTTCGATAGAATGAAAGCTGTGGGCTTCATAGGATTCGATTAATGTTAAATATAATTAATCGAAGTGTTAACAAATACATCAAAATATCAAATTCATTGAAAGGAATAAATAATCCATTTCTCAATTAATGAAGAATACAAAATTGAATTTTATCAAACTCTTCTCTAAACCATTAATTTTCATTATCGGTAATAAAAATCTAATGATCGGAATCCCGTGGTCGTATTTCGACCGCTATAAAAGGACAAAAATCCATTCAATCGTCGTTAAATACATTCGAAACATAGTTATAATTACCGGCAACAGATTTACGGTCATTTTAACTGTTTTTTAAACGTCCAAATAGAATATACACGCTAAGGGGGCGTAGATCGGGTGTGGCCAGGCATTGAATTTACCCCGGGTTGATTTTACGTGAATTTATATTCCATAAATTACGTGGTTGGTGCAACACACCGGGTGTTAATTCAAATGAGAGGACCCACCCGCCCTTACCGAGTTAAAGTGTTTCCGAAAGGTGAGGAACCCAGTGGGTATCGTCGGGGTTCTTATCGGGATCATACCATCTTCACACTCTTCTCAGGAGTCGGTGGCTCCGTACATTTTCTGGAGATTTAATTCTTCCGATTCTTCCAAAGATGAGAAAAAAAAGAAAAGAAGTTTCTCCCGGTTTTTTATGGATTTTCCAACTATTTCCTTTCTTGTACCGCGGGAAATATATCTCATAAAAATATATTCTAAAATCTGTTTTAAAAACTTGATATTTCGATAAAAAATTTGCTTTTAATTTCAATTTTAGACTTTACTCAAATTGTAAACGTATTATTATTATTTCTCTTTTTTCGGTGTCAAAGAATAATTATCGCCAACCGATGGCCCGATTTTTTAAAAAATTGATATCATAGCGGTTTATCAAGTGTTTTTTCGTTAAATTTTCTCACGAATTTCAAAGGAAATAAATTTGTCACGTCGAGTGGACCTAAGAGCATGTGGCCGTCCTTCAAATGCTCTCGAGTTAGATGATTAGGAAGATGGAACGGATGAAGAAGTGCTACTAAGTATGAATGAAAATTTTTGTTTAAAAATTACTCAACTGAGAATTATCAACTCAGAGATTTTTTTTTATACGACGAAAGACTCCCTCGGAAGCCATTTCTCATTTAATATATTGATAATTCCATGAAGAAGGCCATTTCCACTTGATCCCCGTCACTTCTTCCGCGTCAAAATTCCCTCCAACATCAAAATACCGAGTCCCTCACAGCTTAACCTCTTTCAGAATTCAGTAAAGCAAACCCTAAACCATTGAAACCCGTTGGCATCAGGTTACAACGGCGCGAACACCAGGTTAATTTGGATTTGTGAGAATAACCACTCGATTCCCTTATAAGGTTTCGGTGAGAGAAGAGAAGTAAGATTGGACATTCTTCCCTGTGAAAATATTACATCTTGATCATAACCCAGAGCCCCGGGGCCGATATAATGACGCTCTCTGGTGGATCAGACACAATCGGATCGAACGGAATTTTAATGATTAAAGATTTTATCACTCGCAGGTTATGCATATCTTCGGGCATAATTTTTCCACTAGATCCCTTCGAAATTGACGCACTACGAACATAATTATTGTCATCGATAAATATAGAGAGGACGTGGGTGGAGTGAAAGAGTCACTGCGATTGTAATCGTTGCATATTTTCAATAATTCACGCGCGTTACACGCGTTACAACCGTGACCTCTCACATTCTCACAGCGGTGGGAAAAAAATTATTATTATAAATGGAGTATCTGAGTGTTGTGCAAGAATTGTTGTACCACAACTTGTCGAAACGAGGGGTGATTAATTAAATAAGTTGCAGGTGAATTTATTATCCGGATTTTGTCGTTATTGTTTTTATAATGAGGAATTATGGGAGGAGTGCTGGAATATTTTGTTGATACGGAATGTTCATTAAATCAATTGGAATTTTACGAACATTGGAGGCCAATTATAGTTAAAAAAATAAATATTGTACGGAGAGAAAAGGTCAAGTTTTTTTTTTTGGGAAGCGACGGTAGTTTTATTTTTCATATCGTGTGAAAATTTCATATTTTATTAGAAAACATCCTAATTTCATCAATTAAGTACATCTCTTGATAAATGAATTGAGAGAAGAAATATTTTATTTTCCACTGTCACTCTCACCTTATTATTATTTTTAATTCTCCAGCACACCGTACATACGCGGTAGAGGGTACCATAATTGAAAGCTGTTACGCTTGATATTTTATGGCTTTGTCCCCGAGGCAATGCAAAACTCAATTTTTACTTTTATTTATTTATTTCTCGTTCATTTCAAAAACTTCCCAGGCATTTCATATTTGAAGGCCGTGGTCTCGTAAAGCGGACGTACGAATGTTTGAACACTTAACGGTCACACCAGTGAATAAACAAGGGTCTAATTAAAACGAGGTAAATCACGAGGATACGACGAGAGTCTTCCTAAATGAATTTTTGGTATGTTCAGAAACCAAAAGTATTATTGCACGGTTTTTTGAACTGTCCAATAACTGAAGGGCAAAAAATTTGTAATCAATATAAATAAAATTAAAATCTAGCTGCTCCATTACTAAATACTAATGTTCATCCATTCTCGTTATTAATTTTCCTCCGGAGGCATAAGACGAGTTCAAACAGGATGCTGTATTTTCAGATATTCCACTCTGGAGGCGTCCAACAACCCCATCAATTCCGACCCATGTCCCGATATTTACGGGGGTGCATCGTCAGTCCCTTGATACTTGTCTCCTATTTTTTTTTTTCGGCCTTTCCCAACGCGTCAATTAGTCGCCGGACTGGTCCTAAGACTAGATGACGTTGTCCTACCTTCTGACACATTTTTTTCAGGAGAGAAAAAAAAACTACGACGATGTGAAGTGCTTTTTTGTTCTCATTCGGTAAGAAAGTCATACAATCGACGGTATCTTTGGAATGAGGGCTTTTAGGAAAAAAATGTGGAAAGATAATTCGTGTAGCCACTGGAGTTCTTCAATAAATAATTCTCTAATGACTTATCTACAATTTTTCAATCATAAAAAATGTGGCTGCCGCCCAGTTACTCAGCCCCTCTCGATAATTCCAACAAAAATTCATCCGAAACTCTCTAGAATTGCACTTTTAAAATACAAACGACGAAAAATTATAATTGCACGCATCCGAAATGATTTAAAAGCCCTCCAAAGAATGATTCCTTTACGATTGGGCATCATGATACTAAATAGCAAGTTTAACAACAGCAATGAATTACTCATATTGCCCGCAAATAGCCCCCTACAATCCATTATCAAACAACAACACCGACCGATTATTTAACAGTCGAAAAAAAAAAATGGGTCTAAAAAGCCGAGTGAAGAAAGAATTCGCCCTCACTAACGATTGATCATCCTCTGGTTCTCGCATTAACGGATAATGACGACAATAACAGTCTCATGAGGGCCCCTCGTAATAACTGTAATAACGTCTTTACGAGCGTCAAGAGGTGGCAAAGGTGAGACTCATTGTCAGACCTATTGAGCGGCACTCGAAACAAACAGTTTCTGAGGTGCATTTGCGTCCGATCCCACATCATGATGAGGACAAAAAACCAAAGCCCTTGAGGGAGTTATTATTAAATCTCTCTTAAGTGACATTTCTCCAGGAAATACTTTTTCTCATTCAACAAATGCACGGTTTGTTCTTGAATTGTTTCGCTGGTTAATGAGTTGAGAAGAAAATTAATGCGTAAAAATTAACCAACATATTAAGTACGTTTTTGAAAAATCTGGAAATTATAGTTTCCAAAGTGATTCATTATTTAGGTATCAGAACACGATTACTGATATTTTATTTGTAATGAAAATAAAAATACTTTTACGAAAGATGTCAACGGATGGTGTGATCACTTGATGATTCATATGCCCCCAGTGGAGAGTAGATACACTTTAACATCCGTAATGCGTCCCGTAAAAAATATCTTCAAACAGGCGCTCACTGCGCGTACCTGTCAGCCGTTAAAGCTTTTAACACCCGATTTACTCGAACATTGACTCTTCACCTCTGTCACGACAAAAAAAAAAATCTACGTCTATGACCGAGTTATACGCTGAACTATTTCCGTGTCACACACCCCGGGAGCCCGATAAAAATAGCGGATCTATGCATAAGTGATACTCATTCTTTATCATTTGTCTATTCTATATCTCTATTCTATTCTGATGAGAATGAAGGGGAGGGCAGGTGCCGCCCGAAGCGAGGGCTAGACTCATTTTTGATTCTGGAAGAGAAGTGCAGCAGTAAATCTTCAAGTAGTCAAGTGAATTTCTTGTGATAAAGTAATTCTTCAAAATTTACACGTCACTTCACTTTTCAATTTATGGAATAATCAAATTAATGGAAATGTCTAGCAAAAACAAGTCCATCGAAATAAATCGTACAGGGAAATGTCAGTAATAGATGAACATTTACACGAAAAGAAATTTTGGATAAAAATTAGACCTTTAAAGGGCGAAACGTGGGACAAAATGACAATGATCCAATTTTTAAGTCAAGTTTTGGTGGAAAAATTCGACTTGAGAGGGTAATTTTAACAATAAAACTAACCTTCATCCCTCCCTTTGCCCCTCGGAGGTCAAATATTTCCCCAAAATTTCTTTCCATCTCAGGAGCTTTGAAATTTTCGAAATTTGACGACTCGTCACTTCAATTCTCTAGCCCAGTAATTTTTCAAGTCTCTCAAATTATTCTCACACATAAGTTCCATCAATTCTCAACAAAAACCATCAATCATCAATTGAATAAATATATGACCCTATCTCCCTAACTTTTATCTTACGGCAAACTTTTACCTCCAAACATTTTATTCATGATGAAGAGTTTATTATCCGCTGTTGTGTCATGGCATCGGCGATAAATCGACGGTAGCCTGTCAGACTCGATCTCAATGGTACAATAAACCTTCATAAACATCGCCGATAAAAAATGAGAGGAAGAATGAAGGTAAATATGCATTCTGTTTCGGGGGCTCAATTTTTCAGCGGGTTCTCTGGTTGTGCATAAAGCGTGTATAATACGTAATGTGTAACGCACAACCAGTACTGGACAATCAGCTCGAGCTACCCACGGATTTATCAAATAAAATGTGAGGGAGATGGAACGAGGGGTAAAAAAGAAACGATGAGCAAGGACACCACCAAATATTTTGCGGACACTTTTTTTTTTATTCATCACAATCGAGGGGTTTTTTTTTGTTGCCCTTAAACACCCGTGGAGATACACAACAGAAGTATCCTCACTGGCTATAATCCCCGGAGGCTGAACAACTCGTCTATATAAACCCCCGCGCCGTGACAAAATGACGAGAGAGCGTTGAAACTCGGTATTATAAATTGCAATTATAGGTGGAGAGGGGGGAAAAGGGGGAGACGTTGAAATTGATATGGGGGATTGTCAACGTGTTTTCAGGGATGAGAAGTTATTGATATTCATAAAATATTTGTCAACCGCGCCTCAAATAAACCAACGATTAAAAAACAATCACTTAAAGTTTTTCCTGCTAGAGACTGGAACATTTGATTTGTGTTCGGTCGATTATTTAATGAAAGTGGTTTTGTTAATATTGAACAGATGTCTCAGAAGTTAATGGGGTAAAATTGATTGCGTAACTAATGGAGTGAAGCTAAAGGGTTGTGAGGAAAAAATATATAATAAAAGAGGCGAGGGATTTTGTCTCAGTTGTCCCTATTAATGTTCTCAAAATGACAATTTTCATCGTGAAAATTGGAATTGTCATCCGCAAAATGCAAAAAAAAATAATTCATGAATATTAATGAAAACGTCGGTCAACCCATTCCATTTACCCACATCCCATGAAAGATCGGTAGCGATCGTTACAGTGAGTCGAACCAGATCCGAAGTGGAAACGATTTGTCAAAGAGATATTCGATATCCCCCGAGAGTGCAATCCATATATATTCACCATAGTCGTCCTCTCTCGGTGAAAAAAAAAAAAAATACCCCCAATAAAACCTACGGCATTGGAATTCATTCGATGGTAGAAGTGAGACTCAGCCGTTGGACACGGTTACAGTGTCGATTTGAGCGAGTATTATACGTGTACCGTATAGTGGCCATTGTGATGGCAAGGAGAAATATCTCGTAGGATTAATTTACTCTGATATCGTTCCAATGGGGATTACAATGTGAAACGAGATCGATCTCCCTATCCTCACACACTCACCGAAGAACGATCGCCCACTCGGCAAATCGAGACTGCTCTTTGCCCTCACCAACACTAGAGGTCCTTTTTATTTGAATTTTTTTTGCCTTTTCATGGGTGTTATGGAGGTATCGAGCCATCGACAGGGGTTATCTGCATCGTGTGGATCATATTTTGCATGAGGATATCGAGAGAGAACTGATAATTACGGTTTACCAAGATGGTATTCAACAATGAGTGTCAACAACCCCTGTCCATTTTATGGAGAGGTGGAATTAATTCATGCGAGGTCAATGCTAATTTTTTTTTAGTTCCCTTCACTCCTGGAGGTGGGGTAAGTCCGGGAGAAGAGAGGGAAGATGCTGAAGAGAATAATCAAAGATAGGAAAAGTTAATCATTAACGATTTGCTAAAAAAATAAAAATAATTTTGTCATTTATATTTATCTAGACCCGAAATGTCCATTTAGAAACTGATAAATGATCTTCACGTCTTTCCCCAACCGCAATAACTGAACCCAGACAAACTCCAGTAGATAAATCGTCAAGAATTCCTCTCAAACATCAACCCCAATGTTCCCCCTGATTTACACCCAACAAAACTAAAACCCAGATAGTTCCCTGAATAATTACAATAAAAGTGAATTTTTCCAGTTCACCTAGACACACCTGGGCATTCTCCCAGGGTGTGTCAGTGTTGGAGAAGAAGCCCAACATCTCGGCAGTGTACAGAGAGAGATCACTGTGAAACTTGGCAGCGTGGGTTGTTCAGCCTGCCAACGTATTATGCGTGATCTCTTGTCCTCTCCACAGTGACGACTTTGCGGTGTCCTGTGTTCCCCTGCTATTCAGTAGTGGGGCACAAACCACGCATAAATGCCGCGTGTCTAACTCACACACGGGGACACACGCTCCATTGAAAATTGCGGGGAAGTAAAACAGAAAAAAAAAATATTGAGAGGGAGAGAAAAATAAAAGTGAGAAACTTGTGGAGCATTTTATGTGGGCGAGGGAGATCTTGGACTCCATGAGTTGAACCAGGTGTCGCAGGTTGTCTCTTTGAGATAACAGAAAAGAGTTCAGAATGTTGTTGGCAGGAGAGCACTTGAGATCTCGGATAGAAAGTTGGCGAATGAAATGATTTGTTATCAACAATTCCGAGGGAAAATTATCTCTCTGTATAATAAACCACGTGGGAAACGTCTCTGGTTATCGTATACAGGACATTTTTTTTCCATAAATTAGCAACATTATTTTTAACATTATTTCCTTATGTTGAAAGTAATCGGCTGTTGATTTAATTTTATTAAATGAAAGAGGTTCGATTCTCGAATTTTCTGACCATCGTATTGGTCCTGGATTTGTTCCTGCCATTTATTTTTCATATATTGCACATATGAAAAAATATCGTCATCAGAAGGAACCGGATGGCCTCGAGGAATTCCGGATATCCACCGACCATTGCAGTTGAGCAGCATCGAGCCGGGGCAGAAAGGGGATGGGTAACCGATAGGCAATAATTCCAATCTCGGGAGGAATATCTGAAGAACGATTACTACCATCGGTTTTTTAAATATTCGATTCATCGATCCAATAATTGATCTGAACATTTATCGAATCCATCAATCCATTCTGGTAGAAATTCTCCGAAGAATAATCGACAATGAATGATACGAAGTAATAAAATCTTAACATCGAGGCCAGTGACCCCGTGCTATCCTATCACATCCAAATAATAATCACTTCGCAATTCTCCTAATAAACAATCTCAACCCGCAAGCCTGAAATTCCATGAAAAAAATCCGCCTATGTTATCACATCCTACTGATTACTGATTGACAGTGCACCCCTCGCAGCATTTGTCTTCCGGCGTAGCATTAGATAATCACAGGTATGAGTGGGAATAAATTCTCACGGTTTTACCATAACCTCTCTCACCCCCAGGGTGTAACCCAAATAATAAAAAAGGGTAAGGAATTGATAATGTTAACCGGTCTCTAACGATCCTAATAACCGAATACAATGAAGAACTTTCCCATATCGTTTGGTTCTTCGTCATCGATAATCAGGAACTGCTCGCAACACTTCCCCTTCTTCTACTTTACCAAAAGGCCATATGTCGCGAGAACAAGCTTTACCAATCAATTAAATAGGTGAACACCACTGGTGGCCATCGGCAAATTGAAATAAAAAAAATCCTGCACTACATACACTCACCATCTACCAAAACCACACCCATCTTTTCTCAGAGACCAGCAATACTATAACTTTTCCAGTCTATCATCTTGTCATTACCGAACTTTCTAATCAATCAACTCTTCACTTCGATATGCACTTTTCCAACTCGTGGTTGAATTTAAAAAAAATATGTATCAAGAGACGATTCTCTCGTACCAGAAAATTGCCATATGCTAAAACCCCATCGACTTTTTCACGAGGTACCATAGATTTATATAAGTATCCATCATGCAAATAAGTGTGATGTTTGATAGGGTTTAAATTCACTTATGGCAACCAGTTTCATACACAATATATGTCGAAATATTTCAAGATTAGCATATAGAATGTAATATTTATCCATCAGTAAATCAAAACGTACGCGTTACTATATTGTCTAATTATTGAAAACACCTGAGGTACCAACACCGCAGGCGACAACAATAATAAAGTAAAATCAGAAGGGAGTAGCCCCCCTACGCTCATCATTCACCAAAAACGTCCTCATCTACCTGAAGAAAAGCCCTTCAGAGAAGTCCTGTGCCCCATCTCACCCCATTTTTGCCTAATCCTTCAGGAAAAATTTTACCCCCCCCCCCAATTCTGGTATCACATGATTAGAAACAAATATACTGATACCCTAATAACCATATGTTTTCTCACTGTGTAAACGTACATCTTTGCCCACCAAATGCTACCTAATTGTTGACCACCAACATCGCCACTGATATTTCTGTCCAATTAAACTCAAGAACCAATATCTCACATACGCCCATGACTCACCAAAACCGCACCTATCTTCCCTCGAAACACCAACAATATCACTTCCCAAGTCTACCATCATCCAATCATTACCGTACTTTCTAATCCATGAACCCTTCCCATAAATAACAATTACCTCTAACAGCGGCATGTAGCCTATCCAGATTGGTCAGCGTAAGTGGTAGCGGTCCAAAGTCCATGATAATTTTTCCATCCTCCCTTTTCACCAAAAATATTCCAGTGTAACTTCTCCTCACATACAATGCACAACTGTCATTAACAACAAGATCAATCGTATGGCTAACAACCCCCTTGATAGCCCTTTTCACCCTCACGTGTACATCATTACCCCTGATCTCCTTGATCTTTCCGGTGAATATATAATCAGCGGCACGAATCTTGGCCTGAAATACCGTATCATTTTTTACAGCAGCGGTCAAATTCGCCCGACACTCGAGAAGTTCTTTTGTTGTTGTTGTTGTTGTTCTTGTACCCAGAACAACTATTCCACCGCAGAGGGCAGATAAAAATATAATCTTCCAAATCATACTCGATGATTCTGATAAATCTAATTGCTCTGACTGATTATCATCAAGTTTGATTCTCATGAAGAGGCTGATTGTTGATAGTCCAATGCACTCCAGTACTTGGAAGATCCTTCTGAGCAAATTTTTTTCATAAAATCCCGAAGAAGCCTCTTGACAACTGATGATCAAGGGCGCCGGCGTACGTTGTCCAGCCACATTGCGATCATTGATATCCAAGTGTTGGGTGTTATGGTATGTATCTTGAGCAACAGGTTGGCGCCTTCTCGTATCCCACACCAACGCCAACTGATTTCCAATCTCCTTTGATTTTTCACGAACAGCTTACGAGGATGATGATTTCATCGGTTGAAATTTACTCGTTTCGTTTACACACTGAAAGTTGTTCCTCGTGTTCCACTAACTGATGATCACAAAGTTCCGCCTGAAGGGGTGCAGACGCATGGAAATGTGCTAAAGTCACGATGACATTCAACCGATTTATCGTGACGAATTTGAGTCCATTCGCTTGGAGCTATTTCTCTTGGGCGTTTTTGGGGGATTAATGGAGATGACAGGTTCATAAAATTGTGTCGAGCATCAACCAACACGGCTTTTACGCTGTAATCGTCTTATGGTGACACTTTTGTGAAGACTCGCAATTAACTTTCACCGATCTTGCAACAGTAGTAAATGACTCGGTGGATAAGTTGTAGGGAGTCGTTGGAGTTTGATACTCGTTGTGTTTGGGATTTTAGGGATTATTTGGGGATGAAGATCTTGAATTTTGAGGGGATCTTCTGTATCATCAAGGCTATCCTTGTGAGATATTTTCACTGGCACTTCATCACAGACACTTGCACTTCGCACTGATGATTAACACTTGAATTCCATTGGAGATTGATCTCCCACTTTGATAAACTGTTTACAAACACTGATGATTAAATCCT
Source organism: Diachasmimorpha longicaudata (assembly GCF_034640455.1). Taxonomy (NCBI): domain Eukaryota; kingdom Metazoa; phylum Arthropoda; class Insecta; order Hymenoptera; family Braconidae; genus Diachasmimorpha; species Diachasmimorpha longicaudata. The sequence continues at coordinate 3,591,933 of NC_087237.1, forward strand.
GAATTTGGGGGCTGATCGTGGAATTACGGTGATTGGTAATGTCAACACTACTTGGATAATCGTCAAATCAATGTATTTAGGGATGTATTTATGCGGTGATTAGGAGTTCTATTGCAAGATCGTGTATGGGACAACGGTTGTTCAGATTCCTCTCGTCTCACGCGCGTCGAGAGAGTGAAGCCAGTGGTTTGGTGGTGGTTGGTCGCGTGGAGGCACGCGCTTGACTGAACGGTGTTTGAGTGTGGATGCTGCAACTACACGGACGTGTAGGCGTTTGAGTCCGAGGGACCACGCACTCCACGGGGGAATAAGGATGGAAATTTGAGAGAGATCTTTGAGATGAAGAAGTGGCAACGAGGAGGATGGAGAATTGAAAAGCTGGGGAGGAGGGAAAAATATTGTGGGTTACTCCCACTTTGGGACACGTGTACTTGTGGGTGAAATTGACGTGATTTGCACTGTGCGCGAAAGGGCGAACGGACGACGATCTACTGCGCATGAACAGTTGTGCAAAGTGAATTTCAAGTTCATTTGAGCATTTTCAGATTTATCCCGAGATGATTGGGTGAATTTGATGAGAAAATATACGATTGAAGAGTAGATTTTTGTTTTGTTCATTTTACCGAAATCTCACTGCTTCTCGATGTCGATAAATCGATGGATGGATGATGCAAGACTATCGGAAACGACTGCACTTTGCGAGAATGGTAATTTCTCTCTTATTTTTCTGCACACGCAGACTTCCCTTGAGGCATCAACATATCTCCAACATCAAAACGTAAATAATAAAATTTATTTCCCCATAGAAAATTAACTAATGAGATTTATTTTGCAGATAATAGATATAGTGATCGGTAGATAGCTGTCCCCAAAAACCAGTATGAAATACATGCAACAAACCCCGACACCTCGCACGAATGACCACGCACCAGATAACACGAGGCTAATCGATATCAGCTTAACGATCCATTGGGGCCAATAATTCATGCACTCGGTTGAAAAATATGGCCAACAGGTATTGGGAAATTGTGGATATCAAATTAATTAACGTAAACTTTTGTACTTGGAGTATTTTTTTTTTTTTTACCAGACGATTGGAGAGATGTCACCCGTGGGCAACTGCTGCATAATCGCCTTAAGAACCCACGCGCACTCGGATCGAACGATACAAATCTGCACCATCGATCCTACAAGTTCCCTAATTGAGAGTTATGCTAATGTCCTGGGAGCTTTAAATAACATATTCAATGGTTGAAATGTTCGAGTCATCATTTTCCGATTATTTCACACTTTGAGAAAGAGGGCAACAGAAATTAGTAGTAACATGAGTTTAAAATGTAGGAGATTTTGTAAACTGTGAAAATTAAATGTTATCATTAGAAACATTTAGAGTGACATTAACGTTGATTTAGACAAAACGATTTCCTTTAATTGTGAAGGAATAATGGAACTCGAACTCGTTTATTGCTTGTTATTTTAAATAATTAAGAAGGCTCTTCAGGAGATATCAATAAAATTTTAGGGATTGTTCACGTCCCTCGAATCAACTATTGAACGTAAAAATAATGGATTTGACAACCCTCACGAATTTCACCCCCAACAGCCATATTTTTATCTCAAAGTGAATATAATAACCCCGGAATGTCGAAGTGCGGGTGCACCCGGAGAGTGGAACACAACTCGACGACGTAGTTCAAGCCGATGAAGATGAGTTATGGTGAACGTCGCCCCAGGTATTCACTGTTATAGTACCAGATCTCCTTCTCTATACGCAAGAGAAATGAGTGTCAGGGGTGGGGAAAGACATGAGTTCACGACGAGGGGGAGTTAAACGTTTGCGTGTGATGCCGCATCGTTAAACCTTTATATATTTGTCAGGAACATTTGAGTAATGTACAACTATCGCTGAGATCGCGGAACGTGGAACACTGATTTTTAGTTTTATTTTCATTCTTATTCAACCCCTGATTACAAATTTCCCCACATGTTTTCTTCGCTTCTATTTTTCATTCCCCTGACGAGTGTTCAGGCATTGTACTCATCAACTAAAAAATTAGAGTCATTGAATGATCCAGTGAAGACCGATCTATTAAAGACATCGACTTAAAAGGCACCGAAATGTCGTGGAAAAAAATTAATCGACATAAAATTCATCAGTCAAAGTCAGGAAATGACGAGTGAGAAATTTAGTTTAATGATTTTGCTCAACGTTGGAAATTTGAAAAAATTTTAATCATTCAATCACTCGAAACGAATGAAAATCCCATCAACGATAACTCAATAGAAATAATTTCATTGACAAGTCAGTGATATTTTTAGTTGAAAACACAATTTACCGATTTCCCTCGGAAATTAACTTTTCAAATATCTCCAAGAATATTGAAGCGAACAGCTGTCACTCAGACAATCCCATGAAACTGGTTTCATTCAGATTGAAATCGACTGAATGAACATAAGTAATAAAGCTGAGGTAGAAATTTTTCAAACAATTTGATTTCATCATTCGAGGCGAAATGGATCCGCGAGATAACACCACTGAAAATCGGTAGTCAGATACCTCAGAAGGAATTGAACTGAGCTCTCTTTATAGCACGAGCCCCGTCGTCGTTCTGCCACTACCCGTGTTCCCTCGTTCTCGTTCAAAACCCATCAGAATCCATATAAAGACTGGCAGGTTACAACGAACACGTGGTCCAAGTGTTCTTCACTGTACCTTAACAACGCCCACTCACACCAACTCATACAAAAAAAAACTCACCAGGGGAATTCAAATGGTACCAGTGATACCATACGTGCCCCGGAGAGAAGAAAAAAATATTGAATAACGCGATGAATTTTATACACCTCGTTTTCGATTATTTACGGATGGAAATTCAACCATAGATGACCATACGAGTTAATCAGAAATATGATCAAATTATTAACCCCCAATTATTAATACTAATATACATAGCAATATCGCAAATACTGATATAAATGTTCAATAAAAAATTGTAAAGACAGTCAACATGTCCTTGACTGGTTCTAACTGTCAATTGACATAATTTTCCTGACTCCTGCCAACTCTTCTGGGGAAATAGAACCCGACATTGAATGTAACACATTAAAAGCTCTGAGAAAACACACAATTGTAAGAAAAAAATAATTTTCCAAGGACACGATGTCCGTCTGAATTCTTATACTCTCGTCTTGATGGGGCACACGCGCTGAATTTGTGTGCGTGTACTTAGCATAAGTCCCGCACCCGAGGCACTCTCTCATCGTATTTCATGCCGGCTATTCCATACGATGTTCCCCACTCGTACTCTCATAACCGCCACAATGGCCTTTTTTTTATTCCAACAGCCACACATGTTTCTTCTCTTTCTCGCTTGGACACTCGTGGGGGGTTTTTTTTTTGTGAGATTTCTGGTGACGGCAATGAACCTCTTGGTCCTCTTGAACAATTCCATTGGGTTAATGTATGTCCAAAAGTGTCATTTGTTAGTTAACGTCGGTGAGTGACTTATCGCTTAATGCACTTATGGGCACAATGGCTGGGTAATGACCGGAATCAAGACGTTGGGGGGTGTAAATCTTGTCGGTTGCCTCTGGAAAAATATAGCAGGGAAGGATATTTCTCGCTGGGACATGTTACGGGTAGAAAAAAAAATGGCGTAAAATCTCTGAATGAGTCAATGATGGGACGATAATCTTCAAATTGTTATTTTTTATCGATTTGTAGAATATATAGGTCAGTTGTCACAAGGGTTGCCGTAAAAAAAACTCAACCCCCTACGTAATTTCAGTCTAAATCCGCCAGCTTTTTGGGGCTTAAAGAGGTGGAATTTAAATTTTATTGTTCGGTTATAAACCTCAAAAAATGACAAATTAATGGAATTAATAAAGACGATAAATTATTTTTTTACAACCCGGGATGAACAAAGGAATAATAAAATTAACGTCACGTTACTTTCCCGTTTGTCTCTTCATTCTTCAGTCTTACGACGCCACAATTCACTCTACTGTTCCACTGTTAAAGATTAATTAGCTATAAATAACCGTAAGACTTTGGATTACAGTAAAGAAAGAAATTAAACAATCCATAAAATCTGGTCGTAATACAAGGACTTTGTGTCGTGTGTGTTCACTCGTTATAATATGTCCTTTAAACTAGTCCACCTCGGTATTTCATGGTGAGGGTTGACAATTTAAGCCTCTGCCGACAAAATGTGAGTCGCACACCCACGATTTGTAAAGAGTGCAACGAAATAAAGGGACGGATAATGCCATAAAACGGATCAAATTAAATTATTTATCAACTCCAAAATTATCTCAACAATTAAAAAATTCCTCCTAAAATTTTTAATGAATTCCGAAAATTCACTTTCCGCGCATGCGATAAAAAAAATCCAAAAAACAAAACAGACTTTCAATTTTTTTCAAATGCTAACATCGGAGAAAAATTAGGCTCACTTGTCTTTTAACTCGCCCACTCCCAGCAAAGCTCACATACCCCCGCACCTGTCTGTCAAGCCCTCCACGCCCCAGGTAATCCCATAAATCATTGAGTCAATGAAAAATCATTGGAATAAGTAGAAGGGACAGGAACTGTTGAATACTATTTCCTTCCGATTTCCTGGTGCTCCAGGACCACACATCTGAGGGTATTAACATTTCGCATAAATATTCGGTGGATGTGTGTCCTCGAGGATGATTGCACGCGCCCTGGCTTATCGTTAAAATGACTTATCGCTTGTGTCTTGTTGGTTATTCTCTCTTTCTGCGGTGGTCTGAGTTTTGGAGTTGGTGATGTGGATTGAGTTGCGCACGGTGGGTGCCTTGACGATCGTAAGTCATCCTCTTGTCGTGCGCCAGAGACATTTTTAGAATGGGGAAGATATTATTTTTCTCAACTCTCAGAATTTTTTTTTGAGGTCATCTGACTGAATATGAAATTTTGTTAGTAGAAAGTTGATTTGTGTTCGAATGTCTCCCTACTCTCCAATACGAAGACTAAATAACCATCGTCCGGATAATTAAAAATTGACTTTAAATATTGGGTTAAAAAAATGAAGAAAAAAATGTTGATATATATTTCCTCATTCTGTCTAATGAATTGAATAAACTCCTGACCTACACCCCTCCCCAAAAATCGTCCTCTGTTATCAGTCCACCATCTCTGCTTCGATAAATTAATAAACACCTTCCCAAGGGGATCAGCTGAAGGACGAGGGGGTAAGAGAAGAGAAGAAGAATCGCCGCGAGATCGTGCACACGCGATATTAGGGTTTATTAATTTATTTTTTCTTTATTAACCCATGGTGGTATACACCGGTATGGTTGCGCCCACTGCGGTAATCAGGGATCTGTAATTAGTTGAACATGCTGTCTGTCCATAGCGATTTATGCCGTGCCCCTGGGCCAATGATCTCTCACTCCCTTTTCAAAACTCACATTCACTAATAAACGAGAGGACGTGTGTGAGGATGGAGTGACGAGGCTCGTCTGTCACTCAAGAGTTTGAAGCATTGATTAATTTTTAATTAAATTTTGACGATTAAAAATTTATGATTAAAGTGATTAAATAACCTTTTGTCCCTCTTTTCCCACTCGGGAGTGAAAAAATTAATCTAATTTCTGATGAAAAAATTCGTTAATTTAATTTCTATTTAAAATGTCCTTTCATGTATCAGATTCTGATATAAAACGTAATAAATATACAAACAAACCATCTACTCAATCCGGTTTACCACTTCGTTACTAATTCCAGCATTTAATCAAAATCAAATTAATGAACTAATTAACTCATGTGAAATCTACTCCACTGGCATTAAAATCGAGATCATTCAAGTAATTATCGATTTCTACGTATGAAAAAATAATTCAACCAAACCGGAAGTGCAAAATGGGCGTCAATAGTAAGTTCGGTTTAACCGGGTGGGTCGAAGCTCTGTCTTTGACTTCCGCGTGGGCAAAGACTACAGCATCAGCCAAAGAGTGGAGCCGACATAAAACCGTGAAGTGTGTTCATACCCAACGATATAACCACAACAGCCAAACGATAATATTATATGGAGTCACCATCCACTCACTTTTGTTTCTCATTGGAGCATCATACGTACAGCCCCTAATGAAGTCCAATGAAACACGAATTGCCCTCTCTTTCTAATCCCCCAGTATTTTCATAGGCAATTAATGCGAGACCACATCGTCCTCGAGGAAACGCCTCCGCAACCCGAACGAAATCACATTTTATTTCTGTTTTCTCCTCGATATAACGATGTGAAAACGACCGATTAAAGGTCGTATTCAATGAAATGAGATAATTATTGAGGGGTTTATGTTGATGATCAAATGAGTTCAATGAATTTTCTAATTTCCTCAAACTAATCCTCATTAATTGACAATAATCGTTTAAAATTTTCAATCCCCCATTCGTTCATTCGTCCGCATGCAATTCAATATTCCCTAAAAATCAATTGTTTCCCAAAATTTAAACAGTGCTATTTCCAAAATAAAAAACCTCCTACATCGCACTCCATTTTCTTAGTTTCAACATATTTATGAAAATCCAACAACAATATTTTTCCAACATTTCTAGTTATTAATCTTAAACCATCTCATTAGCGACTCAATTTATGATTAATAGGGTGCTCCCAGGGTATGAAACTATCTGCGAATGATGAATTTATCGATAAATGAAAAAAATAATTCAACGATGTATATTCAGAGTGAAATACACCTTATTCAAATCTATAAACTTATATGTACCATCCAGTACCCAAGCAGACTCGGTAATAGCCAGTTTTATAGCAGGTGTAACAAATCGTGGTCTACAAATTCCTTACGGCCGATGTAAATCGCTCTATAAATCGGTGCATATATACTGTTTGGCCAATTAGTTGAGCGCAGACCCTCTCTTATTTTCTCTTTCCACGCACCAAATTCCCATCATGAACATTGCGCATGAATTTTACTAAAAAAATCTTTGTTAACTCATTCCGCACAAATCCGCAGATGACTGTCCCATCAATTAAAAATGTCCTCGTACAATCATCACATTCAAATATCTTACAACATCTATCTACATAATAATATCATACGTATTAATGTCTCAGACTAATTTCTGACTTCTTCTCAACGACACGAATTCATTCATTTCACAAAACGGCAAATTTGTTGATAAAGATTAATGCGAATGCCTTCTGAATGGAATACACACGTAATCCGATTAACAGTACTGAATTTTGAATGTCGCCTACGGGATTTGCTAAATTGAAAAGAACGAAAATTACTTGGGTGGTTGAATTGCATATATATATGCAAAATGTGAAGAACCGGTATTTTGTAACTCAAGGATGACGAATCTAGGCGTGTCCCGTGTGTTGAGACTCGATTACGACGTTTACGATAGTATCTTCAGCGACAGAACGAAAGACCTAGAGGAATTCGATGAGCGTAACGACTCTGATCGATGCACTAAACAGCCATTGCAGAAGACTATTAACGTATTTCACATTAATTATAACGTAATTCAAATGTTGATGAGGGTGTTATGTCCAAAAATATGATTGACAATTATGCAATATAGGCACATAGATCTGAGTAATGTTTAGACGAGAGTGATGACAACGAATTTTTTGAAAATTCTCCTTTGCCAAAAATTTATTCACTAGACACTAATGAGATCTTTTATCACTCTCTCTATCCGTCTCTCTCTTTCTCTCCCTGAAACAGAATAAGATTGCATACCTCAAAAGGGCTTTTGGTATGCAAGTTTTTAATGTCCCTGCCTTTTGTGGTGAGAGCACCTGAGATGCAATTCTGCAGCCGTTTCAAGACTCATATTTTTTTAAATTCTTTTATTTTCGGTACCTCTCCAACTGTGGTCGTTACAACAGACCAATTCTCATCTTCTCGCTCACTGGTATTTTTTACGCCCCTATGGTTTTGTATCAACAGACAACAGTCTAACGTTTCAAACCGTCTGTTGACGTAAATTTACGATTATTTCTGTTGAAAGCGATTGATTTCTGAATGCATCTCTGGCTTTCACTGTCTACGGGTTTATTTGTCCCAGCAATACACTTATTTAAGCGACGATAATTACTGAATTCATTAGCGAACAATTGAAGAAACCAAATTGATAAATTTCTCAATGTCCATTATGACTTTCTCCCCAAAAGTTTAATTTGTATGAGTGAAAATGCTGAGAGGTTGCAGGTAAAATGTTGTTGCATTGGTAACGAATGCAATTGGCATGTGAAATGTTCCGTAATTGCATTTGATTTTTCATATTTATTATTGTCCGAGGACTCCAATGAAGACAACACCTGGCAATAGGTATATTGAGTCATAAAACATGTTTAACTTTTTTTTTCTTTCCCTTCAACCTTTATTTTCCAGTCTTACCTACCGCCGCTTTGTACTCGGCGAGAGAGTACACGCGAATAAGCTCGTCGCATTATCCCAGATAATTCCCATTGCCATCGTGAAAAGGCCACCCCACGAATATCTTCTCAGTACACGCGTAAATCAAGAGCCCGTGCACTCACCTCGGCTTAACAGAAAATTTACGATCTACACTTGTCTCTCTCGCACAACAATGTTTCGTTATTTTTTTTTTTCTTCAACCAATTGTTCTCAGTCGTGCAATTATATTTTTTACCTCAATTTTCAATTAATTTGTCCCTCACAACCCAAATTCATTTTGAAACTATGAGTCGATAGAATAAATCAAAAAAATTATTTATCGTATGCTCTGCAAAACAAGTAATGATAATCTCATTTAGTCGAGAAATGCCGCCATAATCCTTTCTTCACATTTTCTCGGCCAAATAAAAGGCAGAAGTCACTGCAACGCACACACTACCATAAAATCCAATGTAAACTCATTTGACGGGGTCCGCAAAGTCACGAGTAAACGAACTCCCGTAGAAATTCACATGAAAATTTCCAAATAATTCAGCCAGAAAATTTCCAAACTGGAGGCCCAAAAAGATGGCAAATATAGGTAGGACTGTCTCTGTATGCACTCCCCATTAGCATCACCCACGCAATATGGCGGTACAGGAGCCGTTGCAGTAGGCAAAAGGAGAGAAGGAGAATTCAGTGAGAGCGTAGGTACACATATATTCCATACTCAACCAAGAAGATGATTCTACAGAGTTTATTTTGCACGCTTGTGACCACATTCAGGAACGATTTTACTTCAAGGACTCTAAGAATGAAACATAAACATCCTAGCCGTGTGAACATTGGGGGGAGTATAAATTTTCAATTTTTTTTTCAACTATTAAATGGTAAGTTTTTGTGAACGAGACAGTATTCCATAAAATTTCTATTCAAATGATTTCAGGATTTTTTTTTTTATTTCCTGATTTATGGCAAATGATATCTGAATTTAAAGTGAAATCATTCACCTCTACTTTTGCAATACAAAATAGGACTGAGGAATGATAATTTTATTGGTCGAGTGGAGCAACACAAAATCATCAATAATCCGAGATCAATAGAGTTAATTAGAAATAATGATAACGTACTCGACATTAATTCATGAAATAAATGAGAGATAATAACAATGAGGAAATGATTTCGTAGAAAATTTAGGTTATGATTGTCTCTGTCCTATGTGGATTAATAAAACAAGACGTGACAATGATTTTCATCCAGCAACATTGCAATTACACGAGAGGCGCGGTCACAATGTGGTGTATTAAATCGTCTACGGCATCAAAGCAACGGCTGACGGGTCGCCACATAAGCACACATAAGCGCAAATCAACACAAACTACAACACAGCCTGGGATTCAACATTGCAGAGCTCATTTTCTGGCGTGTGTACATGCTTGTAAGCCACGCATCAAAGATGCAAATGAATAGCCACCGTAATTCGTGAGTCTACTGCTGGTGGAAAAACCGAAATACAGTGGACGCTATATTTTCCCAGCGACCCAGACATTATTTATTCTTTTGCATTTCCCTTTTTTAGTAAAAATTCATTTTGACTTGTTAACTACGGCTTTAATCAGCGAAATAATGATATTACCCTGTCAGCGAAAATTTACAAAAAAATTGAAAACATAAAATAGTCGAGAAAATATATATATTGTATATAATATTTATGTAGATAATATGTTATGTATTATACATTTGACAGGTCTAAATAACTGTCATTCAATTTTTAAAATTGTTAATTGGAAAGCGGATGAGAATGATTTCGAAGAATAGAACAAATTGAATTAAAAAATTAAGCAAATCCCTTGAAAAAACTGTTGGTTCAATTTAATTGTAATTCCACTCTTCTCTTTGGTCCAACCGAATGTGTGACGGGGGCCCAACTCCCACGTCTGAACCCATGGGGAGAAAGCCACTATTACCGTGGACGAATTTACGGTGAAACCGTGCGCGAGAAGATGGAGTCCTGGCGCCGCTCATCTCCTCGTTTATTTTTCTCACTCACATTTGTTTTATTTGAATTCAAGGTGTGTGAGATTTGGGGCCAGTTGTTGGATCGTGGAAAAAAAAATGGCACGACAAATCATTTGGGTCTTAAGATCAGTGCAGAGTGTCGTCAATTATTTATTCCTCATTTGGAAGACATTCGCGGAATCACTGAGACTACTGTTTCATTTTGTCGAATGCATTTTTTTAAAGATATCGGACACTCTTTTAGTGAAAATTCAAGTTGTTTCTTAATTTTTTGGGAACATGAGGTTTCAAAATACGAATTTGGATATGAGAATAAATCAAAAGTAAAAAATAGGCGAAGAAAAAAAAATAATTTTGATGGAAATAATGTAAAATATCCTTCCATTATATAATTGCAGTTAAAACAATTTTGTGTCATTCTGTGGTCACAAAAATATTAAAATATATAGGCATATTACGCACTCCTATATATTGTTATCTGAGAATCGGAGAATTATATACCTCAATAAATAACTCAACGGTACGATAAAGACATTAAAACTCTCTCTCTCTCTCCCTCTGCTCTCGATATATTTCAGATTCGTAAATTCTGCAACAGTCGACAGATACGACCTTACTATTCCCATGTTATTACCCTCCACCCTCCACCCCTTTCACTGTTGCGTCCCTGAATGTCCTCAGGACTTTGAAAAAAAAATTGTACCCATCGATTTAAAATTTTACCCAACGTCAGAAAATCAGAACGCTCGAATGTGGGTGGATGAGCGTTAACTCATTATAAATCCAAGACACGGAGATCACATTCTGAGTGGCAATAAATGCCAGCAAATTACACCGTCCGTGACGATACAATTTAACATCTCAATAGTCTTTTTTTTTTCAACGCATTGAAATTTCATTATATTTCGTTATTTATTTTATACGTTTGTTCGCGGTTACATTTTTCTCACCCCTCTGGTGGTTGAAATTATGGTGCAGTTGCGATTGAAATTTATGGGACAACGGTTTTCAGAATATACATTTAGAGGAATTTTAAAGCGATTTTTTGAGACTTTTATTCCGACGACGGGAATTTATTGAATTTTTTTATTCAAATCCAGTTGAGAATGAGAAATTTAATTTGTACAAAGGATCGATTATATTTGATTCAACATCATCGCGCTTAATTGATAGGTATTCCATTCAAAATCAAACTCCAAAATTAGATTTATCTTTTTTCAATTGGAAATAACAATTCTCTCGCTTTTATCTCGTTATGACGAATATAAAAGTACTTTCAGGTTCAGAAACCCTAAATGAGTCCCAAGAAGGCCCTCGGAATTCCATAAACTATGTAAAGTACTGTCATATCGAGTTGGTTCACTACAGATGACCCACGGCGCGTGTCTTTTCACGTTCTGTAAATCGCACGTGGGTGTTTTTGTCGTGGATGATCGGGCCCACGAGAGGTGGAATAGAGGGATGCCCTCTTTGTCGTGGGACGAGCGGCCCCGATGGAATGAAATGAGATGGAACAACAAAAATAAAAATTTTAAAAATAAATAACGAGAAGGAAAAAGAGAAGAAGACGGGAATAAAATTTCCCAATAACATTTTGTGAGTCTCGAGTCTCTCCCACGTAGTTAACACACACACTGCGTACATCGTAACTCCCGTTTTTACGACTTTACCACGTGAGTTTTATTTATCTACCACGATGTTGCGTTTATCATTTTTCTAACTATTTTGAATTTTTCAGATTCAGTAATCGTTAAATCTGAGCGATATACATCTGGATGATTCAATGATGCAATTTTCCCTGACTTATAAAAACCCCTCATTCACGTCAACCACTTCAATTCAGGCGCAACAAGTGATATCTTATTTAAACTCGATATCCATTTTCTTTGTCTCGATGGTGTAACCTGGGGGAATCCCGGAATTTCCTTGTCCCACTATCCCTTGATTATCTTTCATGAAGCCACCACTGTTGTATGTTCCATCAAATCCCGGGAATCTCAATGGTAATTACACCCACCCAGATAATTTATATCCTCATGACCCAGGACAACACTTTCAACTCAACAACAACCAGATCAACAGTAGGAATTTATACGCAATAATAACGCTACTACGGCAATAAAGACGAATGCAAGTACCAATGTACCATCGAGCCATGGAGAGGCCTATCTCGGATTGAATTTTATTGCAACTCCAATACTTCTTGCCAGCTGGAAATATACACGTATAATACGTATTTCTAGTATGTTTAGTGCATATATGGGCCACATGGAGTCGTCAGGATAACAAGAAGGCTCGTTCACGTGAAAACAACACCTCTTAAATTCCAATTTCTCTTAAATTCTTCGGTATTTGCATTTTTTATCAGCATTTAATCGTGAAACTAACTTCTCTCAATGGAACTTACTGGGTAAAAAGTGAGATGATCATCTGAAGATATGGGTGAATAGATAAATTTATCGTTTTATTTTATTTTGAAATAATTTAACCAGTGATTTATAGAGTTGATTTTCAGTTTAAAATCTTGATTTAATCGAATTTATTTCACTGTGAGACTCGCTTGGAATCTCATGATGTTTGGTCAAGGCTGTGATAAACTCCGTCACAGCAATTATATCCCCAGTGTATTCTGAATCACTCTGAGCCAATTCACAAGCTACAAATTATCCTCACCAAGGATTTGACGAGTCCATTGAATTTAATTTGTGGTATTTTAATAGATTTTCTTTTCACTTGAAAATTATGGTTTGTTGAGTTTAATCACTGGTATTAGCTATAGTTTATCGATTGAATGCTCCAATTAAAGGAAGTATAAAAATTAATGGGATGATATTGAGTTTTCCGTTAAATCAATTCAGTCAATTACAATAATATATAATTTTCATTTGACATCGTAAATTTTTCAAATTAAATATATGGGGAGTTGTAAACTGCAAAAAAAACAACTGGACAATCACATTCCTTTATGAATGACTACTGAGTGAGTAGATAACTCCCCTTTTTATATTCTGATTTTATAAAAAATGGAAAATGAAATTTTCTATTGTTTTCCAGACAAAAAAATAATAAAATCCAAAGAAATTAAGAGAACGTGTCTTTGAAGACGACCGCAAAGGACATAATTCCCATCACGCACTGATAAAATATCGTGCTTGACACCAACTACCCCCGATAACGTTAATTAATCCAAAATCATGGAAATCAGGGATTTAAAAGGCGCATGGCGCATGTGAATAGTTATTACGAAGTCGAGTGTATGAAGAAACGGGTGTAAGCGCACGCAAAGCGTGGGCGAGCCACGCGACCGAACGGGTTCTACCTTCCCTCCTCTTTCGTGTGTAAGATGCATACCCCAGGACCACCTTTTATCCCACCACTGTGTCCTCGAACGTTATACACAGCGGGAATACGAGATACTCGCACCGAGAGAAAAATATATTTATTTCCAGTATTTTTTTCCATCGATAAATCTAATTTTATTAAAATTTTTTTAATACCTATATATTTTATTCTTTCAAAATTATTTTTATCATTTCAATCGTATGAATCATGACATATTCACGAAACTCATGAATTCACATTTCACTCATTGATTAATCAAACAATCAATTAATTAATCACAAATTATTTTAATTGTATTTATAGATAATGAATTATATTCAATTCATTAGATTTTTTTGTCAATTACAGATGAGGATTCTCCGTTGATTAGTCGATGAATGAATTTAGCGGTTGATTTTTTTGATTTTAGATGGGATAATGAAGAAAATTAATTACTGGGAAAAAATTTTTAGACAAATATAGAGATCGTGATTATTTTGTCTCAAAGGTGCCGAGGATAGTCCCGCGGAAATTCGAGAATTTTGACTGTATCGTGTATCCAAACGGTGCGTTTGCGTTTCTACACCTTGTCGTGTTTTAATTGCCGCCATTAATTCCCACATTTTATCAGAGATTCAATTTTATTTTTTCATCCAACAGAATACCTGGAGCGATGAGAATTTTCAACAATTTTATCGCAATCGTATTGGAATTCATTACATGGTAATTAAGAAAACACTGGGGAACAAAAATCAGACATTCACTGTTTTTCTCACTTTTATGATCACATGCTAGCACCTCAAATCCCATAAAATTGCGAAAAAAATTATTGTCTTTTGATATCTTAACACCTGAACGAATGAAAGGATATAATTAATTGTTAAGGGATGATGGCATCAGATAAAAATGTTGGTTAAAAATAAAAATTCATACCTGGTAATAAAAAATATGCATTTTGGGAAGAGAACGAGGACATTAGCATGTAATAATCAGTTATTGTAGTCGCGTGTAGTAGTTTAGTCAGTAAACCGTCAGCCGACGAAATACGTTTATAGCCGAGGCGGGAAATTCAAATGCAACGCACGCCTTATTTGTACCTCAACATTTTTTATAATTAAATAAGACAAATCGTTCAGTCAACTGCACCATTTCACTGGGTAAAAGTGAAAAAATCAAATGGAATGTCTCACTCCCCCAGAATAAATTGTATAAAAAATTGAAATCGATTTCTTCAGCCCCATGACCACCCAAGATAATCAGATTCCCTGATCGTCATTATAGCAAGGACTCCCCCCAACTTTTCAATGCCAGAGGATCCCACAGCACCAGCCCTACCTCCTCACGAGTGTAAATCAGACACTTAATTTCGTCGCGGAGCCCTTGCACAGTCACGATTCTCAAAACGCCAAGGGTGAAAAAAAAAAGATAAACAAAGCATTCAGAAAAAATGAAGGTGAGTGGCGAGTGAGAGAAAAAAAAAAGGGGGGGGGGGGAGAGACGAAGGGAAAAAGTCATGCGGCAAAAGGCGAAACGCCACTGTCCCTAATGCGTGTGGGTGGCGTTGGTGGCCGGGGCCAAACGAGAAATGCAAACACAAAACCCGGGTGCTAAGGTGAGAGGAGAGGGAGCTTCAGAAGTTACCGTTGGGTACCAACTGAGCGAATAAACTGCGGATCGCACACGATGTTTGAAGTCTTACCCGGGGTTTCGAGTGTTTTCTCATCTCATTCAGATGATTTTCAGGGCTCAGATGACCTCCACTACACATTCTCGAAATAATAATATAATGTTTTTCATGGGGAAAAAATTTTTGGATAACTAATTGGATCTCTAGAGGGCAGAACGTGGGATGAAATGACAATTAATTATTTTTTAGATCGTTTTGTTGTAAAAATTAAACTTTGGAGGCTAATGTATGTGATAAAACTCATCTACGAAGAAGAGAAAATACTGTATATTAATTAAGAAGAGATATAATCATGAAATATTAATTTCTGTAGTTTTTCTGTCCAAATTTCCATCAATAAAATTTCCAAAATCCCAGAAATTAGTTGAATAAAAATCATTCTATCAATTTCCCTCAAATTTGTCATTCGCAATGACCCACTTCCCCGTCAGTTCCCCGATAACCCATTCATTACACGAAAATCATTTTAAAATAACCGAGGGGACTTATCAACAGGCCAACAATTAATTAAATTGTCCGGCTTTAATACGAAACGAACAGTGGCAGTCCCTTATCACGTAACTCCATGTCCTGCCCCTCATCACCTCCGACCGATAAAAACTCACGAATTAATTAAGATCTCCGGCCACGTCGGCGATCGGTCTCGTACTCTGGCCGAGATCTCTCAGAGTCTCTCACGTCTTGCATGAAAAGGGACACAGTCTCGTGCCCGAGAGAATTACAATTTTTGACGCACCAGAAAACTCGTTAGGGCTTTTACCGTCCCATAGCAATTTAATTGTTTTATTTGGAATAAGAAATATGAGAGGTCTATCGATGACACTGTTGGCTGAACCAGCCACAGCGTCAATTTATTTTACATACGTCAAGCGGATGAGGACTCGGGCCCTTTATCAGAATCTCCGGGGGATGGCCAATGGCAAGACAATTTTTTTTCTTCAGTGAATGAAATTATATGGTATCAAATATTATCGATAATACAGAACCAAAAAAAATCAATAAATGTCCAAAATTAAGGATGAAATTATTGAATAAAAACAATCTCACGATTTTCGAAAAATCTTTCATGTATTACCTCATTTCTACCCCTAATTTAAAAAATAATAATATACGATGATCGAATTGTATTGTCAATTCCATCGATCGTTTATCCGACAACTTTGACAATTTAAATTAAAAGAAAAAAGAAAAGAAAAAAAAAATCACAACGTAACATATATTCATGAAATCGCATTTCCACTGAATTATTATCTCACGAAGTGATGACTGCATCCATCGAAATAATCCATAATCAATACTATTCCGAAGGTTGACAGCTGGATATGAACATTGATGGATGAGTCGTTTCGCACGAATAACTCCCACGATATTTGTACGCGTAGAAACTTCGCTCGTATAATCAGTATCTTACATGGGTGGACCATTGGCGCCAGTAAATTTTATTTGTTTATTTAACAACTCGCAAATCGCGCAGAACCACTTCTCCTGGAATGCTAATTAGTGATTAATTGGGGGGGGACCGTGGTACAAGCTGAGTGTCGCCGAAAGTTAACCACTCCCTGATAACAGCCTATGACGGTATTTATCTATTGATACAGCACCAGATCGATGGAAAACGTCGCGAATTATGACTTCAACTGATCACTTGACATTATCATTCATTATTTTTTTAATTGACAATCTGTCAACTATTTACAACACCCTATGCGATGTATATTGTTTACTTTCAATCCGATGGGATCTCAATCGAATGAATTCCTATTTCCCCGACGGAGACCCAAACTTTCCGCAATTTTTCATTGAATAATCGAACGAACAAAAAATTATAATACTGCGACGTTAAATTTGTAATTAGATTTCGCAAACGGTCAACGACCCGCGTTAACTCAAAATTAAACGAATTCTTCTATCAGTAGAATTTCTCCCAGAATTAATCACATCTCAACAAAATTTCGATAACAACAAACCAACGGATTTACACATTCGTAAAGCATTACGGAGATATGTTTCAACAGTGAGTTATTCCTCGGCTGGATAAACAGACCCCCGCTGGACATGTAAAAGACACGCGGTGCACATTCAGCCTCTCACCAGGTCCTGGCATTTCTTGAATTCCAGCCGTTCTTTATTGGCACACGCCTCGCACACCAATCGCGTCATCATCACCGCTCCTTATTTCTCGTATCGGAATAGGGAATTAATTTTCAAGATATAGGGGGTCATTCTCGGGGGTGAATATTAATGTTAAAAAACCGGAAATCACTCTAAGAGTTCTATGTAACCGATATTGGGCCGCATTAATCATGAATTTTTCTACTGATCCTCTTTCTGCCCAGCGCCAACGCTTAACCTGACCTGTGGGCTTGGTGAGTCATACGGGGGATTCTACGTGTCTATGAGGAGTTAATATATCTGATAATGTTGAACTTATCTGATTTATGACTGAATAAAACCAAATATGGGATGCTGTGGGGATTCCGTGAATTGTTCAGAAAAAAAATCAGTCTTTCATTGGGAGAGGGAAAGATATGAGTCATTTCTCATCCTTAAAGTAACTCTCCTGTTTACTAGTATTTTTTACGTATTTCTCGAATGTTTAAAAATATTCGAGTCGTAAAGTTTTTACGGTGATTTTCAATAATTAATTAGATAATTTTCTCAGTGCAAAATATTTTACGATTTTTTTTTTGTCGTAATTTCTTCCCGCGATGATATTTTATTTGAAGAATATATAGCTGTTAATATTAATGAAATTTTGATCGCGATAATGGGTTTCAACATTCCCCGGCACGTAAAATAAAAATAAAAATCATATAAATCAGTAGCCAAAAGGGATCGGCAAATTGATTCCGTGATATATTGGTCCTGATTTGATATTACCGAGACACCGATTCCTTCGGGAAATACCCAAGTCCATTAAATTGATTACGAAGATAGGAATATCAAATGATGAAAGAAGAAACCGATCTTGTACTAAATGAAATTCTTAACACACCTCCTGGGTATGCTGGATGGTGGTCTAGTTTTGAGAAGAATGAGAGGGCCCACGCGGGTCTTAGATTTCCTTGATGAAAAAAAGACACGAGTCAATGGAAAAAAAAAGGAAACAATGGGGGATACGAAATTCGAGGAGGCGGAGATCGAGAGATCTCCAACGTCAATTTATCAGATAACTTTTTTTTTTCGGGGCGAATAAACGTCCGTATTTTTTTGCACCTTTGAAATCCATTCTATAGATCTATTCAATTTTTTTATTAGACCATCTTCACAATTTATTAATCACATTTTATTTCCATTGGGATTTTTTTTCTGACGAATAGAAAAATTACCAAAAATTATTCAATATTTTGATGCTCTTGATGCATAATTGTCATTTGAAAATTTAATTCTTTCCAAAATAATAAAAATCATTCAATCAATTAAAATTGAAATATCATAACTTTCATTCAAACATAAATATGAAGATAGTCCTTTACCACAAAACAAAAAAATCCTGGAACAGCGGAAAAATCCCCGTATGATCTTCAATCTAGAAATAATGTTCCCATGAGCCCTAATTCATGATTGGCCTCGAGATAGCTGTGACCCGGCATTAAATTTTCTTTTTCGTCATGATCTAGCAAAAACATCCAATAGTGTGAAAAAAAAAATAACGAGCCCATTCCCTTCAATAACCAGTCACCAAAGCATACTGTGCACTTAAATTGATTTATGACGTCGACTATTCTATCGTATCTGCCTCGTTTCCTTCCTTCACTGCCACTCTCAATCGCCCCAAGGTGTCCAGCAGCGAAGGCGGATACAAAAAATATAAACCTCATCCTCATTCTCTCTGCGTATGTTTCCGGAGTAGCAAACAGTGGTTTGTGCAACGACTGATTTATCGTTATATCGAAGCCAACCAAGAATTGATGGAGACAACGTACGTTAACTTGTCGGTGGTCTCCATTACCATGTCCACCAAAAAACGTACAAATAAATGAGAAAAAACACTGGAACATTTTATTTTGTAAATCACATCTAAAGACCATAAGTTTTATTCACCCGAGGCTGTAAAATTTTACTGCCAAATAGAGCGGAATCAAAAATTTCTTTGAATTTCAATCTTCTACAGAACATTTTTATCAGTTTATTTATTCCCAAAATCATTTCCATATTCTCATGGAATGGAGATACTAAATTTGGAAATGTTAGAATCAACTGAGGATATCTAATTCACGTTCTGTTCATTGGAGACACTTGGCCTGTCATCGGGTTAAGATTTATAGATCTTTGGAAATCAGAAATGGGATAAAACAAGATTTTTATCGAATTAATGTGGAGGAATTTCCGGGGGGTTCTGATTGAAATTGAAAAATACGTGGGCAATTATCTCTTTATTACCGGTTGATGGGGGTTTCGGCAAATTTAATTTCATGATGAAATACCTCGTTTTCAAATTTCAAAGGATACGCAGAATTTTTATTATCAATTATGTCTGCAGGTGAATAAAATTGCTCACTTCCCCATTCGGTAACCGTACGTGAATTCCATCATTTCTACTGAGTATTTCCCATCGTTAATAATAACTAATCGTTTCTATTAATTCAGGATTAATTCTCGATACGTCGCAGAGCACTCTGGGGTTCAAGATCGTCCAAGAAGGTGGTCTTTCAGCGAAATAAAGTACAGCGAGCTTTGCGCGTGGGCCTCACGTGTCTCTCACGCGTCGTGAACGCGCGAGAGGGGGTGGATCCGGTCATTACCGCACCAACTAGCTATCCTCGATACACTCTCAGGGTCACACTCCCTGGAGCTCTTTGTATAATAAGTACTGGATGAGATTATTCTCAGGGAGGATGAATATTGAAAATCCTCCAAGATGAAAATCTAGTGATTTTTTTTCTCCAAAAATATCGCAAATTCAAAAAACCTCTCCCTGATAACTATCCAAACAATTCATTCAAACAATTAATTTCTTTGCTCTCTAATTCTAAACTTTAATATAAAATTACCACAAAAATGACTCATACGTTGCCCTCATCGGTATAAAATTTCCCGTCGTAAAATCCCCAGGACATCATTAAAATAATCGATTCGACGAAAAAATAATTTTGCTTCCGGTGAATGAAAAATAACAAGTTGATAATAGTTGTAGGTCATCTGTATATTCGAAAATAGGTAAAAATGGGGGAAAAGAAGCGTCAAAAGACCGAGAGGGGAGTGAGAGGGCCCCACCTAGACGCGTGGGACCGACACCCACGTTATCCCACAGTGATTCGCGGCATTTTTTTTTCTACACCCAGTACAAGCAGTGGGTACGGGTAATAAGGGGGATATTGCGACGCGTGTACCTATTGCTGTTTTTCCCTGTACTCGGTGTTCTACCCGGTCTCTAGTATACCCTCCCATCAAAGTGCCATATCGATCCCCTACCCGATGCCCTACACATGTTGATGTTTGTTTGTGATCACGCCGATAGCTCGGGCATGAACACCTTGATCCAAGAACACGACCTCCATATCGTCGTAAAGAGGTCCTCGCGATTGCGAGATCGATAGTATCTTGTTCTTGAGTTTTTTATGGGAAAAAAAAAATTGTAGAGAGGGACAGTTTCTAGTTTCCCTGGGCGAGTTACCGACTTCAAGGCACTGTTGCCCTATGGAGAGAACTGTTGGTTAATATTACAACAGGAGAATGTGAAAAATTGGCGGATTATCTATTGGAGTTCACATTTTGAATGTTTATCGAAAATTAATTTACAGATGGATTCAATAACTCTTTGTACGATTAGTTTTTTTTTTATTCCGGTGTTTCCACTTGAGATTGGAAACTATTGTTGATGAGAGACATCAGGTCCAGGGTGTTTCCAGGGTATAAAATAAAAGAATAAGACGGGATTCACACATATAAATCATTGATAATCATCCCATTTCCAATACTATCGAAGCGCCGATAGGGCGTGATAACTAGATTTTGTATATCGATTTATTTTGAGAGAAAAAAACTAGCATTAAGTGGAGATTAAGCCGTAAGTGTCAATAATCCCAGAAAGGGAAATTTTAGAAATTAATTAATTAGTTTCCTGTGGTTGAAATGAAACAGTTAATTCCCAGTGATGTACATGTATAAGAAGCAAAATTTGACATCGTATTATGATGATCCTTTTTCATTAAGTTATTAAACGTCCAAATGAGAAATTTCATGAATGACAAAAATGAATTTTATTACTCTCCGTTGGGCCGAGCGAAATTGCCGATACACGTGTTGCTTTATTAATAATGGTGGCACTTTTCTGTAACGTTTCAAGTACTCATCTCTCTTATCCGTGTGTTTTTTTATATCCCTTGTGGGAACGAGTGTGGATAATTTTCTGGGTAAAATTTTTGGGGACACCGGTGTCGAGCGTGACCAGTAATTTGCATACCTTTAAGAGAGGTTTTTTCGTACACTCGGATGAGAAAACCTGTACTTCGAAGATTATTGGGCGATTGCCTATTATTAAATACGATTTTTTTAATTTCAGGGGTCAATTTATGATTGTCGAAGGATGAATGCAGTGAGAAAGATCTGATGGTAGGGATTTTTCGATAATATTGATGCTGAATTTTTTTAAATTTCAGATGAATTAATTTTCATGCGAAAGACAACTTTTTGCGAGATTGTACTTGAGGATGGGTTCTGCATTGTGTCACTCGCATGGCGATCCCTACGAGCAATTTAATCTCCGTTTCAACACCTCAATTTCGGATCAAGTTACAAAATTGAAGGAATTTTTTTTACTGCAATTTTGGATTAAAGTTTGGTAAATAATATGAATCGAACGAAATGTGATATTTATAATTATTTTTTTTTGATCAATTGAGATGACTAGATTATTTAAATTAAATAAACGGTGATGTAATTTCAAAATATAACATCTCACGAGGCATAACATTATTTGGAGCAATATTGATAGTTACATGGCCCCCAAAGACCGCAAAAACTTGTACGAAATTAATTCCCGAAGACGATATATATATGCTTTTGGGTTACTGGTGTGGGACCAGTGTGTAAATCAAGCATCGAAAAATCCCTCTCCCCTCCCCATCTCACTCCCTGCATCCTCAATGACTCGAGAATGTACGTATTTACGCTTGTACCCTCACTTATACATAAACTCCCAACTCAATATTTCACTCTCCCTTTTGTTCGTTAACTGCTCATATAACAACGTATAATTTTATTCAAAAACCCATGTAGACGCAAAATCAATAAATAAATTATATGTCCGGATATTTGAATTTCATCGGGATATTCATTTTTTTTTCCTCGGCTGGGGGAGGAAGCGGGATTGAGTGGTATGTGGAAAAGAATTTTTAAATGAAAAAAATTGAGGAGTCGGGACCGAGACGCCCACACGTGCAAATTAATATAACAGCTAAGGTGAGGTGGAGGGAATAAAAGAAGATGAGGGTTTTGAATGAGGACAAAAGGGAAGACCTACCGCTTTCAATTTTTTTTTAAATTTTTAAATTCATCTTTAAATTAATTTAAATACGTAAACAAACAGCATAAAAAATATCCGATTCCTAAATCAATTGCAAATCACGAAAAAAAAAACAATTAAAAAACCCGAAGAACTATTCCGTCTCTTTCTCTGCTCAGCAAAAATAATTTTATAGAATTATTTTTCAGCAAAAATTGGCTTAATTTAGAAATGTTGCAACTGTTAATGAAATGCTAATGTAATGCAGTTCGATGAGAATATACGAGTTACACGAGCCCTGATGAGAACCAATCGCACCCATTCACCGCATTTTATTTGACAATTTTCATGGTATCGAATTGGAGACTCGGGAAGAAAGGTACTTACGCATCGAACAGTCAAAACGTAAATCAAAATGGATAAGTGAACGAGCGCCAACGCATTGCCCTGATGCCCCTCCACCAAGAGTGACGATATTCTCGCTCACGCTTCGTCCGGCTTAATTGGCCGGTCGAGGAGTGCAGCGGTGATTATTTATGCCCGCCCTGGGAATTCCCAATTTCACTTTGAATTCTTTCACGGAATTTTGTTCATCATTACACATTTATTTATTCATCGACATACTCGAAGACAATATAACAGACACCTGTAATAATAATAAAAAAAATCCGTCTGGGTAGTATTACTAAGCGAGAATAAGACCGAGAAATTTGTTTTTTTTTCTATTTTTCATTTAATTGCAAAAGCCCTGGTAGAAGCGGCGGAACGTTTGAAACATAATGCCCCTCCTCGTTTGTGTCTTATCTTGCGATAAACGAGCGCACAACACCGCCACAGGAGTTCTCGGGGTCATCAGATGCCACTGCACACCGATTTAAACACTTCCAGTTGTATTTTGACAATGGCAAAATAATACAAAGAACTTTTTCATTATTCCCGATGAAAAAAAAAAAAAATGTAAACATTCGAGAGTGGAACAAATAGAGCTCTGAGAAAATATTCTCAATCCCCTCTCCTGATCCCTCCTATCGTCAATTACCCCGTGACTAATGCCCACTGGCCGCGGGGCCTTTTCGAAATTCATCAAAATAAAATTAGCTGCCCCGACGTGGTAGAGATAATTCATCGGCTGGTAAAACTCATGATGCTGAATGCATATAAACGCCTTGCGATCAAAAATCACGAGACCTATGCACATGATGAAAAATGATTTTTTAAATGTCAAATTATTCTCTTCTAATTTTAAAAATCATGATAATGCGAATATTTAATTTTTTATCACGTATTTTAACTGAAATTTATATTTCCCAAAGAAAAGAAATTATCAGAAATGGGGATAAAATTTCTGGCGCACTCTCATCCACAACTGAACTGCGTAAAAAAAAAAACAAATCAACAATATAAAAAAAACACGAAATTGATGACGCGGCCTCCGAGATTAATCGTCAAACCGTGTGTCGCAGTGCACAACCGGTTCCAAATCGCTTAACCCAAGTATTAATAATGCAATAACACAGCTCCACTTCGATAAAAACATTATCTCAAATTTTTCAAAAAATTTCACTCATTAAAAAAAACTCCTTGAAACTGGAGATAAACCAGCCGTTCCTAAATTTTTTTATTTATTTATTATTTCA
This sequence comes from Diachasmimorpha longicaudata, assembly GCF_034640455.1. Lineage (NCBI taxonomy): Eukaryota > Metazoa > Arthropoda > Insecta > Hymenoptera > Braconidae > Diachasmimorpha > Diachasmimorpha longicaudata. The sequence goes on from NC_087237.1 coordinate 3,616,438, forward strand.
CGTAGTACATGACTCGGAGAATGATGAGACACGGATATAAAGACAAAATGACATGAATCGAAATTTCGGCACGAAGACCATTAAGATTGTAACGCGGGTGGCTGTGAGCCAATGGTGGGTTAGAGTCTACACGTGGTGCCATATAAGAGGGCTTGACTTTAATTTTAATTTAAAATCGTTGTGCATCCGACGAGTGGACCACCTACGATCCACTCACTGAGTTGAAAATTTTTCCCCGTCTGAATGACGTAAAGGCCTATAAAAGACGAATTATGCCACAATTATGACGCTAGTAAATTCTTAATCACCGAAAATGACTGGAAAATTCCATAATTTAATTTGAATGCATTCATCAATTTCCTGTCTCCATTGACAAAAAAAAAATATACAAATCACGAATAATAATAGAAAAAAACTGGTGACTGACAAAAGTGAGAGAAATTAGAAAAGTCTAATCACCGAGTATATTTTTCACAGGAAAAATGAATTTTCCTCATACGTATTCCCAGTAATAATAATACGCTGGAATATTAATGCTCGTCTTTTCCCAAGAATCATTTCGCAACTCATGAAAAAAATACTTACAATCAGCTGAGCAATGTATCTCTCTCTTTTTTCTATCTCCAGATTATTCAATGCAATCAGATGAGATGAGAATCAGTAATTATTGATTTAACCGAATGAAGGTATGTTAAATTGCCATCAGGAAAACGCGAAAATTCTGATCTAGCTGATCTGCTATAAATATGAAAATTCTCTCTACGAATGATCACTCGCATTGAAAACAATCGACTGTACTATTCACCCAACAACCCCCTCATCATGAAAATCTCCGTTATTTTTGTGTTCCTGGCGATGATGTTGGCGGCTGTTGCCGGAGAGGTTTGCAAAGGACGCGGCATTGGAGTAAGTTTTTCCCGACCCACCCGGAAAATCGTCCTCACTCGATATATTTCCACTTCTACTTCTCTCAATTTAAATATTTTCCCCTCAGTATTTTTTATAAACGCCCAGTCCACACCGCGAATGGTGTGGACTTTCCCAACCGCCAATTGGCACCGAAATCTAAACCGTTTTTTTTTCTATGCGATATATTACCGTAAAAATGTCATCCAGTTGACAACTGGTGAAACGAACTTATCGATGTGATTTCTATGATTTCAGTGTTCGAGAGATCGACAGTGTTGCTCGGGTTTCTGCCGCCGTACAAAATGTGCCTGTATGTATAAATTATGTTGAGCGATCGAGTATTGATCGATATATGTCATTAATCAACTGATCGATTTTCAGAAGGATATGCCGGATAAAATGTCCTGATGTAACCGAGATAGGCAGAAGTATCATTTCTCAAGGATCTTTTCAAGACACAATATCGTTATGACTATTCTATCTATAAATTATACCCCCAATCTCTATTGATTTGTAACGGATTATTGATCTGAAATACACGTATTGAGGCATATCAAAGGACTAAGATCTCTTCATTCTAATTTTTCAAAAATGTCATTTAGATTTTATTATTGTACTTAATCAAAGTCAATGCCGATAACCACCCACTCTCCCACCCTAAATCCATCATCTGGCATTCACCTCATTCTCTAAAATTATTTTAACGGTCAGGACACCTCCAAAAAATCATTCGTATCAATTCAGAAAGATTTTGAATATTCAGCTCGCCTAAAAAATGCTGAATGTGATGGTAGACATGAGTCTAAAGATGGAAAATAGGAAAATTTGTGGAAAAATTTTTCCCGACATAACTACGCTGATAATCAGATTGACAGTTTCATCATGTCACATCACATCATAAAACAAAAATTATAATAATTTTCCTCATAAAATCCCTCGGTTATTTTCCACGTAAATGTTATCAACCTTTTCTGAAGAAACAGTAGCAGTTGGATTAACAATTTAGTGAGATTTCTTGAAAATATTATGAGGAAAAAATCATAACCTGCTGCAAATACTAATTTTATCCCGTTAATCAAATACATACAACAAAGAGATAAATTAGAAGTACTTGTCTCACCTGTCCAATACAGATGTGTAAATATTTTTAAGAAAAAAATAAATTCAGTAAAATAATTTATCTGTTCAATCATGAATATCCTCTCTCATATAAATAGGGTGAGTTCATTCAATAGTAATCACTCCCATTTCAATCAACTGTCTGTTACTTCAGATAAAAAACAAACTCTCATCATGAAATTCCTTTCTATCTTCGTAGTCCTTGCTGTTGTCCTCGCTGCCGCCAGTGGCCAACGTTGCCGAGGGCGTCGCGTCTGGGTGAGTATCTTAATTTAATATATTAATAATTTCATGTAAAAATGTCCAAAAAATTCTTTTATGACCCTTCAAATCCATATTTATCCCGAATCTCTCACCCAAATTACCAATTTAATTACCAATAACCAATTTAATAATGATTTATGTGATTTTAGTGTACCAACAGCAGACAATGCTGTTCAGGACTCTGCCGAAGGGGCCGTGGATGCGCATGTACGTATAAATAATCTCCCGTCAATGAAAACTAATCAACCACCGACACTAATCATTTCATAAATTTTTAGAAAGAGATGACGCATTAAGGACCTCCAAATCGCAAAAAAAACCCCAACGACAACATTTATCAAGACTTGTTTGGTGTTGACTCTATTATTATCACCGACAAGTATTCTCTATTGACATGTAATTAATGGATTCACGAAAATACAAATATTCATGCATATTATTATCTTCTCATTACCACAAGTTGATACCCTAAAATTATGTCGATTTTCCATTTCGATCTGATATCCCTTCATCTAATCAACTGTTTACGATTAACTAAAGTAAAATTTTCATTTGTCCCACATGAGGAGAAAAGATAAATGAAAATACCAATTAATCTACCCGCAAACAAATGATTTAAAAAATTCTAATCGACGAGGCAATTATCAGAAAGGAGGTACGAGCCTCTCTATCAATTACTCGACTGTTGGTCACTGGCTGAGCGATGACAAGGAGTCAACGACGTCGGTGGGAGGTCTCCGACAATGGGTTATACGCCTTCGAGTCACTGCATCAGTGACTGAAACGGGTAAATGCCCCTCCTAGACCAGTCATCGTAACTCACGATATATCTGCGGGATATTCCGATTTGTTTTATAATAGCAGTGACAAAATGAACGGGATAATTCGATATCTATAACGTAATCATTAATTGTAGCCACGATCTATCCATCAGGTCTTCATTCAATTTATCAAATTAGCTGTCATTGAATGATTCATCTGGACATGAATTATCACTATCAATTTACCGATTAATTATTTTCAATTTGATTGGAATATTAGAAAGAAATATTCCAATTAACGCAGCAAACGTCGGGAGGAATATTCCCTTGAGAACTAAAAAATTCGTCTCCTGAATTTAACACACCTTTTGTTTATTGTATGGGGAGACAAGAGGATAAATTGAATCGTTCAATTTTGTGACGATAGCGATGTAGATATCAATGAAGATTAAGAGGAATTGCAAACCAAATATGATAGCTGATAAATAAAGACTGCAGTTTGTACAACTGTCATGATTTTGATATGAAGTCGATTTTTTGTGATAACAGGATTGATTTAACCATCCCAAAGTCAGTAAAATAACATTTTTAATATTTTTTTTTGTAAATTTTCCCCGTAAACGTTTATCTACTGGTAGTGTTACCCTACACCCAACTCCGATATAAACCCACACTATGAAAATCCCCTATGGAATTTATGCTCGATAATTTTCCTAAGATAGTAATATCCTTTTCCTCCTCTTCTCCTAGACAATGCCGGTCTTGAGTGCACCCTGAGATCTCTTATCTCGTATTTTGATGTGATCTCAACGAGTGCAAGTCAAACGAACCCGTGTAACCTCACACCGTGAAGTAGTACGCAAACAAATTCTGCCAACCAACAAAAATATTTACCCCCAATATTTTTTTTTTCATTTCCATTTATTTCCCCGCAAAAATTCCCGGCAAAATTACGTCCACAATAAAATTAAAAAAATCATTTTTTTATCCACCAAACAAATCACAATCGACGCGATAATTTGACAATGATAAACGGTGAATAATGCGAGACTCCGTGTCCGATTTCACGTGTATAAAATTCGATAAAAGTCAAAAAAAAAAAACATTAAAGAGTAAAAAAACGATTGCAACATCGTAAATCACTAATTCGCAAGTGGCCCGAAAGTAATGCCCCATTCCAAGTACGCAATTACGTGGGCAACGAAACAATGTGAAAGAAGGGACAATACTTATTAGTTTCCTCGGGTGGGCGAGATATATTCTCTTTCTTCTTATTTTTTTATTTTCTCTTCATTCGAGTCTTTTTTATCTCCTTGGTCCACACCAAGTGCTCAAGTCCCCTTCCTTTATACAAGTTTTGTGAAGGTCTGAAGACAGGCCGCCTACAAGTCGAACAAGGTGGCACTTTTGCACCTCAAAATGCGAGAATTCATTATTCATATTTCATCTTCACAATTCCTCCCTCCCCCACAGTATTTAATTTATAAAAATAAAATGTTTTAATTAATTTCCCACAAAACGACATTCAAACGAAACAAAAAACCGATTTTTTTTTTCAAAATTGCTGTTGCAATTAACTGAAAAATCTATTCAAGGAAAATCGAGTGAATCGAAACCAAGGGCCATTCGATATATCTCCTGTCTCATTCTGCACAAGTTATGCTGGTGTCTCAAGAGACTCAACAAAACACCTATAGAAAATGCAGTGGGCATTAGATGGTGTGTGGGTGCGGTCCCAATTATCCACAGTGGCTCTCAATGAGCCCTGTACCACTCCACCGTCAAAATCGAAACAAGAAACTAAGTGACAGATGAATAAAGACGAAGAGAGCACAAGATGAAAAATAAAACGATATATAGTACGAATACATTATGCACGATATTTTTTTTTTCATTCGAGTGACTTTTTTTTATCTCTTATTTTTGTAACCCCGAGTCGTGCGAATCGAATCGTTTTGCCACGACTCGTTTGCACACGTCAGAAATAAAGAGTACACGCATGCGATGAGGGCACCGGAACCGGATGATTCTACCATGTGGGAGGGGTAGGTGAAAAGCATCATCGCTCACGTTGAAAATTATGACAATGGGAAAATACAAATTTCAGGGCTAGCGGTTATATTATTTTATTAGTTCCTGGGACCGACGGAGAACATGAAAAATGATCTGAGAATGACATCACGAAAATAGACAACGGGAGACGAGTCACGGATGCAGATAAGTCGAACAACTATTTTTATATTTATTCTCGTTATATTTTTGTTATGATTCCGGTAATTGGGTCTCGTTAATCCTAGAAAAACTAGGCCGAGGCGAAAGAGTTTATCTAGGATTAAAAAGAGCTGAGTGAGGGAAGAGCTCGATTCAAAATCATGGGAAATCATTTCGTATATCTATAGAATACAAACAGCGTAGGAATATAAAGATAAATAAAAAATAACGATTAAGAAAAAATATAATTTTAACTCAATCGATTAAGTCCTTTCACTCCATCATCAATTAATAATAATTATTTTTTATGAAAAATTAAACGACTTTCTACCTCATCATTATCGCTCTCCATTCCCTAAAAAAAAAATTATTTATTTATCATTTCGACAACTGTAGACTCGGTATACCCGTGACCCGCGTGGGCGCAACTGCGTACTCGTAAATATCACCCAGTAACGAGAGGCTGTATTGTGAATACATTCAATGATGGGCGAAATAAAGGGACGGAAGAATAAATACAGGAGGCTCCCTGTCCTTAACAGAAAAAAAAAGAAAAAAATACAACAATTCCAAACCGTCTTTTCATATATATATTTTTTGTCATTGACGTTGAATTTTGGAGAAAGTCGAGGCGTGAGGTCTGACGTCCCACGCAAAAGTGAGGGAAATTCGCTCGAAAATTATTGACAATCGTAAAGTGTCTTCACATGAACTAAATTAAATGCTCACTATTACAGTTTTAAACACTCCATCAATTGATCAAAATCTCACAAATAGCTAAATACTGTCCCTCACTGAATTATTGAATCTAACGAGAGAGCTATCGAATTTCACCGAAAATAATTCTCTCATGACCCTTACTGAACCCTTCCCACTATTTCTATACTTCTCCAAATCATCTCGCAAGTCCCTCAATAATTAATTATTCTGGAGATAAATTTAATCCGAATCCAACTGGTAAAGGACTTCATAATAACATTATAATGATTTTCTATCAAAAACTCTCACAATTTCAGCGATAATTCGGTTCATTAATTCGGAATTTAATCCCTCAACCAAGGAATAAAAAATAATCGACCCTCTCTTGGCTCTTCTCCCCCCCCCCCCCAGCTCCTCCTCACTGTCTTTGACTGTTTTTCAATTAAAGATTATGTGACACGAGAGATGGAGCACAACACCATTGGTATCTCTCTCATCACAGCACAAATACCCTGTACCCGCAATCCATACGAAATCTCCAGTTACCCTCAAGGGAGGTAAGTGTGTACTCGTGAAAAATATTCACCAAAGGAGAATCCCAACCGACTCAATTACCAGTTGGGTAGAAGGCCACAGTGATAATTAAAAAGTTATTACGTCCAGGCTCGTTTCTACTGGCGACTCTACACGAGACGAGCGATGCAGAGGCCTTTGTATGAGGTAAAAATCACTCCTGGACTTCTTCGAAGTCTCAGAAGGTACATATGTCATTACATGAGTGAAAAAAATATATTTGTTGGAGTAATTGGAGTTTCTTCTGTCATCTTTTGTATTGGATATTTGTCAGGGATCGAGGTACGAGGGTGAAAATTATTACTCTCTCCCCGGAACTGATTAAGGGGTTATTCTCATGTGAGCACTTCAAAAAATCGATTTTTTTTTTTTTCGATATTTTGACAGTAAAACCTATTGAAAACATGCTGTGAAAAATTCAGACCGAAATTCATAGTATTTCATACGTTATAGCTCATAGTCGCCGACGTGTCGTAAGCGATTGTCTACCAGGCTTTCAACTTTAAACGCGTTTTTCTCGAATCATCATTTTCTGAAACGGTCAAGATCCTACAAGAAAAAGTATTCAACCGATTGCTTTAAAATTTACATATGTTCTTCTACTCATTTATAGTTATCGTCCCTACCACAATTGTTCATTTTCGACAATATCTTCATATTTTTTTTAAACGATTTGTAACGAAAAAGAAGGAGATTTTCGTGATTTTTTTTTTGAAGTTCGATATTTTTTTTTGTTTTTAATGAAATTGATTATATTTGGTAGGGACGATAGCCACAGGTCCACTGAATAATAATCCATTCGATTTTTTTATGTCAGACAACATGAACAGCCGCTATCACCTTGACCAGTGAACTACCTTTTTTTGTTGGGGACTACTTTGACTTTAAAAAAATATATGTTAAAAATGTAAAAAACGAAAAAAAAAATTTTTTTCGTATATTTCAAAATACAAATAAAAATATATTGAAAAATCAACATGATTGAAGTTTGTTGTCGCATAAAAAAAAAATTCCGAAAAAGTGGTAAAATATAGGTGTTCACATGAGAATAACCCCTTAAGGTGAAGGTACTCCATGTGCTGGAGAGAAATCAACTGATTGAGAATATAAAATTCTACATAACGTATACTCAAGATATTTAAATCAAAAATGTTACAAGTTAGAAGTTTCTTGAGTTTAAAAATATTCATAAAACTAAATTCGAATCCGATTTGCATTTGCAAATTGAACATATTCCAGAAATCAGTGAAATGTAGAGAATTTCCAATGGATAGAATCGAATTGAAGCTTATGGAGGGTGTGGCTTTACTGTTGGCTCTACAAAATTCAAGAAAAACACTAAAGTGTTTGTATTGCTGGGGGGACAGGGGAGAGGGGGCTTTCGAGAGAGCGGAGAGTCCTCGTCTCGCGGACACTGGGAACTTCAATGGCACCGTATCCTACAAAGACCGAGTAATTTGAAAGAGTGAGTGGTTGCAGGGAATAGGATATCTTCAAAGTCTCACAACGCTCGCACTCAACAACCCGGACATTGCGAATGCTGAAGGGGATTTCCTGATCAACTTATCGGAGTAAATATATCAAACTCATCTGAAATTTCATGTTCAACGTAAGTCATTGCTTTTGGAGAACGATTGGGGTGGATTGGAGATGGCTCCAGTTGCTCTGCATTGACGGAAAAATTCCAGTGATTAGGAATCCTAATGATAAACGATTCGTGCGGTATTTTGAGGGACCAGAGCGCGAAATTTCAGGGGCTTTCAAAACCTGAGAGGGTTGCGAATGTGAAGTGCGAGTGGGTTTACTCATTTTTTTGCAATTCTACCGCTTCATTTGTATTCCACCGCGGCAATAAATAGTGAATAATTTATTAATTAAATTTTTGGGACTCACCGATCAGCAGGACGTACAGCTGGAACTCTGGATGATGCCCGATGACCTCTCGTTCAGACACTTTTCCACTTGTCACAATCACTGCACTATCACTTTTCACACTTTTCTCACAACTTTTTTTTATTTAAATGACCTGTAAAATTTAAAAAGCTCGTGCTTTAAGCACATACTTCGCCATCTTCCCACTTTCACTACACGTCGGTAACTACGAAACTTTCAAGACACTTTACCACTCACATTTTTTAAAAAATATTGTCCCATCACTTGTTCATGTCCTTTTCAACTTTTAAAATTATTTTTCCGCGACTTTCAATTAATTTTCGATTTATTAAAAAGTTAATATCACAAAATGTTTAAAACACTTGTTATTTTGTCCGGAATTGAACAGCAGGCGCCATCTGGCAACGCGAGACAGACACCACATGTTTACTTTTGAAATATTATTTTTTATCGTAGGTAATTCCTTGAAATAATTGACGAATCCTCATAAAATTGTTGCAGTTCATGACTATTAATTCTCCATGAGATTATGTTAATGGTTTTCTCCTCCTTTGGGGCGAAAATATATAGAAGTATCATCAAATGCATTGTTGCCGACCAGATTGTTGAATCGGCGCAGAAGCTTTGCGCATGAGATTTATTTTTCTCAATTTTTATTTCGCTCTGGTGTATGTAATTGACTAGAATCCGCCTCATATTTATCATCAAACCGTTCCTTTCCACGACAATTAGGCAGTTTGAGAACTTTTGATAATTAATTGGATGATGTTACCCTGACTTTCGGCAGAAAACCCAAGGGCATTGGCCAAAATCGCTGTTCAGTACCCGTGACCCACCGACCACCGAGCCACCACCGCCATTGTGCATGCGCGGTATCGCTGCGCAGTGGGTTTATGCGTCTCAACTTTTATTTTTCATTCCAGCGGATATAAATCCCGACAATTATCCTCAAATTCATTGTCAAATCGTTCCTCTCCCCGGTAATTAGCCAATTATAGCAATTATAATAATTATTTCGATAGATTTACCGTGATTTTCCGCCGAAAACCCGAGAGCCTCACCGAAACCCATCGTTCACTGCCAGCAACTCACCGCCATTACGCATATGCGCGGTGTCGCGGCGCAGTGGGGTGGGGTGTTGCGTCATAACTTTTATTTTTCAGTCTCGCGGATGTAATTATCTCATCTCTGATATAATTCACGAAAATTCCCCTCAAATTCATCGTCAAATCATTTCTCTCCACGATGATCAGCCAATTATAGCAGTTGTAATAATTAATTCGATTAATTTACCGTTAATTTTCGCCAAAAACCGGAGGGCCTCGCCAAAACTCGGGGTTCAGTGCCAACGAGTAGCCACCATGTTCGATCGGCGCAGGCAGGTTGCGTACGGGATTTATTTTTCTCGACTTTGATTTCGTTCTAGCGGATGTAATTCTTGAATATTCACCTCAAGTTCACGACCAAACCGTTCCTCGTCACGTTAATTAACCGATGTGAGGCGTTTTAATAATTAATTGAATAATTTTACTCTGATTTTTTGCACAAAACCCAAGACCGGTCGCCAATCTCGCTGTTCAGTGGCAATGGCCCACCGCCATCTTGGTCATGCGCAGTAGCAGTTTCCAGGCATAACTGTTTTGCACTTATTCTATATGCGGCCGCCCTTGCACGATCTTTTAACTTTTATTATAACACTCTCAGTGAGGGTTAAATTACAATTTCCTACCAACTCAATTTTTCTGTTCATTTATAAGTAAATGAGCAGTATAATTATCCAATAATCACGCCTGTATTGATGAGAAAATTCGTTATTTGGCGGCCAATTGTCTATCGTAGCATTTACTCCCAATTTATTTTGCGAGTTTATTAAAAATAATAATTTATTTAGGATACTTTATCCATAGTAGCATTAAATTTTCCCACTTACAGTTCACCTAGCTCTCCAATTCTGGCATCACCAAGAATCTCTAGACAATCTCCTCTAGGAAATTTTGATAGTCTTACCACATCTAGAATTTCTCGAGCTCACAGGCGGATTAAAAAAATTCTCCGGGTGATCTGCACTGAAATCAACAATCAAATACTCAGTAAACACTCTTCACACTTTCGGGAAATCTGAAAAAACAAAAAAGTCTCCCAATTTTCTCTTTCAGCAATCAAAACCCTTAATTTTTATTTGTAACGGTCTATCGATGCTCCTATAGAGGCAGAAGAATGGATCATGAAATTGCCAAAATTTCAAAGTCATTATTAATTTGTGAAAAAGATTTTACTGAAAAGAAAATCATTTATATAGTGGACCACTACCCAATGTAGCCAATACTCATCATAATCTCGAATTTATTAAGTCTTTACAAGAATCACTTGTATAAATGAAAAGTACAAAAGCTGAATGCCAGTAAAAGCATCTGTTGAATAAATACAAAAGTCGTGAATTTATAACAAATTCAGGACTGAGTTTCGAACTTTCTGAAATCTTCAATATCTCCAGATTGAATGCGATAATTCGAACGCTTTCCTTTTGAAGATCAATAAAGATCTCCAAGGCGAAAAGCACCATCGTGTCAAGCTCACTTCAGCGATTCCAGGATATGAACCATTAAAAAAGGCGCATGTCCGAAAATCTTCCTGGACTAAATCATCTCAAAGAATTCGTCAACCTAAAACTCTTTACGCTTCATTACTCTCCTGCTGCTCGAACTTAGGATACTTGGCCTCGACCTCCATCCACGTAATCTTCCCATTAGCAAGATCCCTGACGACCCCCGGGAGCTCCTCAACCCCAATCCTGACCTGCCCCATAGAATCCCTCTCCCTCAACGTTACAGAATGCGGCTTCTTCAAAGTATCAAAGTCAACAGTAATTCCAAAAGGAATAGCGATCTCATCAGTCCTAGCATATCTCCTTCCAATGCTTCCAGACGAGTCGTCGACCTTATGCGAGACATCGACTTTCGTCAGGCCCTGAGACAGCTCCTTCACGAACGGCACGAACTCGGGATTCCCACTCAACGGAAGAACCGAGCACTTCAATGGTGCCACCACTGGTGGGAGGCTAAGATAGGTCCTCATCTCATCCCCTTCCCTTTTCTTAAAATTATGTTCGAACACAGCATACATGACCCTCCCAACACCGAAGGAAGGCTCTATAACAGACGGAATGATCTCCTCGACATGAACAGTCTTCTGATACCTCTTAACTACCACCATCTCCTTCTTGATCTCGGCCTCGGAGCCATCGGCCAACGTCAGCCTGTAGGATCCATCCTCCAATCCCTTCTCCAACCCATCAATTCCCTCCTTATCTAGAGCATCAAGTGCCTCGAGAACAGCTTTCGCCTCTTTCCTGAAGGTCTTTCCAATGGCCCCTCGGTTGGGTGCTGCCTCCACCACGTCAACGACCTTAGGAGCTGGGAGTTTCTTCTCGGCGACCAACTTGACCCCAGTGGCCTTCGTGTGCTGGGTCAAATCGTAAGCCGATCTGTCCGCACATCCAACACACTCGATCCAACCATAACTGGTCAGACACTCCGCGTCCCAGCAGTCGCAAGCATAATGCGCCATCTCGTTGCTCATGTGCTGTCTAAACCTCAGTCGTTTGGGATCCACTCCGACCTTCGTCAAGAAGGTTTGGATCCTTGCCATGAAGTACCCGAGGGTCTCATTGGCTACCAGGCCAGCAGCCACAGCTTCTCCAATGGTCCTCTGCTCGGCGCTCTTACCGTCCATTTGGTTGCAAGCGGAGTACAGCATGAGTTTCGTGTCCTTGACGTTTTGGAATTTGGGATGGGACTTGTCGGAGGGATCGCAGAAGTGCTCGATCTCAGCCATCGTGAATTCTCGGACTCTGATGAGTCCAGATCTGGGAGAGATCTCGTTCCTGAAGGCGTTACCGATCTGTGCAGCCGCGAAGGGAAGTTTGTCCTGGTTGAATTCCAGCAGACGCTTGAAGTTGACGAAGATCCCTTGGGCTGTTTCTGGTCGGAGGAAGCCTTTGATGAGCCCTGTGGGGCCTATCTGCGTTCCGAACATTAAGTTGAACTCCATGGGCTCCGAAAGATCGTTTCCAGTTGAAGGTGACTTCATGTTGAAGCGCTTGAGAACTTGAGACATCTCAGATTTCGTCATTCCATCCAGTTTTATCACAATATCTTTGCAATCCTCGCGGGTCTGTTGATCTGTCTTCTTGTCCGCTGCGATCTTCTCCAGATGAGCTTTGATCAAGTGATCGAGGCGGAAACACTCGCCGCTCTTCAGGTCTTTGACCATCAGATCGGCGAATCTATCGACGTGCCCAGAGGCTTTTAGCACCGGCTCAGGGGTGAGGATCGAACAATCAACCTCTAGCATCTGTTCTTCTAGGACGAAAAAGCTACGCCAGGTGTTCAAGAGGTTTGTTTTGAAGGCACAACCCATCGGCCCAAAGTCATATTGACCAGTTATCCCACCGTAGATCGCGAAGGACTGGTCGAAGAAGAAACGACGTTTCAGGAGGTCCTCCATTCTCGTTCGGTCGAAGGTGTGGGACTCTGAGACGAAGGACAGCTCCTTGTCCTCTAGGAGCTTCTTGCGAAGCTTTAGCTCGGCTACTGCCTTCTTGACATCTAGCTCTGGGGCACCAGTGGACTTCAGCTCACGAACCAGGTCTCCCTGAGACCAGAAGTTGATGTGAAGTACGTGAGGATTTGTTGAGGTGGAGTGATGATAGGATGTGAATGTGGATGAATTCTTTGTTAGATATTTCTGGCTGGTGTAGGTGGATGATGGCCGTTGGACATGAGTTTTCAGTGGGTTCTTGAGGCTATGAAGGATGGGAGATTCTCTAGGAGAACAGCCTGCCATGAAAAGTCAGCTGTCTGTTTTGTTTTTGGACATGACACTCAAATTCGGAAGGTCTTCTTCTCGAGGGAAATCTTGGTCAGGTGTTCGGTGGTGTAGATGAATGGTGGTGTATTCAGGGAATGCTTCCAGTGGATTTTTGGGATTACGAGAGATGAGAGATGTTTTACGTTACGAAAATTTGAACCATCGATTACCCGATAATTTCCCCAAGTTGTTAGATTGACTTTCCGATTCACTATAATTCCGGAGTGATGTGATAAACTGAGACAAACCAATTTTGGCTGTTGCCCAGTTTTTATTGAATGTCTCGCAATCTACAGAAGATACCAAAATTTTTATCATAACCTTTTTTGTGAAGCTAATTGAGTGCCACCGTAAATGTAATTACAAAAATTTTGTTATCTCCTTCAGATTCGCAAATATTGCTCAAACACCGAACTCAATGAATCGGTTTATCTCGGTTTACGCCATCAGTCCTGCATTCGAGTGATTTGTTCACTTGAAGAAGACGATGATAGTCTACAAAATCATATGTCCATGGAATAATCACTCAAAACATAGTATTGTCAATTTTTTTTGCGAAAATACCAAAAGTCTGTCAACTAGGGGGAATCCCCACAAGTCGACTTGACCTAGTTAACCCTTTCGTTACAGAAGGAATACTAATTGTTATAAATGAACGAATAATCGCACCTCTCATCGAAAATGAGAAACAGGTTAACAATAGGAGAATGGTATTATGGAAGTGATGAAAGTGTAATTGGCTTTTGTGGTTAGGTTAATTGTCAGATCAGGGAATAGCATTGTTAAACTCAAATAATAGGTATCCATATGGTGAATTACCTGCTCCTTCACACTGGCCCGCAGGGGTGCAAGGGCCTCCTCAATCTTAGGGTCTGACATGTCGAGAGGAAAATTTAATTTAACAGCCCGGTGTTGTTTTTTGGAACCCCAGTTATCCGGCAAAGTTCTCGCCAACAACAATCGAACTGTTTGGAAATCACGCTTTGTTGTTAGAAAAGGGGTAATAGGCTCCTGTAACAATCTTCTCGGAATTCGCAAAGCGAACTGAAACAAACGCATTCGCGTGAAAGTTTCGATCACGTTGATAACTTGGCCACGCGATCACAAATGCCCGTGTATTCAGCATGGCGTCCCCCGCGTCCTTCGCCCCCCGCGTGATCCAGCCGCGCATACCGGCTGACGCATAAGGGGGAGAGAGGTGGAGTGCGCGGGAAAATTCAACACTGCTTTGGAGGTCATTTGGGGAAAATGGGAAAAGATTGAGCGATGATGACTGTTGTATTGATTACAATTGGCGAGGTTTCCCCTAGTTGTCTAATAGGAAAAAAATCCATAATTACAAAGTCACCCCCTCTCAATAATAATCCCCATTTTACCCCACCCTCTTTGAATCCAGAAACACCTGAGTCCCCAGCGATCAAAGGAATGAAAACAACACAATCTATATTTCAAAATTCTTGTAATCGGGTAATTCCCATCAGTTACAGCCCTATTTATGACATTAATAATTTCGTAATTACTATTACTTCATAAGCATTTACATGCACTCGGCAATATCAATCGACTCGGTCGTCAATACTCCCCATAGGTTCCATGAAACTTAAAAACAAATATATATATATCCATATATGACCTCTGATTCAATATTGATTCTCTCAACAACGTTAGGATGAAAAAACGATACCGACGATGATAAACAATGCTCATTATATATTACATAAGATCGAAAATTCCCATACACTTCAAATCGCTCTAATTTTCCATTTTTGTTCGATGAAAATTCATACAAACGAAGAAAAAGAAAAACACCTCTCGACTATATTTAAATAAATAAAACGTATGAAAAATGGAAATAATGGCTATTTACAGTTATGTAAATGGCAAAGAAGCTATAACAAAGACAAAATAAATTTTTATCTATATATATATATATAGTTTTTCTTCGTTTTTTGTTTTTTTTTCTTCCATCTGAAAAGTCTAGATTATTTTTATGATTCATCGAGAACAATGGTGATCCAACACTAATTCTGCTTTGTACACTTAACAACTAAAAAACGCCTTAAAATCGAATTTTCTCGATTTTCACAATATCATTCGCCTTCTTAATTATCTAGATCAATGAAGGTGTCCTGAACCTATAATCAATATTAGCTTCATTTACTTAGCCTCACTGCGAAATGAGAATTGATCTATCAATATTTATATCCTTCAGTAGTTACAGTGGCTAAACTGCACAAGTCAATTTCCAAAGTTATGCGCATCTCGATATCTCAAAATCTGAGGAAGAGATGTATAAAAAAATCTGAATAAAAATTTTTCTGTCTGTCCTTAATTCCGGGATATTTGACAAAAAAAGACTCAAATTAAATTTGGTTCTTCTCATAGCTTAATTTTTTCCTAAATATCCAATCAACGTAGACGTAGAAAGGAGAATCTAAAAACATTAATGCAAATATCGACTTCAAACAGTTTTCCATCGAGGAAGAAAATTCTGCATTCGAAAAAAATTGCAAAAATTGTACATTATTCAAAAAATTGATTTTCAAGTGAAATCGGCTTATCCAGTCCCACTCCTCCACCGTCAAATCCCTCTTCCTTATCGCGGGGAGTGCCGGGATATTAAATACAGGGAGATCTGCAGATAATTGATTTCCAAAATCCGTCAAACACTTCTCAAGAATAAACAACTCAGTAAAAAAGAATTGAAAAGAAAAAAATCAACAAAAAGTACCAGATGTGAAGTGAGACGAGTATTTCAATGACTGACTGAGAAGTAAATTATAAAAGAAAATTCCCTTCTATCAACATGTTACGTTATCAAATTAAAAATCGAATCAGCCCTTTATTCTGCGACATATCACAGTAAAATGTGAAGAGCCTGCGTATGACTATCGAAGCACTCCCCATTCTCCAATTTATCTTTCCTCTTATTAAATCAATTTATCTACGTCCCTTTAATCGTTCAATTGCTTGGACAGAATGCTAACTAACAACAGTCCTATGACTATAGTAAGATCATCTAAGTGATTACAGAATCAGATAATCCCAGTGTCATCATGATTATCAAATTTTGTATTATCATTGCTTTTTATTCTCCCTAACTTACGAATGAAGAAATGATAAGAATTGGTATCCTTAACATTTAACGCCTATTCATATACAACTGCTATCGATACAATTCATTTAATGGAGTGTTTACTGGCTGCTAAATGTGAATACTGTACGTATTTAATGCATGTAAAAATTCATAATGTTTATTTTTCGTCGTTTGGCGCGAGTTTTGAATTTTTTTTCAAAGAAAAAACAAATTTAGGGAGCAAATTATCGTATACCCTGACATAGTTATTTACAAAAATTAAATGTTAATCATAGATGAGTGTAAATTATGTATGTATAAAAAAGAGATGGTGTCATGTTGTGCTGAGAATTAGGTAATTGTTTACACCTAATGTATTGTTGTCAAAGTCTAACGATTCCCACGTAGAATTGCAATTACGAGCGACGTACTTAATCCTGTTATTTATACAATTGATTAAACGAAAAAAAGGAAATTATAATTTTGCTGAGGAGAGACTTGAGATTGGAGAGTTACCTCGAGGTTAATTATCTCAATCAGTGATGGTTCTAGGGAAAGGTCGAGGGAAAAGTCATTGGAATTATAGAGAGGATCCTGTGTAACTTTTAAATTTCCAGATAAAATTTACGTCGAGGTAATTTTTTACAATTCCCCTTGGGAATATCATTTTTCATTCATGAAATGACTTCATCAACTCAGCCATGCAATAATGCATAAATTATTCATTGTAGGAGTGCTGATTTCCCTGGGAGACTACGAGAATCTATCGATTTTCAATTTTTTTACTGAAGCCAAATATCGGTTGTCCGATAATAAAATTGTAAAAATTGAAACATGATTTTTTTATCCCTTGAATGTCAAAAATAACTGTCAAGTTCCCATAACCGGAGGGATAACAAACTTTTCAATATCTCTATAAAATTTATAGCTACGTAAACATTCAGAATTGTTTTTTTCCTGCAGATATAAATTTTCATTTATAAAACAACTTTATTGCCTCAATAATATAATGATCGAGTCGATAAACTAATTTCATAGATAAAAGTAATCACTAGTCAGAGAAAATAATTCTAAAAGCTCCTAAGGGCAAAGAGGCCCCTTTCATTTGTGTTCTCGTGATGAGAAAATCTCTTCACTCAACCGAAACCTCCCCTCAGCAATATCAAAGGAATTTGACAATAAATCGCGTTCCCTCCATTGCACTTAAAAATGTTGAAATAAACATATTTCACGTAGTAATAAGTTATTTGTGACTAACCATTTTACAACGATGTGTCTTAAAGCTTCAGTCTACATTGTCTCTCAAAAATAATAAATAACGAGATATCAAATCATCTTTCACCAGTTAATTGGATCTTTAAATGCTATTTTCATGCAATATGGTAAAAGTGAAAATAGTCAATCAAAGAATAATAATTTTTCAATGAAATTATCAGTCTTTGATCTGCTCAGTTGTACAATAAAAGATTCCAACCATCAAAGCGAAAAAAATTAAGTAACGTTGGTGATCAACAAGTATTAATCACGCTTTGATTTTATATCTCGTCAAGAATATTTTCGTTGAGAATAAACTTATTGGAAATGAAGTAACAGCTCGCTAAGAGAGTTAATTAACTTACTGAGTTGGCGGCTGTGGTTCATTGGGGATATTTGGATTCGCATAGGGCGGGAAATATGAGTAATTTGGATAGGGCGGTGGGGGTGGGTGGGGAAATGGTGCGTAGTAGTTGGATGGGGTACTGGTGGGTGGTGGTGCATATCCACGATGCATGTACGGATCTGCCACTGGTGGAGGTGGTGGATGCAATGCTGAGTACATCCGGGCGTAATCTGTATTGTACGATGGGCTACCGTAGGCACCGTATCCCGGGGTCCCTAAAGAGATATTTTTATGTAAAGGGTTAATAGAAGGTTTATTGCCAGGTTTATGCGTCTCTTCGACAAATTAATTCCAATAATTCTAATTCATTGACACTACCATTCATTTAATTCAGACAGAAAATTAAAGGTGAACTTCAGTGTAAGAACGAATGAAAAATTACTGCTGACTTACCAGGTGGATAAGCTCCCGCAGACCCAGCAGGATAATGCTGTCCATACCCTTCATAGGGAGCAGGTGGATACCCCCCAGGATACCGTCCTCCAGGATGGCTGAAAGCAGTGGGAACACTGCTAGCAGTCGTCTCAGTCTTCACCGCATTTCCTTCAACCTGTGGCCCCGGTCCAGGGGCCTGTACCCCCTGACTCGGCTGTGGATACCCCCTCTCCTCGCCCTTGGTCTCCTTCCCAGCGCCCCCAGGATAAAACCCCCCATATATCCCAGGTGCAGGAAGTCCCCTCGCCCTGGGATCAGGATAGTCATAATACCTGGGATATTCAGTATAAGGATAATCCTGAGGCATCCTCCCATGAGGATCATCTTCTGATTGTCTCTGATCCTCAATACCAGTTCCCTGTTGATGACTAGCCTCCATTGGGGGCATTTTTCCCGGTGCCATTTCCTGTCTCTGCACATTCCCCTGAACACTCTGGGGATTAACAATACTCTGAACCTGGGGATTAACAACGCTCTGCTGCACTTGGGGTTTGACAACACTATGTTGTACTTGAGGATTGACAATACTCTGTTGCACCTGGGGATTGACAACACTCTGCTGCACCTGGGGATTGACAATACTCTGCTGGACCTGAGGATTGACAACACTCTGCTGCACCTGAGGATGCTGGGGAGTTCTGACACTCTCTTCAATGATAATCTCGTCATCATCCTTTTGATAGCCATACCCGGACCTCATCTCCTTCACCTCGAGCCTCTTCTCGGCGTCCTCCGAATGCTGTGTTTGAACATTCTGGACGGACACCTTCGAATCTCCCCCAAAGCTCCTCATCTCCTCGTGCTTATCCTCAGGATTTTCGTGCTGAGGCATCCGCTGATTGGAGGGGCTGTACTCAGAATTACTGCCAGTCTCGCCGACGATGTCCTCGAGTCTCACCTCTTCAACCCTCTGATCAGTCCTCGGTTGAGAATCTGACGAGTTGGAGTTCTCCCCAGCTGAGTGATCCATCTCATGCTTCTTGGAGACTCTCTGCAGGGATACCTGATTGTTGAGAGCCATGTGATTGACGTTCCTGAGGACTGGAGTTGGAATAACTTGCTTAGGTCGTTTGGGGTCCTTGTCAGGGAACTGTCGATATCCAGAGCCACTGCTGGGTCTAGACAAGGGTCTCGGAGTGGTTGGAGCACTCGTCGGTGTCTTCGGGATGATGGAGATGGCTGAATTATTCCTCAGAGGAAAACTCACTTCTGGCTTTGGGCTCTGGGGGATCGCTGGGGGATGCGTGGGGGGTTGGGCTCTTGGTGATGTTACCGTCGCAGAGGAAATCTTCTTCGGTTCCTCCTCTCGTTTCTGCTGATTCAACTTCAATGCTGTTCTGATTGCAATGATTTTTCCGGACTCCAATTGCATGTAAATGCCCTTTGGGCTCTTCAGAACCATCACACGTTGTCCAGCTTTGAGGACGATGCTGCTCTTGTCCGGAGAGTTGGTGGGAATCACCACGTCCAGTGGAAGGGTCATTTCTTGGGCACTCATGCCCTGGCGTTGCCACACCTCTGCTGGAATCCATCGGGATCCTACTACTCCTCTTGCACCGAGCTCAGCTCCTCGTTGCTGCATAGGCCGAACCGAGGCCACTGGTTTGGGAGTCACTGTATCACCACCTCGAATCGCCCGGATCTGGAGACCACCAGCTCGCGTTGCCGTGTTACCTGGGATGTAGTTGTAGCTGGGGCGCGAGCAATTAGCGGCCATTTTCTCAAGCTCATAGCCACGACGCGCCAGACGCTTCTCCGCCTGGGAGAGCTTCTTGTCTTTTCGGTCGACCAGGAGACTCTCGTGGTGGAAGGGCTGCTTCGTCAGAATTGACGAGTGCTTCTCCAGGACTGTACGCATTATCTCGTCTGTGTACGTATCCTTGCTAGAGGAAAAGTCCTGCACCTGGCTATCCTCCTCAAACTCCCAAGACAATGTGGTGGCCTCCTTCAATGACAGATGTGCATCAGGATTGCATTGATCCACAACTCTGTCAGCCATTCCTTGCTTGCTGATCTGCCTATCATAAATCTTCCTCTCCAAGCAGTTATCCGTCACCAATCTGTACACGTAGCAGGGCTTCTTCTGCCCGTACCTGTAAACCCTGCAGACCGCCTGTGTGTCGTGACATGGATTCCAACTGGCATCAAAAACAATGGCCCTATTAGCCCCTACCAAATTGATTCCCAGTGATCCAGCTCTCGTGGACACCAGGAACAGGTGGATCCTGGGATTAACATTGAACTCATTAATCAATTTCTCCCTCTCCAGGGCGCTCGTGCTACCATCCAGCCTGTAGTAGTTAACATTCTTGATCCATTTTTCAGTGCTGCCATCAGGATTCTTGAAGTCATTCCTAGCCAGAAAGTCCTCGATGAGATTCAGAGTGAAGAGCGACTGGGAGAACGCGAGTACTCGATCCCCCAGACGAATGGACTCATTCAAGATACAGAAAAAGAGAGTCATCTTGCCAGAGGCATCGATCAAGCCCTCGACATAATTCTTCATCAAGTCTGTGGCCCAGTCGTAGGGAATACCGGGATCTTCCTTGGCATTTGGTGAATTCTTCAGGTCTTTCTCCTCGTCCTTCATCAGGACTTCGTCGTCAGACTTTATCTCGTCCAGGTTCTTCTCTTTCTCAATCAGAATCTCGTCCTTGTCCTCATCCTTGCAAATATCCGAGGGATTTCTAGCTCCAAAATTAATGGACTTTAAGGGTCTGGAGGCATTGGACACATCTGGTGGTGTCTGAGTGTAATTTGATGGTGGCAAGGTCTGGGTCTGAATCCCCACGTTGCTTTCCTTTTTCGGTGAGAAGGTGGGAAGACCAGGTCTCATCATATTCCCTCCACCAACTGATTTTTCCTCAGTCTTGATGACCTCAGGATTCGATTGGTAATCGTAAGAGTTCTGGTAGTTTTGGGGGAAATAGTTCCCCGGATACCTGTTGGTTGTGTCCCACTGATTCTGCGGGACCTGCTGGGGCTGTTGATAGCTTCCTTGCCAGTTAAAACGATCATCAGGGCCCTTGAACTGATTCTGAGACCCGGGGGTACCATCTGGAGGGAAATTCGAGAGGTTCTGGGGATTCTGGTAATTTCCAGGAGGATTTGAGGTTTCGGTCGGGGTTTGGGACTGACTGAAGGCTTGAGGGGCTGTATATCTCTGCCCCTGAGAATGTACTTGAGGATTCGAAGGGGCTGGAGTCGCAGGATATCCCTGAGCAGGGAAAGACTGTGGATTTTGGTACCTTAATTGATTCTGCCCCTGATTGTTCATGTAATTGTGTTGAGGTGGTTGAGGTGGAAACACCTGTCCCTGGGGGGCGTTCTGCTGGTAATTGGAGGTCTGGGTTTGTCCTCCTGGTGGGTAATTTGGACCCTGGGGCTGTCCAGAGGGGTAACTACCGGCGAGCATCGGGGGCTGAACCTGAGGTGCTCCTGATGTATTCTGATTGTTGATGTAGCTTGGAGTACTTGGGGTTTGATTAATCGAGGGAGGATTCGCCGTTGGTGGATACGAATGTTGATTTAATTGGTTATCGTTCCTGAATATCTGAGGATTGCCTCCAGTTGACTGTTGATAATTCTGGCTCTGATTCTGATAATTGTTGTAGTCAATGGGGGGATTGTTCTGGGCCTGGGGTTGATTCCGTGGTGCGTTCTGATTTTGGTTCTGATAATTTTGGGGGGGATGATTCTGCGGGACTTGTGGAGCCCCTGGGGCACCTGGTGGATAATTCCTCTGATCTTGAAACTGATATCCTCTATTGAACATTCCTCCCATCTCGTAATTTGTGTTATTCCCCTGATCCCGAAATTCTGGATTCTGAGGAGCATTCGAAAATTTCTGATTGCCCTGCGTCTCAGTACCAGCAACAAAATTCTGCCCCTGTCCTTGTTGAAAATTCTGCTGGTAGTTAGCAGTCCCTGAATACCCCTGAAACTGCTGATTCTGCTGATACCTCTGATTCTGATTATTATAGAACTCATTGTACTCATTCGTCCCCTCACCCCTGAAGTAATTACTCTGCTCACTCGATCTGAACTCTTGATAATTCTGTCCAAAGCTGGGCTGAGTATTCGATCCCTGAGGTGTCTGATTCATTAAATTCCCAGGCAATTGTTGCTGAAATCCTCCAAAATTCCCTTTGCTATCTCCACTCTCCTCAGCAGTGTCATTGATACTGGCTGATGAATTCGGTTGGACACTGGCTGCGGGCTTACTCTTCACCAGGCCCACCTTCTTCCCCTTCCTCTCCCCCCTCCTGGCCTTGGTCCTCTTATTGCCAGGCGTTGTTTTCTCGATGGTCTCCTCCAGATCCAGGTCGTCCTCCTCATTAGCCTGTCTCTTCTTCAAAAAGTGATAGAGAATGTCCGGGTGATTCCAAATTTTACAGCAGACAGCAAATGCCTTTAGAGGATTCGGCACAGCCCTTGTCTTCACCACCTGATTCATAAAAGTGTCATACAGCTTCCTCTGATGAGGTGTCATCCTCACCAGCAGAATGTACTCCTCCTTTCTGGGAAGAGATATCTGCAAAACCGAATGAGATCGTCTCTGCACGAAACCCTCCAACAGGGCATGGAGGACATGGGCTCGATACCTCATCAACCTGATATCCTGGGGAGTGGAGTCAATGCACTGGCCATTCTGAATTGGTCTTTCAAACATATTACAGAACTCGGCCTTTGTTCCGAGGTAATTAGGACGAACAAAGTCTACCATGCAC
Source organism: Diachasmimorpha longicaudata (assembly GCF_034640455.1). Taxonomy (NCBI): domain Eukaryota; kingdom Metazoa; phylum Arthropoda; class Insecta; order Hymenoptera; family Braconidae; genus Diachasmimorpha; species Diachasmimorpha longicaudata. Next base: position 3,639,637 of record NC_087237.1, read on the forward strand.
CAGTACTCGAGCAGATTATTCTGTAGAGGATAACCAGTGAGGACAATTCTTCTTTTGGTCCTCATCTGCTTCAAGGCTAGGCTGATACTCGCATGGGAGTTCTTGATTCTGTGGCCTTCGTCGCAGATGACCAAATCGGGACCAGGATTCACCAAGGCCCCATGCATTTCTTCCAGAAGGGGCTTGTTCTTGTCTTCTTCCTCAAGATCCACAGTGTCTTTGAACTGCTGTCCCCTCTTTCGTTTACCCTTGTTGGATTTCTTCAGGGATAGCTGTCGATAAAGTTCGTATCCTATTAATAAAACACCACCAATTTTCTGCCACTCCTTGATGACTCGCGCTCTAGCTGCCATAGTCTTGTGTGAGTCGTTTAGAATGTGGAGATGAAAGTGACGAGGTCTGAGTTCAAGTCCCAGTGGAGCGTCAACACTGAACGGGGTGGTGACCTTCTCAGGATCTTTCTTGTCATCTGAGTCTTCCTTCGATGTGGATGTGCCTTCCTCCTTCGTGGCCGGCTCTTCGGGCTCTTTTTTTATGGGAGCCTCTGAATTCTGGGATGGAGGCATCTTCTGGTCCTGCATGGGCTGGTAGTTCTGATAGTGAGGATTCTGATAGGGCTGTGAGTATTGATTCTGCATGGGGTACATCTGGTTCGGATAAGAATTGCAGTCCATCTCCTGCTTCATCGGATAAGATCCCGGCATCTGGTAGCTCTGATTCGGGTTCTGATTGATTTGAAAATTGTGATTCTGACTCTGGTTCAGGGGAGTCTGAGTCTCTCCGGACTTGGTCTCAGGGTAATAATTCCCCCCAGCCTCGTACCCTTGAAACTGTCCCATCATGTTGGCAGGCGTGTCCTGGTGAGACCTCGAATCAGTGCTCATGGATCTCGAGGATAAACTGGAGATATCAGTATGGTTGGAGTTCTCCTCCTTAATCTCACACTTGTCACTCTTCTTCGTAATTACATCAGGTTTAATCGAGTTTGGATCCTCGTAGGGCAGCCACATATTGAACTCAGCCAACCAATTCTGTAAAGTATTAATAGGCATGATACATAGAACAGTTTTGGCTGTTGTGCATCTGAAGAAAATATCGCAGAAACTGGCAACTTGCAGAGTTTTTCCCAGACCCATACTGTGAGCCAGGATGCAGCCGAAACCGGAGGAGCTTTTATACCTCTCGATGCTCTCCACAATATTATCGAACAGGAATCTTATTCCCCCAATCTGATGGGGCTTGATGATCCTCCCCACCTGAGGAGCCAGAAAAACGTCAGGCTCAGTGTCCGGATGTCCCACATTAATCAGGACCCTTCCATGCTCGTCAGGAATGTTATAACGATCATTCGTATGCATTCCCGAGTTCGAGGGATCGTCCTCAGTGTCTGTTTCCTCACCCCCGCTGGGATCACTCAGAACAATGCAGTCGTCGTCAGAGGATTCTGAAGAACTGGATATCGTTACCACATCCTTTCCCTTCAGGGGTTTTGGGGACTTGGGTGTGGGGATCTTCCTGTACTCCTGGTTGATGTCCTCTAGTTCTCCTTCAGACATGTCAGAGTCCGAATAATAGGGAACGTGATCCATTGGCTCGCGTTTGGGGACCACAGGGGAGATGCTAACTGATGGTGTCATCATTCTGATCCTCTGCTGCAGGACTGTTTGTACTGGGGTCTTGCTCAGTCCCCTCGACATCAGGGCTTGACTCTGGGGCTGGGGTGGAGAGTGATAACCACCTCGTCCCTTGTGCCAACGCATTCCCGACATCGGCCTTCGGGGTGAGACTGGTTGGGACGAGGACGACTGCTGGTGAGGGGGCGAGTGAACGTTCATCAGAAGAGCGTTAGGGGATTTGATCTGGGAGGGACCTGATGGAGACTGGGAAATCGTCGTTCCCATTTCGTTCTGCTTTCCCTGGAGAAGGCTTATGACTCTCGGCTGGGACTTGGCAGTCTGGCGGTGGTTGGCGATCTGTCGTTGAACTTCTCTGATTATCCGCTGCTGCTCCTGGACCCTGCGGAGACGCTCCATCTCCTGTCGCTGGGCCGAGAGCGTCGCTTCGTCCAACTGGGTCTCGTCCATCACCTCACGGATATTGCGACGCATGTTCGAGAGCTTCTTCTCGGATTTCAACTCTGCGTCTTCGTTCTCATCCTTCTTCTGCTTTTTCTTGGCTGGATCTGCATCGTCTGGGGAGCCTCGGCGTTTTGAGGGATCCGAATCTTCGTGGTCGGATGGTGGATGGGAGGACGTGCCCAGACTCTCGGTGTCATCGTCTTTTGAGAGGGGCTTCCCTAGGAGGTCCGCCTCCGAAACCTCTTGACCTTCTATTGGGGCACCTGGGGAGGGGTCAATGGATTACTTGATGAAGTTTATTTACCCGGAGGAATCAAGTTATTGAGAGCAATGATGAGCGACAAAATATTGTCTAAATGATTCAAGTAAACGATATAACTCATGAAAATTGTTATTTACCTTCTAACGGAAGTGTATCCAAGATATTTACAGCCTCAACATCATCATCAGGGCAAGAAGACTCGGATTGTTGTCTCTCCAAGTCCATCCTGACTCCAATCTCGGTATCAATGGTCTCGTCCAGATCCATGTCATCCCCAGATCCCTCGGAATTCATCTCCTCGTGCGATCTGAGATCATCTCGATGCATCAACAGATTCTTCCTCTCTAGCTCCCCATCACTCGTCTCACCCCCTGTCTCTTCTGAGTCGTCATCATTACCCCCCTGCAGCCCCTGATTACTACCAGTGGACGTCATCGTCACTTCGTCAGTACCACCAGATACATGAGACCTGGGGTTGCTCCGTGGAGCCACTCTCTCTATTGTAACGTCTCCAATGCGAGTTAAAAAACTGTCCAAACTGTTTGGCATTGTATCCACTAACCCATCCAACGTGTTCTAGTCATTCACAGTCAACTCTGATTGATTGATTGTGATGTTTCCTGGAGGATGTTTTTGGTGATCACATTGTAACTGTTGTTCAGTTAGTCCTGGAGAATTTTCTGGAAAGAAGTTCCCATTATAGAAAATGTCAGCAGGGATGGATATACTTTATTACATTAAATGACATGAAATGGAATGTTCAACAGCAAAATAAAGAATGTTAACATTATTTCAACAATATAGACCCCTAGCAGAAGTGGATTGCGTTACATTTATTTAGAAGATGTTTTTCCCTTTCATCTTTAGCTAATGAATATATCAAATTGAATAAGTTTTTTCAATACACTCAATTAAAATGCACGACCCTAGATAAACGTTCATCTTCAATTGTTCTGACACTGACCAAATTGTCTGACAGCCGGAGCCCCGAGTAAATAAATAATTCAGGAATTGGTTGGTATTGAGAAACAGGTTGGAATTTTTTGAAAAAGACTCTCTATTGATACTTGCCAGGACACCTCAGTGATAACCTTAAAAAACCTCGAAATCTCAACCTGATCCCTAAACCCCTTGAAAAATCCCCAAGAAGTCCCAATAATCAGCAAGAACCCCTAAAACAGATGACTGAGGAGTGCTCCAACCCCCGTAAAAACAACCGCCCCTCTTGCCCGTCACCCTTCCAGCCACCAAAAACAGCACCCCCATAAAAGCCCAACAATCCAAAACTCTCGCCCTGCCAAAGGTTCTAGCTGTCAAATGAGAACTGATTAGCAAACCCCCCAAATACCTCTTCTCTTGTTTATTTCTGCAAAAGAAAATCATCAAGCCCTGAGTCCCAGCACCAACGAAAAATGTGACCCCCAGCTCCCCAAATAACCAAACAACATCGACTAATTAACCCACGATACCTTGTAATTAGTCCTAGTGGCCACTCAACGATGAAAAATAATTCTCCTCAACCACACACACACACTCTGACGGACGCCATAGCGTCAGTATTCACCCCGACGTACGTTCCAATGTCCGAATAAATGTGGTTAAAATTAATTGTTGACTCTGGATTAATCCTGATGTTCACACTGCACAGGTGAGTCGGTTCATCTCTGTTGTTCGGGGGTCAGTGAACGGTACGAGATATTATTCTCCACAACTATTGGCGATTGCCATGACACGGGGGACGTTTATCACACGCGTCCTCACCAACACAAACTCATTTGCAACATTTTTCAATGGATTTGTCGGATACTTTTATTGTTGAGTGTACATCCACCGATTCCAAGAGATCCGCCATCTTGTTGGGGAAACTGGCGAGGACGGGACTTCCGTTTCGGTAATTTTTATGAATTTCAACAAGGAATTGGAACATTTTTTGTGTTTAGAGAAAATTCCAAGAGAGTTAGATTTGTCGCTTTCACTTGTTGAAGGGATTTTGTGGTTTGGGGGGAGGAGAAAGGTTTTGCCGCACAGTTCGTTCCCTTTTGATTGGAGAAGATCGATAATTCCGGGGGAATAATTAATGATGGAATGGATGAAATTTGGATGGACGGGCGGATAGAGGGATTTTTAATATATTAATACCTTTATCACAGTTGATTGATATTTTATTATCAAATCTTGCACACATTTATAGTCCCTTTTCATGAATTTAATAAAACTATCAAGATACAACACAAAATAATTTCTTGCGATAAAGAAAACAGAATAATAGAAAAAAATAAATCATTGTTGAAGTGGCAAAATGTAATGATTTTCTCACGTCTGTTTTTTAAATGGAAATCATTTCAAAGCGAGGTATTACAAGTTACCACTTCTACATTTCTAAATCCCCAGGATTTTCTCTGTTATGTCTACTTTAGATCGTAAAAGCTATGCAGCTAACAGCGTAAGTTTTTGGTATGTTTTCCATTGTCACTAGTCTAAGAAAATTAACTAAAGTTTAACAATTGAACGAAAACGAAAGCAAAACTATCGAATTCCCAAATAAAGTAATATATCTCCTCTCTGCACACTAATGAACTTTCCGCTCGCTCTTGATCCTTGAATGATATCCAATGATATTCAGTTATACTTTACGTGTTGTAACTTAATTGATCGATTTCGAGTGATCGAAACAATGTCTCTAAAGACGAAAAAAATCACAAAATAAGATGAAGATAAGAAGAAGAAAATATAAAAGGTTTCTTTGGAAGAATTAAATCACCCAGAAGATCATATTTGGCTTTTTTCATAGTCACTCGTTAACGAGAGAATTTCACGATTCAAAAAATGTAAAAATGCACTCTCCCCAATTCTTTCGTTTCCAACGGACAAAACTACAGTTAACTGTCCATAAAAATTGTCGACTGTCGCTGGCATGAGTAATCAATACAAATATTCAGTACCAGAGCCGTTCGAATGTGCAAGAAAACGAATTTCTTTCTTTAAAGTCGAATTATTTCCTTAAATATAAAAGATGGCCCCTATTTCGCAATGTTAATTTGCAGTTTCACAGGCGTCAATCCAGTCATTATAAACATCCAGCGGCTCTGACAGTAGATTAATCGTAGTCTGAAAATCCTCTAGACAGACTCTGCAAGTTATTCTTGCAGTATTTCTCGATTTGTCCCTGAAAACGAAAAAACTCAAATTTCACTCCAAAAATGAGATGGTCATTTCAAGAGGTTCTTCATCGTCGAATGAAAGAAGAGACACAATTATTTGTCATAATTTAATGAATGACCCCTTGTTGTTATGCCCCAACTTACATTTTAACCTCACATGACTTCTGGTGATTGCAAAATGGACAATTGAATTGCGTGTCCAAGGGTTGAATGGCCTTTTTCTTCGCTGGGGGCTTTCTCTTGCTTTTCCTACGACCCATGACACCCCTTGACACTTACTCTGACCGCAGAGAATTTTTTTTATCGTTTACTAACAACGATCAAGTTCGAGTACTTCGAAAGGTGCGAAACCGAATGTTGTTGATTTTTTGCTCATTTTTCCATTTTGCGCTTCGAATCCGGAGTTTGGCCGGACGACCATGGGTGGCGCTGGGTTCGGCATCATTTTTTATTGTCAACAACAAAAGCAAAGTGAAAGCAGTTGTTGGAAATTAAAGAATATTTCAATTGTTTTTAATTTTGAGTTTAGGGCCAGAATATCAGAATTTTAACCTCTTGTCTTCAGATCCTATATAGGAAGCGACCCGGGTCACTACTCGCACCAGGCGGATTTATATAATAATCGATTTTTTGATAATCGACTTTTTGACAATCGATTATTTAATAATCGATCATTTAAGAATCGATTTAATCATGTTTCGATAATGAAGGTGCAGAAATTCTCACAGAATATTTTTCGCGATTTTTTTCGCCTAAATCCGCTCACTAAAGCAATAATTCGGAAATTATCCGAAAGCCCGGCTCTCTCTTCAAACATTTTTGTTTTGGAAAAAATGTATTTTAGTTTTTTACAGACATCTAATGTCAATTGATTTGCGTTTAATTACCCTCCACTCATAATGTGTCACTACAATCAACTAGGTGTGGGTTGGGACTAGGACTATTCCAGTCAACTAAACGAAGAGGGAAAATAATCTATCCATTAGCCTAGTCGCTCTGAGTTGCTATATAGAGGGCCACGAGTTGATTACACGTGGGCAACGTTAGTTGGAGCTCGAGGTTCCTGAGCACACAACGTGTCGTCCTGAGGTGTATGGACTTCTGATAAATTCGGGTGTTTGCAGCAGAATTGGGAAATTTTTACACCTCACGTCTCCAAGGCTGGACTTTTATCCAATTTTTGACAATGAATTTCGTCCTTCTTCTTGGAGTTCTTGTTCTGCCGGCTCTTATATGTGCCGACGAGGAGATTGACCAAAAATTACTCCAGTGTTTGGGTGCGTAATCAGTTGTTTTCTTTCCTAATTAGGTAGCGAAATCGTAAAGACATAAGCTTCTTACAATTTCTCAAAATCTAAGGAAGACAGCAAAATTTGCCTCATAACCTTTTTTGTAGAACGAATTGAGTTCTACAAAAAATGCAATTACAAAAATTCTGGTATCTCCCTTAGATTCAACAAGTTTTCTCATAAAATCGACTGTCAGACAAATCAACGTATCTCAGTTTCTACCAAAAATGTTGTCCGGTGTTAATCGTCAATTTTTTTAGTTTGCAGAGCGACAATTGAAGAAGTGGAGAACGTTCTGAATAAAATTGATCCCTCTCATCAAGTAGAGGTAGGAAATTACCGTCTGGATGCTACGGGAAATATTTTGAAGAAAAAGGTAATCCTTTCCTCCCTTCAGTTAATCATAATTACAGTAATTTACGTAGACCTTCGTGAACTAGTTGATTTTACGTCCTTCGATGTTCTCTACAAGACGTTTAAAATTCCTTATTTTAAATCTTAAATTCTTTTTTCTTCAGGTGTCTAAAAGATCGTCTGAAGTTCACATTTCAGAAATTCTCGATAATATCTGCGATAAATTGGATGATTACGTGAGAGCAACATACAAATCAAATGGCAGATTAACTGTCTTGCGACTGATGACTCCAGAAGGTCAGATGAATCCGGAAATCAGCAATGTTGATATTATTCAGGATGGAGATTTAAACAAAAGCCTCAAATACTACGTGAGTATGAAAATTACCACCAACAATGGAAACACATTTGAACTTCTATTCAGAAATGAAAAATAACTCATTAAATTCATTAATAATCCAATCCAAACGAATTTTTAGTGCCAAGAAATCGTCGATGAATACGAGGACCCGATGATTGAGCTGTTCCAGAAAGCGGGGTCTGATGTTGTCAATGACATCTGCACGAGAGAAACGAGCATTTGTACGGACGAGCTTCCACCTGAAGACGAGGAAGAGGAGTCCCAGGATACTGAGCGGGACGAACTTTGAGAAATAATATTAGGACATTTTTTTGTAAATATCAAAGGAGACTGATCCTCGCTCCTCTCCAACACTTATGATCCTTACTAAAAAGGTGTAACAGCGTACTTCGCCAATGTCCAAGAGTTCAAAGATCTCTATATTTTTTATAAATCCTTGGAAATTGATTATATACAACGAGAAGCATACATCAGGGATTGAACTTAGGGATTTCTATTTTTTGGCAATAAATTTTAGTTATTAATTACGTTATAATGAGAATTTCATTGAGAAAATCATTGATATCCGCTCCTCCAAGGATGTTGGGAACAGTAAATCTTCATTCCTCCAGTTCTTGAAAAAAAATCAAGATTTATTTTATTAAATCACAATCATCGGGTTTTCCTAATCGACCTTCTCTTCCTTCTTGCCCTTCTGCTTCCAGAAAGAGAGGATTGAGGAGAGTTTCCTCTTACTGGCAGACGCCAATTTCGTCATGAAGTCTTCTTTGACGTCTTTCAGGACTAGCCTCTTGGTTGAAATGTTATGAAGAGGGCCAAACGCAAGAGCAACTGCTGTGCAAGCCAAGCAAATGACATTGTATGGCATGCTGAAGTCTGGGGTTGGCAGAGTGATCACTATTGTCTCTGTGCGAAGTTGAACGAGATATCCAGCCCTCGATGCATTAAAACTGATTGCAAAGGATGAAAACATAATTTTTGGGTTAATATGCAGACACAGTAGTTGCAGAAAATTATTTCATATCATTAAATTGACATAGTTTCTAGTAATCACCTGGAGGTTATCGTACTGCCATCAATAGGCAGACCAGTGTAATTTCTAGCAGTAGGAAGAGAAGCAGTGATGATTGCAGGACCCATGTAAAATCCATGATTAGCATCCGGTGGATACTCCTGCCACTTCAGGAACAAGTAATCCATATCGATAGAGAATTTCGTGACAGAATGCGGAGGAAGACGAAGAATTAACTCGAGGTAGTACGGCTGGAGTCTCTCCCTTCCAGGAGAATACCTGAGGGTCACTGAAACAATGATTTATTTGCAACTCGAAATTGACTAGTAAAAATAACGAAAAAAATAATGGAATGATTAGACATAATTTTTCCACTTACGAGGCTTCACATTTTCTCCATTACGTTCAATCTTCATGGAATGCAAATATACTGATAAGTACCAGGGAATGTTTTCCAACAACACAATGTCAATAGCCTGCCAATGATTGTTGTGCAATTTCGTTATCAGAGTTGCTTTTTCTTGCCCATATTCTGAAACATAACCATGCAGGAAATTATACCCTTAACTAAAGACTGAATTATATACAGCCGTTTGGAATCGACCATTATGGATATTGGGCAATGCTCAATTTTCTACCGTCTAAAAACTTGAAACTGGATTCATTTAATGAAAAGATGAACAAGATTCTCCACTCGCTAATAAGTGAGTAATCATAAGATCACTAGTGCTTTATCCTGCATTAACCAATGGACGGGAACAACGGCGGTAATGACTAATTAATAATTACCAATAATGTATCGATTAGCAGATAGTATCGATGGGAAGTCGACGCTCCCAGTTCTGGGTTTACTGTGAACAGCAGCGATATTGAAGACCCCTCGAGTGCTGAAAGCTCTGTTGTCATAAGTAGCAATTTCAGTTCTCTGTCCGCCTCGAAGGCTCACAATCTTCGTCGTGGGAGCCGGGGTCAGTCTGTAAGTGTGAATACTGTTATTTGTGGATGTATCCACGTAGATATTGCTCAATGTGGCCAGGGGACAGACCCCCATCAGTCCCATGCCAAAGAGCTTCCTCAGCGACCAGTCCTGATTTCCCTCAGCCATTGTGTCATAAATCAGAGAAACAGACTGTCTCAACTCCAGAGAAGACACTGTGCAGGCGGGGTTTCCACAGACAGTGCGGAAGTGAATTCCAACGGAATGGTAATTCGTGTTGTGGATGTAGGCAGAGTTCAGGAGAGTGGCAAGGCCCCTCTTCGAGTCACAGGGCAGTAGTTTCTTGAAGGGAGTGAGGTTTTCCGTGCAGACGATCTCCCTCGGGAGTGATGAGTACCGCAAGTGACTGGAGTTCGGGGGCTTCTCGAGGACTCCCAGTGGCCGAAAGCTGAACTCTGGAGACATGCTGTTGGAGGAGTCCACGAAGTTCAGGGAGGCACAGAGGAGACCGGAGAGGGCATTCGTCAGGGCCTTCCATTCCTTGTCAACACTAGATGTGAACCGGGTTTATTAGTTTTGGAAGAATTAGGTTTAGAGGAACACCTCCAGGATATTGGAGTGCCTGAACAGTTTTTCTCTGATCATATAGAACTCATTATAAAAAATAAGTTCTACGAATGATTTGCATGAGACGCATGAACTCTAATCTCAAATGAATATGACTCTTACTCCTGCACTTCCTCCTGGAACCAGGCGTAAATCTCGGCACCAGGACCTGCATCCACTACTGGATATCCCCATTTCCTGTACTTCCAGAGTCCCTCAGTAAGACTGATGTGTAGTTCCTGCACGTGATGCCTATTAATTAAAACAGTCAGCCCTCGAGGGAAGAGGTGGGTGTGGTGCACTGTAAAAATATGGGTTATTGTCCAGAAGCAGAATGAAAATCAACAATAAAAATATAATAATTCTCCGGAAAATGTCATTTGCACAAGAAACAACAAATAATGTTATGATTATTTGCCAAAAAGTGTAAATATGTACACACATGGCAATATAAAAAATAAATAATCAATTAGGTGAATCAATGAAAATCTACTCACATTTTTCAGAATTCCTAGGTACCCTCCACAGGGTGGTAAATTGAAAATAAGCGTAGAGATGCCCTGATGACAGGGGCTTCAGGAACAACTCCTCATCGAACGAATCATTATAAACCGCTCCCGTACTTAATAAATTGATCTGAATGATAGCCAAAAGAATCACTCCCTTAATTCCCATCATTTTGGCTAGTTTTATTCGCAAAAAATTTATTTATCACATAATCAGTCCCTAATTTACATATCCGGCACTCCTGTCTGTGTTTTGTATTACTATTCGATTATTGCCCAATGATCACAATTTACTAGATGAGCGAATCGAAATGATATTCCACTAGGAAAATACAATCAGCGATATCTGTCAACGTGGCCCGAACACTTTTCTGGTGGGAAAAGACCAGCAGCATCATCTGTCAACGTGATCATCGGCTACTGTGGTAGTCTAACCTCCACTACGAGATTCGCGAACATAATAAATTTACTTATTACAAATCCTCGTACAAAATCAAATTTTAAACAATAGTTGGAAATCCAGGTGCTTAAAATGACAGCAGAACATGTCGACTGGGGTAAACTTGTTGAGCAGGAAGATCTATTGTCTTCTAGCGTGAGTACCTTGACGATTTTCCTGAGCTAGATCGACTGTACTCCAATGGCATTTTCGAGGATTATTATTCGACTTTTCAAAATTAAAAAGGGATTTCCATTCGTTTTTCCGCCGGCGACTTTTTTGACAAAATCTAACAGAATCTGGCAAATGAATGCCCCCGAGGGGCCTTGATAAGGGAACATTTTCTCCTCAGGTCACAAACTTGACAATCCAGCAGAATCCCACACCTTCTGAAGTCAATGGAGTCGACGCATCCGAGGGTGAAAAAGTCCCAACAGCGGCAGAAGAGTCGCTCCTGAAGAAACTCCTCCACAAGTCGCTCGTCGAGTCCAAACAGGAACTGGAGATTCAACGGACTAACCCACACTCACCCCTGTACAGTGTAAAGTCGTTCGAGGAGTTGAAACTCCGGCCAAAACTCCTGAGGGGGGTCTACGACATGGGCTTTATGAAGCCCTCGAAAATTCAGGAAATGGCGCTACCAACTTTGCTCGCTGATCCACCAGGTAATTACACATATTACTTTTTCAATGATAAAAATCCTTTCACTCGCCGCCATGAAAAATCGTGAAGATATCGAACAAATATTTATTTACCAGGAAATATGATCGCCCAGTCCCAATCAGGCACTGGAAAAACAGCCGCCTTTGTACTGGCCATGCTGACCCGGGTTGACACGTCAAAGCCGTATCCCCAGGTGCTCTGCTTGTCACCTACTTATGAGCTGGCCATTCAGACTGGGGAGGTAGCTGCCAAGATGTCCAAGCATTGTCCTGAGATTAAAATCAAATATGCTGTGCGGGGAGAAGAGAGTAAGACAATCCTTTAATTTATGTGGGGCTGGACAGGGAAAAATTTTGGCTCTGAGTAGATTCTAGGGAGGAACATCTTCAATAGACAATGACACAGAAATTGTAGAGTGAAATCTCCTGATTTTTGGTTCATTACAAAGCTTGAAAATACGTTGGTTTTTTCCAGTGGCCAGAGGTGAGAAGATCACCGAGCATATAATCATTGGAACCCCTGGTAAAGCTCTGGACTGGTCTCTCAAATTTCGATTCTTCGATCTCAACAAAATCACTGTCTTCGTGCTCGACGAGGCTGACGTGATGATTGCCACACAGGGTCATCAGGACCAGTGCATCAGGATCCACAAGATGTTGCCCAAGACCTGTCAATTCATGTTCTTTTCAGCCACGTACGAAAAAGCTGTGATGGATTTTGCGGAAATCATTGTCGAATCTCCAATGATTATCAGACTATTGAAGGAGGAAGAATGTTTAGACAATATCAAACAGTTCTACGTAAATTGCTCGGACATGGAAGCAAAATACGACGCTATCACGACTATTTATACTAATCTCACAGGACAGGCGATCATTTTCTGTCACACGAGGAAGACTGCTTCGTGGCTGGCGGAGAAAATGATCCAGGAAGGATTCACAGTGGCTGTATTGTCCGGGGATATGACTGTGGAGGATCGGATCCGAGTTCTTGATCATTTCAAGGAGGGCTGTGTCACTGTTCTGGTGACAACTAATGTGTTAGCTCGAGGTAATTACCGATGTTGCGATTGACGTTTATGATTGAAATTGGAAATTTATTTTCATCTCATCAATGTATTTTTCCAGGTATTGACGTGGATCAGGTGTCTCTGGTCGTAAATTTCGATCTTCCAGTTAATCAACAGGGGAAAGGAGACCATGAGACGTACCTCCACCGGATCGGTAGAACAGGCAGATTCGGAAAGAAAGGAATCGCCATAAATCTGATAGACTCCCCACAGGCAATGACGATTTGCCAAGATATGGAGAAACACTTCGGCAAGAAAATTGAACTCCTGGACATGGGTTGTCGGGATCTTAAAGCTAAAATTCGACAGTAACGCCTAACCAGCGCTTACTATAATTACTATGATAATTATTTTTAAGCTATCGATCTAATAAAGCTTTCATACCTATGAATTTATTTCATCATTCAATGATTCTTCGATTGTGCATGGCATTGACAGTGAGAGCCTGTTGAATGTAGAAATATTTATTTTTTTATCGAATACTTGGTCTCGTTCGCTCGATACATCAACTGATTATTGTAATTATGATATGTCTTTTAATAAACTCTTCAAAAGAACCGAAGAATAAAATTAGAAATATTTTCCCTCCTCAATAGGCAATAATTTGATTCATTAATGATTCGTTTGTACTGAACTTAATGTTTTGTTGATTTCTCATTTAGTTTTTATCAAGTAATGGAAAATCCAACAAGAGTTCGGCGGACAGATAACAGCTGAATCCGCCATGTGCAATCAGTCATCTGGGGTCTCTTTCTATATAGCATATAAATTCAACTTTATTTTCAAACATAACCTAAGTTTTGATCAGTTTTCGTCCCTATTTCCAACTCCTTGCTTTATATATTGCGGCAGTGTAGTTCATTGCTGTCAGTGGATGTAAAAGTGTGGCTTCACTCCAATTGTCTTCATTCCACTCGTTACTGCGAAGTTGAGGTACTAGATTGCCGGGGCTAGTAATAGCATTGTCAAAAACTAGTCTGCAATGTCGGAAAAATCTGAACCGTCCCCATCACCCTCATCACCTGCATCACTTTCTGATCTCGACTGGATACAGCTGAGAGAGGAAATGGATACTGGACATACAGTGGAGACGATATTCGATAAATTTATCAGGAAGATTAAAGAACAACCCCTAGTACCGGCCGGTAAGCATAAACTCTTCATCAGAAATGAATCGTCGAAGACAGAAAGTATTTTACTTGAAAAATGAGAAAAATAGTGTCATCGAGAGCTAATTAAGTTTGAAAAACGTAGAGAAGAGAGTTCGCTTTGTTTTAATTCAGAAATCATCAAGTGTCAATCAGATCTGAATATTTCTGCACAAACGAATTTAATGATTTATTGCTGAGGAACTTTTTTTTATTCATCTTCTAGGGTGTGCGGTGGCGACAGGAGCTCTGTGCTATGGGCTTTGGTCATTTAAAGAGGGAAATAAAAGAATGTCCCAGTATATGATGCGAACACGAGTTATAGCCCAAGGATTCACTGTGGCGGTTGCTGTTCTTGGAACGAGTAGAGCGTTTGGGCGAAACTCAAAGGAATAACAAGAATACTCCCCTGAGAAAATGATATCTTTCATGATTGGGAGGGCCAGTCACCCAGTTTCCTAGACACCCTGTAAATACTTAGACAAATGTACAAGATAAATTAATTAAGTAATTGAAGAGTGGAAGCAAACACTCAGAATAATACAGGTTATTGTATTTATTATAACTCATATGTTAACATTTTTTTTACATTTCTTCGAATAGGTACATCTCCCGAAGGGTAAATCTTCACCAATAAAAATCTCTAGTTCATCTCTTAAATACTATGATCAATCTGTCTAGTGCTACATTGACTCAACCGTCTATTAATTCACGGTTCAAACGAAATAAACATCTTCACTCGTTATAATACAAAAATGAAAAATCATAAGTCACAGAATTTCAATCTAACTCTCTTAAGGAATATAAAATGAAAATTTCTATGCAAAATATTCCTCGAAATTATATTTCTGCAGTGGAGTAATTATTTTATGAATGTCTGAGACATAAGTGGCTTGAGAGCAAATGTAATTTGAAAATTGCTTGCAGTGCTCTCTTTATCACGTTGATTTACTGGTTAATGAGAATTTTTCATCAAATATTATATTCCTGCTAAGCTATTACCGAGTAAACAGATGATCGTCTGGAAAAAGGTCACTCGACTTCTTTTGAAGCGAATTAAATTGCCTGAAAATGTCTCTTGATAATTTAATTAATGAATTCAATTATTTATTTTCATTAATCAATCAATCTAATCGAAATATCACAATTTTATCAATCACTGAACTATCCAGGAAATTAGAAGCTCTTAAAGAAAATATGGAAAGACAACATTGCTTGAGTTCACGGTCAGGAATATTTAAAGCAGTAAAATAATTAAATTATCCAATTAACTTCAAAAAACATTTGTCAAGTTACTTTTATTCCAAGAAGTTCTCAAAACACTTAGTAAATCTCCACAAAATCAGCAATCAGATTGTCAATCAGTACGACCTCACACTCCTTGGAAAAATTAATTCTTCTCTACTCGTGAACAATTAATAATGATCCATCTAGTAGAAAAATCAGGAATGAGGGGAGAAATACCCTTACTTCAACCAATTAAATTGAAACAAATCAATCAACTGAATATGGCGACAGTATTAAATCTACGAATGAACAAATCATCAATCAGATCTGAACTTTGTCGATTGATTCAGTCTTGGGGTGAAAAATGCAACGAAATTTTGCGGATTGTTTCCGATCCTTGGAATTGCAAATTGCCTCGTAATAATTGTATTTTTCATTAATTCTGAGTATTATCGTGGCTCATTAAGAGCTGGTCGATCTTATCTACTCTCTAAACTGTTATTTTTAATCATGATGTTTATTGGAAAATGGCCAGTGAGATTTAATGGCAGCTGCACTCAATTTTCTTGTGCCACTGGTGCTGAGGGAGCGAGAACGATGACTCGGGGGACTGTTGGAGCTGCAGCTGCTCAAACTTGTGCTCGGAGTTAGGCCAAAAATTTCCTGAACTGTTGGCCTAGTGTGGGATGTGTAGTCTGATTGCACAGACTCAATTAGGGGTGTCTCATCGTACAGGGAGCCCTGTCGCTTACTACTTATGAAGGAATTCCTGGCACTCTCGATGCAGGGTACCTCTTGAATTGTTTCAGCCGCGTGCTTCCACCTCTCGTGGTCCTTTGCGTGAAGTGTCAAGTGCCTCAACCACTTCTGGGCCTCTTCAGGCGAATCCAACTTTAGAATTGCGGACTTCTCGGTGCCGTCTGAGGTGTTGATTACTTTCAACTCTTTTTGGCATTTCGTAGGCTGAATTGAAGTCTCTCTGTTGATTAATATCGTTGAGATTGGATTTTGCTCTCCCTCGGCCAATTTCCGGGACTCCCAGCTCTGAATAGTGAAATTTTGGAGGCGAGCCCAGCAGTCCCTTCCATTGATATTAACATTTCCCGTTACAACCTCTTTCGTCATGCAATCTGGCTGGGCAGCAAGACGACAGCAGAAGTGGCCAAACAATGGCAAAGCGTGATGTTTATTCTCCAGATTACTGATAGCTAAGTCATGAGTGTGAATATTCTCATCGGTGTCATCAAGGGTCAACTTAGCGGAGGCCATAAGCTCGAAGTGGGGACCAATTTTTCCAGAATTCAACTCGTCCCTGAGGGAAGCTGCCAGCTTCTTCCCGACCGTCTTCGATATTGATGAGTGAATCGTGCGTTTAATTCTGCGAGGAGTACTGGCGATACTGAGGTCTTCTTGGAGAATGTGGCTGTAAATTTCCAGGGTCAATTCAAAATCCGCTGGGACGTTATTGCTGAAAAATGCAATATAATATTTTTTTCAATATTTAATATAATTTTGTTCTATGTTAATATTTTTATATTGTCCTATAATTTAAGAACTGAATGGGGAGGAATAATAAACTCACAAGAGTAGAACATCTGGAAACGTGATGTCAGTTAGCGCCCGATCAACGGGGCATAGTAATGCAGTGTCATGTATTTCAGTGCCAATTCGCGCCAGGCAGAATACAGCAAAACGTCTGTAGTCACCACGATTTTTAAAATGATCAGAATCACGCCACATTAGGGGTACTCTCAGCTCGGACAGTGATACTCTCGCTGTGCTCACTGGATTACTGAAAAAAAAAT
This sequence comes from Diachasmimorpha longicaudata, assembly GCF_034640455.1. Classification (NCBI taxonomy): domain Eukaryota; kingdom Metazoa; phylum Arthropoda; class Insecta; order Hymenoptera; family Braconidae; genus Diachasmimorpha; species Diachasmimorpha longicaudata. Next base: position 3,656,554 of record NC_087237.1, read on the forward strand.
TGAGTTCTATTATCGTATTTCACAAATTGATAATAACATATCTTAATAATGAAATGATTCTCTATTGCGGATTACGGGAATACTTCCGTAATTATTAATGAATATATTTCTCTTGGTGAACTAAAAAAAAAATTCAGGAGACAATCTTCACTTTCTCCATCTGTTAATGACCCAGAGACTCCCTAATTTACCTCGGTTTATTAATGGCCTCTTTCTTACGTCGTTGTAGCTCTGCCATATACGCAGACATCCTCTCATTTGAAGTGAGAAGAGCCCTGGCAGCCTCGAGACTCTGAGCCCTGTGCCTTGCCGCTGCCAAAAGTCTTGCCGATCCCTCCCGCATCTTGATCTCCACCTCGATCTTCTGCTCGAGATCATACTCCTGCAATCAAATGAACAATAAATTATAAACCTCGAAATACTGGGCGTTTGCTAACGATTATGTATTCCCATCTCCGCAAACAAAAATTGTCCTCAAAGTTTTCTTCAACAAGTGTCATTGCCAGAGTAAATTATGGTCGTAGACACGATTCTTTTATCAACTTTTTTTGTTGGCAACTCAATTCCCCGTCCAAAGTCCTTCGTACGAATTTCCTTGAACTCTCTTGTATTTCAAGTTGCTCCCAGAGCTAATGAAAAGTGCAATTATTCAGCAATCAAGCCGGCTTGTCCTCAAATGGAGCGTTGGAGTAAAAAATTTCAGTGTTAATTGTGACATCAAATCCGTGTCCCACACTGACAAAAAAATTTTTCGATGAACGTATTTACTTTCATCGTTCACTGCTCACGCAAATGAACTCACTCGCGAAACTCTGAAGGGAAAAATATCCCTTGAAAATTACAAATCCCTTTCTCTATAAATTTTGTTACTTTCAACCCTCGATAAATCAGCCTCAGCAAACGAAATAATTCGGCAGCCAACTGGTAAAGCAAAGTGAGTTAATTCGCCTCCCGGTTTGTTTATTGGCAAATATCTTAAAACCTAGAAGTAATGGAAAAATATCCATAGAGACTTTTCTGTAGACCTCATTAGGCCCTACAAAAAAGGTTACCATGAAGATTATGTCATTCCTCCTAATTCTGGAGATATTCATGAAAAAACAAGATTGGAGATAACACACTACATTTTACCACCTCACCACAAACTCCCCAATTCCTCAACCTGTCCCCCTTTCACTGAAAATCTGATCCGCAAAATAATTCAATTTCACGCTATAAAGAATTCAATCAACAACGGAAAATCTAACCGAGTGCCTCGGGTACACGATCAGTAGATGCATTGTTGTCGATAAAATCACGAACGTGCTGAGAAACACTGTGAACCAATTGAAGAAACTTAAGATAGAGTACTGAACGGGCCCAGCAAGAGTGAACGTGCCTACTCGAGTGAATGTTAAACCTGCTAATACCATGAAATAAATCCACCTGTGAAGAAAAAATAAAAAGCGAGCCAGTGTCTCACTAGTAAAAACGCCATCCTCAGCTGAAATAAATAAATTTGCACTCGAAGAAAAGAAAGAGTGGCGTGACAATTCATGTGACACCTGAATTCAGTCCATAGTGCAAGTCATCAAATTTTTAGTCTATCCTTCCTGAGGGAGCAGTGTGAGTGGGCGGTCCTGGACCATTTTTCATAGCTTCATTCATTCAATTTTTCATTGTTTCATTCATTCCCATCAGATGTCATGTGGAAATGCTAGGCGGTAACGTTATGATTGCACGTCTGGTTCTGGAGACAGTGTGGCTCCGGTTGCTGAGGAAATCGCCGGTGCGCAACGTTCCCCGTGACAGGACTAATGTTATTAAGTATCCGGTGATATAATGACACTTCGTGGTTTTGAAAGATCTCCGCGAGTCCCGTAAGTTTAATTTAATTTTATTTAATAATTTCACTGACTTTATTTCTTGATTCCGGACGACTGGCGATGATTGTTATTTAAATTTTGGATTTTTTGCGGTCCTCAGGTTCCACGAAATAACGAAAGAACTGGCTGTCCGTGTTCTTGGGCTGCACCGCAAAATGTGAGCCTGTCCACTCAAAAACTAAAGCATCAGCAGGAGTGCGGGTGGGCACGTGCTGGCCTTTACACGGTAAATGCCCTCTGGCCCCCTATCTCCATTGACCACCCAGTGATTTATTTCTTGCCGCCAGAAAAAAAAAATATACACACACCACTAAATCTAAAAGAAAGAGCTCAAGATGACAGCCTTGACTGAGACGAACAATTTGTTTTTACTGCTTCTCTCCGGGCTCAAAGTGTGATTGAGATTCTGCACGAGAAGCCACAATGCATCCTGAATGGGATATCACTTGGAATACCAATGAAATGACAGCTTTCAAATGGAAAGGTGACTCTAGAAATTGTTCCGTCAGGATGATACCCACAATCTGAGGATGTTCATGGAGCTCCCCACAAATTCGGCCCGACTTCACACATAATCCGGAGATTACTCGTCCAGGGTGAACGCTGTATCGAGACACTGGAATTTTCCAATTTAAAAAATGCATTCTCCCCTGACATAAAAATCCAGTTTAAAAATTGGGAAGGAGTATTTTATGGAAGGGAAGTGATAAAAACTCATTCGAAGATGTAGGAGGGTGGCTTTTGAGGGTGAGAGGGAGAAAAGTGAAAATCTCTTACGTGAAAAAATTTTACTGATAAACTGGAGATGACATTCAGGTGATAATTCAAAGCTCAGTAAGTGGTAAATGCGTATTATGACTGTGTTTGTACTCTTACGTTATTGTTTGTCTGAAAGTACTCGACGACACGTTTAAGAATACACATGGTGTAAGGGCAGCGACCCCACAAGTACAGTATGAAGAGGGAAATCTCCGAGTCACTCGTCACGTACAAAAATATACGGTTCTCATATCTCTTTTTCTACCTCTGAATTTTAAATAAAACGATATGGCAGATTTAATCTGACCTAAAGTTGACGTCAAGGGGCTCTCCCCCTTTCTATCCCTCTCAGTCTTATTTCTCCTCTCTCCCTTTACGGTATCGGTGAAGCTCCTGAAGGCCCAAGACGTTTATAATCATCACGAGAATAACAGAGAGCAAGTTGAAGAGGGAGACAGAGCATCAACTCTGGAAGTGAAGCAAATTATCTGCGTGTGGTCGTAGACTGCCAAGAGGGATTAAAACCTCCTCCCGTTTCTGTCGACATAAAACACCGTGAACTCTCCATCTCAACTACTATTACTTCACAGCAATCAAGAATATTACGATAAGAATTTTAATGCTATAGTTTTACGAATTTATTCGCGGAGTTATCAGATTGTACAATGGATTTAATGATTTTTAAGATGTTGTTCAAGGCACATCACTCGCTTTTCGGGCTTGGACGAAAAGTAAACAGTCTTTTACACCCTAGAGAGCAGCTTTCCACCCTCTCAACAGAAACCAAAGGCCGAACTTCTCATACAAAAAGACAATAATTTACTGGATTTTGAAATTAAAAATTACCGAATCAATTTAAACGATCTTTTGTTGATATCGGGATGTAATAATTCCCAAGAACATTACCCAGATCACAGATTAAACGAGAAATACTCTCTAAACACCGTAGAATATCCCCCCGACAACTGCACGAACAAGAAAACTAAGATCCAGGCGAGCATTCTATTTACAACTAGAACTAAAGAAGGGATTCCCCAAGTTTAAATCCTCGTGGCGCTCCGCCAATGTCCATTGTTCCCAGTGAATCAACCACTTGTCGCATCGTTCCTCACTTAATTAACAAATTAAACAAGTGCGAGGATGCTCCAATTTTTCTCCATTACTATCGATTACTCTATAAGGATTTGGGGTGATGTTCTTTGGATTTCTTTACCTTTCGCAATGGCCTCGATATTATCAAGGTCGATGCCAAGAGTCCCATCGTGTTATGCATGTTCATGGTCTTGTCACGTATCGAAACACTACAACTGAATATTACCTTTGAAGGATATTGCCCGGCGTTTTGGATCGATGAAGCTCGTTTGATCAATTTCTTAATTATCTCGGTCACAACAGGTATTACTAGGAAGTTTCCTTATTATTTTTTCCAGAGGAAGGGATTTCCCACAAGAAAGTGTTACGACATTTTTTCGTAAGAGGATCCCATAAATAACCGACGGTTAATTGCGACATGTGATGAATTATTGGAAGAGGAACTGACAAGAAATTTCTTTTCTCTTTGTTCATTCAATCCCACATCGGTGAACGAGAACGGTAATTTTTCTCCGACTTTTCTCTTCGCGCACCAAATATCATCAGTTCAACCGAAGCTTCTTCAAGGAAAATCCCACGGGAAAGTCCGTCTACTCTACTCTGGTATCTACCTAGACCCCTCCCCCCGGAGTATAGCCGATATTCTCAACAGACTGATGCGAGTCTAGAGGCGATTTTCTGAAGAGGATTGTATATCGGGTGAGTGACCAATCAGGGTAGAACGTGATCAGCCCTAACCATTGGCGTTCAATGCCTCTGCGGGTACGTTCTCCACGAGGCCAGATTTACTTTCCCTTCCATTTATAAATTGTCTCTCACCCCCATGTACCTCATTGAACCTAACTCTTCTGGAAATACTACTGAATGAAACAAAATTCCCCTGGGAAACAGGAAAATTCTATGGGAAAGTCGAATGATACTGAATTTGTTGTTAATAAGGTCTTCTGCGCAAGCAAAATATCTATTAATCTGGCTGATTCAGTAATTAAGGAGTGCAATCAAATGAAATAATAATAATAATAATTCGAGGGTGGTGGAGAATAGCTCCGACGATTTTTGGAGACCAGATATCGCATGAGAAAAGTTTATTTTCGATCGCGTGGGGAAAAGTCATTTTCCCACAGCTGCATGGAAAGATTCGTTATCTTTTCGATGAGCTGAAGGAAAGGAGAAAGTTTCCGCCAAGGATGACTCAATGTTGGTCAACACAGGATCATCCTCGGTCAATCCCTCAACTGATCCCTCATCGCCTGGCGTCAGGACATCCGAAAGGAAAATTCACCGTCGTTTGCAGGCGGATTAAAACCAGGATTTGCATATCGAGTGGGAAAAAACCATGACTTTCCGCAATTGTTGCACAATATGCTGTCTCCTTCATGATAAAATTCCTCACAGGACCTCTTCCAACATTCGCTCATCAACCCCCGAGATAACTTCGAAATTAATCAAACTGCATTCTGTGAAAATTTAATCTGGTACTTTCAGCGGTTCCCACGAAAATCAGCGACGTTTGGTGGAGGGATGTGAGCACACGTGAGGGTATTATAGGGGATGGTTAATTCGAAATGAACAATAACATGCAAAATATCACCCCGATATTGCCGGCCGGCGGACCGAGACTGAAGCAACGGTGAGTTGCCTTTCCAACTTTTACGTTAGCTGAATGTCTGACGCCGACTACGGGGGTCGGCTTGGCGCCGTGTAATATCGACCCATTACGCACCCCCGACCCTCACCATCCCCGCCAGCCACCCTTGAATACCGTCAGCTATCAACAAATGTTTAAATGAAAATAGAGAGAAAGGGAAAATGTCGCGAGTGATGAGCAACAAAAGATTCTCAATGTCATGAATTCATCTCGCCTTTGAATAATGCAGAGTGTCTAGTCTCTGGTGATGACTTCGACCAACTATCGATTTTCAGCTTAGCGTGGGAATGAAATCGAATAGAAGAGACGTGATGAGATGAACAGAATGCTGTACAACATAGCACGACTGGTCATGAATTCTAAAGTCAATTGTTGGGTTTTCTAGATGTGGCAGGTGCTCAGGTGATACCTTTTGTTTATTTGTTTATTCAAAATCCTTGAGTTGGAATTTTGTATTATCGTGGGATGGAAATGCAATGAATGGATTGACGCATGTGTGAGATGAAATGAGGTGTTGGGGATTTAGAGAGTCGAAGGGGGTGACATTGGAAGAGATAAAAAAGGAAAAATGACAGCGAAATTTTACCAGGTCATTTGCATTTAAAAAAGGTCAAGGTCTGGAGGATATTGTAGACCTTTACGACCTTTTTTCTGGCTCGTGACATCGATAGTTGTTCTCAGTCAAGATCGAACAATAGAAAAATCGAATTCAGGATCAAACAAAATACTTTTTCTTTGATCTCCTCTTTAGTTTTTTGTTGTCTTTTCAATCACGACTGATAACAAAACAACCGAAAAGTTTCAAACACGAAAAAGGGGTAATGGAATTGAGGGGGTGACGTGGTCTCGTCTAAAAGCGATTTAATTTCGATTTGGGTCCATTACGTTGGACACAGGAGATAGGAGAAGCGAGTGCAGCGAATTTGTATGTGTCAATAACACACTGGTATGCGTTCCAGTGACAGCCACTGATTCGCATCGATTGAGAGATGGTAGAGGGTACAGTGAATTGACATTTTCTTCGTCTACTCTCGGTGACTGGTAATGTACGATTTGCTGCTGGTGACTGATATTCATGGTACAGTGAGTGCTGTTGGACGAGACGCGGTGAGGTTATTAGTTAAGGTTTGTTACTGTATGGTCATCGGGAGGTCAGACTGTGTCAACCCCATGATGTCGACACTGTTACAAGACTCTAGATAGCCGTGAGTAGTCTGCCCACGAGTGGATGCTGCTCCATGGGGGAACATATCAGTGGATGTCCTCGTATTTGTTTAACATTTTTTCTTGGGATCACACCTTTCGGAGTGATTGCAATGTGAATTACGATGACAGTTTAGGGTTACGATGTCACTTTGTATAGCAGCTGTCATTGAATTTTTATCAGACTGATAATTGTCAAGTGCGGAATTATTTAAATATTCAATGAAACTTCAAGGGAATAAAAATTTCAAAATTTTATCGAAAATTCTATTTAGAAATTTCCAGAGTACACGGTCTCTGGTGCAATATGTGAACACCTGTTTTGTCATTGTTTTCACATCACTCTCCAAAGCCTAACCCGATTAACCCTTGAACCGAGAGAGCCTCACTGAAGACCCGTAAACAGCCTCAATTCTATATTAGGATATATCTTCAGTAGAGGCCAGTTTTTTGTTGAAGAAAACCTCTTCGAAAGCATTCCAAAGCTTCTAAAATAATTATTTGAGGCATCAAAAAACCCGTTCGATACTCATGGGAAAAGGGTTTTTGGGAGCAGAGGGATAAAGTGATATTAGAATCGCGGTTTATGGAGCCACATAAAAAAATAGCGTTTTCACTCCACAAATTGCGCTTTAGACGACAATGAGTTGATGTAACACTAAAAAATTCATATTAACCCGGGGATTTCCTCGCCCCCATTTCCTCTAGATCGGGGCATTCAAAATTTGTCATACACTCCCTTCCCCGTGGGCGGACAGGAAACGCTACCAAATATCGTCTCCACACATTTGGTATTTTTTTTTGCCACTTTTTTTATTTTCCTCCGAAGTCGTTCTGGACGTTTTATGTGACTCTTTGTGTCGGTGGAACACATGGTGTCACAGGACGCACACGTGTTCCTGGGAATCTCTTTGTTTGGTCCAGGAATTTCAATGGAGCTGTGAAATATACAGGTGGTCTAATATTAATCCGAGAAAAAGACCACTATCACTTGGCACCAGAGTTTTCTGGGTCGACAGGAAGATTATTTCGGGTTGCATAGGCTAACTAACACTTGGTGATGTTTAATCTTGTCTTCTTTCTCGCTTTCTGACGAGGTCGAGGGAATCTGAAGTTTCGGAGTAGATTCTAGACGATCAGAGAAGTCACAGGGAAATTCTAACGCTCCGAACAAAAAAAAATGAAGTGCAAACGGCCAAATGTCCATTTGTGTTATTCGAAATACCAAAGAAAATTCCAACTTCACATAAAATTATAATCCGAGATAATTCAATGTATGTCAAACAATATAATAAATTCATTAGCCTGATGAAAGCTACAATTTTCCTCTCGGTTTCCACAAAATTAACAAACACTCCAGGGAAAAATGCTAAAACGTGACTAATTGTTAATTGAGCTCCCACGTATAACGAGTTACACGCATGAGTATCCTCACCAACGACAATTCACCAGTTAAAGTTAATTTTTACTTCTCTATTCTCTTTTTCCATTGAGCCACTGGGTAAAATGACAAAAAAAAACGTATTTTCTCTTTCCATTATCCTCGGCAATTTCCTCACTCAATTAATTTCATAAATAGTGAAAACTGTTTGATGAAATCGCTCGTTCCTGCTGATTAAAAATGCAAAATGCATAGACGAATGTTAATGGAGGACGGATAAACCATGTTACAACCTTTCAACCGTTTCAGGATAATTATCCCCCAATAAATGCACTGGCAGGAGCAACCTATCCACCTATTCAGTCCATTCAAACTCCCTGTGAGCGGTTGTCTGCAGAGAATAGAGGATGGTAAAACCCATGTGAGAGTTCTATTGAATCGAAAACCACATTCACTCGATCATTTAATTCGCTTTGACCTCCGCAAATTCAGTATTACGACTAAATAACCAGAGGAGTATTCACTCTCGTGGCTTAACTTATTTTATTTTCCATTATGACCCAGGAACGTTATCGCCACAAACAGGGATGGAAAAATTCGATAAAAATCACTAAAAAAGAGAAAATTATCTTCCAGAAAATAATCCACGAAGTGAAATGCAATAAAAAAATGTGGTTTCCTTCATTTGCTCTTCTACGTTTTTTCCTCAATAGTCTTTACTAAGATTCGTTTCACTGTGACACCAGCCATGAATACTTGATCAACCAATGAACAACCGAGTTCTCCTTCACTCCAAAAGAATCTGGACAGTTTGAATCAGCAATCAATTATCAGCAAAAAAAAACAAAAAAAACAAGTGAATAAACTCCAAGTGACTGCTTAATAATTCATGAATATTCAGTTATCTCGCCACTACCTCCACGCAAAACTTTACAGTACATAACAGACGGAAAGACTTTATGCCCATTCCACCCACACTCAAACACACTCAACTTTAATCCATAACCCAGTGGACCGCACTGTAACTAAGGAGAGTTACGATCGTACGTGGTCACGCATCCCGTTACGTAATTATACTCAACGCACGACTCCCTATGGCGTGAAGTCTCCGAACCTGATAGGTTTTACCATGATTATAATACTTTACTTAATATACATGAAGTGTTAAGTAAGCACTCATCCAGGGTTTATGCTGTTCGAATAATTTTCCTCCGTTTAACGCTATCCTCGACTTGTCTTGATCATTCCCCCGCGAGAAGACCCTGAAGAGCTTGAAGATGGCAAGTTTTTGCGTATTTTTTAAATAAATAAATTCACCAGGGGGATGACAAAATACTAGAATCAATTCAGAACCCGTTGAATACTTTTGCATGCCATAAAATCCACGAAGTCGATGAAAAAACTGATTCTTCCGCATTATCGTCCTTGAACTCATCAATAAACTGGCCAACAATACGAGAAAAAAATTCAATTATCTCGCAATTACGTGGCCTACCATCAGCGACAATTACATCTCATTCGCTCATATTAATCCACTCCCCCCTGAAACACCAGAAAATTTCAACTCCGAGCCAACTGCGGTGCAGCAATGAAGGTATTAATGAAATGTCAAGCCAGGTGACCTATACCACCGGCATTCGAGGACAAAAGACCCGAAGGTTGACTCACTCAATGTGTTCACCAGCAATTAAGATTCGTCCCGAGTACTCCAGTCTCGCTCTCTCCACATCGCAAAAATATTCCCCAACGATCACGAACCACCGAGAGTCTATTTATCTTTACAACGAACCTACCAACTACCTGGGGCTCACTTTATCTTTTAAAAGCCATAACTGTTCATAATACCTCTTAAACCTGATTACGGTAGAGTGTGCACTGTCGGTAATACCTCACCGTTTCACCTAGAGCAACTCCATAATTCTCACTCCCCTACACTTTTTATCCTCCGGATATTTATTTTTATTGGCATCTCTTTTTCTGCCCATAAACAATTATTTTAAAAAATTGAAAAGATTTCTTAATTATGGAGTTAAGCTGGGAGTGAACGATTTAAAGAGGGTTACACCTCATTACTATTTGTCAAATTATTTTTTATAATTCTATCAAATAGAAGGAGGAAATTTTCAATATTTTTATGAGATGTCCCTCATTGGAATGGAAATTTTTCGTTATCGGAAAAAGCATTTATGTACATTGATAAGGCCATTTCGACATTTACAAATCCTGCATTTCCATGGATTTACGCCTTTTATGATCACATTTACCTTCGAAGTGTGATAAAATAACTGGTGATTACTGTGCATAATGAATCTCAGTACTTGTCGCCTGTTATCAGTTATTATTAGCTCAAAAAATGGACGGAAATGCGCTGGAGTTGCCTCCAGCGTAATAATGATGTACATTACCTTCAAATTATGAGCGATTTGACGAATGTAATAAAGATCCAAATCTTGCAGAATTTCAATTTTTCCTGGTGACGTCGATTTGCCGGGAATCAACGGCGGTGCATCGCCACTACTTAACCGATTTCTCACTGTTACATTTGATTTCTTGGAGTCACGGAGGCTTAGCGCCGACAGCGGTGGAAAACACGAATCCATTCTCAAATTTCTAATGAAATTCTTCACACTTGTTCAATTCATAAAGAGAAAAAAATTGCAAATAGACAATATTCGCGGATTATCTCTCTGCGACACGTGTCGAGGAAGGATTTCACAAGCAGATAAAATCTACTCAGAGTTTTGCCAATTTTCAACTGTCACCGGTTAAATAAAATTACGATTACAATTGTGTTTGCAGAATTTTTGTTGCTGATCACTCGCCAACGCAAATGATTAATTCCACTTTCACGTGAATTATAAAATCCTTTCAATCTAGTTCTAGAGTATCTCCACTATTTTTTCCCACAAGTAGACGAAGTGTAAACACTCTTGACGTTTCAATTAATTTTTCCACTCAATCAATAATCCCGAAAGTAAATTATTATTGTACAATTCTGGTTGTTTATCTCCGATCGATGTTACTGCTGAGGAGGTAGAGAAGGCATAAACAAAGTGTCCTTGTCGTCTTTTGTTTCACATGTCAATTGTTCTCTCCAAACGGCCTCAATTCATCGGGCCGACAACACCGAGAAAGCGATTCTCCACAAATCAATCTTCGGGTCAATTTATCAGCCAATAAAAAAAATCCCTCAATTGACGATAAAAATATTTGAAAGTCCTTTTGCCGTTTGCACTAATAAGAATTGCAGTGAAAAATTAATTGAAAAATCACAGACACAATTAAACTTTTTCTTCAACTGAACTGTTATCGACCAACTTATCGAACTGGTGAATTCGATCTCGCACGCGGAGACCCTCGCAGTCTCTTTCGGCCGACAAGGTGAATTAGAGATGACGTCAGCAAACCAGAAGCCGTTCCCAGAGGAGAACAGGTATAAACTCACGTGCAAATAATCTAGCGTCGGTGGTATCCTTTTCTCTCTCACAGCAGTACTTCCTTAACACCAAAACAATCCGGAAATCGATGACTCACCAGCCGTCAAAGAACGATTATTTAATTAATTACAATCAATAATCGTGCGAAATTGACAACAAACGTTGCAATCCAACGAGTGAATATCAAAAATTTTCCTTCATTTTCGAGCGATTCGTTAATTAATCGATTCATTGATTTATTCCTCAAAATCAATCGATCCTCCTCGCGTCATTTTGTCGCACTGTTTGTTTATCACGTCCACGTGGGTAAGTTCAATGACATAAACAAACAGAGTCCTCGGAGTAACAACTCTTCTCCCAAACTTCAGGCTTGAGACTGTTGAAATGATTATCGCAGGCAACCAAGTCCTCAATTCCCTTTCCCCCAGCTCCGTCCTCCGAATATATTTATAGAAAACGACGGAGAGGAGTTTTTCATCCGCTGGAGAATACAAATGCTCAGCTCTCGACAAATCGCTAAACTCCAAATAAATAAAAATGTCTCAGCAATTGCGAATGACTCATCCTCGCTGGTTTCAAAACTTTAAACTGCGTTTCCTGCTTCACAGACACTGGTGAGAAATATGCACTCCAGGGCTTTGGTGGTTTCGTTGTTGAGGCTCTTCAGAGTGAAGTGGAGTTACCTGTGAAGGTTGAATTGTCCCGGTTGCTGCGGGTGCCCAGATTTCCGGAAATGAAAAACACATGCGCAATTTAATTGGCTAATTAAGATCATCGAAGGAGGCTTTTTTTTTTGATTTTGTGGAGCTGTTGGACGCTTCACTGGACGCGGTTCAACTGTGAATGACGAGCGATGACGGTATTGCCGGCTGGTGCCCCTCAAACTGCGGTTCAAGGGAGGCGGGGTTTTTTTCAGGGTCGGGAGAAAGAGAATAGAGTGGATATGGCTATGGGGGGACCCCGCGAACCGCAACCGAGAGCAACGGGGGACCCATGATCGCACGTGCTACAACACTGGGGAATAAAAGAGTTGAGTAAAGGAATACCCAGTCTGCAGAGGTGAAAATATTATTTGAATATTAAATTTACGCAGATTTTGTTGGAAGTTTCTACGATAATCTCCAATGAAAATTCAATTTAATAAATAACGAATGTGGAGCTATTGGAAATCATCGAATTGAAGGGAACTTTGTTCATCCAGAGGTGGAAATAGTAAATTGATTCTCACTACAGTGAACAATTGGTCTCTCAATCCACCAACTCCACACTCGCACATCTGAATTATTAGATTTTTCAATCTGCTTAATATCCGGCGAGAACCACTGACGAGTCAGTGTAATATTTGATATCCCATTCTATCCCCCTTTCCACCCCCTTTCGTTACTCCCCTTGCACGTGCACTTCCAGAAATCGCCTCTCCCCGGTTTTCATCTATTTCACGTCTGCATTTTCATCCGGTTTACTTGTGGATCAATACTTCTAATACACATTTCACTCCACTGCTTTAATTCCTCTTTTGCATTCGGAAATTAATAAACAAAATTATAGGTAAAAAATAGGAAACCCAAAACATTTTTTGATGCCTCAAAGAATCAATCGAATCCCAACAACTATAATAATTTTTTAAGCGATTAATTATCCCTGAAGTTCAATAGAATATCGATATTTCCACCGGCTTCTCTACCTTATCGACGCGTCGATAATATCGGAAAAATGCTAGAACAACCACCGTCTCATTCAAGTTCATGTGTAAGTGGAAAGTTCAGAAATGATGTTCCTCGTTAGGATCATCGTAGGCTATGGGAGACTTCGCCCATTAATTTTCAAAAATTAAAAATGATGTGTTCACAAATATTCTTCATTCCTTGACCTTTTAAAAATCCTCCTGATGAAGTCATTAATATCTTAAATGATTACGTCTTCACGCTGATATCGATAGAATTATCCGCTTAGTGATACCTCCATCATTTATCATCTGCCAAAAATAACTTACTGCATCCGTTCACAGCACTGATATTCATTTCTAAAATTACGTCTCTCAACTATTTGCAAAATGCATACGTCCCACCTCCCCTTCTCCTATTTCCCCAACAATACAACAAAGGGGAAGTTGGGAACGAGTTTCACGATCGTGAGAAAATCAGCCACGCGAATGTATGAGCCCGGCAATTTGTATCGAACGCGAACAGTTGCTTTTGTCGAAACACAAAGGTCATAAAAGATTACGACTCAAGCCTCAATAATGAGGCGTAAAGTATACATTGATAGTAGACCCCATAGCCTCAATACGATAAAACGAGGGTAACAATGGTACATTGGAAATTCACGATTGGATGTTGTAGCTCCAATAACTTCTTCGTACGTCAAAATAATCTTATCATTTTCTCTCCTTTTTTTCCAATTCGACGACAATAATTTTATCCGCTGGGCATTCAATTTATCATAATTATGTCAGCGCTATCAGTGCAGTTGTGACTGCCTCAACAACGTAATCTCGCTCTCAATTAAATCAAGAGGTCGGAGAGTTATGTTTTGCCAGTTGGTCAGGGCCTTAATTGGACTCTTCGAAGGGAGCCCAAGTTTCAAGTTGGAAAACGTGCGGGTTACGACTTTCAGTGCAGACAGGATGCTATCCTCGACACAGGATGCACTTGGGGTGGAATTGTCACGACTGGCCTTGAAATACGCCCCACCTCGTTCACCGGATATATTCCTGAGGGAGACTTCCGTAAGAGGTTTTGAAAATTTTATGACACTTTTTTTTTTGTTTCTCTGGGGTGCCAGGGGTGAGATCTGCCATCTGGGACTTCCTCGTTCGCTTATTTATCATGAATATTAAAATAGAGATTGAGGGACAGAGGAGTCGTCTCGAAATCATGATATGGACGTGTCCTTTGAATGATTTGTTGGGCGATTTGAGAGCTTTGAAATGAGTCTCATTAAGATAAATGATAAGAGAAATTTTGGGAGGAGAAAATGTTTTTGTTTTAGGGGAGTGCCAGTCGTTCTGGTGATACCTGACATGGACTAGAAAATCGGTGGATCGGGTACTCGAAGGTCAAGTGAAATTCCGGTAAAATAATTGATCATTCTCTCTGGAGAATTAAACGATCAATAATTTTTCATTAAAAAAAACGTTTGATTCATAGGAAATCACAAAGAATTAATGGTTCCCTGAAAATTCCAAAATTTCCTTGAATTCCTTTCACTCAAATCGGATTCAATGGTGGGACCATTAACCCGTCTGCCATATTTTGCATAAAGTTGTAAAAAATTTGAAAAAACATAATAATGTTTAGTCGAGTTCGAGTAGATTCGAATGAGGAAAGTTCTGCGCTTTGATCATCGTTCCGTCGGGACCTAATTTTACCCCAAGGATAGAAAAACATGGAGACGTTTACGAGGTATCGCCCACGCGATTCATCGATTGGTCAGGATAAACATGAAGAAGGTGAAGAATAACATTGGAGTCCGGTTTACGAGGCTTTGAAGAGCGAATCAAGCGGAGAAAATTTGGCTCCGGTCGTGCTCTTATCAAACTTCAGCGGTTGGTACGCAATCAATACGGAAGTAGACATCCGGTCAGGGTTCGCTAGAAGTTCCTGATTGTTTTCCTAAAAGGTAACGGTCGAGGAGATTTCGAGAATTTTCACTGAGTTGACATGTTGAATTAGTACTGATCAGTGATTACACAGACGAAAAACTTTCATTAATATTTACTTATCAATTCCAGTAGGGCCTGTTGGTCTGATAACTTTTCATCTTGTTTATATTAGTTTAACGATACCCTTGAGATTGATTGTGTAATTCATTTTGCCTATCCATACCATTAAGTCAACATAGAATAATTTGCTTGCAACAAAGCTGGATGAACCCTGTTTTTCGTGAGATTAAATACTGGAATTTGTCAAATTTGATAGTGCGAAATCTATCGAGGTTTTAGGGACCTCCAACTCAGTCCTTTTGATAAATATCCAGAGATATCAATTGTTGTACAAAGGGAATTAAATAATTATTATTACATCAGAAGTAACGTATCTTCGCTTAACGCAAATGCAGAAATGAATCCCAACGCTGTCTCAGTAAATAGAAAGGGTCCAAAAATTCTCAAGATACTTTGACATCATACTCTCCCTTCACATACCCTTAACAGTCGACTACGCAGCACAAGCAAATTTTCCACGAGACTTTCCCCCGAATTTCCAAGAATCCACTGTAATAAGAATTTCCATTCACTCAGAATTTTTTTTATGAAATAAAAATCGCCCTTTGAAATTCTTTTCTTCCCTCGAGAATATCAAACTAAAAATAATAAACGAAACAGTCGATTGATTTCCAATTTTCGGAGTTTGAATTTTCATGAAAAACTCATAAAAAATGTTGCCTCTGCTTTTTAGCTTGTCAACTGAATTGTAATTCGAACAGGACTTCTCTTCGCACATAAAATTATGTCTGGGAAAATGAAAACGTGAGTGATAAATTCAAAACGAATTTTTCTCTGGGAACGATGCGCACGTCAAGTCTCCTTTTGATCTCAGACTATTACACGTTGCAATTTTCAAGTATTATGCAGTTGAGGACAGACATCAAGAGAGAATTGAAAGGATTTTTCCTCTTCCTGAACACAGACCGAACGCGGAAAAATATTTCAACGATGTGTGTAGAAAGTAGCGTCACAACTGTAAGTGATGACGTACTATCTATTTTCTGTAAAAAAAAAAAGAAAGTGCAATGAAAAAAATGGTGTAAAGTCGTGAAATTGACGAGTGTCTCAAGTGGTGTCTGGCGCTTTCAGGAGAGCCCCGCGGTGCATAGCAAGTGTCAGTCATTGACTTGCACATAAAAATACTGTCAAGTGTCAAACATTGATGTTAGCATGTAAAAATGAAGGATTCAAGTCTTGGACACGAAATCATAAAAAATGCATTTGAAGATTTACGAGAATGGGATCGTTCAGGTGTTGTCGAGTGCTCTACTTTATCGGTAATAATCATTGTAGAAGACTTTGGTGAGTCAATGGACCACCGTGAATGGTGGCACAACCTGGTGGTGCAGAACGGCGGTAATAAATCGATAAGACAGATCTCTGTTGTGAGATGGAATTACGATTAACTTTCTTTTGTGAATCTCAGTCCGATGAACAACTTTGGAGGACTTTCTACTAATTTATGGGTTATTTTTATCTCATAAAACAATAATTGATACCTTAAAAACCCATAAAATTTTGACCGAGTTAAATAGCGCAGAATAATATGGGTTATTTTTACGGTTTTTAAAAATATATTTTTTTCGTAGGGCTCGTAAAATTATGCAGTTAAATTTCCAAAACTGTTAACTCTTGATGGCCTACAACAAAAAATATAAAATGCAGAATATTTTTACAACACCCAGAGCTTGAATTACACACGTGAAGCCCATTGACTGTTAAAAATTCTTATTTTTTTAATGCAAAATTCCCGCAAAAAAAAATTGAGGTTTTCCTCAATAAAACTTCCAAAGCTCCCACTCGAATTCCTCGTCGTGACATTCCGCCTTTTTCCGCCCCAACAATCGAAATTTTCCCACAAATTTTTTATTCGTAAATGTAAATAATATTGACACTGGCAAAGAATCATTTTTTCCTTTCGATTATACGCGATAAAGACAATTCATAGCTTCAACGTTCGAATGCAATGCAAAATTTCCAAGAGAAGTACTGGAAATTTTAATAAAAAATTCCTAACAGTGAATCTCCTCCCGAAACATAATTCTCGGTAATGGGATTGCATTACGCTGACTATACAGTAAACCACTAGATACAGCCCTCTCAGCGTCTATTATAGTTCAACCATCAATGTCCACGTAATTAAGGATGCAAATCAATTCTCGAATTAGCAGACCCGTTGGTTGACCGTTACTTGGCGGGAAGCAGATAAGGCAAAGCGGAAATCCAGTGTTTACGGATGTGATTCAAGTTATCAACAGCCGGAAGATCGAAGAAATGGTGATCTAACCAGTTGAATGGTTCACCACTGATCAAGTGAAGAAAATTTTCTCCTCGAATACTTGAGAATTCACTGGAGCCAATGAACCCTCCGTAACTTTCGATTCTAATCTTCCTTGTGTACAGGAAGGGGGTCGGGGGGGGAGAGGATGCAAAGGAGAGTTGGAGTTGCAAGACTAGAAATACCTTCGACACCCGGGGGGGTGATTAAAATGAGAGCTAACAAGAATGTCCCCTGGAATGATTGACATATTTGTTACAGCGTCGGAAGCGCAATGGATCTCCTCTCTTTGGCTAATTAAACTTTCTTGGTTTTACTTACGTCATTGGAAGGAATATTCCGTGTAATTACGGGCTAATGAGACCGGTGGAGTGCCGGGGGGAAATTCAAGATTATCCACATTGACGTTTTGTTATTCATAAACCTGATTTCGTGGGTTAATTTGAGAGTTGAAGTTAGAAGTGCTTTGGTTGGTTGGAAAATTCATTTCATTGATTGAAATTACTCGCTACAAATGTTTGGTGAGGACAAAGTTTCTCCGGTAATTGTCTTTTTGTGGACGAAAATGAGTTGGTGGAGGGACAATGAAGTTTTCTTCACGGAGAGAAATTTTATTTGAGAGAAAACATAGATTTTTACTCGGATTTCTAGAAAAATTTGACAAATTCCGGGGAATGTTGTCTCAATAAATTTATTAACTGGAATTCTTCACAATCAATCTTCACAAAAAAAATAATAATTGAATATCCAGAAGACCTACTTATCCAGGATTTTATTCGACTAGAACCTGTTCATTAATTTATCTAATAAACTGTCTCTCACTTTTTTACGTACAACTTTATTCAATCTATTCCCTGAAACTAAATTTAAAATTTAATTAAAGCCCCATCATCTGCAGTTAATTCCTAACAAACCGTACTGGAATCCCTTCATTTCACGTACCGTCATATCTTCCATCAAATTTCCCCGAAACGTTTATCTGAAATTCAAAATGAAATTTTCCACCACTGTATAATGGCTCCTCGCAGTCTTCGAAAACCAATATCTAAAGTGACTCGGAGAGACAATAGCGAGATGCCTCGGTACCTCGTAACACCCACATAATCCCTTTCCACGAGAAAACTTTGCTCATTGACCGGTTTCTGTATTACACTCCCATCTCGGGGGGTTCATTCCGCAAAACTCCCAATTACCGTTGTACCAGGGAAAAAATTGACAATCGAATGTACGAACAGTTCCCCAAGAAACAATAAAATTAACCAGTCTTACGAGCTCATAAAACAGCAAAGACTGGTCCAATACTTTCCGCATTGCAATTTCATTCTGCAGGAAGGTAAAAAAAAATTTCGAATTTCTCGGAAAAAATTCAGAAAAAATTACCGTCCCGTCTGGCAAAGTGGATTTAATTGTTTACACACCAGAAAATTCTCAAATTCTAGTACCGTAAAGAGAGAGATTTTTAATAAAAATTCAACAAAACTCCGTTGTAGACCTTCGCCGACCTGCAGAAATAAATATGTATAATATGTATAATATATATAATAAATTTATAGGTGACTCCAACCCACATGTAGTGCATTCAAGTGAATAAAAAAAAAATCAACTGAAATTATTCAGCAACATTAACGGAATTCGTCCATTCGTTTGTAAAAATTATTTAAATCCACTTTACGATGCGGTTATAGTAATTTTTCTTGTACTGTTCCCTCTGCTCTGGTCGTTTAACAACATGAGAAATGTTACACCGGCTCAACTTTATAGATAATATAATTTTCCGATAATTACTGAGACCCTCAGTGATGCGTTATAACGCAATTGCAATAAAAGCACAAAGATGGTGGGCATCTTCAGTGAATCGTAACGCTCTTCCGTTGCTCCCCCAGTATTCCGGTATTTCTGGGTTACAATCACATTTACCTAGTGGTGTTTAGATGGTATACGGTCATCAACTACATGTACATGTGGAGCCCAAAGTGAGGCTAGTGTCGACAGAAGTAGGTTTGCGGGTTTACGCTTTGACGCGGGCCGTTATCCTTATCGTAACCCAGGCCAAACTGCTACTGGGCCCTGATATCATTACCAACACAACTACACATTTGAATTGTTGTCTGTGGTTTTCAAATTGCCACTCAGTGAAGCTCTCCAAATGACATTAGACCATAGTTTGCATACATTCAGTGCATAATTGACAGTTATACTTCGAACTTGATACGAGAAAACAACAGAATAAATTAACTAAATTCTCAAGAATAAAAAAAGGTTTAAAAACATTTTTTGGAAAATTCTCCTCCATCTGCAACGCAACTTTCCAACTGACGCAATTCCCTCATCTACCTATCATCAATGAAAAATCGAGAGTTGATACTTTTATGATTCATCGAGAGATAGAACGAGAGAGAGAATTATTTCAGCTGGACTACTTGAATCTCCAGACACGATCGTATCGGCCTTCTTCTTGTTCCTCTGTTGAGTGTAAGATCTATCGAGGTATACGATATGACTGCAGATTTCCAACAGCACCTGGGGAAATGCAAGGCTTGAGGCGGAGAATTGGCACTCGGTGGGCAAATGGCGAATCGGACATTGGCATGCAAACGAGAGAAAATTCACTGATTTATTTTTTTTATTTTTCACTTGACTACTTGTGACCCGACTTTTTTCGTGGACTAGAACTGATTTTCGAGTTAAAATGTAAGGCGTATGCTACTGGTGTATTCAGTGGGCTCAATAAAATTATGGGATTTCTTTTCGGGAGAGACTATTACTGGAGAGAAACCGAGGACTAAGCACGTGCTGGGGCAGTGATCTGGATCTGTACGAATGAATTCTGGAGATTGGGGAAACCCAGGCTTGTTCACCTATTTAGAATATAATTATTTATACTATAAAATGTTCGAAAAAATCGAATTTCATGGGCAATTGATGATTAATTTATAAGGGAATCAGTGGTTGCATGATACCCTCGGGTTCTCCCTCAGGAGGAAAGGAAGATGGGCTGAAGAGTTAGAGAAGATCCTCATCGTTGTCCTGTGCAACGATTGCATATCAATTAACTTTTGTGACGTGTCCACGTAAAAATTGCACAACATGGAATCCTCAACGTTGTGACAAAGAAGAAGAAAAAGCAGATATTCTTCAATATTCCAAGAACATCATGTAGGTAGTTTTTGCATGGGAGACAAATCCAAGAATATCCATTTGTGTCATCATCTCCCCACAAATTCAATTCCTCCTCATCCTCATTTTTCCCACGAAAATAGTATAATTACAGGGTGGGCGAGCAATTATAGCCGACGTGCTGACTCAATGAAGCGTCGAGTCCATTAACACAAAATCGATTGAGAATTCAATCGACTACACAGGACGGCTACAGACACAGGTGCAACCGAGATTACCAACAAGCACTGGCTGATCTAATGGAATTCCGTGAATAATGGAAGAAAATTTATACGTATAAAACAAGATATAAAGAGGGGAAAGTGGCCAGGTAAGAGATTTGCCAGCGACTCTGGAATTTATTCACCACAATTCTATAATTCATAATGAGCAACTCCCCTATCTCCAACTGGCCACAACAGAAATTGTCTGTAGAGGAATAAATGACGTAACAATCTCATCGTTTACTAATTTTACTAATTCTACTAATTACTAATTTTCCACCGCCAATGACGTGATAGTTTCCATAATTTTTACTGCACATTTATCTCGACGTGTGGATCAATTTGCCCGAGATCATCCCTAATTGAACCAATACTCAACAAACAGAGGAATTGTTCATGGTTAAATAGTATCATATCCCCGATCAATATTGAAAGCAACCAATCACCAAAGGAAATTGCCGCCATCCTTATACAACACCCAAGGTCTTGTGATCGAAGTCGAACCCAATGGATTTTCACTCTCAACGAGAAACCGGTCGTCGATGCTTTCTTCTCCATTGCCTCCAGGTATATGTAAACTTCACTTTGGATGTTCCCTCCGTCTTCCAGTAATTTTAAAAAATACTCAGCACCAAACCAGACACGTCGGAGACAACGATGAAGCTCAGAGGTGTGCATAACTACTCCCCTACCATCGCGGATATCAACATTTTTTTTTCTCACCTTTAATTTCAACTTTATAACACGCACGTTATTACGCCACTGCTTGTAATGCTGCGTCGAAACATTCCGGTGGTCACGGAAGTCTCTTTGACCACAGGTGCCGACGCATAACGAGTTTCCGCGGGCAATATACACAAAATTGTATATTATGGGGAACAATGCGGCGAGGTGAGTATTCCAGATGAACGCTTCTATCAAATTATTTCTCGTTCTGCTGCACAGTTCCGCCTTTATGTCACTATTTTTTTTCATATTTTTCCTCCAACTAATTTCGGAGATATGATTTTTAATTTTTCCCTAATTCAATTTTGATTCGCAACGTAGACAAAAAAAATTTTCCCCAACATTTTTCATAGATACAAATTCCTCTGTTTGTCTGAAAATTAAATTACAGAATAATATCTGTAGATTTCCTCCCCCATGAGTACGGTATAAAATAATTAGTTTGATGATTCTTAGAGCATTAAAAATTAGAGGACCATCAGTGGACTGAGGTAAAATCTATTGATTCTTTGAAGGAGACCACTAATGAAATGAAAACCACTTTATTGTGGAATTTTGAATGATCAAAAGTGAGGACCCAATCGAGTTAACTATGGCGCACCGTTGATAATTGCCTCTCCCCCCCCCCCTCTTGTACGATCGATGATGCTCTAATTACAGACGAGTGGCGAGATCAAACGTACGAGTTGTGCCCTGGAACACAAACGCATTTACGATCTCTCGGTACGGGCCGTATAATTACAATGGGTGAGTGGTGCTTCAAGATTGAAATCGATTCTGTTATATTACACTAGGATGTATGAGTGTCTGTCGTCTCTGGATGTTGGAGAATCAGCAATTATCATGAAATATGGTATTGAAGAATTTAACGCTGATATTGGAGGTGGGAAGGGTGAGTGTAATATTGCAATGAGAGTTTATAGGCCAAGTCAGCACGGGTGAAATTAATATTTTGTGTAAAGCTTCATTGTAGGACGAGGAGGAAGAATACAGGGGAAATATTTCAAATATTCAATAATTACACGCGATGGATGGAAAATACGCGCTAATGCCAATGAATTACATGAAGTGGAGGGAACTATTAGTTTAAATTTTCGGTAATAGAATATTTCGTTATTTTGATATGTTTACGAGTCGCAAACAAAGTTGACAGTCTCAGTTGTATAAAATCCTGACCAGAATTATTGCCCTCCAACATTTCGGTGCTAGGTATTTGGAAAGGTAAAAAGCTACAACTCACTGCTCCAGTTGAGCATATCAACGACAATGAATGCCTTCAAAGTGGAGGTATTTCAAGGCTACTCAGTTACATCACAATCGAAACATTCCCCAAACCCAAATCAATAACCAAAGTTCGAATGGCATATGGTGACGCAAAGCCCAATGTCACGACGCCTGACCAGGAACATCGCAATTCGTCTTCTCAACTTTGTCCACTGACCAACTCTTGCCCAGACCTTCAAGAACATTCAGAAGAAAACAAGAAGTCTCTGATGATTTCAAAAATCGAAAACATCGCGATATTTTTTCAAAATCGCATCCATTTTCAAAAATCCTTGCATTCAACGGTCTCACAGATAGTGTTGAAATAACATGAGGTGAAATTCATGAATAATTTGCTTTGAATTGACAAAGGAGTGGAGAAGTCTAGACGCAGTTAACCCTGTTAGTGAGTCATATTGATTGAGCTCAGAGATATTAACGCTAACGCATATGAAATAAATCAGCTTCGATATGATTCCTCAGTGGAAGATATCATAATTTAAATATTCAAGCATTTCCTCTGACTCGAATGATAATCTCCCGCAGCCCATCTATTCACTATTTAATCTGCCTTCTACGCATGTTCATAGCACTCGGCACACTTCCGAATATACCTGTTTGTTTGGTATGTACATTGGTATAGTTGACATTTCATTTCGTAATCAACCGCATAATGCCACACCGTATTTACCCCTGGGGTTTATGCCGAAGGATCAGCGGTGTCGCACTAGAGGTTTCTTCATCGTCAATTATCGGAGAAGGGAAACTCGCATCTTCTTCACCCGCGAAACATTATATAGTGACGATGGTATATGCACTATCGCTTCTTGAACTACCAAACAACCATCTCCATGAGGTAATATCTGATAGTCCCAACACGTGTTCACAACGAACGAAGAGAAAAAGACGGAGAAAAATTCTAGGGCTCGGCACCACAAACGAAACGTGAGCTGATAAATCTCTCACATTTTAATCCAAATCATAATTATAATTTCAGATGAGCTAGGGTAGAATGGGATATTTTCATGTGTTGATTCATTGAATCTCAGTCCCAGTGCAGCACTAGAATTTTTCCCGGAATGTTCCTTCAAAAATTCACCGATTTTTCACTCCGTGCGCTGTAATCATTACAAAAAATTATTTCAATCGTGTGGAATGAGTAAAATACTTATCATTACTACACTCTGATGTCGACATTAACAGTCTCTCTCAACTCTTGTTCTAGAATATTTTATTGGCCGTTGAGACACTTCTACTTCCCCTGACTTTCCTCTCAAGGATTCCGTTAACTTTTACCACACCAACAAAAGCCCTCGTAAATTAGTCGAAATACTTCATATTTAGAAAGAACAGGTGACTAGAAATTATAGTATTGAGCAATAAAATACAACATTGTACATTTCCCCACATATTCCAGGTGCAGCTCGTGATTGGGAGTGGCTTAATCATGAAAATAGAATGTTAAAGCCTCCGTAATGCCACTTAATTCAATGAACAATGGCCGAAAAAAAAAACCAGCCAAGTGATATATCTGACATCCATTCAGTATCAAATAAAGTCATACATATATTCAGTTCATTCAACTGTTAAAAAAGATACTCACCCTGTATCCGTTGAGCTTGTTGTTTCTACCGAGTACAGCCAAGTTGGCGTCGTTGGAATTCTCAATCCCCTCACTATTTTCCATTCCGTCTACTTCGTCTTTGACTCGAACAATTTTTGGCGAATGTCCAGTTTTATACTGATCCTTTTGACAGTAGTTCCTTGGACATTCTCTAGCTGTTCTCTTATATCCAGCATTTGATATACCATTGGTATTCCTTTCAATTCGTGAATTTTTTATCAAAACTTTTGATCCATCACGACCACTTCTCCGATGATTCTCGATAATACGTGTTCGATTGCCGGAACTCTGGAGCATTTTCTCCTGTAGATCATGAGCTATTTTCTTTATACGAGGCGAAGCAAGAACTCGTCCATTTGATAAAGAGGTGGCACGTAATGGTACTTTGACTGTTGTATGATTACTTATGTTTCGTTTATTCATCTTGAGGAGATCCTGCTTGATGACATCTATTCCTTTGAGATGATTTCTATCCGTATCGTTGATTTCACCTGATGCACATTTTTGAATCACGTTAACACGCACAGCACCAGGACGTCGTGAATTTCTACGGTGTAGAATCATGGGTGGTAGATCAATATCATCGGGATCATCATTCTCAGTTGTCTCCTCTTGCTCCGGCACCACGTACAGTCTTATCTTATGCATCTTTTGGCTGGGGAGGTGCTGATACTCGATTTATCGGTGTGAAGGGGAGGCGAAATGAGTTAGGAGGCACCATGTACACTCACTTGTGTTAATGATATTGGATAATCAGGTGATTATCTGGGATTTTAATGAAATATGTCAGAAGATATTATTGTAAAACGTTTCATCGACAGCAAAAAGTCTCTCGGTGATTTCTTCTGAGATCAATTGGTCTCGAAATTAATCAGCAATACACATTGAAAAATCTAAACGTAACTTCTGATTATGAAGTCGTTTTTTATGATTTTCGTAATGTATAACTATTCTCCTCTTGAAATATCATTACATAATTCTTCATTGAGACAAAACATTAGTTTTATTTCGTAAATTACGCGGAAGAAAATTGTGAAATCGGTTTGTTACGATCGTAATTGACTATTTGCTGAACGTAATTTCCGTTTACCAAAACGTACTTTACGATTAGATTTTTCTGTATATAACGAGTATTCGTATCAGATAAGACACCTTTCCTGTCTCAGTGATTATCTCCGAAGTGGTCCAAGGAGAAAACACAGCAGTACTTTTTGCTGTTGAGAATATTCCCTATGAACGAAGTCATTTCGTATTTTCTCTCAACATGATTCAATGATTAACCAGATGAATCAGTTTATTTCATCTAGATCTAGATCGCATACATCACGCACTCAACCAACTGCAGATACTCAATTATCGATGGAGAAAGATTCATTGGATCAGACTTTACCGTGTACTGTGTGTACATTGTACATTCAATTCACTTCATAACAAATTGGTTGCATCATTGAGACAAGCTCGATGTATGCAATTAATTTTGAATTAAATGCATTCCTCGCCGATATATGTGAAATAATCTGCTGGGGCAATTGGTGTTACACGTGAATGACCTTCGGGCTTTAATACATCGGGAGGAATATTAATATATACGTTAGATAGATGAGGGTAAATTGTGAATGGCAGTACGTTGGACTGAAAAATAATGTGAGATTTCGCCCGGGGGGAGATAACTTCGACGATACCATGAGGAGGGAAAAAGTAAATAAAGAAAAACTGAGCAAAAATGATTCACATTCTTGAATTACTTATTTGAAAAAATCTCACCAAAATTCTTTCCATCAATGTTGATTTTCATTCTCAATTACTCGATTTGCTTAGAAATTTTTTCCAACATTTTTCTTCGTCCAGATGGCGCAGAATATTCATGCCCGAATAAGTAGTAATATAAAGACATAAACAAACGACTTTTTGAGATTACAGAGATGCGTATGTTATGACACAATAAACATCGTGTGACTCTACTCTCCGTTCCTCTAGTAAATAAAAAAAAAAAGTATAGACAATGATCGTGGGTGTGGAGAATTGTGCAACTTTTTTTATACATTTCTCTCTCAGCTTTTTGCGCTATTTTTTTTCCACTCTTTGCACTGAGCTCGCGCAACGTATCGTACTTCACATGAGTGCGTAATGGATCCACTTTTTCTCGTATCACGAGCATGAACTGCTGGAATAACTTTTATGTATTTTCTCGGATTTTTTTAAAAAGTGTTTTTAACTCTCCTTCTCGGTGATACTTTATATCAGAGCTAGTGAAAAATGCGCCTGTGAAAATTAATCTGGGAGAGCTTATCGCGAGAGGTGACTGTCACAGTAAAATCTTCGGGGAGAAGGGAAGGGTTGTTTTTGGGAAAATATTTTTAGCTGCGACCACAGCTTTCGGTCAGTTTTATTAACTGGAAAGTTTCTGATAGTTCAAAAATTTAATTTGGTTTTCCCCACGATTTTTATGGTATTTGAAAGGTAGAAATTTTACGGAATCTAAAAAAAAATATCTCCGATGAGTCCCCTCATGGCCAATAACCTCTCTCCTACTTCCACCATTATTTTCACCTCTTCTCAGTAATACTTTATAGTAGTTTAAGAAAGAAATTTTGCGTTCGTGAGAATTATTCGTGAAAAGCTCATCTCAACAGCTGCATTTAAGATTCTTGACCCCCAGCGTGACTCCTAAATGCTCTGAAGTCGCCGGAGAAAAGGCCCTGTTAACCCAGTTCACCGTTGAATACCAATCGCGGATGGCTCAAGACTTTCTTTCACAATTTTAACGGATATGGGAATAGTTGAAAATTGACAATCGACCAGTTAGAACGAGGAAATGGTGGTGCAAAAGAAATTGAGAAGAAAAAAAAAAGGGGGTTTTGCTGGTAATTTTTTAATGAATTCCGGTCACGAGTTTTTTTTTAATGGCTCAAGGCGATAAGGTGATAGCGGATGGTAAATTCTTTTGGTACCTGTAATGACTGCCAATGAGGGGAGATAAACGAGATGAACCTGGTCCAGTGGTAATACCGTTACCAAAGTGTTCCAGTTGCCCAGAGCTGTCATTTCAACTGAACCAAGTGAATGAGTTACCTGAATTCATATCGTGATTGATCTCAACGTCAGGTATCGCATCCATCAAAATATTGGGGAAGGGAGGGGAGGATGACGTCAGCTATCGAAATACGGTAGTCCCGGCCAATGTATAAACATCGTGCATTTTGTTTTCAACGAAATTCATCGTGCACTTGAAATATCTGGCTAATCACTCATTAAACAAAAAAACTTCCTGAATCAAGTCGATTACACTCGATACAGAACAAAAAAAAATTCATTCTCCGCACCGTCTTTAAATTTCCCGCCTCGAATATGAACATAAGGAGTTGCACAAAAAAAGTGGATGATCACATTTTAGGGCTGGGTATAGTTGATTTTGTTATTAGAATTTCACCGGAGTTTATTTATATTTTATATTTTGATGTGTGAGATCCCGGATGCCGTTAAGGGAAAATGCAATTGCATATCAAACTGAAATAAATTGGCTCAAGAAAATATATTTCTGATATTGGAAATTTTGCTCTCAGTGCAATCATGCATCACTAATAATTCGGTCTAGATTCTTGAAAATCCATGACATGTCCCAGAAAATAAAAAGTTCTCTTTCTCTCTGTATAAGTAGGACTGAACCATGTCAAGAATTAACTCATTCATGCAGTGATCGATGACATTTACCTCAGTGAAACATATCAGGTCATCTTTTTCGCGCCCAGCATTGAACTGGTTTATCAAATAATGCGCACAGAATGTGAGCCGATTGATATCAATTATGATATTTCGAAAGTGAGAATATGACAGTATGCAGCCGTCGTACTGCATCGCGGAGCACGTGGTAGGCCTTGTTAGGGCTCACCATGCGTGACAAACATTCCTGGTACAGAAGGTTACCATTGGAACTGCATACTACATCAATTATACCGTGAATTTCATGTTGTTGGTCAATAAAACATGGGCAGTGGAAGATTTGTTTAGTCGTAGAATTCCTTTAGAAATTAATAATAATAAGCGATGGATAAATAATAGTCTGAACAAGGTATTCTTCGACAGAAGTGGCTCTTGATAACACTCCTATTTTTTACCATCACTGACTATCAAAGCAACTTAACAATAAGATTACGTTTTTCTGTTGAGCGCATTGAAAACAGTTTTCTCACAGCTTTCGAAATTTTACGCACTCGTTCGCGAAAACAGCCATGTCACCCTCACCAACGTTTTAACCGTTGAACTCGGAGGTATCACAGAAAAAAAAGATGTGCCACAGCTGCGTGCATAAATGTCGGTGTTTACGCATTAGCAACACAAATAATTTAATTTTTTTTTAAATACTGATCGATAAAATATGAGTATTCCAATTCAATATTCACAGGGATGATTTAATCGTAACACTAGCAAATCCGAACCGCCGACTAACTTTAATCCCCCATTCATCAAATGTATATAAACTAGACGAGCGTAGCCCTACGCATTTCCGTAATTGGATCTACGAAGCCCTGGTAGTTAATATTCCCGGTATTGCATTCATAGGAGAGTATTAAAGCTCGATCAGGATTTGTGTCATCCATTATATTCAAATTTGGATCATTCCAACGCGGATAAACAAAACAGCGAAAATGTGGAAACAAAATTATGGTCAAAGATGATAAGAAGGGCGTTGGGAGAAATTGAGTTAAACTTCTTCAGGGCACACCACCCATCATTACCAAAAATCGGAGTGAACAATGGTAACAATGACACTATAAACACTCGTGCGAACTTCCCAGCGAATGAAACAACACTGATAATGACGGTAAGCGATCCTACTCGTGGTACACTGGAGAGAAGGGCTCCTGCTCGAGAAAGAGAGGGACAGTAGTAAAGCACGTGGGGGGGCAACACCAAAATCGGTGAAAGAGAAAGATGAAGGAATCCCATACTACACAGACAACATTCGAAACGTTCGCTTGAAAAGCATTTGATGAATATGTGTCAGTCTCTTTTGAAGATTCTAATCTAACGATTTTCGACGAATTCGATGGGAACTGACTACATCTGAATGACAATTCAGTCAGTCAGTGGGTTTAGAATAGTCTCCAGATTCAGACCTAAAAATTAAAGCTGCGATTAACTCCTTAATTCTTCATTCAATACAACATGGAACCGTCGATGACTTGAACAACATTCATCCCCTCGTGGACTTACCCTATTTTCCGCATATTTTCTCATCGCGAAAATTCCCATGACACCACATTTCACCTGACCCCCCAATAATCCCCAATAAAATTTCCATTCATAATATTCAATCCACCGAGAGTGTCGCCACCGTTGGCCACCTGTGGCGATTCGAATTTCGAAATCCCAACGGTCAATCACCGGTTGTAAACAGGTGTCCCTCACCTTGCCAAGGGTCTCTCTACCCCACCGACCCCTAATAAATTACGACTTCACCCCAAATAGCCCACAGACGGCCCAATGAAGGTCCAATATCGTTGAGGACAATAGAATCACCCGTAAATTTTATTATTCATGCAACGATACGAGGCAACAGGTAGCCTCTTGCTACCGGCCTCTCTAATTACCGGGATTTTCTATGATAATACGACTCACCACTCGGGTTTTCCGGTTCCTCAATGTCTCTCGACGTCTCACACGGCTGTGGTAATCACTCAAACCCCTTAGATATTTATTTTCTTTCTCACTATTGCCATTGACAGTCACACAATCGACGCTAACATGTTTTCGACGCGGCGCCATTTTGACTCTACCCGGTCTCCTCCCTGCCCGTCAAACACTGCGCGCGCCGCTCACGTCGATAACGATGGTGAAGTAGGGAATGGGGATTATTAGCAGTTACCGATGGATGTGTGCGCATGACCACGAGCTACCGCGGTCCAGATGGCGTCCTAAGCAGTTTGTATCACCTCGGGACTGTCTTTTTCTCTTGCCGTATTCGGTTATATTATCGTGGAAGTCGTTGTCCGGCTGGAATTCTGTGAGAAAAGGGATTTGGTGTTGAATAAGTGACTTTGTAAGACTGTTTTGCGGTGAGAAATGGCCACGATAACGTCCCAGGAGGCACCTCATCTCCAGCAAATCGACCTGACCAAGTGCAATGTCGATCAACTGATGTTGCTGAAGCGACAACTTGACACGGAAATCGAGGTGTTTCAGGACTCCATTCGAAGGTTAAAGCTGGCCCAAAATAAGTTCCAACAGTCTGGACATTGTCTCGATAAAGTTAATGCTGAGATCAAAGGTAATTTTCGGGTTTGGGTGATTTATCCAGGGGAAATTGTGGAGTTTGAATGGAAGGGTTTTGAGGTTAGGTTGGAAACTTGATACACCATGGGGGAGCTTTCGGTGAATCTCTCGGGTGGCGAGGGGGGTGATTGGCAGGGGATGAAAGACCGGATTTTCCGGATCACGTCACTGATTTCGTGAATATTATTTTTGGTCTGGATTCACCATTGTAAAATTCGAATTTGTGAGTCACACGTTCTTTTTTGATAAAATGAAGTTGAAGAAACTTAAGTGATAAGGAACGGCTCCACGTACTCCAGACGATGTTACAATTTTGTTTAACACCGTATGATGAAATGCGATGAGTAAACTTATGTTTTTGGCGAATAAGAAAAGAGTTTTCGTTCTGTCTATTGACAGGTATAAAAAATTAAAGAACTGTCAATTGGCTTAAGTAAAAACTGCCTCCCCATCTCCATTCATTTGAGCTATTACCCATTTGTAAGCCCTCATTTTTTATTCGAAACATTGTCCATATTTTTTTACAAAGGAATATCTGCAAATCTGAATAATGTTTTCTCACCCGAGTTATCACAACTTTCATTTTCCTCTGGAGGAGTTCTTACCGAACTTGCGCCTTTTCCCTCAATTCAAAAGGTATCTATCCCGGGCGAAACTCAACTCAACTTGATTTCCTTAATCCCGTTTTGCAACTTCACATCTAATTCAATGTCTCTTTTAAAATTCTAGGAAAAGAAATTCTCGTTCCTCTCACAGAATCAATGTACGTGCCGGGAAGAGTATCAGACACCGAGAATGTCCTCGTAGACGTTGGAACTGGTTATTTCATTGAGAAACCTGTGGACGATGCGAAGGATTATTTCAAGCGTAGAGTAGCGTATGTCACCGAACAAATAGAAAAAATTCAAGTTCTGGCGACGGAGAAGCTGAATATCTGCACTGCCACTATGGAGGTCATAAGAATGAAGATTCAGGGACAGGAGCAGAAGGCAGGGGCATAAAATCATCACAAATGATTTAGAATTCAATTTTTCTATATCAATGGCCTCGATCATTCGTCCATAATGGATTAAAATTTATTTTGCCAAAACTCAGGATTCTTCATTACATTTTTTAGAGAAAATTGTTTTGCCACATTTGATTAAGCGAATTTATTAAAATCCAATCATGGTTTTATCTACTATATGCATTTTATAACGTTCAAATGTCGTTTATTAAATATACTACAGTATATTTGCAATTATTATCTTTATTAAAACCACCTGCACTAATTACGAAGTATCTATGTTTGCTGAAAATTTAATAATATCTGTGTTTATTCGTGAACGGAAACTGCATGAAACATAGAGAGCATTGTGTAAACTGAATGGAACATATTTTTTTTATAAGAAATTAATCCTTGCTCCTCAGTCCTTTTCTTCACATTGATCTCTGCAATATTGTTTTAGCTCTGATGAAGATTGAGAATGGTAATAGTGATATCAAAATCATAAAGAATTGAGTATTAACGAAGAATCGGTTGTTCTGTCCATTTTGCAGGTGGAATAAGGAAATTACGGATATGATCCCCCAATTTTAAGTGAACTTACCTGAAATATTAATATTCAAGGCTCGATGAGACTGACTTTGGGAGGGAAGGGCGTAGAAATAATGAGATTTTGATTTCAACGAAGAATCAATAATTTATTTGTTCATTCATAAACTGAAACAACTCCATAAAACAATAAGAGCATTCTATAAACTGGACAG
The DNA here is from genome assembly GCF_034640455.1 of Diachasmimorpha longicaudata. NCBI lineage: Eukaryota > Metazoa > Arthropoda > Insecta > Hymenoptera > Braconidae > Diachasmimorpha > Diachasmimorpha longicaudata. The sequence continues at coordinate 3,688,938 of NC_087237.1, forward strand.
GACGTATTTTTCCATCTGATGTTAATTTTGTTTTCAACTAGTCATGGTTTTTGTTGGAGGTATCAAAATAATCGCCACAGGATAGAAAACACCGTATAATATTCGTTATTTCTTTATCCATTTTTTTTGTATTTATATATAATTCGTCGATACTCGATTGTTAATATCGATGATCTAACACAATGACATTATGAGATTTTCATCATTCCCTTAGATTACAACGCCAGTTGTTCGAGGGAGCCATTTTGTCCCTTATATATGTCAACATAATATCGCTATAATTATTACATATTTCTTCTATTTACACGAATAACATATGCTCGTTGAAAATCTTACTCGATTTTGAATTCTCAGTGTTTTTTCTTCAAATTTCTTATTCTTAAATTTTTTTTCTTGAGAAAAAGGAGTTGTTGAATTCTCAGGGTAATTTAGGGATAGTTTTTGGATTTTTCGCTTCAATGATTTCCCTTTTCTCTCTGTAATCTCCTCCCTCACTGACACAAAAACATGGATTTTGGTGTCACTTTACATTTATCCAACAATGATACTCACTCACTCCGCGAGGGGTTTTACACTCTTTTTAAATATCTTGTCTCTCTCTCTCTCTCTACGCGCAAAAGTATTTTAATTCGAACTCTCTGCAGATTGGTGTTATCTCGTACATTGCAGGATTGAGCTGGTGAATACTAGGAGATTTATCCAATGAGCAATCGTCAATTTTGATACACCGTTACCTGGAAAATGGTAAAGACCCTTTGGATTAAACTTAACATTGACTTAGACTACTTAAGCAAATATCCCTCAGTTTCCTCAATAGGAATTAAGGAAATTTTAATTGTTTTATTTTTAATTGATCTTCAATGTCTGGGGCTCTCCTTCAAATACCCTGTGACTTTTGAACCCCCCTACCCTTCAACCATCTGATCAATTCCCCAATTAATGCCTAATTATGTCATAAAATTGCATTAAATACGTCTTCTTGTTAATTGTGAGTAATCTCGGCAATAAAGAGGTCTTTCTTGCCACCGACAAACTGCCCAGCAAGAAATGATCCCCAACACTGTTCTCTCGCCCTAGATAATCCCCCAATTACCAGAAGCTCTGCATTTCCCTTCCTCTTTTTCACCCCTCAATGATTACTCCTGCATTATCAAACTCACCAGTATGAGGTGAATCACGAGTCCCCAATACTGAAGCAAGTCTCGGTCGTTCCTCATCAATAAGCGCCGTGACATTCATCTTGTAAAGCTGGAAGACATTAGCATGACAAGTGATTTGTAGTCTACCATTTCTAAAACTGTCCTGAGTTATCTCGAAATCCAGCTCAGCATATGTACGAGATCGATTGTCCATTCTCTCCACCATTATATTTCTGTGATGAGTAGAGTTGAGCTGTAAGGGAAAAAAAACAATGATACACCCTCAACCTTCAACCCACAAAACCGAGCATAAAACCAAAGGACTAGGAAAAACCCATCTGATGGGGCAGCGAGGAAATAACACACTAAAAAAATTCTCCCCTGGCTCTCCAAAATGGCAGGGTGGCAAAAAATGAGAGTGTGGACAGCATACGGCATGATGATTGATTTTCACGAGGACAAGAGCAAAATTGAAAAAATATCGCTAAAAAATGGTTTCCATCGTCGACACGATGATACCAGATCGACGTCTTTGGGGTTAGATCAATATTCAACAATTATTTAACTAATTGGAAACATGTTGTTGACTGATTTTTGCTGGTTCTTGTGCCATCAATACGGTGATAAGGAGCCTCTTTATGGCCTGCAATGACACACAACTTTTTAACTTGATAACACTGACTGGTAGCTGGAGTTTCACATCATTAGTGTCACTTCCATAGAGGTGATTTAGGATTGGGGGGGGGGGGGCTGAGGCAATATGGGCACATATTAGGACGAATACATTGTCATAAGACTCGAACGTAGAGGTTATAAGACAGGGAAAAATCGTATTAATATAAAATTTCGACTTCTTTCTTAATTTTTTCTTCTAATCGTTGATATGAATAGAAAGTCCACTTTACCTCATGTAGATATGTATTTATCAGATATTGAGAAATGATCTGGTGGTAATTTCATCCATTTCAGTCAGCAACCCAATATAATAATTGAAAAACAATAAACAGTTTTAGCAAACAAAGATTTACTTTCTATTGCCTATTAATAAGCATCAATCAACGTTTTTATTTCACAAAAATGTACCCCGACAAACGGCCGAACCCAACGATCAACGGTCGTTGAAAAGATCGAAGTTGCCCGAGCAATCGATGTTTCCGATTAATCGACGACGGCCGGGCGCGGCCAATCACAGCGCGTCTCTCTCATCTCGTGAACCGCAGCGCGTCCCTCTCACCCGCTGACCCACGCCACGGCGCCATTTTGTTGTGGATAGCGGGCAGAGCAGTCTCGTTACGCAGTTACAGTTTATTCTTAAGAACTAATTAACTCTGGAAAGCCTGAGATAGTCCTCCAGAATGTAACCTATCCTGAAGACTGGTCTCTTCCCACTTGTAACACACAACACTTTTATCACCCGGGGTCATTATCCCCCTTCGGTTACACATTCGTTGGGATACGCACTGCCTTGGCGTACTGGAAAAGGTTATACAAGTGAATCGGTACTTCCTGCCTCCCGCTTTTACACACACCCTCCCCCTGGATGTGCCCATCGTCCTGGTCATACACAACATGTGCACACCCACACACACACACAGGTGAGTATGGTTTCCCGTGGAGAGTAATTCGTTCGTCGCATTCAACTATATAAACATGTACTCATTGGATTCTCAGGTAGGATCATAAAACACACGAAAGGCGAGAGAGGAACGAGGGAGGAATCAATGGGGAGAGCCTGTACTCGGTTCCTCGGTGATACTCGTCCTTGTCTCTCTCACTCTGCTCATACCAATATTATATACGATTATAAAACGCCAACGAGCGGAAAAGGGTGGAGAAGAGGATCCAGCGAAGAGGGTGATAAAGAATCCGGCAGAATGAGAGGCGTATTCGCGTGCTTGCCGCCATAATTCGCGGAATAGCGCCTTGTTATGTAAGTATTATTACAGTATCGCGTAACAGACACTCACGCTAATGCATCCTACTGGTGGTGGGGAATTTATTTCCTCGATTGGGGGGGACTTAGATTGGGGCCTCAGCGTATCGGGGTCGTGAGGGAGTTGGAGAGCTTGAGGGAAAATTTGTTTTATTCGAATTTCGGTGAACTTGAAGTCGGGTTGTTTTTTTGTGTCGATCGATCGTGATCGAATAAATCTGTCGATGCCACTTTTAGATGGGATGTGAATATATGTGGCCCAGTGGTAGGGGTAGATATACATGCTCAACAAATGAACAATTTTATAGTTTATTGAATTTTGGTTGAAACCTAATAAGATAATTGATGCATTAATTTTTGCGTCCCATAATGAGAGTTGGTTGGAATTATGGGGTGGCTGGATCATCTCAGTAGAGAGATGTTTTTAAATGGAAAACAAATACAGTGATTAAGATCAATAATGCGTCCCACTGGTGCCATAAATTTCGAACACAGGAGTTTAAGACGGTTTACTATCGTACTGGGTTTATTTTTTAATAGTTCGCGACTTTTTAGATTTATAGTAGCTCTCTTCAGGATGCTGAAAAAGTAATTATTAATTAGGGAAAGCCATTTTGAATACAGAATTTCGCGGAAATAATAGATAAGAGCTGAGCTGTATATGGAACAAAATCTGAAACCGACCAAAAGCGGTTATTTTCAACCTACAATAAAATATTTTTGAAATATGAATGAACATTTATAATCCGGAGAGAGGGTTTTATGGATAAAAATTATTAGAGTGCTCTTACGTTTTTTTTGGGGCTTCTGTTATTGATAAAATAATGGGAGATTTTATTGGTGGAGATTTATTTTTTTTTGTATTAGTATCGACGTTTTATACTATTAAAAGATGATGCATAGCTTTCTCGTTAGATTAGCGAAAAAGAAGCATGGAAATATGATACAGCAGTAGTGAATTTCACAGTGAAAAATATTCGTTGATTTTTGGGAAACGTTGGCACTTCTTCTATTTGTTTTATTTATTTATTTGTTTCAAATAAAATAGGAGTGAGGACTCTGCTGTTTTCCTCTCAGTACGATGCCTTAATTTCGATATCAGATAAATTATTCACTTTGCACTAGTCCTCATTAAAGCGTAATTGGCCTGAAGTTTCCATAAAAAAATTATTTTTCAACTTCTGAAATCATTCTTCCATGCCCCCAGTTGTCCAAAAAAAGCGAACTCTAGTGAAGCTTTGAAGAGTCTATTATATTTCCTGCATGTAAAGTTAGCGAAATTGTAATATCATTGAAATTTAGAAAAAACAACAAAAACAAATTCAATTAAATTTGAATTTTGTACGGGAGTTTAAGGACCAGTTAAGATCACTTCATTTCCCGAACTTCAGCCACTCAAACAGTTAGGAAATAAATTTTTCATGATGCAGAAAAATTTCGTACATTTTCATTTTTCTCCATTCTTGAGAAAAATAAACTGGATAAACGAGAAAAGAAAGTTTCACGTTGAAACTCCTCCCGTATTTTCAATTTAAGACGCTTGTTATGTGACTTGTCGGAAAATTTCAGTTGGTTAGTTGGTCTAGAGTGCACGTTTTCACTGTGATTACAATGTCCGGGAAAATTAATAGACAGCTGAACATTTGAATTTTGTTGGCTCGCTGAGATAAACATGTTTAAGACGTCTATGAAACATTTTCGGTTAACAAATTCAATAAAAAAAGTTTTTAATTAAGGAGCTCTAGAAAAAGTGAAAGATGGACGGACTAATGAAAAGTTGGATTAAGGTTGAAACTCACCGTCATTGTACCACTTTCATTGTTTCGGGGGGAGAGGGGGAGGATTGTGGTGAAGAATTGGAGAATAATGAAGATGTTTTATTCATTGAATTTCGCATGGAATTGATGATGCCGTGAGATTGTGGATTTCATGTAATTCCTGAGGAAATGAGACAGTTTACAATGAAGTTTAACTGATAGTTTTTGTTATTTGTTAGGGTGCGTTTGGGAACCAGTTTTTTTTTATTTTTTTGCTTGATATTCTATAACCCTGGGTAATACTAAGTACTAATGAGGCTTGATACTTTGAAGTACCTCGCTGCACGTTGAATTTATAAGAGCATCTCATAAGTTGTAATTAGAAAAAAAATACCTTCAGAAGGAAAGCGACGACGGGGAGGTCCTGTATATGTACCCGGGCAACCATGTAAATAACAGTAATGTCGCAAAGTGGTTAAATTTATTTATAGAAACTAGGTTTCGACTTAATATACATGGAAATACTTCAAGTTTTACATTAAACCTTCAATATTTACTTATGAAATCTGTAAAGTATGAAATCGCGGTAGCAACACATTACCCAGGAGTCATTACTGCAACGCATACATAATTAAATTTTTTGGGCGGTAATGAGGTCATCCAATATTTTCTTCGCGATTAACATATATTTTTCAGCATTGATTCATCTCGATTATCTTCCATGCACAATATTTCCGATAAAAAACAGGGGAAAAAAATCCTTCTGATCAATAATTAGGGTAGAAATTAGGGCATATGGGGAGGAAAAAAAAAATAATCAGGAAAGCAGAACACATCGTCAGTCAATTAGAGAATTAGGGCTCGACGTGATGAAATTGATAATGATCGAATGAGGAAGTTGTTTACAAAGCAACAACTTTATTTCGTCATTTCCTTCTTCTCTAATTCACTCACGATTGATTGATGATGTTTCCTCCCCCACGCAGAAAAAATGGGAGCGCAGTCCATGCGTCCAGATAAAAGTGATCATATCGTACAGTAAAATTAGCTTCAATTTCAACCCCGGAAAAACAATTTTTGAATTCATTATTTTCTTCACAATTTTTCAGCACAACAGTGTTAATTTGGTTATATTGTACGCTCCATAGAACGTGTCACTATTCAACTTTCCCCCAAGTGTTATAATGTAAACCGGTTAATTACCGAAATTTCATTGATGCTCCAACTGACATTAGCTGCCGGATTGCTCGGTGGTACAGTGCAGTTGGCTTTGACAGTTTCACCAATCGCGTATCTCTGCTTCTCAACGAGTATCTCGGGTATGCCCTCGGGTAAACCTGTGAAAATATATACGGTATACACACCATCCTCACGTGAAAATGTCCCATGTGAAAAGGGTGGGGAAAACTACTTTTGCACATATATACATGGCCGTTTCCCGTGGGTGCATTTGCGTTACGTTTATGTAGGGGTATGTACAAGCGAGGGTGAGAGAGAAAGGGAGGGGAAAAAAGGGGCAGGGGGAGAGTATGCACGTTGCTGGAATCACGCGAGTAACTGAGCGTCTCTCAGGACGAGGACCCTCAGGTACAATAACATATACTCAGTTACACGTATGACGTATTTGCCGTTATTTTTCACTCTCCCGACAAATCGCCGTCTCTTCCCACAGTCACGAGTCATTAACCGAAAATCGCTGATTTTTGCGGAGTCACGCCAGGGTTAAATGAAGACCGACTTGCTTTTTGTTGTCATTAATGACTGATCGTCGAGGTCATGATGATCACTTATCGGGCGGAAGTCTGATGTAAAAAATTTTTTTTTTCGTCAGAGTGACTGACCGAATGATCGGGATGTGGCTCAGAGGGAATAAAAAAACTTCTGGTTCCCACACGGGGAGAAAAGTTCGGGAAAAATGGTTTAACAGCACAGAGGGAATTTTCTAAGAGATATTTTCCGCGAAAATTTGCCCGAAATCGCAGGAACTTTCATCCGAAATCGCGAAAAATTTTACTTTAAGACTATTATATTGAATCTATTGTGTACCTGACATTTCCATTATTTATCAAAAATAATACTCACCAACAACGTGCATATATCCAGATTTAAGTATAGTATGAAATTCAGGAAGATCCGTGCTGACCTCGCACGTGTATCTACCCTCCATATCGGGCGTCACATCATTCAGGACCACTCTGTGAGCATCGCTGAGAACAGTCTGTCAGCAAAAATAAAAATAACAGGCATTGAATAATTGAATGAAACCCCATTCTCTCCACCTCTCGCTATCCACAAAGTGGATTTTCCCTGAAAATCCAAATCTGCGGACAGTCCGAGGTACCGCGCGGTCCGGAGGACGGGGGGGGGGGGGAATCCGGAGTTAATTCGGCGGCTAGACTGCTAACCGCAGAATTGACCGAATCGCGCATAGGTATCCACTCTACAGCCCTATTTATCGTGAATCGATATCTGCACATTCCCTGATCCTTCTCCCCCTCCCCCTTCCGCCCCCATCTGTCCACCAACTCACGCTCTTATTCGGTATCAGAACAATCCTACCGGCAGCAACTATTAATTGTATATGTTGCGAATGGCAGCAATATAAATCATCTACAATCAATTTGGTTAGCTCAGCTCGAGAGAGACAGAAGATGATGGAGAGGGACGGGGGTGGAAGGGGAGAGAATGAGATGATTCAGTTCATGTACGTGATGAGGTGGGGGGCGTCTGTGGACTGTTCGCCTGAGGGGTAACTCTGTTTTATTTTTTATAATTCAATTTGAGGGTAAAACAATATTTCTAGGAGTTCACTGGCTATTGATTTCGTTATTTTTGAAGCGTATAATAATTGTATGAACATGGAGATAACGTACACGAAGAGAAATTTTCCAGGACCAATTAAATCGTGGATGGGGTAATGTGCCACATGGCATGGGATTATTTATCCCCCAAAAAATGGAGGTAAACAACCGTAAAAAAAGCTGAATTATGCTTACAGTTTTTATATGCAATTATCATTAATTATTTTCTCTATCCACGTGCTTAATCAGTCCCTGGCAATGAATATTCAGTACAAATTATGACACTCAACCGCTCCCTCACCGTTTATCGAAAAATTATGAAATGCTCCAGGAAAATTCCTACCCTCAACGTTAATTAATCATAAATATTGTTACTGACACTGAGATAAATAATCGATGATCAATTTGTTCCCTTAGTTCATGGGACACACAACTTCAAGGACAATGCCAGAAGGGGAGCGAGAGAACAAGCGAGTTTGCATATGTGACACCTCACCCCTCCATTCACACGTGCACAAATTTCGTCTTTCCGGTTATAGTAAACTAAACGAAGGGGGTGAGGTGTCACAGGCAAAAACAGAAAGTGCGGGAGGTTGGGGGTGGGTATGAGGGACGGGCTAGTAACTTGATTCACGTGTGTTGGTGGTTGACCGAGTCGCGGCGTGCCGAGAATTGTCGAAAATGTTTCTCGGTGCCGCTCGGCGCCACAGCTCCAACTATACCCCCCAATTCTCCATATTATTCTTTAGTTTTGTGTGCAACCCAGTACCCTCCCGTACACCCTCCACCCCTTCATTCTCTGGGGCTCGTGTTCGCCTGACAATTTCGCATTTTACCCGTCACCGCGATATATTTCATTTCCCCCCCCACCCCCTCCCACCCTTCACTCGCGCGATAAACGAGCACGGTATGCGCGATCACATAAATTTTCGTATTTTTTTTTGTCTGTTTTTCTGCTCATTGTTCATTTTTTTAATCAATTTTTTCGGCCGCTTTTGCTGTTCCTTTTTTTTTCCACTTTTTTCCCTCCCCCGATTTCTACAATCCTCTCCCTTTCCCCCCTATTTTAATAACGCGGTTATGGGCGAACGACACTGGTGATATGCAACGACACGGAATTTATAACAAAAAGCCGGAGTACGGCTCGTTCGTCACTTCCGGTTTTCACAAACTCATTTCTGTATTTCACTGTCTCTGTCGTTTCTCTCTGTACTCCAATAATGTCATTTGAAAATCCATTGTGGTGCTACTGTTGGTGGGGGTGGTGGTGGTGAAGGGGGTTGGGGGTGAATTGGATGGATGTATGTGCGGGGGTTTGTCGCTGGCTTTGAGCGTCGCTCGGGGATCTGTCGAGGTGTGAGTGCATTCAATGGCAACCAATACTGAAATGGGGAATCCAGTTTGATAATGGTTTTCGGGGGAAACTACGGTTCTGGCCCTCCGGTGGACCGACAACTCCAGGGGATGGGAGGTACTAGCCAAATAAGTAGACAAGGCGAACTGGATACGCGATTGGATTGCAATCACATTGACATCGTTACTTTGTTGTCAGTCATTTATTTGTCGGGCTCATCGCTCTATTGAAGTTCCCGGAAATTTGATATTCCGGCGACTTTTTTGGTGGTTTTTTTTACAGAAACGGTTCGGGGAAAATCTGCGGACACTGGGTGGGTTCATGACTGGAATATGAGGGGAGACAAATCATTCAGGATTTTTGGGGGATAAAAAGACAGTTATTGGAGTGGATTTGTTACCTGGAATTGGGGAAAGGGTTGGGATGGTTAGGGGATGCTAAAGGAATCTTCTCTAAGGGGTGATTATTTTTAAAACTCTGAAGGGACTCAATCGAATAAATTAATTATCGATTTCCGAATTTTTCATTGATTCATTTGTGTGAAATATATTTCAGGTCGCTCCATAAACATGAGATTAGCTCTACCAGGAAAATCCTCGCCACCAGCTACGGAAAATTTTTCCAAGAATCTCTGACGGGTAATTGTAATACAGAAATACAGAACGCGAAATCAAGGGGTGGGGCCACATACAGGAAGTAAACAAAGGGCGTAGGATATACCATTGGATTCTAATCACATCTTCGATTTGTTGTCGATTCGGTGTTAGTTGGACTAGGGACACGGGCGAAGCTCCCGGGCACTTTATATTCGGGAAAATTTATTTTCGTTTAGTTTTTAGTGATAGTTTAGGGTGAAAACAGTGTACATCAGTGTAATTAGTGTAATTTTCGACGGTTATGATGTCATGCTTACGATTTGAAGGTAAAGATAATATTCGAAATTGAAATTGAAAGCGTTTTTTTACTTGAAAATTTGAAAAATTTTGGAATAACAGTGGGAAAATAAAAAGAGGAGACTCCCTTGGGCATTAATTACGAAAGGGGTGGAGTGGGATGTGCCAGATAAATTTGGTGCAAAATGAATCAGCAGGCGGCGAGGGGGGGGGGCTGATTATTCGGGCTCGGGTTATTTTATCTCGTATTACGTAATTTCGGGGAAATTTGTTTATTCTGTCGCGATGGGGAGGCGGAGGCCAAATTCGAATAACTGACTGTTTATGTACTCCGGATGGATTTTATTTTTGAGCGGTGATGTGGCAGAATGAGATGATTAAAATTTTGTTTTCGGTGAATTTGTACATCGAGGGGAATGACGCGGTGCAATGAAGGAAACCTCTTTATTCGGTTGATTTCGATGGATTGTTGGGAATATAAAATAACGAATAATGAAAACAAACAATGAGGAATTGATTGGTTCGATGAAGAAAGGGATAATAGAATGAGGTTTTTTTTTAATATGACGCTTTATTGATGATCACATACCCTGCGGACTTTAAAGAATCAATTTAATTGAAATTAATTTAGCACCTGCTTGAGTCAAAAGATTAGTTCATTCTGAAGCACATACGTGTATTCAGTGATCTATAATGAGTTGATTGAAGTCATAAAATTTATGATTCTTTGGCGGATTGACACTTGGCACGAGATTCAAAGATGCTTTAAATGAAAAAAAATCCACGTACTGATTAGATGAATATTGTAAAAAATATTTAATGCCTCTATTATGTGTTTCAATGTTTGCTCGACTTCAATCAAACATAAATGAGGCTGAAATGAAATAGACTTCAATTGATCGTAGAATCTACTTGGAGCAACTGGCATCGACTCTTAATAGGCTCGCACATTTTTCATACTCTATTGAAGCCTTCCACAATCACATGAAATAAATACATTCCTAATGTCATTCAGTCCGAGTTCAGATTTGTTGACTTGACCCAACTTTTTTTTTTTCAGGTTGTAAAATACCGTGGGAGTGCAGCACGATAGTGACATTTCTGGGAAGGGCTTTTTTATGGAGCACAGAAAGATCTATAAAAAATGTCACCATAAAATACGTCTATTTCCTCTGGATCCGAAGATTTTTCTCGTAAACTGGGTTTAAAGATCAGCTTGCAGGGAGATGGCTGAGGTGAGTTTTTTTTTTCTAATATGTCCTTTCTGCATGATGATAAAACATGGTGAGTCAGGTAACACAAAATTTCTGGACGATATCCCAAACAAAGGGGAAACTTGTAGGGGTAAAA